>NC_138965.1:195238611-195869166 GCF_055761805.1 Camellia sinensis
GGGTGATGGTGGTGGTGGTGGTGGTGGTGGGTGGTGGATGGTATGTGGTGGGTGAGTAGCAGGTGGCTAGTGGTGGTGTGTGGCTGGTGGTGGCAGGTGGTGGCAGGTGGGTGGTGAGTGGTGGTGGCAAGTAGGTAGCGGGTGGTGGGTGGTGGCCGGTGGATGGCAGGTGGGTGGTGGGTGATGATGGTGGCAAGTGGGTGGCAGGTGGGTGGTTGGTGGTTGGTGGTGAGTGGCAGGTTGATGGTTGGTGGGTGGTGGTGGCCTGTGGTGGGTAGTGGTTGAGGGTGGGTGGTGGGTGGTAGCGGCGAAAGACGGTGGTAGAAAATGGTGGCGAGGTGGTGGCTAGTGTTGGGTGGTTAAAAAAAAAAACTCAAAACTCAAAACAGAAACACATTTTTTGGCCAAATTTATAAACTGAGACCACTGATTTATAAATCAAAAAATTTACCAAACAAGTTTTTATTTAAGTTTTTTAAATTTTTGTAAATATAAACAGAAAACTGAAAACGTAAGTGTTACCAAACGCCACCTTTTCATTCCCATTTGCTCCTAATCACATGAGTGTGCTTGAAATCATAGGTTAATACCACACTTTTATCCATTCTTTTCAACACAAACCTCTCAACCAGCACATAGCAACCAAACCTACTCCACCCACCAACACCAATCCGTACATTCTCTGTTTTATTCACACTAACTTGCCTTTTTTCGCCGCCAAGCCACCCTCCTCTCTCTTGCTCCCATTTCATTCTGTCAACAATTAGCGAGCTCAACCCAATATTCACTTCTTCTCCTACACCAACAAAGCTCGTAAACCAATTCACCCCATCGGCCACTCTATTCTCATCCCACACTGCTTCTCTGCCCCCTACAGTGACTATTTCTGTTTGGACTGCAACATCCACAAACACAACATTCCCTTGATTATAACCATTTTCACAAGGAATATTTGCTCTCATCTTTGCTCAAGTGTCATCTCATAAAACATTGACTTTTTCATCTGATCTCTCGATGTTCCATCTTTGATAAACATGAAAGGACAATACTACTTCCCTACAACAATGGCTTCTGAACTCTAGTAGGAATAATGGGAGATCGAATGATAAAAGGCGATCACGGAGGGCAGTGTTGATGCCTAGTGCTTCACCAAGTTGGTAGTTTTGGGGGGTTTGAGTACGAATGCACCACCATTTTCTTCTCAAGAAGTTTGGAGGAATCCCATCTGGCGCAATTGAGTTGGCATAAAATTGACCACCTCTATGGTAAGGAACGATATGAAATTGTTGATATATGTCATTGGGATCTAACATTCTCGGTTGGACATATTGGATACAGTTGCAGCAACAACTCGTATCCATGTCTTCTTCCTTTGAACAAGCATATGCTTCCCTGTAGAAGGAAATCGATTCTAGTAAGATGAACTTAGCAATAAATTTCATCAATGCAAACAAATCATATACATTCTAGTAGCCTTTAGAAATTGATGTCTACATCTCAAGGTTTTAAAGTGTCACAAATTGAATATTGGTCGCAGTGTAGCAATATGATGAATTAGGCCACGTTGTCATGAAATATTTAAATCACTAATCGCAAAAAGTTTTTATAATAGCCCATTTGATAGTATCGATTGTGAATCAGGCTATGAATTAGACAAAATACCCATACTGTGTGGACATATTTTTTGGATAGCAACACGTGGCCAAGGTGGCACCGAAATACCAGCCAAGGTGCCACGTGTCCTTGACTTGACGCCGAGGTAATCTCGGCTAGGCCGAGGTTATCTACGGAGATACCAGAATCTGAAATGAGTGGATAAGTTTCAAGAGTCCTAAAATGAGGAAGGACTTCAGCCTGGATAAGGATAAAACTCTTAGGGAGTTTATTTTTATCTATTTGAGAGTCTTGGATAGACATTGAGCCAAAGTCCATTGAAGTTAGGCTTCTATAGGGATCAGGTCAGTGTTGGTTATAAAAGTAAGGCACCCTCGTGGATCTAATGTACGCTTTTTATATTCTGAATAGTGAGTTAAGAACTTTGGCTATCTTTGAGAGATAACTGACTTGATCGTCGGAGTGCCCTCGGGTAGATAAACCACCGTCGGAATCTTATCTTTCTGTGACAGGTCGTTCGAGCTTAATCTATTCCGCTGGTATTCTTCAGCTGAGTACCTGTTTGATAGTGTGGTCGGAAATTGACACACACAATTTGGCGTCGTTTGTGGGAAAGAAAGGAGAATAGATGGCCAATGATGGACAAAAAGAGAAGGTTGGGGACAACATCCCTACTGGAAGTGGCAAACATGTTGACCTTGACGTCGAGGAAAATAATTGCAACAAGAAAACTCGGGATCAGAATCCCAGAGAGAAAGACGTCAGCCAGGAAGACGACGTACCGAAGAAATCAGACGGAAGCGGGTATTATAACGAGGACGACCTCTAGGTATGGAAAGATAGATGCCTACGGAGGGACGATGTAATAACCCGACCCTCGTACATGTTTTTTGATTTCTGATATATGTTCAGTCCCTGTTTTGTGCTTTTAGAATGCTTATTGTGAAATCCTATGAGAAATTAAGGTTAAGTAAGTGAACCCCATGTGTAAGGATGCCTATCTGTTTAATAAGAAAAGTATCTGTTGCAACTATAAAGTTTGAATCAGAAATTAGAAGCCTTAGGGGCTTAAGTATCTGAAATTAAGTTCATATATGTGATCAGCATAATTTTTGGGTAATATTAAGCGTTTCTGTGAAATTTCAATTTCGGATGATTAAACGATTGAGTTTTGTCTTATTCATGTCTTATAGATATGTATAGATATGTATATGGGTTCTTAAACCATTTGACTCATGAATGTTTAGTTCAAAATATTCCCTGAGAGAGAAGGGGGGAAGAGGATAGGATCAAGAAGGAATTGAAAAAGATTGAAGCTTAAGATAAGTTTAAATTCCCTAGTTCAACCCTCTTCTTTCATTTGAGGTAGAAATGCCATGATGTTGTTGTATGATCTAGAGTTGTAATGGAGATTTTGAGTGTAGATGTTGAATGATGGATAAGATAATCTCACCACTTGAGTGTGTTAATCTAACGTGAACCATCTAGTAAGAAAATACATCTTGTCTCCGTAATTATCAAGTTTGTATACATGCTTATGATCATGACCTTGTGTAGCTATGTTATACGTGTGTGTAGTAAAGAACCTCAAGGAATGGAATTATGTTTTTGAATTTCAAGTTCTCTTAAATCACCTTGAGTTGAATTTCATAGTTGTATCTCTTACTTACATGCTTTTTGAACCATGAATTAGCAAATGAATGATCTATTTTAGACCGCTTTAATATGCACCAAGAGTTGAACCATGTAAGAAATTCGGACTGAAAAATGCAGAATCGTCGCACGTGCGGGAGTCATGGCCGCACGTGCGGGGCCAATCGCTGACGTGCGGGGGTTGTGGCCGCACGTGCGGCCCATGCTGAAAAACATGGGTTGCTCCGTTTTGCGTGTAGGACCCTCTAATATTGTCCGAATATATATTTGATGCCTTTTCGATATTTATAAATTCCTTCGAAGTAAAGCCAAGCAGAAAGTAATTTGATATGAAAGATGAACTAAATTGCAAGTTTGAATTTGTGCAGGGCACACTCCGGGAGGAACAAGCACGTCATCACGACACTGTGAGTAGTAGTGCGCTTCACATATAGCTAATGATTGTCATTAGCATTCTATTAACGCATGACTATTATGTATGTAACTATGTGAATGAAGCCAAGCATGAAAAGAAATAAAGGAAAGAATGAAATACTTTCACATGACTCTAAGTGTTTGTAAGACTCGGGGCCTATGGCCATTCCGTATAAGTTATTATGATATGAAACAAAGTGCTATACGGGACTAAGTGCTACGATGTGAGTCACCTCTAGAATCCGTGTAAGGCACCTCTTGAGTTCATATGAGTATGTCCAAGGGCTTAGTGCCAAATTATCCAAGGGCGTAATGCCAATCTATTTAAGGGCTTCGTACCACTATGTTTAAGGGCTTCGCGCCGCAATGTTCAAGGGCTTTATGCCACTCTATTCAAGGGCTTACAGCCATTATGTTTCAAGACATTATGTTTCAAGCCGTTATGTTTCAAGACTGGGCCTAAGGCCGTTATGAAATTAGTATAGAATCAGACTAACTATGTGTGCGCTTTCATATGCATTGATCTATTATGTTTCAAGTTAAGCATTGTTTTATTTAAGTATTGCTATTCACTGAGCCTGGCTTACTCTGTGTTGTGTCTGTTTCTGTAGGTAACCAACCAGGTGGTCAGTCCTAGCCATAACACCCGTTTTCTTTTGTCAACCTTCGTGTGTCCAGGCACTTTACGAGGCCACTTATTTGTGAAGTTGTTAAGATGATTGGCCTACTTTTTGATTGCCCATCTAAGGTTGAATGTATATAACTTCAATAGTTTTGTATACGCCCGATTTTAGGGCTGGGCTGGGACTGTATATATGTATGTGTATAACTATAGCTAAGGGATATTTTTGGACTTTATCCGCTTATTCTGCTGTATGTGATCCTGGCATGGTGTTAGTAGCTCAATGGAGTTGTTTGTCTCATTGTTGTTTTTATAGTTAGTGCTTCCGACAAGGCCCCATATGTTATGTATACCAGGTTAAATGTTCGTTTCTGAATAAGTCATGCCCAAACTTTTAGGGGCAAGTTTAGGGAGTGACAGACGGCGAGATGAAGGGAATGGCGAACAAATTGGCAGACCTGCAAATGGTCGTCAATTTCATGGTGCAGAACAACGTCATGCAGCCACCGTTCCCGTTACAAGATACGCCAATTCTAGCGACCAAGAAAGATGCCTGAAAAGGGGGGCAGAAAATAGTTCCTGCAGTCCCTCAGCACGACATGATTAAGGGACATCCTCACCGGCCTTCGCGGGAGGTCGGGCATGAAGAATCAACGAGGAGAGAATCCCAGAAGACACGTCGAGCCAAAGAAGCCTGCACCAAAGAACATCGGGATGTTCAAGCAAAGGAACTCTATTTTGACACCAAAAGGACTCACAATGACACTGGAAGTAGCGCACCGAAGAGGCTAAAATCTGGTGATAGCCGAGCTCCTGGATGGACCAAGGAGGATCTGAGGGATTACCTCCAGAGGAAGCGACAAGATGCCGAGGTAATCTCTCCGGTCAAGCCGAGAACGCCGTTCTCAGTAGAGTTGGACAAATTTGAGGCCCCGAAAAGGTTCCATATGCCGACATTCCAAATATATGACGATAAGTCGGACCCCAACTTTCACGTCAGCTTGTACCTGAACTCAATGGCACTATATACCGGGAACGAGTCATTGCTTTGCAAGGTGTTGCCCTCATCCTTCAGGGAAATTGCATCGGACTAGTTTCACAAGTTGCCGAAAGGAACTGTGAAAAGATGGGAAGGCCTGGCCGAGATGTTCGTGGCCCGGTTTGTGATAAAGAAACTACAGCCATTAAGGGTGGACTCCTTGATGGCTCTGAGAATCAGTGAGGATGAAAGCCTTAGGGCCTATGCCAAGAGGTACTATGAGGTGTTCAACCGAATACCAGGGTACAACCAAAAGGTGGCGGTCGTGTCTTTTAAGAACAGCATGAACGATGATTGTCTACTTCGAAAATCATTGGCAAAGACACTGCCAAAAAGTATGGAGGAACTCATGGCCAGAATTGAGAAGTATGTGAGAGCCAAGGAAGACACGCCGGGGACAAAGGCGTCGAAACAAGAGAAAAGAAACGGCTCGCTGAAGCAAGGCCTAGGTAACATTGGGTACAACAAGCAAGAGACAGGATTAAGGGCTGCGCAGGCAATCACAACCGTATTCCAAATCCCGGTTTACGAAGTCTTGGAGAAAATTCGAAATCAATCCTATTATAGAGCACCAGTAAGGATTCCGGGCGAATTTATGAAAAGAAGCCTTGGCAAGCACTGTGCTTACCACAATGAAGATGGACATCTGACTCAGGGGTGCAGAGCCCTGAAGGCACATCTGGAAGACCTGGTAAGACAAGGTTATTTAAGGGACCTTGTAGACGAGGCCAGGACAAGGAAAGAGCAAGCAAGACTACCTCAAGCACCGGCAGCACTGCCTCCTCCAGCACCACAACCGCAGGCAAGCGGACCTCGAGTGATCAATGTGATTCACTCGAAGGTCAATGAGAACAAAATACGTGAGGAGACTCAGAAGGTAAAACACTTGAAGAATGTGTACCAGGTCCGGCAGAAAAAACCTAGGGCAGACGAGTGCCAGGGACCAGTGGTGTCCTTTACTGAAGATGACCTAGAGATGGTATAACATCCTGTCACGACCCAAACTCGCCCCTGTAGGTTTAGCACCGTAACCGGCCAGTAATCCGTGAATTACCAAAGGCCTCTGAACAGATTAGTAAGTAATAAGGGGCTACGGAAGCAATAATACAAAATAGTCAAGGTCCAATGAGCTGTGATAACGTACATGGGACAGAACATTTCAAAACTTATATATATATATACATAAACACGCCAGTCCAGATATACAATATTTACAAGGTATTCACGGATTGTACTTCCCAAGACCTGACTTTACAGAACATACACAGGACTAGCATGAATACAAAAAAAAAAAAAACAGCCATGGCATTAGGCTTCGTTCGGAACCTCCTCGGGAGGCATAACAGTTGGCTGACAAAAACAGAACAGAAGGCTGTCAACTCTGGCCCTGGTCATGTACCGGCTCACCTACATACATAATATAAACCGTGAGCAAAAGCCCAGTGAATAATAGCAAAGTAAAGGGTTTTAATGAATGAGTTCGCACAGATTCAGAAATCATAATTCAGTTTCATATCAAAATCATAGTTTATCCAGATCATATACAGACAGATATCATAAGTCA
Organism: Camellia sinensis; assembly: GCF_055761805.1. Taxonomy (NCBI): domain Eukaryota; kingdom Viridiplantae; phylum Streptophyta; class Magnoliopsida; order Ericales; family Theaceae; genus Camellia; species Camellia sinensis. Next base: position 195,245,518 of record NC_138965.1, read on the forward strand.
TGATTAAGTTTACATGATACATCCATTAGCATTAACATAATAGAACAGAACATAACGTATACACGTGGGGTTACGAATAACCAGTTCCATAAAGGAACCTCTGGATCCGAGTAACAGAACAGAACAGAAGCTGAGCCCCCGTGACAGGGCCTCCGGTATGGGTAATAGAGTGCAGACAGAAATAAGTTCCGTAAAGGAACCTCCGATACTAGGTAACAGCTAACAGATATCACATGATGCTAAGGATGTCACGAATATATATCAGAAATTGAACAATCATTCATTGTACAGAACATATCATTTCGGAAAACAGATCTTGTTTTATCACACAGAAAATAGATACAGTTGAACATAACTTTACTAGATTATTACTCACTGTTGGCCTCGAGACAAACAGACGGAGCAGGTTAGTCAGACAGGACGCGGCACGTGACCTACATAACACATAACAGATACAAACTTGAAACACACGTTCTAATTGTACAAAACTTATTTCGTTGACTCTAAGTGTGTTTCTAATCTCTTATCCTCATTATGGGGTCTTAAACATGGCCTAGGAATGCCTAGGATGGAATGAGGATGCAAAAGTGCCTTAAAAATCATTTCACAAATTTTGCTGAAGATAAGGTCCACGCTCGAGCGTGGTTTTCCCCGCTTGAGCGGACATGCAGAAAATGGATCTCCACTCGAGCGTGTACTTCAACTCTCGAGCGGATTGCAAACTAATGAAAAAGTGCTGGATGCATGACATTCACGCTTGACGGGCGCTCGACTCCCACTCGAGCGTGTGACACAGACCCTCGCTCGAGCGTGTTTTCCCCCACTCGAGCGGACTGCAAAACACGCAAACTTCTAGGCATACGCATTTCACGCTCGAGCGTCACTCTCGCCGCTCGAGCAAAAGTGCATGTACTTAGGCTTCACGCTCGAGCGTGAAAGTCCCCGCTCGAGCGTGGGTCAAATTTCTGGAAAATTCAAATTGACCTCCAAACATGAAATTCGACCTTCAACCATCCAAAACTCATTTTTCTGGGCCAAATCTTTGGAAAATACTTAATAACTCATAGAACAACATGTTTGAAGAATCATTTCAAGAAATCATGCCCCAAGAGTAAACCAATTTGTGCAAAATCAACATGGACTTTATGAATATGCTATTAATTCAACATGCAAGAACCTCTTTGAATTCAAACCTTCCAAAACATAACCAAACTTAATAATTTGATGGAAAATAAGTTGAATGGCTATAATATGAGTGAAATTGACACATGCATGGAAAAAATCTTAGAATTCCAACTCAAAACATGGAAATTTGTGCATGCATGCATGGATTCCTTAGAAGGACAATTCAAGTGCTATGAATTACACATGCATGTATGTATTGAGCTTTAATTCACCAATCTTAGCTTAAACCTAACATGAGTCCATTTAATTCACTAGAATTCTTACATTAACAAATCAATTCCATAATTAATAGGGTGAATGCCTACCTCAAGTCTTGAATTCCTCAATGTGAAAGCTCTAATATGCAAATCCTTCTATTCCTCCTAAACTCCCAGCAAATCCCTTGTTGAATCCAACTTCCCTTCAACTTTTTCTCTCTCTTTCTCACATTTTGCATCAGAGGAATGGAGGAGTGAAATGAAAATGTGAGCTAGTGGAGTCTAAAATAGTCCATAAGTGGTAATTGATCAAAAAGTAAATAAATAGCATTATTTTAATCTACTTCAATCGTTCTGAACCGAACTTTAATTAAATCTACCATAAAATTCTATAAATCCTAACTAGCACATAACACAAGCCGATTCCTGATTCGGACGCCGATAAGGCTCTCAATTCGTGAACCGAAATTAAAATATGAACAGATCTTTCTATGCCTAAGAGATAGAAATACAAAGATGATAAAATACTCATGCAAATTAGTTCTAAATCCTTCCTAAATTATTGTTAGGCTTAACTAAGCACGAATTAACGTTAATCTGGGGTCGGGGTTATTACAGTCTCCCCCTTTTAAAAGAGTTTGGTCCCCAAACTCGAATTACCTTCATTCTGGAAAAACATCGGGTTCAATGGAAACAATTCCGGATATCTTTTCATCATATCTTTTTCTGTTTCCCAGGTCGCATAGGTTCCTCCGTGGTTTTGCCAATCCACTTTTACCAACGGTATTTAGTTATTTCTCAATCTCTTGATCCTGTGGTTCACAATTTGAATAGGTCTTTCCTTGTATGTGTAGTCATCTTTCAAAAGCACATGTGTCGGTTCAATGACGTGGAGTGGATCTCTCAAATATTCCCGAAGCATCGATACATGAAAGACGTTGTGCATATGTTCCATTACTGGAAGCAAGGCTACTCGATACGATACTGGATTGATCTTTTCAAGGACCTCATAAGGTCCAACGTACCTCGGCACCAACTTGCCCTTAACACCAAACCGAGTTTGACCCTTCATCGGGGTTACCTTTATGAACACGTGGTCACCAACTTCATATTCCCTCTCTCTTCTTCGAACATCGGCATAGCTCTTTTGCTGACTCTGTGCGGTTTTCAGATGCTGCTGTATTAGTTTCACTTTCTCGGTTGTTTTTTGCACAAGTTCCAGTCCCAACAAAGGTCTATCACCTACTTCAGCCCAACATATCGGAGAATGACATTTTCTTCCATACAAAGCTTCGTAAGGAGCCATTCCAATGCTTGAATGATAACTGTTGTTGTACACAAATTCAGCTAATGGCAAGTAGGTCTCCCAGTTCCCTTGGAAGTCTAACACACTGTAGACACCCCATTTTTGACCGACCTTAAGACTCAGACGTCACCGATTGAGCGCTTGGTGATGTTGCATAATGTGCTCGTTCAGAAGTTTCAGAGTCGCGGCCGTGAGCCCTGCCTCCGGACTTCTGAACCCTCTTCTGTGCCTTGCCTCGGTTTGCGAACCAGGCTCGATTTTCGCTGTTTCTTTTTTTGAGGGGAGGGAGAGGTCCCGTAGACCATCTCTCAGTGGCCGTGGGCTACATTTTGTGGCCGCAGGCCATTTTGCCCATTTCGGAGTCCGGTACCCGATTTTCGGAGCCGTCAGGCCGTGTGCCTCGGTTCGGGACCGCCTAACCATCTCCGTTTGTTCTAATTTTTGGCATACTTCCTTTCTACTCCCTTTTGAGGGACACTGGGGTCTAAGAAACCCACTTCGTGGCCGAATGCCATTTTCGGTGCTTAACAGCCCATTTTCGGGACCTCGAACTGCGCGTTTTGGCCCCCGAACATTCGTTTTGCAACGGTTTTCGTTCATTTTTGGCAGGTACCTCTGTTTCATCACTGGGAAGGTCACTGAAGGGTGGGAGGCCAGTAATTATTGCAGCAACCAGTTATATATCCTTCGACGCCCTCCGACGCCCGTTTTTCACACTTCCGGGCTAATGTTGAACACCTTGGGCCCACTTTCTTGAACTTTGAACCACATACTTGTGATGTACACACATGGGAGGACCCTAAAAGTTGGTGGCCGGCCACTAATGTTACTTGACCCTTTTGAACCCCTCATTCCGGGCTAATGTTGAACACCTTGGGCCCACTTTCTTGAACTTTGAACCACATACTTGTGATGTACACACATGGGAGGACCCTAAAAGTTGGTGGCCGGCCACTAATGTTGCTTGACCCTTTTGAACCCCTCATTCCGAGCCAATGTTGAACACCCTTGAGCCACTTTCTTGGACTTTTAACCACAGGGTTGTGTTGAGGACACATGGGAGGACACCATTATGTGGTGGCCGGCCACTAAACCAGCTTGACCCTTTTGACCCCTAGCCAGCCGGCCACCTGCAACAAAAATACCTGGCCGGCCATGATCCTCACACTGTTCACTTTACAGCTGTATAGCTTTATCCCCCAGAAAATATCTATATCCGGGGGATATTTTGTGGGGGAAAGCTTGCCTCCTTTTTCCCCCACCTTTTGCCCCTCTTTTTGGTCCATATAACCAAGGGCCAACACTTGTATTAGGGGTTAGAGAAATTGCCTTCAAGCATATACATTCAAACCTCCCTCTATCTCTCTCATTTTTCCTCAAAAACATCCAAGTTCTATACTTCATTCCTTCATCACCACCAAGCACCACCACCACCACCCCATTTCCAGCAACAAGGAGGGCTTCTCAAAGGCTAAAGGTGCTGCAACTTGGTCCAAGAAGCAACCAAAGATTGGTCTACAAGGGTGAGTTGCTATTTCACCCTTTTTGGGCTTATTTTTGCAACTTTTCTTAACCATATATGCTTTTTGCTTTGAGCTCCGGCCATAACTGAGAGTGGCCTTTTTTTGAGCTCATTTTCACTTTTTCTTAAGGGCTCAACCCTGTTTGAGCCCCCCATATTACACTTGCTTCAATACCCTTCTCAAATACCGTTTTCTTGCATGATTTTTTTAGCTTGTGTGTGATCTTTTTTGGAGCATGATATAAACTGTAAATAGGCTTATTTTCAGCCCCTCTTCAACATTGAAGAAGGGATCAACACTGTTTGGGACCTCCATGCTATACTTGCCTTTATACTCCATTTTTGGTCCCATTTTTGCATGCTTTGGCAGCCTATTTTGCTTTGGTTTTTGGCCATTTTACAGCACTGAAAATAGTCTCATTTTTGTCCATTCTTCATGTTTCATTTAGGGCCTTTCATGGTTTGGGACCTCCATATGCCACTTCATGTTATATCTCTCTTTTGGTCCCCATTCTTGCATGTTTTGTTAGCCTATCATGCTTTTGTTTTTGGCCATTTTACAGTTCTGAAAATAGTCTTATTTTGGCCCATTATTCATGTTTCATTAAGGGTCTTTGGCTGTTTGTGGAATATTTTGCATACCTCATGTTATAGCCTCTTTTGAGCCTTATTTTGCATTGCATTTCTAGCATGTTTGTATACTGTTTTGGAGTTTTTACAGTTCTGTAAATATGCTTATTTTTGGTCCCTCTTCAATGTTGTAGAAGGGAATTTTTCAGTTTGGGCTTTACATATACCACTTGCCTCTTTGGCCACCTTTTGGCCTTTTTTTCTTGCATAGGAGTGCAGCCATACCTGTGTTTGTTTTTGGGGTTTTTACAGTTCTGGAAAACATCATATTTTGGGCCCCTCTTCAATGTTGTTGAAGGGTCCTAACCCATTTGGAGTTAGCAGCCGTGAGTTGCTTCATAACCTCATGTTTAGGGCCATTTTCGCATGCTAATTTTGCCCTATCTTTGCTTGCTGTTTGGCCATGTTTTGTACTAGTAAAATGCTTATTTCGGGGCTGCCTTGCTTCTGTCTTTTCATTCCATGTGCCAATTATGCATGCTTTGTATAGCTGTAGTTCATTCTATGCGCCTAACTTTGCATTTCGGGAGAGATTCCATGCATCGGGTGTGTTTTCGCCTCATTCCGGGGCTGTTTTCTCCCACATTTCAGTGCTGAAATTCCCTTAGCATGTTTTCATATCATTTCCATGCCATTGCATTGCGTATGCCATTGCCTCGGTTTGCGTGCCCGTGTGCACGCATTTCGAGGCACTTCATTTTCATCTACCGGCTTCTTATGTGAGTGTGGCTGAGGCTCTCTCATGTTAGTATAAGTCCATGTTACATTTTCCATGCCATTTTAGCCATATTGCATTGCGTATGCCATCGCCTCGGTTTGCGTACCTGTGTGCACGCATTTCGAGGCATCTCATTTTTACAGCATAGTGCATGCTAGGTTGTATCTTAGATCGCATTCTGTTATTTTCTCGGTTAGCGTGCCCGTGTGCACGCATTTCGAGGCATCTCATTTTTATAGCATAGTGCATGCTAGGTTGTATCTTAGATCGCATTCTGTCATTTTCTCGATTTACGTGCCCGTGTGTACGCATTTCGAGGCATCTCATTTTTACAGCATAGTGCATACTAGGTCGTATCTTAGATCGCATTCTGTCATTTTCTCAGTTTGCGTGCCCGTGTGCACGCATTTCGAGGCATCTCATTTTCATAGCATTGTGTATGTTAGGATTGTATCTTAGTCGCATTTCATGCATGTCATGCATATTGCATCGTGTTCGGGATAGGAGTTAGTCCGGGCATGGGAAACGAGGTGCATTTCGTACTCCGAGTGACGGAATGTGTCTCAATTCCCCAGTCACTGACACTCCGGATCATCCATGATGGAGTTAGGTTTTGTTGTGTTTTCATGTGCATTCATCCTACATTAAATTGTGCAATTCGACTCCTCGGCCATCATGCCTCGATATGCGTGATTGATGGCACGAGGATCGAGGCATGCATATATTTGTGAAAATACATTGCTATGCCCCTTTCCTGCTCTCTGTTGCAGCAAAATGAAGAATCAGCAACTTTTCGGAGCTTGGCATGCTTTCCAAGAATAACTGTTAAACAGAAGCTAATTGGGGCATCCCGGTGGATTTTCGCGCAAGACAACCCGGGCATGCATCATCCATCAGAAGCAAGGCAGTCCCTGGCTTGCATGCCAGTTTTATTTATTTTCTTAGTTGATTTGTTAATTAATTAGGAATTTGTATATTATTTGGACTGTAATATTCGGACTGTAATATTCTTTTATTTGGGACTGTATTATTTATTCGGACCCTCTGCGCGAGGGCACAATTGTAATAAGTGTGCGTGTGTGTGTTGTATGTCTTCCAACCCCACGTCTTTCTCCCTTTTATTTATCCGCTTTTGATGGTTAGATTAGGGCATGTTTAAATTAGCATACAGTATGACAGCATGTTTGCATCATTCACCTGTATTGCATGCACCGGGCTCGGCGCATCATACTAACTGCATTGTATTTTTCAATTCTAAATTGAATACATGATAGTTGTAGCATCTCATATGCCATGTTTAGAATAGCCGAGCCTGCTATAGTTGCATTTTGCATGTGTTGCATTAGGCATTTCTGTATACTTAGGATTCATGCATGATTTCTAATGAGTTTCTATTTTGGCTTGGAGTACTCGGTAAGTTTCATGCTTTAGCATCCTTGCATGCGTGTGAGTGACTGCCATGAATAGCATGCTTACTATGAGGCTAATTGCTTATGTGATATAACTGCCTGAATGCCTGTGGGTGAATGTTGAGTTATCTGGATTGGAATGAATCATCAAATGTTTGTTTTAAGCCCACTAGATAGTGGCAAAACCATCTTTTCTAAGCCCACCTGCGGGTGGCAAAATCTGCATTTTAAGCCTACTTACGAGTAGCAAACCATCTTTCAAAAATAAACATGAAATGTTTTGTTCCAATTTGGGCGACCCAGTCTATACTTATATGCTGTGTACATCACACAGTAACCTAGGCTAATAACCGGAATAAGAACACACAAAGTTTTCAAAAATAGATATCATGGTTAGTAGAGGCCGATCTTTGATCGGGCGAGCGGGGGTGCTCACGAAGTGACCTTCCCCAATCGTACCCAAGTTCCCGAGCCGAGGCAACTTTGGTGATGACGGACACGTGGCCTTTGGCACCGAGTCAGGGTTTCCTAAATTTCCCAAAACAAAATATTTAGGTGGCGACTCTGTATCTGGCAAAGCAGTCCATGTTTGGCACTTCTTTCAAAAAAAATCTGTTTTCTCAAAATGATTTGCCGGATTTGGACTCTTTGGTTCAGATTAAGAACCGTGAACACAAATCGAGTCCGAGCTGTAGCGAGGTCCCCCGCGGGCTTGTTACACACACACACATTCTGAGCATATCTTCCAGAGTTTGGTTCGTTCGTTCAGTTTGGCCATCTGTCTGTGGGTGATAGGCACTGCTCAGTCTCAATTCAGTCTTCAAAGCCTGTTACAAACTCTGCCAAAATCTCGATACAAACTTTGAGTCCGTGTCAGACACAATAGATACTGACACTCCATGCAATCTCACAATTTCAGTCATATAGATATTAGCCAATTTATCGGCGTTATAAATAGTTTTGACAGGCAAAAAATGGGCAGACTTAGTTAAACGGTCAACTATAACCCAAATTGAGTCCATACCTCGAGAACAACGAGGCAATCCCACAATGAAGTCCATGGTAATGTGCTCCCATTTCCATTCCGGTATTTGGAGTGATTGTAACAAACCAGCGGGTCGTTGATGTTCAGTTTTAACCTGTTGGCACTGTAGGCATCTAGCCACAAAGTCTGCAATGCTCTTTTTCATTCTAGGCCACCAAAAATTCTATTTCAAATTGTGATACATCTTCGTGTTTCCCAGGTGCATAGCAAATTTACTATTGTGAGCTTCCGTCATGACACGTTTCCTCAAATCATAGCAATCGGGCATACAAAGACGGTTCTGAAATTTCAGCACATCATTCTCAAACACAAATCCTGGCCTTGGCTTCGAATCAAATTCCTTCGTGATCTTTTTTAGGTATTCATCCTCGCATTGTTTCTGTTTGATCTCGTCAAGGATTGTAGGTTGAGCGACAATAGTTAATAGCCCATCTTGTTCTAGGTCAGTCAACAATTCTTTTTGGTTGGATAGCAAACATGACAATTTTGCACTGGATTTTCGGCTCAAGGCATCTGCTACGGTATTAGCTTTTCCTGGATGATACAAGATTTGCAAATCGTAATCTTTTATTAACTCTAACCATCGCCTCCGTCTCATGTTCAATTCCTTTTGGGTGAAGAAATATTTCAAGCTTTTATGATCGGTATACTCCTCACAGGTTACCCCATACAAGTAGTGACGCCAAATTTTCAGAGCAAACACCACAGCTGCCAATTCGAGATCATGCGTCGGGTAGTTCTTTTCATGACGTCGGAGTTGTCGGGAAGCATAGGCAATCACTCTTCCGTTTTGCATTAGTACACACCCCAAGCCTTTATAGAAAGCATCACTGTACATTTGAAACCCATCAGTACTATTAGGCAAAGTTAAGATTGGTGTAGTCACTAACCTGGTTTTCAGTTCTTGAAAGGCTGCCTCTCTTTGTTCGTTCCAGTCAAATGGCACATTTTTCTGAGTTAACTGAGTCAATGGCATGACAAGCTTGGAAAAGTCTTTCACAAACCTCCTGTAGTAACCTGCAAGGCCCAGAAAACTTCAGATTTCTGTCACATTTGTCGGTCCAGGCCAATCCACGACAGCTTCAATTTTATGAGGGTCAACAGAAACTCCATCCTTGTTGACTACATGTCCCAAAAATGCCACACTGTCAAGCCAGAATTCACACTTGGACAATTTAGCATACAACTTTTTCTCTCTCAAAATCTACAAGGTAGTTGTCAGATGGTTCTCATGTTCTTCCCTGTCCTTGGAATAAATCAAAATGTCATCAATAAATACAACAATGAAGTCATCCAGATATGATTTAAACACCCTATTCATAAGATCCATGAAAGCTGCAGGTGCATTGGTCATCCCAAACGGCATTACTAAAAATTCATAATGTCCATATCTAGTTCGGAATGCAGTTTTGTCTATGTCCTCAGCTTTAACCTTTAATTGATGATACCCGGACCTGAGATCAATTTTGGAAAACACTTGGGCACCCTGAAGTTGATCAAACGAGTCATGTATTCGAGCCAGAGGGTATTTATTCTTGATAGTTACTTTGTTCAGTTCTCGGTAGTCTATACACAATCTTAAAGATCCATCATTCTTTTTGACAAACAAAACCGGAGCACCCCAAGGTGAAGTACTCGGACGGATAAATTTCTTATCTAACAGTTCCTGAAGTTGGGTTTTCAATTCTTTCAATTCAGAGATAGACATTCTATAGGGAGTCTTGGAAATAGGTTATGTCCCCGGAAACACCTCAACAGTGAATTCAATATCTCTATCAACTAAGTCCCCAGGTAAGTCAGTGGGAAACACATCGGAAAATTCACAAGCAACAGGGATTGTTTCTACAGTAGTACTGTCAGATGGTGCAGTCAGTATACAACACAGATAACCCCTACATCCCTTCCTAAGTAGTTTTACAGCTTTCACAGCCGAAATCAAATATGGGGGAGGAACTACCCCATTCCCAATAAAAGTAAATTCAAGCATACCCGGTGGTCTAAACACAACAGTTTTGTTTGCACAATCAATGGTAGCACAATATTTAGTCAACCAGTCCATCCCCAAAATACAATCAAAATGATTAATGTCCAAGGGTAATAAGTCCACATATAACATCATATCGCCAATCATAACATCACATGCTGGATAAACATGAGCCCACGTCATAGAATCCCCAGATGGCGTAGACACAAATAACACATAGGTCATAAGTTCTAGTGGTCTAGTCAATTTTCGAGAAAAAGCATGCAATACAAAGGAATGTGTAGAACCAGAATCTATCAGTACACATGCATTTTGATAACATATAGGGAGTGTACCTGACACCACAGTATAGGTGTTCGGTACGTCACCAGGCACTAAGGCAAACACTCGGCCTTGTCTCAGAGGTTCTTTCCTAGTATTGGCTTTGGCATTAGTTTTGGCCACAGAAGCGGATCCCGCTGAGCTTGGTGCAGGACGGCTCGTAGTCTCAGACCTGAGCGGACAATCTTTTACTACATGACCTGGCTGGCCACACCGGAAACATGCACCGGACACTCGGTAGCACACATCTCTGTGCCTTTTACCACAATCAGAATAGACTGGAATAGACCCACTACTCTGACCCGAGCTGTTCGAAGTCCCTGTGTTTTGCTTCTTACTGACAAAGGACCGGCCTCTTTTAAAACCAAACCCAGATCTTTTTCCTCTCCATTCAGTTGTTGTAGTTACTGAGGCTTTGCTTTGTTTCATGGCGGCTAGGGTGGCCTCTGCCATTAAGGCTATGTCTAGAACTTCTACGTAACTAGGCAATTTCAGGACGCTTACTCGATCAAACACCTCTAAATCCAGTCCACCTTCAAACTTTTGTGCTTTCTTGTAATCAGTATCCACCATATGTGGAGCAAACCGTGCCAGTTCGGTGAATTTAGCTTCATATTCTGCCACAGACATCCTTCCCTGTTTGAGTTCCTGAATTCAGACACTTTTCGATCCCTGAAACATTGGGGAAAATACTTGTCGTAGAAGATAGCATTAAACTGTGCCCATGTCATATTTCCATTGCCACTTCGGATCAGTAGCCACCACCTACGGGTTTCATCTTTCAGAGTGTAGGTGGCTAGGAGGACTTTCTGAGTTTTAGAGCAAGGAAATACTTCATACAGTTTTTCCATCTCAAGCAACCATGTCTCAGCTTTCAAAGGTTCAATTCCACCATAGAACGTTGGCATTTTCATTTTCATGAATTTCTGTGTCAGATTGATGATATCGTTATTATCTGCCTCGGCTTGTGCCGGTGGAGGCGGAGGAGGCAAAGATTATTGTCTCTGTTGTTGTGTCAAGGTTTCAGTCAATGCTGCTAACATCTGTTCCATTCGGCCCATGCGAGTCTCTGAAGATTCACTTTCACCACTTCCCCTTGCATTCTCCATCTTACTATGCAGACATCAAATGATAATAAACACAGGCATAATCTCACTCGTTTCCTTCAATTCATTTGATTCAAATGTACATTCAGTTTTCATAATCAGTTGCATTACCACACACGCACACATGTAGATGGAATGCCCCTAATGCTTACTAGGACATCCTAAGCTCATATGGACCCGTGTGTGCGGTAGAACACGTGCTTTGATACCACTCTGTCACGACCCAAACCCGCCCCTGTAGGTTTAACACCGTAACCGGCCAGTAATCCATGGATTACCAAAGGCCTCTGAACAGATTAGCAAGTAATAAGGGGCTGCAGAAGCAATAATACAAAATAGTCAAGGTCCAATGAGCTGTGATAACGTACATGTGACAGAACATTTCAAAACTTATATATATATACATAAACATGCCAGTCCAGATACACAATATTTACAAGGTATTCACGGATTGTACTTTCTAAGACCTGACTTTACAGAACATACACAAGACTAGCATGAATACAAAAAAAAAAAAAAAAAAAAAAACAGCCATGGCATTACGCTTCGTTCGGAACCTCCTTGGGAGGCATAACAGTTGGCTGACAAAAACAGAACAGAAGCCGTCAACACGGGCCCTGGTCATGTGCCGGCTCACCTACATACATAATATAAACTGTAAGCGAAAGCCCAGTGAATAATAATAGAGTAAATGGTTTCAATGAATGAGTTTGCACATATTCAAAAATCATAATTCAGTTTCATATCAAAATCATAGTTTATCCAGATCATATACAGACAGAAATCATAAGTCATGATTAAGTTTACGTGATACATCCATTAGCATTAACAGAACAGAAGAGAACATAACGTATATACGTGGGGTTACGAATAACCAGTTCCATAAAGGAACCTCTGGATCCGAGTAACAGAACAGAATAGAAGCTGAGCCCTCGTGACAGTTGGCCTCGAGACAAACAGACGGAGCAGGTTAGTCAGACAGGACGCGGCACATGACCTACATAACACATAACAGATACAAACTTGAAACACACGTTCTAATTGTACAAAACTTATTTCGTTGACTCTAAGTGTGTTTCTAATCTCTTATCCTCATTATGGGGTCGTAAACATGGCCTAGGAATGCCTAGGATGGAATGAGGATGCAAAAGTGCCTTAAAAATCATTTCACAAATTTTACTGAAGATAAGGTCCACGCTCGAGCGTGGCTTTCCCCTCTCGAGCGGACATGCAGAAAATGGATCTCCACTCGAGCATGTACTTCAACGCTCGAGCGGATTGCAAACCAATGAAAAAGTGCTGGATGAATGAAATTCATGCTCGAGGGGCGCTCGACCCCCGCTCGAGCGTATGACACAGACCCTCGCTCGAGCGTGTTTTCCTCCGCTCGAGCGGACTGCAAAACACACAAACTTCTGGGTATACGCATTTCACGCTCGAGCGTCACTCTCGCTGCTCGAGCTGAAGTGCATGTACTCAGGCTTCATGCTCGAGCGTGAAAGTCCCCGCTCGAGCGTGGGTCAAATTTCTGGGAAATTCAGATTGACCTCCAAACATGAAATTCGACCTTTAACCATCCAAAACTCATTTTTCTGGGCCAAATCTTTGGAAAATACTTAATAACTCATAGAACAACATGTTTGAAGAATCATTTCAAGAAATCATGCCCCAAGAGTAAACCAATTTGTGCAAAATTAACATGGACTTTATAAATATGCTATTAATTCAATATGCAAGAACCTCTTTGAATTCAAACCTTCCAAAACATAACCAAACTTAATAATTTGATGGAAAATAAGTTGAATGGCTATAATATGAGTGAAATTGACACATGCATGGAAGAAATCTTAGAATTCCAACTCAAACATGGAAATTTGTGCATGCATGCATGGATTCCTTAGAAGGACAACTCAAGTGCTATGAATTACACATGCATGTATGTATTGAGCTTCAATTCACCAATCTTAGCTTAAACCTAACATGAGTCCATTTAATTCACTAGAATTCTTACATTAACAAATCAATTCCATAATTAATAGGGTGAATGCCTACCTTAAGTCTTGAATTCCTCAATGTGAAGGCTCTAATATGCAAATCCTTCTATTCCTCCTAAACTCCCAGCAAATCCCTTGTTGAATCCAACTTCCCTTCAACTCTCTCTCTCTCTCTCTCTCTCTCTCTCTCTCTCTCTCTCTCTCATGTTTTGCATCAGAGGAATGGAGGAGTGAAATCAAAATGTGAGCTAGTGGAGTCTAAAATGGTCCATAAGTGGTAATTGATCAAAAAGTAAATAAATAGCATTATTTTAATCTAGTTCAATCGTTCCGAACCGAACTTTAATTAAATCTACCATAAAATTCTATAAATCCTAACTAGCACATAACACAAGCCGATTCTTGATTCGGACGCCGATAAGGCTCTCAATTCGCGAACCGAAATTAAAATATGAACAGATCTTTCTACACCTAACAGATAGAAATACAAAGATGATAAAATACTCATGCAAATTAGTTCTAAATCCTTCCTAAATTATTGTTAGGCTTAACTAAGCACGAATTAACATTAATCTGGGGTCAGGGTTATTACACATCCACACAACGATGCCTTGGTAATATCCTTCCAGATTGGAGAATGCCAAGTGAAGCGTATCTTAATTGACTAGGGCAACTCTTGTGACATCATGCATGTCGGGTGTTACAAGGAGCTTGGCCTTCACCAAGATGATCTGGAGCAGTCCAATGGCCTAATGGTTGGGTTCAACGGAATGCCAACATGGCTCATGGGAGCAGCAAGTTTAGAAGTGCAGGCTGACACGAAGAAGGTGAAAACAGAATTCACAATAATTGACACCCCCTCTCTTACAATGCTATTTTGGGAAGGTCATGGTTGTATACAATGGGGGCTATTCCCTCAACATTGCACCAGTTATTGCGATTCCCAACTGAACAGGGAATTGAGGAAGTCAGAGGGAATCAGGTGCAGGCGAAGAATTGCTCCATGGCAGTAATGAAATCCACCTGCAACATACGAGAAACAAAAGTAGCAGAGATCGAGAATGAGGACTTAGAAGTCCTGGATGACGTCGGCAAAGAGCCAGCCGAGAAGAGTAAGGAAACCCTGAAGAAAATCCTTGTCTAGCAAGGGGATGAAGAGTGCTTCTTCATTCTCGGCTCGGGGGTTGGCCGAAGAAGAGGAAAAAGAGCTAGAGGCGTTCTTGAGAGTAAACATTGAGGTGTTTGCCTGGACGCTGTACGAGATGCCTAGTATTGACCCCGAGGTCACTTGCTATAGACTAAATGTGGACAGGTCGGCCAAACCTGTCATCCAGCGACCAAGGAGGCCTACGTTGATGCATGTCGAGGCAGTAGAAGAGGAAGTGGATAAACTTCTGGAGGCTAGGGCCATTCGAGAGGTGAACTACCCAACATGGCTTTCAAACACGGTCGTCGTGAAGAAAAAGAATGGGAAGTGGAGGGTCTGTGTGGATTTCACCAGCTTGAACAAGGCTTATCCCAAAGACAGTTTCCCACTCCCCAAAATTGACCAATTGATGGATGCCACCTCAGGACATGGAAGGATGAGCTTCTTGGATGCTTATAGGGGGTACCATCAGATAGCTATGTACCCCCCCAGATGAGGAGAAGACTGCATTCATCACCCCAAAAGGGTTGTGTTGCTACAGAGTGATGCCTTTCAAGCTGAAAAATGCAGGAGCAACTTACCAGAGACTGGTGACCAAGATGTTCATGTATCTAATAGGCAGAACAGTGGAGGTATATATAGATGACATGGTTGTGAAGACCAAGGAACCTGAGGATCATCTAGAAGACTTAAAGGCAATTTTTGACATCCTTAGAACATATCGGCTCCGACTCAATGCATCGAAGTGCGCATTTGGAGTTGGGTCTGGTAAGTTCTTAGGATACTTGGCTACATGAAGGGGCATCGAGGCTAGCACGGATCAGATCAAGGCCATCTTAGAATTAGAGAGCCCAACATCGACAAAGCAAGTGCAAATGTTGACTGGAAAGGCTGTAGCCCTGAATAGATTCATAAGCAGAAGCTCTGACAAATGTAAACCCTTATTCAGCTTAGTGAAGAAAGCCACAGAATTCTTATGGACCGAAGAGTGCAAAGTCGCCTTAGACGACTTGAAGAAGTATTTGACCACAGTTCCAGTTCTCTCAAATCTAGTACTTGGACAGGAGTTGTTCTTATACTTTACAGTTTCAGAGCATGCAGTGAGTGCAGTAGTAATCAGAGAAGAAAATAGAGAGCAAAGGGCAGTTTACTATGTGAGTAAAACCCTAGCTGATGTAGAGACCAGATACCTACCCTTGGAGAAGCTAACACTGACTTAGTAATGGCTTCCAAGAAGCTGAATCATTACTTTTAAGCCCATAAAATTGTGGTGTTAACTGAGCATCCCTTGAAGTCCTTGTTGCAGCAGGGAGATCTGGCAGACATAATAGCCAGATGAGCAGTGGTGTTGGGCCAATATAACCTAGAATTCTGACCCAGAACAACAATCAAAGGCCAAGTTTTAGCCGACTTTGTGGCCAAGTTTACATCAGGCGCCATCATACATCGGGCTTCGTTGAACCGAGGTACACGATGTCCAAATGAACAAGGAGAAACCCAACTAGGGATAGCAGAACAAAGGAAGGAAAAGAAACTTAGGACATGCAGTATTTACATCGGCGACTCCTTCCGCCTGTTTGTTGATGGGAGTTCAAACCGACAAGGAGCGGGAGCAAGAGTAGAGCTAGTATCACCAGATGGGCAGATACTGGAACAATCCATTCGTTTGGGGTTTAAAACCTCAAACAATGAAGCATAGTATGAAGCACTGATCGCAGGATTAAAGTTGGCAGTAGCAATGGAAGCTGATGAGGTAATAGTCTTCTGTGACTCCCAGTTCATCATCAACCAGACAACAGGCGAATACGCAGCCCGAAATGAAAGAATGTCGGCCTATGTAAAGGAGGTGGGCAGACTGGTAGCCTTATTCTAGAATTGCCGACTACAGTAGGTTAACCGAGATAACAATAGCCATGCTGATGCTTTGGTCAACCTGGCTAGTGCAATGAAACCTGGAGAGACAAGGACGATAATGGTTGACTACTTGTCAGGTCCAAGCATAGAACCACTGAACACAGAGCATAAAGCAATGTGTGTAGAGATAGGACCGAGTTGGATGGATACGACAATAATATTCCTTAGAGATGGGAAATTGCCAGATGATCACAAAGAGGCACACAAGATCAGGCTAAACTCAGCAGGGTTCAGTCTAACAGCAGAGGAACACCTCTACAGAAGATCTTTTACTGGACCCTTTTGAGATGTGTGCATCCTTCACAAGTTGAAGACTCTCTGTATGAAATACATGAAGGACTATGTGGAAACCACGCTGGGGGCAAGTCACTTGTTCATAGGGCCATTACTTAGGGGTATTGGTGGCCTTACATGCAAAAAGATGCTGAAGCTTATGTCAAGAAGTGTGAAAAGTGCCAGAGGTTTGCACCCTTGATACATCAACCAGTAGCAGACTTGAATCTAGTGTCCAGCTCTTGGCCATTTGCCCAATGGGGTATGGATCTTGTTGGATAACTGCCTCAAGTAACTGGACAAAGGAAGTTCCTGCTAGTGGCAACAGATCACTTCACCAAGTGGGTAGAAGCTGAACCCTTTGCAAAAATTCGGGACATTGATGTGAAGAACTTCATATGGAAGAACATCATCACCAGGTTTGGGATCCCAAGGGAAATAATAGCAGACAATGATACACAGTTTGATAGTAAGCTAATCAAGAGCTTCTGTGCAAAGTACAAAATCAAGAATTATTACTCTACTCCAAGCTTTCCTCAGAGTAATGGTCAAGTAGAAGCCTCCAATAAGGTTATCTTGGATAGAATCAAGAAGAGGCTGGAAGCAGCAAAGGGAAAGTGGATGGAAGAGTTGCCCAATGTACTCTGGGCATATCGGACTATGCCGAGAAGATCAACTGGGGAGTCCTCATTTGCCATGGCTTATGGCACAGAAGCAGTTATTCCATTAGAGGTTGGCATCCCAGGGATCAGAACCCAGGGAGTAGAAAATGGGACCAATGAGGCATTCTTGGCCTGAGATCTGGATTTGCTAGAAGAAAGAAGGGAGAAAGCAACAATCTAGTTGGGGGCATACCGGCAGCAGCTTGCTAGGGCTTATAATAAGAAGGTTAATCCATGAGAGTTCCAAGTTGGAGACCTCGTCCTAAGAAAGGTCGTCGGCAATAAGAAGGATCCCAGAGAGGGTAAACTTGGCTCAAATTGGGAGGGACCTTATAGAATCATCTCGGTCCTAGGCAATGGTGCATATCGGCTTAAAGGCAGTGAAAAGAGTTGCCAAGACCTTGGAATACTTGCAACCTGAAGTTTTTCTATCATTAGATTTTTTTTTTTTTTTTTAAGTTTTCACTTATTAGCCAAAGTAATAATAAAATTTTAGCTCGATTTTTTATTTCAAACTTGTGTAACACGGTTGAACAGTCCCTTGGCGATGTTTCTGATTGAAACATAACAAATAACTTAGACTTAGTATATGGCAGAGTTGAATTATACTTACATTTAATAGAGTTGAATTAAGTTGGCGATGTTTCTGATTGAAACATGACGAATAACTTAGACTTATTATATGGCAGAGTTGAATTATACTTGTATATAATAGAGTTGAACTAAGTTGGCGATGTTTCAGATTGAAACATGACAAATAACTTAGACTTATTATATGATAGAGTTGAATTATACTTACATGTAATAGAATTGAACTAAGTTGAATTAACCTAGACTTGCCATATCGGCAGAGTCAGACACAAATTGAAACTAAATACAGGTCAGTTAGATTAACAAAGAGACCAAGGTTGGTAACCTCGGCCAGTCTTTGTTTGAATTTGGCCTCGGCGACGAGGTCAAATCCACATACTTAATGAGAACCCAAGTGGAACTTAAGTTCACATTAGAGGGCAGAGGGCTGGAGAATGATGCTTGGGAATTGGAATCTACAAGCTAAGGTTGGTTTAACACTTGTTGAAATTTCAAGAAAAATTTACAAGTTGAAGTTAAGCCAAGGTTATGTTAAAGGAAGGATGGTTTAACACTTGTTGAAATTTTAAGAAAAATTTACAAGTTGAAGTTAAGCCAAGATTATGTTAAAAGAAGTATCTACGTACTTGCCGAGATTACTATGTTGCCAAGACTTGGAAGATATTTGAAGATAGAAGTCTTGCTAAGTAAAAGTAAAGTGACAGGTTTTATATAGCACTTGTGAAAATATTTTCTACAATGTTTTCAAGGGTTAAGCCAAGGTCGAGATAAGCAAGATTGAAAGTTTTGTCCGAGGTATATTAATCTGAGGAGACCATACAAAAAAGGCATAAACTGAAGACATGCAAAAGATTCTAAGTATGGAAGCAGTAAAGCATACAAACATACAATCACATTGAAAGAAGAAATTAGAGAATGCATTCAAATAAGGAAAGAAGGCATTTTGGCCTGACATTGAAGAATAATTATTCAGATTACTAAAAGGCACATCGGCCAAATAAAGAGCTAAACATTGTTCAAAAAGAAAAAAGTACTAAGTACAAAGGAAAAGCTTCAAGATTAGACTATTCGGCATTATCAGCTGGACCGGTTTGGGGCTCGGAAGACATTTGAGAACTCTTCCCGGCGGCCTTCTTAGCCGCGAGCTCGGCATCGATTTTTTGGAGAGTTTGGTCGATGCTTTTCTCGGCGATAGGTGCGTCAGATGTTGTCTTCTCAGGAGCGGCATCTTTTGAGACCTTGTCCTCCTCATCTTGAGTCAAGTCCAAAACTTGCTCATTCAGAGTTGGGGACTTGGCCCCAGCATCCACAACCTTCTAGGACTTTTTGGCCTCAGCTTCCTCCTCGGATCCAACCTTGTCCTCGGACTGGCTTGGAGAGGGAGGAAATTGTAGGACGAGGTTGAAATCGTGAACGCGAGAAGGTAATCTAATTATTTTAATTTTGCAATCTTTTTCAAGGAAAACAAATAGGAGGGAATTAGGAGGAATGAATTTCTCTGTCTTCCATCGCCATTAAAATCAAAGAAAGTCAAATCAAATTGAAATCAAAAGAAATTGGAGTTTGGATTTGTACTTTTCTAAGAATTGGATTCAGAATCTTCGAAGATGGTGAGTGAGTGAGTGAAAGTATTGTTGAAGGGAGAGGAGAATAGGATGGTACTTGGAGTTTTCAGGGAGACTCATTTTGGTGGGTGAGATATATGGGGGTGGGTGATAGACCTTACACATAACAAAATAATTTTGTGGATCTCTCCCATTACTAAAATTGAAAGAGGGATCTTAGACTAATTTTCTCTTTATTTTTTGCAAACTTACATTTCAGTATAAAGTTTAAAAAAATATTTACAAATTAATAATAAATATTAAAAATATAAATTATAATTTTTTTATTAATAAGTAATTAATTTTTTATATGTACCATTGAGCCGTGTTTTTCCCTTAGTTTTTTAATCTAAATTATTGTATAAAAAATGAAATTAATTCGATAATGGTCGCAATATGACTTTATTATATTAATGTTAAAAATGTAAATAGCTTATTTTCAAAAGAGTAATGTAATATAAATAAAAAATTCATAGATATTACTCATTGTGAACCTTTTACTTCAAAATAATCATTGAAGATAGATCTATATTTATAATAATGGTATTACCATATCATTCTTATCAAATTTTTTGTACGTTTTAGAATTTTCTTTTTCAAAATTATATTTGTCTTTATTTAATTTAAAGATAGAGATAAATTCATGTGGCTACAATTAAAATTTTTGAAAACATTTAAAAAGAGTTAACTGAACACACCAAAAAAATAAATAAATAAATAAACAACTTTTCTTAAAAAAAATTTCACCTATTGAAACTTTTTTTAAATTTTTTGATTCATCAAGTCAAGTACATTTTAGAAATTTAAAAAATTTTAAAATTAAAAAAAAAATCAACAAAAACAAAAAATAAAAATAAAAATAAATCACCAATGACTAATCCTAAACAATTTAAGCAAATTGTCTAGCAAATGTTATAAACACACATAAGACAATTTAATTGATGCATTTATTAAAATTATAAAATAACAAAATCGTCCACATGAAAAGTGTGTTGGTCCACATTCATCATCTTGAAATTAAATTGATAAAATTAAAAATCAAAATTTATTTTATTACAAAAATAAAATGTAGAGTTTTTTTGTTATAATTTTCTCTACATTATTGTGTAGCTTCTTGGCCATTAAACTTGGGATTTCTAATCCTAAATGCATGTTGGGATTGGTTAACCTTGTTGGTGTTACATATTCAATAAAAGGTTTTCCGTATCTAAATATTTATTTTGATGGTGTTATATATACTAATTAGTGTGCCAATTAATGTTATGACGTTATTACTGATCTCACCTATTATACAAATTACAAATACTCAAAACATCTAAAATTGTATCACATTATTTGTTAATACATTAGTTAATATACTAATTGGTGCATATAACATTATTCTTTTTATTCTCAAAAGATAATAAATTAGTGGAAAGACTACTTTATTCTTCCAAGAAAAATTAGTTTCGATCAGGAAGATAAACAAAGAAAATGAATTCCATGATCCAACAGAAGCATTCAAACAATACAAACAAGGTCATATTATATATACAGAAAAGAAATCAAGACAAGCTCGTTCAAATTTTCTTATTCCTCTCCTCGTTTCAAAAAATTAAAATAAAATACAAGCATAGAATCAAACAACATCATATACACATAAGATGATAAAGATAAATGGAAGTTTGTAAGAATTCCAAACTCTTTCATTCCCATTTGCTCCTAAGCACATGAGTGTGCTTGAAATCATAGGTTAATACCACACTTCCATCCATTCTTTTCAACACAAACCTCTCAACCAGCACATAGCAACCAAACCTACTCCACCCACCAATCCCTGCATACTCCTCTGTTTTATTCACCGTCACTTGCCTTTTTTCGCCGCCAAGCCACCCTCCTCTCTCTTGCTCCCATTTCATACGATCAACGATTAGCGAGCTCAACCCAATATTCACCTCTTCTCCTACACCACCAAAGCTCGTAAACCGAATCACCCCATTGGCCACATTATTCTCATCCCACACCGCTTCTCTACCCGCCACACTGACTATTTCTCTTTGGACTGCAACATCCACTGACACAACGTTCCCTTGATTGTAACCATTTTCACAAGTGAATATTTGCTCCCATCTTTGCTCAAGTGTCATCTCATAGAACATTGATATTTTCATCTGATCTCTCAGTGTTCCGTCTTTGATAAACATGAAAGGACAATACCACTTCCCCACAACAATGGCTTCTGAGCTCTTGTAGGATAGTGGGAAATCGAATGCTGGAAGGCTGGAACGGAGGGCAGTATTGATGCCTAGCGCTTCACCTAGTTCATAGTTTTTGGGTGTTTTGGTATAAATTTCCCACCCTTTTGTTCTTAAGAAGTACGGAGGAAAAGCATCTGGTAAAATTGATGTAGCACAAAATGTACCACCACTTCTGCAAGCTGTTGCATAAGGAATGATCTGAAATTGCTGATATATGTCATTAGGATCTAGTGGTCTTGGATCAACGTCTCGAATGCAGTTGCAAAAACAACAGGTACGCATGTCTTCCTCCCTTGAACAAGCATATGCTTCCCTATGAAGGCAATCGAAATCAAGTAGTAAGATAAACCTAGTAATACGTTCCAATCCAGGGACAGATTCAGATTCTAACATGCAACTAGTAATTGAGAAAATTCGTCCAAAGTGTATAGTACAATATCGATTTTTACTTTCAAAATATATATCATCATTAATTAGACATTTGTTGGGTATAAAAATATGATGATGCAGTTGGGCATATTCTCTTCATTAAAATTACTTATTCAATATTGATCCTAATTTCATGAATAATTGTACCTGGGCAGAGCTATGTTTGACCCTTGAGAAGACCTTAATTATTGCCCATCACCAACCACACTTACCATCTAAATTTAACACTGTTATACGATGTTCAGACCGAGCATAAACAAATTATGTCAATTGGCAAGCAAGACAATGAAGGTATTGCATAGTATACATACCCTTTACGAGACCCATGTAGCTTTATTGCATAATACAGATTGGAAGACAGTGGCTGATTTAGAACTGGAACAAAGGTAGCATCATAAAAAACAGTACCGGACGAGTCTTGAACAGTGAGGTTCTTGTTCTGAGGGAAAGGCAGATTGATTAGATACCGATTCTTACACAATCCGAAACTAGTAGTAGTCTCGGATTCTTCGTCTTGGATTACCAAATAACCAGAGTTTGGACCCTCTGGTGGTAATGAAAGATATTCAGGAGATCTTAGGTAGTATGAAAGAGGCCTTGCCACATACATCTCTCCCCCCTCCCTAAAAAATAAAATAAAATAATTCCTTTGCTCTGTCTAGTCTTCCTAGCTTATGATTTGTATTTGGAGCGCCATGTTTGTTGTCATGTGTATTTATATACATGAAAGTATGACCACATAATTTATTCAGACAGATAAGACTTCTAATGATTCTATTTAAATAATTTGATCCATTGATTTTTTCAATTTTTGTGTGTAAATCATATATATTCATAAAATAATAAAATAATTTGATCTAATAGTTGTAATCTTATGATTTAATTATATTTATTTTTAAAAAATGAAAGATTTAATTTTAAAATTATACTTGTCTTTTTTTCTTTTCTTTTTTTAAATAAAACAAAAGCATTAAATCATCTATCTACTATAATTATTAAATTAATCTAATCTAATATTTTTATGAATAATTTTTTTAATAAATAATCTATACATAAAAATAATGGACTAGAGACACAAGCTAAGCATCGTGTTTTTATTTATTTTTTAGGCTTGTGTTTAGTAATAAAATACGATAAATGGCGTGTTGAATTCAAATACGGTAGTACATGGAAATTTCGTCATCGGTCGCAAACGACATTTGACTGATATATGCTTTTTATTTTAATGAATATTTTATTATAAAAAAAATTAAAATAAATTATAAATATACCCATGAATTTTGTTTAAAATATAATTTGTTCATGTAATTTGAAAATTATAAATATCTAATTATTATAATATTTTATTTAACAGAATTAATTACAAAAATAAAATTTCTAACTACTCTCCTATACAATAATTAAATTACCTGAATTATTAATCAAAATAAATTTTTGATATCATTAGAACTTGTTAATTAACTTGATGATTTATTAATAAAAGAGATTATTTGTTATAAAATTAGAAATTTTAGGGGTGAGATGTAATTTTCCAAATTACAGAGATAATTCATATTTTAAACAAACATCATAAGTGTATTGTAATTTGGAATTATCCCTCATATTAATATTTTATTAGATTAAAAGACATGCAATATTTTATAATAGTGGGGTCCCTCAACATTTTTATAGAGAAATTTCGACATAGAGAAAATTCAGCACATAGGAATTTGTCTTCACATAGAAATGTCAGCCCTTCTCTGTGACAAGCTGAAATTTCTCTAATAATATTATTGAAAAATTTTAATTGATAAGAAAAAATATATAGGACATCTTCTACTACTAAAAGTTGAAGATGGATGTTTCACTAATTTTCTTTCTAATCTACCGTAAAAAATGGTTAAATTATGAATACACCCCATGAGATTTTCTTAAAGTACAAATTACTCCTATAGTTTAGAAAATGAAAAATGCCCCTTTGTTAAAAATTTTTATTTAGCTGAATTAACTAAAAAAATAAACTTCATAATTGCTCTCCGAAATTATAATAAAATTATCTAAATTATTAATTAAAACATTTTTCTAACATCATTAAAAATTGTTAATTGGCTTGATAATTTATTAATAAAATGAGCGATTTGTTATGAAATTAGAAACGTCAAGGGGTGAAATATAATTTTCAGAACTACATGAGGTGATTTGTATTTTAATCAAACCTTAGGTGATGTATTTATGGGATTTTTTTTTTTTTTTGTAATCAAATATTTATAGGGGGTGTTTGGCAAAAGATTTTTTTAAGCTTTTTGGGTTAAAATCTATAAAAAGAAAAAAATATATATTAAAATAATTAATAAAATAAAATATCACATCAAATTTATAATTATTTTATTTTTTTCTCATAAATATTACATCAAATTAAAAAAAAAAATTAACTCTTTTTCTAAACATAAATATTTTAACTTATTAAAACAATCAAAACTAAAATAACTAACTTTTTAAACGACCCCATAATTTATCCTTAAAAAAAAAAAAGAAGACATTTTAGAAAAGTCAAAGAATATCGAGGTCCTTCGGAGGATGAAGCTTCTTGCATACTTCAATAAAGATAAGACAATTTGGAATTCAATTTCCGACACTTCGTTACGTGCACGGCAAAGCCATCTTTTGTCGTTGGGTCAATGCTATATATATTAGGGATTTTTTGCCTCGTTTTTTTTGAGGCGCACGACATAAAACGATAACCTCAAAACTCCCTCAAATTTTAAAAAATATAATTAGAAGATTGAAATATCCTTCCATGTAAATGGATAAATATGAAACGATTAAACGGTTTCTCTCCCTTCCCACTATTTCATTGTTTAAAACACAAAAACACAACATTAGAAATAAATTTTACTGTTATTCTATTAAACAAAAATAAAATATATAAAAATAAAATAAAATTTTACTCTCATTTTATCAAATAAAAATAAAGCACATAACACTAGAGTCAAATTTTACTCTGGTGTTATCAAACAAAAACAGAGTACATAAATATAAGAGTAAAATTTTACTCTCATTCTAACAAATAAAAACAAAGCACATAGTACCAGAATAAAATTTTTCTCTCATTCTATCAAATAAAATCAAATCATACACGATAAAAATAAATCAAAAAAAAAAACAAATAAAAATAATTAATCAACAAATCAACATACTTGATCGAATTCAAATAATAATCAAACACGTGATCGAAGCAAAACCTCTAAAACTCGATCAACACTCTCAATTTCAATGAAACTCTCAAAATCAGATATAGATTATATAAATTTGGAATGTAAGCTCTCGTTGATACAAATTTCGAGATTGCCAGAGAACATGTGGCAAATTCGGTGAGATCGTTGTCTGCAAAATAGTCTATTGTTGATCAACAACGAGATCTTCGGCAGCTAAATCTTTAGATTTCATTGATTTCGGAAATCGCCTTCATTGACTCAAATATATGAGATTGAATTTTCAAATATATATATATATATACATTGAAGGATAATATTGTCAAAAAAAAGAAGAAGAACAAGAAGAACAAGAAATTATGGTATGTCTTTATTGAGCCACGTGCCTCTTCTGAAAGGCTTTTTGAAACTAAATTAATTGAGATGTCTTTTATCTTAAAAAAAAGCCCAAAAAAAGCGGTTTCATAAAAAGAAAAAAAAAAAAAAACCACATATATTAAAAGTGATGGCCAAAGTGGAAACAGGACTCGAGCATTGGGGGATTTGAAAAGAGACATCAGGACATATATAGTTGAGTGAGTTAAAACAACTTAAATAATTATTAAAAAAATAACATCTTTATTTAAACAAAACACAATATATATTATTTTAAATCAAAATCACACACCCATTGATATATACAAGCAAATTTGTAACCATTTACTACTAGAAAATATATATTTGGCGACCAAAACAAATTTAGTCTCCAAAAATATCCCTTTTGGAGACTAAAAAAAAATCAGTCGCCAAAGATTCACAGTTCAGCTACTATTTGAATTCAGTCGCGATATATTGTCTTTTTGGCGACTAAAACAAAATTTAGTCACTAAATATATAGTAATCGGCTACTAAATAATAATTAGTCGCCAAAAGTTTATATTTTACACTACTAATTGTAGGTTTAGTCGTTGATTAAGGTTAATTGCTGACAAAAATATAGTTTAGTTGCCAAATATTATAGACATTTTTTACACCTTTTGGTGACAAAAAAATTAAGTAGCCGTATATTTAATTTTTGCCGACGAAAAAAAAAATTAGTTGTCAAATGATACTTTTGGCTACCAATATATTAGTAGCTATCAATTAATCATTGGCTGCATAACAATTTTAGTCGTTATTCAGCACTATTTGGCGACAAAAAAATAATTTAGTTGCTAAAGGTTGATTTTTTTTTTTAAAGAGGAAAAACAATTGATTTTGGCGCCCAATATATATACACTGTATGTTCTGTCTCTCTCACACACACGATATACACTATTCTGTCTCAAACACTTTTTGCTCTCACCAAACCTCACCCCCCTCTTACCACCGACGCTTGCCACCAGCGCACATCGCCACCTGCAAATCACCAGCGTCACTTACTCACAGGTATTTTTCTTCCGCCCTGTTGCTCTCGGTCTCTCCTGTTGAATTCACCCCATGTGAAGAAGGTGATGCTCTTCCATGGGAACACACCTTGGTCAACAATGGAAGGCCACCAACCATCTTGAAGAGTCAAGGATGGAGGCTGCCCAAAGGCTCTCCTACCTACTCCCTCACCTATAAATGGAGGTTGAGAGGAGAGAGCAAAATGTGAGCAAACCGTGAGACAACAAAGAGAGTGAGAGATGTGAGGCGGAGAGACCGTCTCTCTCGGTGTGAGCGAGGGAGACGGGTGAGTGGCTGAGTGAGGAGAGTGTGAGCTCCTCCTCTATTGTAATCTTTCTGTAATCTCCTCATTGGTATAGTGATAACCGGTTACTCTCCCGTGGACGTAGGCATTGGGCCGAACCACGTAAAATATTGTGTCTCCTTGTGTGTGGGTGTGTTTTTCTGCTTGAAATGATTTCTATAAGGTCTTGGGCGGGATCCCAGATCCCAACAAGTGGTATCAGAGCCTCGTCGGTGGCGTTTCGGAACAAAAACAGCGTGTTGTCCGAAACTGCCCAGAAATCAAGTTGCTCGAAATCCGATTTTGAGCATACCAGGAGTAAGGGCTCGAGACGAGGAGTCCAACCATATAAAGCAGACATCCATAGGAGCATCCACGCGCCCTCACGCGCTACCTGAATAAGGAGAGTGAAGCCCAGTCGCTGCACGCGCCGCCACGCGCCGTTCAGGCAACCGGCGCGTGGTCCCAGTCTCACGCACGCGCTCCACGCGCGGAAGAAGGAAGAAGACGAGTGGGGGAGGCGCGTGTGTGGCACGCGCGTGCCACGTCAGCAGACACGTCAGCAGCCACGTCATCCGCAGGAGGAAGCATCCTGTGTTTCGCGGCTACGGTGCAGCCGCAGATCTGAGGCGTACAAAATGTTTTGGCTAGATCTAAGCCATTTGGAGTCCGTTTTTGGTGATCCAATAGTGGTTTCCGACTATTTGGAGTATTCCGGACACATCCGTACGGTCAGATTTTGGAGACGGAGTTTCTGTAAAAAGAAGGCAGATTAAAGTGGCAGACGGCGTTAGAGACAGTGGACGGAATATTCTGTTGGAACACGGAATATTCCCTGAACTTCTGAAAATTGCAATTTGGCCCAACATTTTCAGAAAATTGTGGTGTGGCCCAGCTTTCGGGGATAGTTTTTCAGTGAGGTCCCTGGAAGTGCAGCGAAGGTTGGTCCTAGCTAAACGGACCGCTCCGGACGCAACCGCGAGGTCAGAATAGTGAAATTCTGAACGGTTTGGAAAGATTGTCAAAACATGGGAGTTTGTCATCTTCAATACTCGAAGGAAGGTTGCCGGATATTGTGGAACGCTGCGAATTCACTGAAGAGGTTAGAATGGGCAGATTCTGACCCGATTGGACAACCAGATACAGATTGAGATAGATCATTGAAGACCAGAGGAGATCAGGCTTGATCAAATGGCAGATTGAGGGAGATCAGGATTGGTCAGGGGCGATCAGAGGATTGCAGACATGATTATCTCAAGATCAAAGGTCTAGGAAAGTTCTGTCAAAAAGACACTGTCTAAGGAGACTGGTTCTTAAGTGGGACCGGTTGTGACCCCACCAGTCTTTCCTGGGAACTTTCCTGGTTTGTTGAGGTATTCGGAGGATCTGGTTCAATCAAAAGAGAAGACCATTCATCGACGGATAGATGATTTGGCAACCAGTACAGGCTCAGGGAAATACTGTGGCTGTTGGAGCTACTGTAAACGAGAAGGTACTAATGGTATGTGGACATGTAGAACAATAGTTGCAGAGGAGCATACTAAGCGCAGAAGTACAATTGCAGACGTGCAACAGTGCAAGGGTACGCTAGAGTGTCGTACAGAGGCGCGAGAAGAGTGTGCAGCAGCGGGTTGTTGACAGTTCACAGGAACTTCCAGACAGAGAAATTGAGACAGGTAAAACGCAAGAGTGCGTGCCAAGGAGTGGCAAGTCTTATTTCTCTATGGTGGTTTCTTTAGTTCCATGGCAGCAGATGATAGAGTTGATGCGGATCTCTCAGGCGAGCTCGACGCAAGGAGACCAGAAGCCATGGGTACGGGCACTATGCAAGGAATTGCATAGCTGACGATGCTTTGACAGATGGAGCTACTGTCAACCATCAATCTACTGGACAGCAAATCAGGGATTGCAAAGGCACAGACAACAAGCGTATGTGGAAACGCCAGGAGGTTGTTCAGAAGTGCAGAGGGCAAAGGCTGAAAGTTCAGAGGAAAAGCTCCGAGCAAAGAAGACAGAGGACGTTGATGAGATAAACAACGAGTTTTCTATTGCTCCAATGACTGGTCCTGCGAGGTAATGCATGATAGTCAAGGGCATCCCAGCAGGGGGTGCAGGACATCCAATCAGGGGGTGTCGGATATCTTGGTTGCGCAAGTTCAAGGATAGCAGGTATAGACATCCGAGACAGGAAGCATGGAAGAGATCTGTGGGAGATAGGAGCAGTGGCTCTCTCCAAATCAGAGAGTGGTGTGAGTTGAGTTGAGGATGTCGGATTCCCTCCTCCTCTTGTATCTCTGGTGTTTTATCTCTAGCTTCAGGGGATGCAGCGTCCCAGTGAAGAGATGCAGACTATGTTGAATTTGGGCGTGACAAGATTAGCAGCAGTGTATGCAGTGGATCACTTCACATGGGTTGAGGGGGTGATTTGTTGAATTCACCCCATGTGAAGAAGGTGATGCTCTTCCATGGGAACACACCTTGGTCAACAATGGAAGGCCACCAACCATCTTGAAGAGTCAAGGATGGAGGCTGCCCAAAGGCTCTCCCACCTACTCCCTCACCTATAAATGGAGGTTGAGAGGAGAGAGCAAAATGTGAGCAAACCGTGAGACAACAAAGAGAGTGAGAGATGTGAGGCGGAGAGACCGTCTCTCTCGGTGTGAGCGAGGGAGACGGGTGAGTGGCTGAGTGAGGAGAGTGTGAGCTCCTCCTCTATTGTAATCTTTCTGTAATCTCCTCATTGGTATAGTGATAACCGGTTACTCTCCCGTGGACGTAGGCATTGGGCCGAACCACGTAAAATATTGTGTCTCCTTGTGTGTGGGTGTGTTTTTCTGCTTGAAATGATTTCTATAAGGTCTTGGGCGGGATCCCAGATCCCAACATCTCCCTCTCTGTCGCTCTCAGTCTTGATCCCTCTCTGTCGATCTCGCTCTCTCTCTCTCTCTCTCTCCTCCTCCCTCCCTTCCTCTATTTCCCCATTTCTCACACGTAGCTCTAGGGTTTTGTATGATTTTTGTTGTTTGATTTTGTGTTGATTTCTTAGCTCAAAATCCAGATTTTTGTGTTCATTTTGTATTGATTTCCTACACTTGCTATAGGGTTTGTGTTAATTTCTAGACAAAAATCCCAAATTCAAGCTCATGAGCTTAATTTGATTTTAGAAATATATTAGCTTAATGTGTGAGTTGTAAGAGATTTGGGTTTTGTTTGTACTGTGATGCTCATTGTACTGTTGAAATGTTAATGCTGTACATCTTTTTACTGTAATTCTGTTGTAAATTAGTGAGTAATGTTTGGTTGTTTGTAGGCACTGTCATTGTTGAGTCACACTGCTGGTTGATCTTTTATTGTTTATAGTTCCTTTCCTTTTATTTTAAAAATAAATAAATAAATATTCTAAACTTTTATATAAACAATTTTTTGTTTTATTTTGCTGGTTTTTAAAGTTTTGTTTTGTGTCTTCAAGTTATGGTTTCTTGGATGAAGCTGTAAATTGGATGCACATCTCCCTATTGTTTTTGATAGTTAGCTATGGGATATGGTTTTACGTGATATAGCACCACCACCACCATACTCATATGCTACCAGTTTAATTACTTAATCGGTTTCATGGAGAAAGTTTGGAAATACCACTTGGGTTGAATAAGATGCTTGCAAATTACCATCTATCTTGTTAATTAAGCACTTAACTTTATTATTAGCCTATGAATAAGATGCGTTTGGGAGGTTTGGTGTGTTTTTGCTTTTGAGGGCATATATCTTACTTTCATTTGTTCTGTTTTGGTCTTGAAATACAAACAAGTTCAGCCATTTGTCTAGTTTAGTTCTCTACTCTGCTTCATTACACATGGCTTTGTATTATTTGATGTTTCTCTTTATGTACTCTATTTTGTATTGTAATGTTTTGATTCAAAAAAGCTTTTCTTTGCTAATAAAGAAACTTAAATCTTGATTCGCTTTGGCTTTAAAACTTGATCTGAACATTTCTTTAGATTGTTTGCTAAATTTTATTTAGTTTTTGAACCTCTTGTTTGTATGCTGAGAAAATTTTAGGAACCAAATGAATTTCAAACTTTTACTATTACGCTTTTATGTTTGTCTGGCTAAAAAACTCTACTTTCTTGTTCTTTTGGACTACTCATGGAAAAGTTGGATGTTTCTTCAATGGTAGCTTTATCTAACCACCCATGTTTAGGAAGCGTGATAGAAAACAAATTACAAATTTAGTACTCAATAATATGGGTAACTAATTTTGAATGTATTGGTTTAGTAGCCTCATTATTTTTCATGATTTACATTAATGTATTTGTAACACGTAATGGAGATTGTTTTTGATAGCTAGGGGTGGGAAGACTAGACGATGGTGGGAAGAAGGAATGAAAAATTGATTACAAAACATTGGAAATCATCTTTTTTCTACATCTGGAATCATAGACAAGAAAGTAGTTCACTCACTCATCACCCTTCATGTCACTCCTTCCATGAACATCTGGAATTTATTGATCACATAGAGAGACCTATGGTTGATTCATATTTGATAGCAATAGTACATAACTAATCCATTTGTCTAATTACTACATTAGTATTTACAAATTAATCTTCCAAAAGGGTGTTGGTGTTTGACGGTATTATTGTCTCAGTTGTTGAGGTTTTGGGTTTATCCATTTTACAGATGGATTACATTTTTTGTGCTTTTTCTATATATTTTTAAAATGTATTGTTAGACTATAATATGTTTGGTGTAACTTTTTTTCAAACTGACAGTTCAAAATAAAAAATTAAGATCTAAAAGTCTCCCCTTTCTTAGGTTCTAGATTACTAATTTTTTTCTAACTATTTATACTATTTCTATCTCATAAGCTACAAAACAAAGTTGCATCAAAACAAAGTGATTAAAATATCTATTAATTGGTTAGAACCTCTATACTTTCCGTATATTTGTTGAGATTTCTCTTTTTCACGTTTGGAAGTTTCTTTATATTAATTATGTATTGTATTTAGTTCAAGGACTTCTAAATTATGTTTCCCTTATGATTATTGTGCATATTTGAATGCCCAATTCAATAGATTTTTCTAAAATGTCCAAAAAAATAAAATGAGCCAACCGATGAACAAATTAGAGGTATACAAATGATACAATGAAGTTGTAACAAATGAACAAATTCAATAGATTTCTCTCATGTTTCGACATAAAGTAATGTTGGAGCATTCAAGTTCAATTTTGATTCGAAAGGTTAGAAGAAGTTACATACTATCCACCTTGTTGTTTCACCAAACTTTTTTTGAGTTCTTACAATGACTTTATTTTTCATGATCTCACAGTTGGATCTATACAAAATGGGAGTTTTTTTGACCAAGGGGTGTGATTTAATCATTTTAGGAAACTGATTTTACTGTTTAAAAAGAAGACCATAAATTAATAGAAGCCATGTTTTTGACATATTGGCATTGAGGAACATGAGTTTAATTTAGACTTGAGTTGTTCAAGTAAGCACTGTGAAGGAAAATAGAATGTTTACTCACATAACTAAATGATTTGGAATACTTTAAACTTGGGTCTGGTGGAGCAATCCTCTGCCATATGCTGTCAGTTGAACTCTTTTGACATGGCTTCATTGATTTATCAACTCTCTTGAATTGATCTCATAATTAAATGTGTTGTTGTTCTAATTTTGAGGTATGACTAGGGTTTTAGCATGCATAAGGATATATGTATATTTTTTCTCATTGGTTTCTTACTAATTTGTAAGGACTTTACAGAAGGGCGATGGATTTGCTAAAAGCTCCACTATTGGATGCAGTATGTGTAACGATGTAGTGCCTGTTTCCTTGTCTAATATAAAATCAATTTGTGAACTTGAAGGTTGAGTGATGTGAGTACCAGTTATAATTTTTTTCTAACTGTTGTGCCTGCAGGTGACTAAGCTGGTACTTTGTGTAAGAGAGATCTATATTCTTGGAGAGTTTTTTTATTTTTATTTTTCTTCTTCTCCTCTGTGCTTATCTAATCTTTGCTGAGCTTGAGTGCCTATATGTGGGTTGAGTTTGTGAGGTTACATAAAGTGAGTCTTGTTACAGATCTGAGCACAGTTTCTTATAGGGTCTGTTTATCCTTATTGGTGTTCACAGGTAGTGCTGAGGTGTGTTGGAGGTTGCTCTGTTTGGTGAGAGCTTGAAGGACATCAAGAAGGCCAGGCTACCAATATGCGCCAGCCCTTTTAGATGTTCTCAAATAGGATTGTTGGTGTCTTTATTATACTGAATTTGTACAAGTCCGTGTTTGCTATCTGTCTGCTGTAATGCAATATCTTGCTGCTCTGCTGATCTGCTGCTCTACTGATCTGTCTACTGATATTTTGTACCATGCCAAATGGTCATTTGGCATAGTAGTAAATATATTTGTGCACACAGAGGATGAAATTTCCCTATGATCATTTATGTTATGTATAGAATTATTATTTTAAATTGGAATGTATTTGATTTGTATGGAATTATTGACATTTGAAGGTATTAATTTTTAGATGGTTGGAAGTGAAATGGATGTAGTTGAATGGGTGATAATATATGTACAATACAGGTTGTGGGTGTGGACAAATTAAAAAAAAAAAAAAAAAAACATAAAATGATGTTTTGGCGATAAAAAATTGGTAGCCAAAAATAAAGTCAATATTTTTGTTGACTAAATAGTTAGTAGCTAAAAGAAAGAATTAAATGAAAACAATTTTTTTGGCGACTAAATATTTAGTAGCCATAACAAATAAAACTTTAGGTGACTAATAATTTAGTAGCCAAAAAAAAAAAAAAAAAAAAAAAAAAAAAAAAAAAAGAGGAAAAACACTTTTGATGACCAAACTATTAGTAGCCAAAACAGAAAATATTGGACCTTAGGCGACAAAAGTGTTAGTAGCTAAGCAATTTAAGCTTTGGCGACAAAAATATTAGTCGCTGAAAAATGCTTTTGGGGACTAAAATATTAGTAGCCAAACAGAAAATGTTAGACCTTAGGCGACTAAAATTTTAGTAGCTAAACAGTTTAGGTTTCGGCGACCAAAAATATTAGTCACTGAAAATGTCATGTTAAATTTAGTTGAAACATTTTTGGCGACTAAATTATTAGTCGCCAATTCCGTGCTTTTAGCGACTAAAATTTTTTTAGTTGCCAATTACTTTCCCCGACCATCTTTCAACGACAAAGGTGGCGACCATAAAAATTAGTAGGTAAAAGGTTTTGGCAACCAAAACTGGACCTTTAGCGACTAAAAAGTTAGTCGCCAAATCTGTCTTTTGTTGTAGTGATTTGATCTCAATTGTACAGAATTCTTGTGTACTACTGGGTACGATTTCATTAGGAAGCACATTGTTTAATGCGTAAACTCTTTGAATTATTTATGAAAAATCAAAAGGCAAATTTCACTTTATTTCTTTATGATTTGGGCATGTGCAGATTATCTTCTTATCATTTAGAAATAATCACATAATCCTTTTATGATTTATGGACTAAAATGCAAGCTAATTTCTGTTAATAGAACAAACAAATGGACCTTTATGCCTTTGTCTTCTTTTTCTTCTTTCTTTGAATTAAACCTGCAAATATATATATACATATATATATATATATATATATATATGCATTTATTTTCTTGGGCTAAACCTGTAAATTTATATATATATATATATATATAATCTGTATATATATTTTTGGTTTTGTGAATTTAGAAAGTATAGATTGTGGGGACATTTTTTGAATAACGACACGTGGCCAGGGTGGCACCGAAGTACCAACCGAGGTGCCACATGTCCCAGACATGACGCCGAGATGATCTTAGCTAGGCGGAGGTTATTTGCGGAGATACCGGAATCCGAGGTGAATGGATAAGGGATAAGAGTCCCAGAATATGGGAGGACTTCAGCTTGAATAAGAATTAAGCTCTTAGGAAGTTTATTTCTATCTATTGAAGAGTCTGGGATAAGAATTGAGCCAGAGTCCATTAAAGCTAGACTTCTACAGGGATCAGGTTAGTGTTGGCTATAAAAGTAAGGCACCATCGAAGGTCTAAGGTACGCTTTTTGTATTCTGGCTAGTGAGTTAAGCACCAATTATTATCTTTGAGAGATAAACTGAGTATTGACTTGATCGTCGGAGTGCCCTCGGGTGGAAGAACCATCGCCGGAGTCTTGTCTTTCTGTAACAGGTCGTTCGGGCGCAATCTATTCTGCCGGTGTTCTCCAACTAAGTATCTATTCGGCAGTGTGGTCAGAAAAAAACACACACAATTTGGTGCCATCTGTGGGAAAGAAAAGAGAATAGATGGCCAACGACGGACAGAAAGAAAAGGTTGGGAACGACATCCCTACTGGGAGTGGTAAGCACATTGAGTCTAACGTAGAGGAGGATAACTACAATAAAGAAACTCGGGATCAAAATCCCGGAGAGAAAGGCGTCGGCAAGAAGGGCGACGTACCAAAGAAGGCAGACCGAGGCGGGTATTATAACGAGAACGACCTCTAGGTATGGAAAGATAAATACCTGCGGAGGGATGGAGAGATGAAGGGAATGGCAGACAAGTTGGCGGACTTGCAATCGGTCGTCAATTTCATGATGTAGAACAACGTCATGCAGCCATTGTTTCCGTTATAAGACACGTCGATTCCAGCGGCCCAAAACAATGCCCAGAAGAAAGGGCAGAAAACAGTCCCTGTAGTCCCCCAGCACACCAAGACCAAGGAACACTCTCACCAGCCTTCAAGGGAGGTCGGGCGAGGAGAGTCAATGAAGGGAGATTCTCAAAGGACGCATCGTACCAAAGAAGCTGACCCTAAAGAACATCGGCATGTTCAAGGGAAGGAACTTTATTTCGACGTAACGAACGGAGAGAGGTCCAAGAGGACTCATAATGACGCCGGGAGTAGCGCACCAAAAAGGCTGAAATCCATTGATAGCCGAGCTCCTGGATGGACCAAGGAGGATCTGAGGGATTACCTCCAGAGGAAGCGGCAAGATGCCGAGGTAAAATCACCGGTTAAGCCGATAACGCTGTTCTCGGTTGAATTGGACAAGTTTGAGGCCCCGAAAAGGTTCCACATGCCCAGA
The DNA here is from genome assembly GCF_055761805.1 of Camellia sinensis. NCBI lineage: Eukaryota > Viridiplantae > Streptophyta > Magnoliopsida > Ericales > Theaceae > Camellia > Camellia sinensis. Next base: position 195,281,767 of record NC_138965.1, read on the forward strand.
TTCTAGATATACGACAGTAAGTCTGACCCTAACTTTCACGTCGGCTTGTACCTGAACTCAATGGCACTATACACTGGGAACGAGCCATTGTTTTGCAAAGTATTTTCCTCATCTTTTGGGGAAATTGCATCAGACTGGTTTCACAAATTGTCGAAAGAAACGGTGAAAAGCTGGGAAGGCCTGGCCGAGATGTTCGTGGCTAGATTTGTGACAAACAAACTACAACCATTGAGGATGGACTCCTGATGGCTCTGAGAATTGGTGAGGATGAAAGCCTTAGAGCCTATGCCAAAAGGTATTATGAGGTGTTCAACCGAATACCAAGATGCAACCAGGAGGTGGCTGTCATGTCTTTTAAGAATGGCCTGAAAGATGGTTGTCTGCTCTGAAAATCATTAGCAAAGATACTACCAAAGAGTATGGAGGAACTTATGGCCAGGATAGAGAAGTATGCAAGAGCTGAGGAAGATATGCTGGGGACAAAGGCGTCGAAACAAGAGAAGAGAAACGGCTGGCTGAAGCGAGGCTGAGGTAACAATGGATACAACAAGCAAGAGACAAGATTGAGGACTGCACAGGCAGTCACAACCGTATTCCGAATTCCGGTTTACAAAGTCTTGGAAATAATCTGGAATCAGCCCTATTATAGAACACCAGAGAAACTTCCAGGTGAATTTTTGGAAAGAAGTCTGGGGAAACACTTTGCCTACCACAATGAGGATGAACATCTAACTTAAGGGTGCAGAGCCCTAAAGGCACATCTAGAAGACCTGGTAAGACAAGGTCATCTAAGGGACTTGGTAGATAAAACCAGGACAAGGGAAGAGTAAGTGAGACTACCATAGGTACCGGCAGCACCACCTCCACCAACACCGCAACCGCAAGCAGGTGAACCTCGAGTGATCAATGTGATTCACTCGAAGGTCAATGAGAACGAGATACATGGGGAAACTCAGAAGGTAAAACACTTGCAACATGTGTATTAGGTCCGGCAGAAGAGACCTAGGGTAGACGAGTGTCAGGGACCAGTGGTGTCCTTTACTGAAGACAACCTAGAGATAGTGCAGCATCCACACAACGATGACTTGGTAATATCCCTCTAGATTGGAGAATGCCAGGTAAAGCGAATTCTGATCACCCCGTGACATCATGTATGTTAGATGTTACAAAGAGCTTGGCCTTCACCAAGATGATCTGGAACAATCAAATGGTCTAACGGTCGGGTTTAATGGAACGTCGACGTGGCCCCTGGGAGCAATAAGTTTGGAGGTGCAGGCTGGCACCAAGAAGGTAAAAACTGAGTTCACAACAATTGACACTCCCTCCCCTTACAATGCTATCCTAGGAAGGCCATGGCTGCATGCAATGGGGGCTGTCCCCCCAACATTGCACCAGCTGTTGCGATTCCCAACAGAGCATGGAATTGAGGAGGTTAGAGGGGATCAAGTGCAGGCATAGAATTGCTCCATGGCAGCAATGAAATTCACCTACAGCATACGAGAAGCAGAAGCAGCAGAGATTAAGGATGAGGACATGGAAGTCCTTGAGGACGTCGGCAAAGAACCAGCCAAGAAAAGTGAGAAAACCCTAAAGAAGATCTTAGTCCAGCAAGGGGATGAAGAGCGTTTCTTCCTTCTCGGCTCAGGATTGGCCAAGGAAGAGGAAAAGGAATTAGAAACATTCTTAAGGTGTTTGCTTGGATACCGTACGAGATGTCTGGCATTGACCCCGAGGTCACTAACCATAAATTGAATGTGGACAGGTCAGCTAAACCTGTCATCCAGCGAGCAAGAAGGCCGACGTGGATGCATGTTGAGGTGGTAGAATAGGAAGTGGATAAACTTCTGGAGGCCAGAGCCATACGAGAGGTAAACTACCCGACATGGTTATCAAACATGGTTATTGTGAAGAAAAAGAATAGGAAGTTGAGGGTTTGTGTGGACTTCACCAGCCTAAACAAGGTTTATCCCAAAGACAATTTTCCACTACCTAAGATTGACCAATTGGTGGATGACACTTCAGGGCATGGAAGGATGAGCTTCCTGGACACTTACATAGGGTATCATCAGATTGCCATGTACCCCCCAAATGAGGAGAAGACTGCATTTATTATCCTAAAAGGCCTGTATTGCTATAGAGTGATGCTTTTTGGGTTGAAAAAGGCAGAAACAACTTACCAGAGATTGGTGACTAAGATGTTCAGACATCTAATAGGCAAAACAGTAGAGGTTTACATTCATGACATGGTTGTGAAGACTAAGGAACCTGAAGATCATTTGGCCAACCTAAAAACAGTCTTTGATATTCGAAGGACATTTCGGCTCCGATTTAATGCATCGAAGTGTGCATTTGGAGTTGTGTTAGGGAAATTCCTGGGATACTTGGTCACCAGAAAGGGAATTGAGGCAAGCCCGGATCAAATCAAGGCCATCTTGGAGTTAAAGAGCCCAACGTCGGCAAAGCAAGTGCAGATGTTGACTGGAAGGGCTACAGCCCTAAACAGATTCATAAATAGAAGTTTTGATAAATGCAAACCTTTCTTCACTTTAGTAAAGAAAGCCACAGACTTCTTATGGATAGAGGAATGCGAAGTCGCTTTGGCCAACTTGAAGAAATACTTGACCACCGCTCCAGCTCTCTCAAATCCAATACTTGGAGAGGAGCTGTTCTTATACTTGGCAGTTTTAGAGCATACAGTGAGTGCAGTGTAATCAGGGAAGAAAAGGGGAGAGCAAAGGGCATTGTACTACATGAGTAAAACCCTAGCAGATGCAGAGACCAGATACCTACCCATGGAGAAGTTGGCACTGGCTTTTGTAATGGCCTCCAAGAAGCTAAATCACTACTTTCAAGTCCACAAGATTGTGGTGTTAACTGAGTATCCTTTGAAATCCCTGTTTCAACAAGGAGATTTGACAGGTAGGATAATGTGATAACCTTATCTTGTGCTATGTTAATTAATCATGATTATATCTGAATTATGTGCTTAATTTGAATTTGGGTGTTAATTGCATGATTATATGTGATTTTGGCTTTGTATTTGTTCACCATAGGAAAATCTGTTAAAATTTGTATTTTGAACTGAAAACTGAAGGCCTTATCGGCCACCGAAACCGAAATTGACTACGCCATTGTGATTAGCATAATTTTTAGAACCTACAGTGAAATTTAATTGAAAACTGATTTCGAATGAATTAATTAGTTTAAATCGAATTAATTAAGCGCCATTGATTAGTTCTGATTAAGTGTGATTATGGAAAGCCTATATAAATGAGCCATACATGCTTAAGCACATAATTTTGAGCCCAAATCAGATTCTACACTCTAGAGAGAGAGGGTGAACCAAATTTAGAGAGAGAAATGAGCCATTCTTGAAGATATTGCAAGAGAATTCAAGAAACTAAGAGAATTAGCTCAAGATTTGGCTATAATTGGAAGAATTGAAGCTCCTAGGTGAGTAATCAACCCTTAATTCATGAGTTTGAGGTTGTAACTATATGAATTCAAAGAGAATATGTGACCAAGAGCAAGAATTGAGTGGTAATTGATGAATTTGGAGTCAATGAATGCATGCATGTAAGAAATTGCTATGAATTTGCATATTTGAGCATAAAGTGTATAATCCATGTTGAATTTTGATTGAAGTTCATGCTTTTGATCATCTCTTCACCATTTAACTTGAGAATAGAGGTTATATCCCACATGCAAGAGCAATTCATAGAGGTGTGAGTTTTGAATGCATGAATTTAATGTATTGGAAGTAAGTTTGGCATAATTTGGGTTTGCATGTGATTGATTCATAAGATTTAAGCTTCATAATGCAGTAAATTGGTGTTTGTATCATGTTAGTAGTTGTGTATGAGAGTTATGGGTAATAAAATGCAAGCTATGTTAATTTGAATGCAAGTTTGAAGCTCAAATTGGTTACTGGAAAAACCCAGAATTCGTCAATCCTGCTCGAGCGTAAAATATGAACACCTAGTACTTTTGCAGGCTTTGATGTCCGCTCGAGCGGGGAGAGTCACGCTCGAGCATAAGTCACATGTTTTGACTCTCAAGCTCGAGCGTCCGAAGTCACGCTCGAGCGTAAAAATAAGACGACCAGTACTTTTGCCGACCAAAAGGGGTCCGCTCGAGCGGCAGAATCCACACTCGAGCGGGGAGCCCTGTTTTAGAAATTTTGTAAAGATGTTTTGTGTTTTATTTTCCGTTTTATTTCATTTCTAAGTACTCTTAGGCATACATTAAGCATTATAAATGAGTTAAAAGAATAAGAAAGAAGCCTAAGAGGGATGTATGAGTTATGAACGGATTGAATCGTTTGTGACCCATTATGTTTATGAAATGTGTAGGGTCAAGCACGAGGGCAAATCCACCAACAGAATACAGTGAGTAATATCTTAGTAAAGATATTTTTAAGTATGTTACTTTCTAAATGCTACTTCTGTATAAGCTTCATGGATTTGTTGATTCGAAATATGAATGCGTATTCTATATGCCTAATTTTGTATAAGGCCGGTTGTTGTTTGATACGTTTAATCTATTTGAATTGGGCCTAAGGCCGTTTGTCATTTAATACGTTTGATATGTCTAAATTGGGCCTAAGGCCGTTTGCCGTCTAACATGAATGATTAGGCCAAAGGCCGTTTGAATATGAGCGTAATGGGCCAAAGGCCGTTTGAGTGAAAAAGGATCATGATCATGAATATAAAACACGCATAGATATGAATATAAAGAGAGTGGGCCCGAGGCCGTTTGATACGCCTGATATGTTGAATTGGGCCCGAGGCCATTTGATATGTTTGAATTGGACCAAAGGTCGTTTTGAATAAAGAGTTGGTTGGACCAATGGTTGTTTTGTATGGATGGACCCAAGGTCATCCCATATAAGAAACTGGCCTGAGGTCGTTTTGCATATGGATATAATGTGTTGGACCTGAGGTCGTTTAGTTTTATTGGGATTTGTAAATCTGATGCGAATGAGAATAGTGGTTCAAATGTTTGCATTATAAGTATGACCCATTTATGAGCGAATCTTATTCATTAACCTCTTTATTTTGATATTATTCACTGGGCATTAGCTCACTCTTATTTATATGTATGTAGGTGAGCAAAGGACGTTCAACCCCAGCCTTAGTGGAATTTTAGAAAGGAACCCGAGTTTTGTGAAGTCAGCCCAGGTGCCTTACGCAAGAGGCTTTGTTTATGATCTTTTGTATTTCGTTTGCTATTTCTATTGGTCATGATAGACCATTTATGTGTATAAGCTTTTGGCATGGTTGACTATGTGTTTGAATGATCCTGGGTATACAAGATGTTAACTACTGATATGTGGTGTGAGTTATTATTAAGTATATGTAAAATGTTTTGATATGCCATGTAAGCATAGCTCATTGGATAAAATTTTTAAGCTTGCTTCCGCATCTGGCCCCATATTATTAATAGTTAATTGATATTAGGTTTGAGGCCGTAGGTAATCTCATGATTATTGGCTGGTTATGACCTTAATCTATAGGGGCGGGTATAGGTCTTGATAGAGTGCTATCAGAGCACGAGTTAATAACTCACACACTTGTCCAAATGAGCCATAAGGTGTCTAGAAAAGACTTAAGATGCATCCATTTGATAAGTACGTGATGTAAGCATTAAGAACTTGTGATTATATGAGATGTGAATTGTTGCACTAATATGTACAACAAGTTTTGTTTTGTTATAATGCACGTACATGAACATACGAATCATGAAAAGTTACTTATGTGCATTCGATTCTGCAAATGGGTGTCTATGTGGAATATGAATATGATTTAACTGTATAATTACGTAGTAAGTGTTCGACATGCGATATTTGATAAGTATGCAATCATCTGTTATGTACCTATGTATATCTGTGTTTATTTCTGTATTGAGCATTTCAGTGTTTAACATGGCTTAATAAGAGTTTGTGTAGATCATGGATAAAGTAAGGGCATACGAGTTGGCAGACTCTTCCACAGCCCGACTTGATAGACTGGAAAGAATAGTACAAAAAATGGCAGAGATCTTAAGACAACAACATCAGTTGTCTCTACGGCAAGAACCTTTGCCACCACCAGTGCAAGAGCACCAAGTGAATGAGTTGGAAGTCACAAAATATGTTGAGGTGCTAGACCGAACACTGATGACTGAAGCTAACATGAACTGATCTTCTGAATGGAAAGGCAAGAGACCAGGTTTTTTCTCAAAGAAAAGGTCATTTAAAAAGCAAAGTACGGGATCATTGCGCACATCAAACTCTACAAGGAATACAGCACCAACGTGTAACGAATGCGGTAAGAAACACAGAGGGGTTTACTACCGAATATCTGGGGCTTGTTATAGATGTAGTGGAATGGACCATCTGGTAAGGAACTGTCCCCGAACTGAACAAAATGTGAATAGATCCTCTGCCTCAGTTGGATTCGTACCAATAGTAGGAATTGCTAATCAAGATAGAGTAATTGTACTCGTCCCATAAAGCACTCAGAATACTGCGACCGTTATCCTAGGTATTTATAATGTTTATAAACGAATGTCTATATGTTGACTGATTCTGGACTGGTACATGTGTACATCTTTGCTTGGGATATTATTTGATTCGATTCGACGCATTCTTTCATATCTGCTATATGTATCTAGATTGGTCAGAGCCACAGGATCAATACCTTATTTACTGTATGTATCTGCCCCATTTGGGAAATTGTGAAATACGCATTGGGATATTGATTGACTCTGTACATGTACATATATATCTAACCTTATGCTCAGGGTGATTTGTTATGTCATTGCCTTCAACGACTAAACTGCTTGAATTATGACTCTATGATTGTGTGACTGAGTTGAGCACCACAAATGATGAACTCTATAAATTATGAGATCATGTATTTTGATTGATAGAAAATTGACTGGACTATGTGACTATACTAGGCTTGACTTGTAAGCCTATGCTTTTATGACTGATTTGGGACTTTTGCATAACAAATCCTATATTATGTGCAACCGAGGAACTTTGTTTAGTATGTTACTGTGCACCATGTACTTACATATAAGACTTATTTGGGAACTGCTATATTGATTATGATGCATACCTCCTGATATGAACAACTGTATGCATATGCAACTACACCTGAACTTATGTGGACAATACCATATTGTACATGACTTGAAATACTTTGATATGAACAGTTGAGATGAATGACTCTGATATAACTTTGAGAACTGATAAACTTAGGACAGTTGTGAAACTATCGACTATGTACCTAAGCAAATGAAGTATGCCTTACAGAACCAAATGTACCTTATTTGAGAAAACTTTTATATGATTCAATCTGATAGAACTTTTGTTTGATTTGGCTTGATAGAACCCTTATTTGATATAATTTGGTGGGGCATTTGTTTGATTTAATTTGGCAAGACCTTTGCCGGGATTGATTTGATAAGACCCTCTGTCTGATTTGCCCTTGTTAAGGGGGGAGGGGATTACGGATTTCTTATGAATAAATAACCAGATTATTCTTGGCAAGAAAACTAACAGACCCAAAATCAGAATCTGTTTGGAATACTTGACTTATTTAGAGGACCTTATGTGGGCTATCAACAAACCAACCTAACCATGAACACCATTAAGAACCAACCTTTAATTGTTTGAGACATACATGTTATAGATAAACGAAATTGGGCAAATCCAGTGATTGGGTGTTTTAAGGAACAATGCTTGTGTATTATCATATTCTTATTTATTTGACGCTATGGAAACCGATGACGGCAGATTGATTTGATTATAAACAGTACTGAACATTTGTCTTTGACTGATTAGAATATGTGAAGAATAGTTGCTTCAGTGCTATCGGATTTTGGGAAATCATGTTATGGTAACTGCTGATCGTGAACTGTTTTGATTGTGAACACTATTGGAATTAGAAAACCTTGATTATCCGAAAGTGTGTGAATTCAGTACGCCTTGTAAATAACTGCTCAGTGCCATTGTATTATGTAATTGGGGCTCTGAGGATGTGTAAATTGTGCTTAACATGTGATTGACTCCTTTGATATTATCTTTGACGTCATGGGGATTTATATATGAATTGCCTTATGCTTTTGACGACTATCAGATAATGTGGAAAGACTCGATGGAACAGGGAATTGAATATTGAACTGAATTGTAAACTGTAAACTGTTGAATGAATTGAGAACACATGTATTATGTTAGAAATTGACTGCTTCGATGTTATTGTACTTTACAATCGATACTATGGGGATATCTGAGTTACGTATGTCATGTGGTTGATTACTTCATTGTTACCTTTGTTGACTCGGGAATCAGTGTCTGGATCCACTTTATTTTCCCGAAGACTTTTAATTGACCTTGGATAACTGTGATGAATCACTAAACTAAATACCGAATTGGATTGTGAATTGCGGAATTATAGAAGAATGAATTGAACTTCTGTGACAAGGAAATAGACCAAACTTCTATGGTAAAGTTAGCTGACATTTGAATTAAATATGTTGGCGACCTATTGTGAAGAAGGAAATTGTTGAATTTGTGTCTAAATATTTTCGGTGCGAACGAGTCAAAGTCGAATATCAGATATAGACGAGAGTACTTCAACCTCTCTCTATTTCGGAATGGAAATAGGAATATGTGACTACGAATTTCATTGTGGGGCTGCCTTGGACACCCAAGGTATAAGTCCCGTTTGGGTTATTGTATATAGAATTACTAGGTCTTCTCATTTCCTCCCCGTAAAATTTTTGTATGATGCTTATAAACTAGCCACTGTTTACATCGATAAGATTGCTCGTTTGCACGGGGTCCCAGTATCTATTGTTTTAGACAGGAATCTTAAAATGTGTCTGAATTCTGACAAGCCTTCAAGAGGCAATGGGAACTGAATTGTGATTCAATGCCGCTTTCCATCCGCAAATCAATGTATAATCAGAAAGAACTTTTTAGATTTTGGAAGAAATGCTCCAAATGTATGCATTAGATTTTCAGGGAAGTTGGAAAGACCTATTCAGCATTGGCAGAAAAGGGGGACCTCCGACTAGTTAAGGACAGAGTGTTGCCTGATTCAGAGACTAAGCAAATGATTATCAAAAAGATTGAAATTTTTGAATAAAAGTATTCCGAATTGTTTTCGACTAAAGGTAGAATAAGTTTGGAGGACCAAACTTCCTAAAGAGGAGAAGATTGTAATAACCTTATCCTATGCTATGTTAATTAATCATGATTATGCCTATAATTATGTGCTTAATTTGAATTTGGGTGTTAATTGCATGATTATATGTGATTTTGGCTTTGTATCTGTTTACCGTAGGAACATCTGTTAGAATTTGTATTTTGAACTGAAAATTGAAGGCCTTATCGGCCGCTGAAATCGAAATTGACTACACCATTGTGATTAGCATAATTTTTAGAACCTACGATGAAATTTAATTGAAAACTGATTTCGAATGAATTAATTAGTTTAAATCGAATTAATTAAGCACCATTGATTAGTTCTAATTAAGTGTGATTAAGGAAAGCCTATATAAATGAGCCATACATGCTTAAGCTCATATTTTTTACCCAAATCAGATTCTACACTCTAGAGAGAGAGGGTGAACCAAATTTAGAGAGAGAAATGAGCCATTCTTAAAGATATTGCAATAGAATTCAAGAAACTAAGAGGATTAGCTCAAGATTTGGCTATAATTGGAAGAATTGAAGCTCCTAGGTGAGTAATCAACCCTTAATTCATGAGTTTGAGGTTGTAACTATATGAATTCAAAGAGAATATGTGACCAAGAGCAAGAATTGAGTGGTAATTGATGAATTTGGAGTCAATGAATGCATGCATGTAAGAAATTGCTATGAATTTGCATATTTGAGCATAAAGTGTATAATCCATGTTGAATTTTGATTGAAGTTCATGCTTTTGATCATTTCACCATTTAACTTGAGAATAGAGGTTATATCCCACATGCAAGAGCAATTCATAGAGGTGTGAGTTTTGAATGCATGAATTTAATGTATTGGAAGTAAGTTTGGCATAATTTGGGTTTGCATGCGATTGATTCATAAGATTTGAGCTTCATAATGTAGTAAATTGGTGTTTGTATCATGTTAGTAGTTGTGTATGAGAGTTATGGGTTATAAAATGCAAGGTATGTTAATTTGAATGCAAATTTGAAGCTCAAATTGGTTGCAGAAAAAACCCAGAATTCGTCAATCCCGCTCGAGCGGGGTAATGGCCGCTCGAGCGTGAAATGTGAACACCCAGTACTTTTGCATAAGTCACATGTTTCGACTCTCAAGCTCGAGCATCCGAAGTCACGCTCGAGTGTAAAAATAAGGCGACCAGTACTTTAACAGACCAAAAGGGGTCCGCTCGAGCGGCAGAATCCATGCTCGAGCGGGGAGCCCTATTTTAGAAATTTTGCAAAGATTTTTTGTGTTTCGTTTTCCATGCTCTTTCATTTCTAAGTACTCTTAGGCATACATTAAGCATTGTAAATGAGTTAAAAGAATAAGAAAAAAGCCTAAGAGGGATGTATGAGTTATGAATGGATTGAATCGTTTGTGTCCCATTATGTTTATGAAATGTGTAGGGTCAAGCACAAGGGCAAATCCACCAGCAGAACACAGTGAGTAATATCTTAGTAAAGATATTTTCAAGTATGTTACTTTCCAAATGCTACTTCTGTATAAGCTTCATGGATTTGTTGATTCGAAATATGAATGCGTATTCTGTATGCCTAATTTTGTATAAGGACGGTTGTCATTTGATACGTTTGATATATTTGAATTAGGCCTAAGGCCGTTTGCCATTTAATACGTTTGATATGTCTAAATCGGGCCAAAGGCCATTTGCCGTTTAACATGAATGATTGGGCCAAAGTCCGTTTGAACATGAGCGTAATGGGCCAAAGGCCATTTGAGTGAAAAGGGATCATGATCATGAATATAAAACACACATAGATATGAATATAAAGAGTGTGGACCCGAGGCCGTTTGATACGCCTGATATGTTGAATTGGGCCCGAGGTTGTTTGATATGTTTGAATTGGACCAAAAGTCGTTTTGAATAAAGAGTTGGTTGGACCAAAGGTCGTTTTGTATGGATGGACCCAAGGTCATCCTATATAAGAATTGGGCCTGGGGTCGTTTTGTATATGGATATGATGTGTTGGACATGAGGTCGTTTAGTTTTGTTGGGATTTGTAAATCTGATGCGAATGAGAATAGTGGTTCAAATGTTTACATTATAAGTATGACCTATTTATGAGCGAATCTCATTCATTAACCTCTTTATTTTGATATTATTCACTAGGTGTTAGCTCACTCTTATTTATATGTATGTAGGTGAGCAAAAGGACGTTCAACCCTAGCCTTAGTGGAATTTAAGAAAGGAACCCGAGTTTTGTAAAGTTAGCCCAGGTGCCTCACTCAAGAGGCTTTGTTTATGATCTTTTGTATTTTATTGCTATTTTTATTGGTCATGATAGACCATTTATATGTATAAGCTTTTAGCATGGTTGACTATGTGTTTGAATGATCTTGGGTATACAAGATGTTAACTACTGATATGTGGTGTGAGTTATTATTAAGTATATGTGAAATGTTTTGATATGCCATGTAGGCATAGCTCATTGGATAAAATTTTTAAGCTTGCTTCCGCATCTGGCCCTATATTATTAAAAGTTAATTGATATCAGGTTTGAGGCCGTAGGTAATCTCATGATTACTAGCCGGTTATGACCTTATTCTATAGGGGTGGGTTTGGGTCATGACAAATAGCCAGATGGGCAGTGGTGTTGGACCAATATGACCTAGAATTCAGACCCAAAACAGCAATCAAAGGCCAAGTTTTGGCCGACTTCGTGGCCGAGTTCACACCAAGCGTCATCATACATCGGGCTCCGTTGAGCCGAGGTGTACGATGTCTAGGTGAACAAAGAGAAACCCAGTTAGGGATAGCCAAACAGAGGAAAAAAAAGAAACTCAGGCCCTACAGTATTTATGTCGGCGACTCTTTCCGCCTATTTGTTGATGGAAGTTCAAACCAACAAGGAGCAGGGACAGGAGCAGTGCTAGTATTTCCGAACTGACAGATGCTGGAACAATCCATTCAATTGGGGTTTAAGGTCTCAAACAACGAAACAGAGTATGAAGCACTGATAGCAGGATTAAAGTTGGCAGCAGCAATGGAAGCCAACGAGGTAATGGTCTTCTGTGACTCCTAGCTTATCGTCAACTAGGCAACAGGCGAATACGCAGCCTGAGATGAAAGGATGGTGGCCTATGTAAAGGAGGTAGGCAGACTGATGGCATTGTTCCAAAATTGTCGACTACAATAAGTCGGCCGAGATAACAACAGCCATGCTGATGCCTTGGCCAACCTGGCTAGTGCAATGAAACCAGAAGAGACAAGGACAATAATGGTTGACTACTTATTAGGTCCAAGTGTAGAACCACTGAACGCAGAGCGTGAAGAAATGTGTGTGGAGATGGGACCAAGTTAGATGGATGCAATAATAGTATTCCTCAAAGAGGAAAAACTGCCAGATGATCATAAAGAAGCACACAAGATCAGACTGAAGTCGGCAAAATTCAATCTGACTGCAGAAGGGCATCTCTACAGAAAATCTTTTACTAGACCCCTTTTAAGGTGTGTGCATCCTTCACAAGTTGAAGACTTCTTGTATGAGATACATGAAGGAGTATGTGGAAGCCACACAGGGGGCAGGTCACTTACTCATAGGGCCATTACTTAGGGATACTGGTGGCCCTATATGCAGAAAGATGCTGAGGTTTATGTCAGAAAGTACGAGAAGTGTCAAAGGTTTGCGCCTTTGATACATCTATCACCAGCAGATTTAAACCTAGTATCCAGCCCTTGGCCATTTGCCCAATGGGGCATGGATCTTGTTGGACAGCTGCCTCAGGCAACTGGACAACGGAAGTTCCTGCTAGTAGCAACAGATTACTTTACCAAGTGGGTTGAAGCTGAACCCCTCGCAAAGATTCGGGACATTAATGTAAAAAACTTCATATTGAAGAACATCATCAAGAAGTTTGGGATCCCAAAGGCAATTATAGAAGACAATGGTACGCAGTTTGACAATAAGCTAATCAAGAGCTTCTGTGCAAAGTACAAGATCAAGAATTATTACTCTACTCCAAGCTTCCCTCAGAGTAATGGTCAAGCAGAAGCATCCAATAAAGTTATCCTGGATGGGATTAAGAAGAGACTGGAAGCAGCAAAGAGTAAGTGGGTGGTTGAGTTGCCCAATGTACTTTGGGCATGTCGGACTACACAATGACCATTTCTGTTTGTACTGCAACATCCACAGACACAACATTCCCTTTACTGTAATCATTTTCACAACTGAATATTTACTCCATCTTTGCTTAAGTATCATCTCATAAAACATTGATCTTTTCATCTGATCTCTCGGTGTTCTGTCTTTGATAAACATGAAAGGACAATACCACTTCCCCATAATAATGGCTTCCAAGCTCTTATAAGATGGTGGAAAATAAAAAGCTGGAACGTGAGTTCGGAGGGTAGTGTTGATGCCTAGTGCTTCACCTAGTTCATAGTTTTTGGGGGTTTCAGTTAAAATGTGCCACCCTTCTCTTCTCAAAAGGTGTGGAGGAAAATCATCTGGTGCAATTGATGTCGCAGAAAATGTACCACCATTGTTGTGGCTTCTTTCGTAAGGAATGATATTAAATTGCTGATATATGTCATTGGGATCTATTAGCATATATTTTAATATTATAATGTGTTATAGATTATATTGTATGATTGGGCTCCAAATAACTTGTTCTCCTAGTTAATCCTTTCTTTTCCTCCAAAACTTGCCCACCAAGTCTCCAAGTCAAATCTTCATTTTTATCCACCAAGCCTCCAAGGAAATTTCCCACCAATTTCCTCTCCTATACTTTTCCTCCAAGTTAACCCCTTTCTTGGTGACCAAGCTTTCCTCTCTTATAAATTGAGTCTTTCACCTCTCTTATCGTAGCTCAAGTTTCTTATTTGTGAGATTATCAGGAAAATAAAAAAAGGTGTATGTAATAAAGCTTTGGGTTCAACCAATTGTGCAATATTGGTTAGCCATACGACTTAGTCGGGCTGTTGTATCCTAGGGGGAACAAGTCAAGGTTTTTTCTGCTACACCGGTGTGAGACTTTGCCTAACCGCAGAGGGCTTGAATCTCCTTAAAGAGAGCGAATTTTCTGTGCCTTAGTCCTTTCAATAATTATTGTAATTTTTTTTATTTGTATTTTCTGATATTTTATTTGTAATTATCACCAACAGGATCTAATGGTCTCGGTTCAACATCTTGGATGCAGTTACCCCAACAACAACTACTACTCATGTCTTCTTCCTTTGAACAAGCATATGATTCCCTATAAAAGGTGATCCAATACCAGTAAGACAAACTTATCAATAAATTCTCCATTCAAACAAATTAACATGCTAGTAGCTTTTAGAAATTGATGTCTACATCTCAAGGTTTTAAAGTATCACAAAAACGAATATTGGTCAATACGGTGAATTAGATGACCATTGTCATAAATTTTTTAAACCATTAGTCACAATAAAGCTTTATAATAGCCCATTTGATAGTATCGGTTGTGAATTGGATTGTGAATTAGACAAAGTACCGATATGTATTGCAAACTGATTTATACATATATAATTTTTGGTCATGTTTGGTAGGGCTTATTTCCAGCTTATTTCAACTTTTAGCTTAATTTAAGCTATTTTGATGTGTTTGGTTCAGTTTAACAATACAGCTTATAGCTTTTTGTAAGTCAAAAATCAATTTGTTCTTTGAGTGGGGGAGGAGAAGCTTAATTTATAAGTCAAAAATTAGCTTATGTTCACAGTTATAAACTATAAGCTGTTAGGTTATAAGTTATAATCACTTTCCCACAACTCTACCAAATGGGGCCTTTATTTATGAGTGTTGGGAGTCCAAAAAATTGTCATATATCGGTCTATATTTAAAATTGTGGTACAAATTAATGCACCGAAAAGAACATTTCTCCTATTTTGGGCAAGTTGGATTTTATATTGTTTATGAAATACCTTAAAATTGTTTTTAGATCTTTGAATTTAGAGAAAAAATTGTGAAGCAAAATGAAAACAAAAGGAAAAAATGAACAAAATTTATTTTTTTATATTATTCACTTTTTCATTTCATTTTCTTTCCCTCTGCAAATTCCAGTCCAAACACACCCTCTACAAACACCCTGATTTTTTTTTTTAAGTCAATATTGATCTTAATTATGGTCTGCAATGTATGATTGTACACTTCCACTTGGATAGCTCTTGGTCAAAGCTCTGCTTAACCATGGTAACACCTTAATTTCTCACTAGTATAGGGAATGAGATTTATCCGGTCGACACAACAATTGGAGGGTCGTGCTTAGATCTGTGGAGTTTATCATGGGTTTTACTTTAACAATATAAATAGTTCATTTTGTAATTTTTTGTGAGTTGATCATCTTAAAAAAACAAATTGATTCAATAATCATAATTATAATATTTTATCACATTTATTTTTTTAAAATGTTATATTTTTTAAATTATATTTGTCGTTCATTTTTATGAGTATATATAGGATAAATTACAAATACATCCTTGAAATTTACTTAAAATACAAATTACTCTATTTGACTTTGAAAATTATAAAGACTCTATTGTCAGAATTTTTTATTTAATAGAATTAACTAAAAAAAAATATAATTTTGAACTACTTGCTTATACAACAATAAACGTACCAGAATTGTTAATTAAAATATATTTGTGACATAATTGAAAACTGATAATTAATTTAATAATTTATTAGTAAAAGAAATTATTTTTCATGCAATTACAATTTAAAAGGATACAATGTAATTTTTAACATTATAAAAAATAATTCCTATTTTAAATAAATCTCTTAACATTCATGTTATAAATATCATGACAATCTGAATTTTATTTTTTTATTTGATGGTGGAGTCCAAGTATGGATTTGGCATGCAATAAAATGAAACACAAAAGTCAAGAAGTTTGATTTAGGATACACACCCTTTGTGAGACCCATGAGGCTTTAATGCATAATAGAGATTGGAAGACAAGGGCTTATTAACAACTGGAACAAAGGTCGTTTCTTCATCATCAGATTAGTTAACATGCAACTCCTTGTTCTGAGGCAAAGGCAG
This sequence comes from Camellia sinensis, assembly GCF_055761805.1. Taxonomy (NCBI): domain Eukaryota; kingdom Viridiplantae; phylum Streptophyta; class Magnoliopsida; order Ericales; family Theaceae; genus Camellia; species Camellia sinensis. The sequence continues at coordinate 195,297,989 of NC_138965.1, forward strand.
GTCCTTCACATTCAAAAATTCGAAAAAGGTAGTAGTCTTTGATTCTTTGTCTTGGATCACCAAGTAACCTGAATTTGGGCCATCTGGTGGCAATGAAAGAGATTCCAGAGATCTCTGGATGTGGGAAAGCAACCTTGTTACATACATCTCTCTGTCCAAAAAATAAAAGTTCTCTCTTTTATGTTTGTCATGTGCATATATAAAGAATTTTAACCAAATCCAAAATTAAAATATGTTAAAAGTTGTCAAGTTGACGCATACGTTCAAAATCAATTAACTTGCTAATCGACTCACTTTAGAAATTTTTTTGACAAGGGTTGAGCAATTTTGAAACTTAAATCTTAAGTTTAAAAAAAATTAGCGATTTGTAAGACTTATTACTAGTTTTGTTTCAATGATTTAAATTAGGTTGACTTACTTTCAAGTTCAAATCTTAATTTGAGAGAACTTGAGGATCCTGTGGGGCTCATTATGGATCCCGTTTTAATAATCCGAACTATTTATTTTGTAAGACTCACTATGTATATTATACATGAAAAAAATTAGATTGATTTAGTAATCGTAATCTTTTCATTTTATCGCATTTATTTCTAAAAAAATGAATGATTTATTTTCAAAAACGTACTTATCATTCATTATTTTGGAGACAAATACATTAAAATAAAAAAAGTTACGATTATCGGGTTAACCTAATTTTTTTTCATATATAGATAATATACGCAGAGAGCCTTACAAAATAAATAATTCGAATCATTAAAATGAGACTCGTGATGAACCCCACCAAGCCCTCTCAAATTTTCTCAAATTAAGATTTCAACTTGAGAAAAGTTCAACCCTATATATTGACAAATATCAATGTATAGTCTAAATTTAATTTGTACATGTACCCACAAAACACTCATATGGTGAAAAAATCATTTAATATTCATGCGTTCATACTTCTTCACTAATCATCATATACTATGCTCCCTCATATTTCTTAATCACCCAATACAAAATCACAAATCTAACTTTCTCTACCAATCATAACACCTTAAAACATCACGTAGTCATGCTCCAAGAGCCTCCAATAACCACTCTTATTTTGATCACATTTTTCAATTATGGACAAGTTACTACAAGAATTTTCACTTTTGGCGACTAAATTTTTAGTCGCTGAATGGTTTTAGCGACTAAATTAAGTAGTCGCCAAAAAATTGTCGGTAAAGGTCGTTAGCGACTAAAATTATTTTAGTCGCCAAATGTATACAATTCCCGACTAAAATTTTAGTCGCCAAAAGGTTGGACATTAAATTAAATTAGACCCTTTTCGGCGACCAAACTTTTAGTCGCTTAAAGTCCCACCTTTTTAGCTACTAAAATTTTAGTCAGCAAAGAGTTCTTTTTTGGCTACTAAATGTTTAGTCGGCAAAAAGTTCCTCTTTTGGCTACTAAATATTTGGTCACCTAAAGTTCTACATTTTTTGCTCCTAAAATTTTAGTCAGCAAAAGTGTTTTTATACTAGTTTTTGTTTTTAACTACGAAATATTTTAGTCGCCAAATGTTTGATTTTCTTTTGGCTACTAAACTTTTAGTCGCAAAATGTTATTTATTTATTTATTTTTTTGGCTACTAAACTTTTAATCGCCAAATGTCTTCTTTTTTTTTTTGGGAGGGGGGGGGGGCAAATGTCTTTTCCCAATTTATTTTTAGCTACTAATTGTTTAGTCGCCAAAAACATGATATTATGTTTTATCGCAAAATTATAATTTCTCCATAACCTGTCTATATACAATGCAACCTGTAATACGTATATAAACAAAATGATACACATTATCAATCATTCTACAATCTGCATCCATATACCAAAAATAAATAACATTAAATATCAAAGTCCATACAAATCAACTATTGTCCAAACTAAAATAATAATTCCATACAAAATATATCATACAAAAATCAAAGCCCTCCGTATACAAAAAATACATTTACTACCAAGTGAAATTACCATTTGGCATGGTACAAACTACCATCGTAATCTGTACCACAACAAAAGGTGATATATGTACCACAGCAGAAGTTTTCTATGGACTATGACAAAACGTTCTATATGTACGCTGACAAATGGTATATATGTACCACGACAAAAGGTAATCTATGTATCACGACAGTCATTATCTGTTGATTGCCAAAAGTTTTCTGTATCAGTAATAATGAACTACACAAAAGCTGAGGATGACAAAAGTATTATATTAGTTCTACGCAAAAGTGAAAATTCTTCTCCATACACCAATATGGATTATTCACAAGTCTACGCAACAAAAGCCGTCTACAAAGAAAAACAAAAAACGAAACATTAGAATTGGTTATAAAATATCAGTTTGGTCAGCCATATGGAATATGTTCTAACATGTATTTAAGGTAGAACAATCGAGAAATGTCTTCTTAGAAATAAAAGAAAGTATATATATACATATATATATATATATGTACCATGTAATATTTATTACAACCAACTGCACAAACAATGTAATATGTAATTTCTTCGTCCTATAAATATATAAAGGCAATTATTAGAATATGTAGATGTTATTTTAATAAAGTTGTTGTTTTTTAACTAAGTGTTGCGAGTTTTTCGACTAAGTGTAAGGCGTATTTGGGGGTTGTTATGAATTTTCGCCCCTGGAAAACCCTTTTTTCGACTAAGTTTAGGGCGTATTCGGCTCTAACTCCTAACTTATGGGTCCAGATTACATTTCGTCAGTCCTCATAAGTCCTATTTGTCATGGGAAAACTGCCCGTGTGAGCCACACGGTGGTTCGGGGGCTGTTTTGAATTTTCGCCTCCAAAACACCCTTTTTTCGACTAAGATTAGGACGTATTCGGCTCTAACTCCCAACCTATAGGTCCAAATTACGTTCTGTCAGTTCTCACAAGTCCTATTTGTCATGGTGAAGTGTGGTCCCAATCTCTTTGGAAAGGTATCCACTCATCCCAATTAGAAGTAGTCATTGTAGAAGGACATGACAGTTATGAGTTTTGAGGCCAACTAATTTTCCACCATAAGTGGTGACACAGTTGGATATATTTCTGCATAGCCATCAGGGTACTTAATCGATTTTAAGAAATCACAAAAACCTTGGCCTTGTTTGGTTTGTGTTTCTCAAAAATTTTGGGAAAAATTCTCTACAAATAAGTTTTCAAAAGTAATCAAACCAAACAAATTTTCTCAAATTTTTTTTTCAAAACTTGTTTGGTTTACAAATTTTTCAAACAAATCTCTCTCTCATACACATCAAATCAATCACTTTTTCCAAAACTCTCTCTCAAAATAATTTTTCAAAACATCTTTTGAAAAAAATTCAAACCAAACAAATTTTCGTACTTTTTATCTCAAAACATGTTTCTCAAATACAAACCAAATAAGGCCCTTGTCTATCTACCGGGGACAATGCGTACGATGCCGGAGGTTTCTCGAATGAGCCATTGGAACGCCTCTTCAAGCGTAACTCTTTTCGTATCCGCATGTTTTCTAGATCCAAGCGTGCTTTATCTGTGTCCTTGTTTTTGCCATCAATGCTCAGTAGTGTCCTAAGCAGATTGTTACATATATTATTCTCTATGTGCATGACATCAAGGTTGTGTCGAAGCTTTAGCGTTTTCTAATAGGGTAGGTCGAACATAATGCTCCTTTTTGTCCAATTGGAAGGTGGATTTTCTGACTGTTGTCTTTTTTGGTTGTTTAGATGCTTGCCATACGGCCTATATGTCCCCGAATCAATTTGCTACAGTATTTGTTCTCCCAATAACTCCATAGGTTTGGATCAATGCTCATTTTGACCATTGAAGAGCTTACTTCTTCGCCAAATATGGTTCTCGAGCAAGTGGCGGCGGGCACCCATATATGCTACCTTACTTCGCAAACGCTGAGATGATGCATCCATGTTACAATTAGGGCAAGCCAAGTAACCTTTTGTAGTCCAACCAGACATGGTACCATATGCGGGGAAGTCATCGATGGTCCACATGACTATTGCATGCATTTTAAAATTTTGACCATTTGAGGCATCATATGTTTGCACACCATGCTCCCACAAATTCATTAACTCCTTCACTAATGGTTGCAAGTAAACATCGATGTCTCTTCCAAGGGCTGATGGACCCGGAATAAGCATTGACATCATCAGAAATGGCTCTTTCATACACTTCCACGGGGGGAGACTGTAAGGCATTAAGAGTATAGGCCACATGCTATACGATGTGCTCATATTTCCAAACGGATTGAAACCATCCGTGGAAAGCCCTAACCTTACATGCCAGGGTTCTACAAAAAACATAGGATGCTGCATATCAAAGTCCTTCCATGCCAGACCATCGGTTAGATGCCATAACATTCCATCATCTACACGTTTCTCTTTGTGCCAATATACGACCATCGGCTAGATGCTGCATATATACGACGGTTTTTTTCAACATGTGCAATTTCTTCAACCTCGGTGTCAAAGGAAAGTACCTCAATATTTTATGAGGAATCTTTTTACCACTCGCATTGTTGAACTTGTATCTAGACTCCTTACATGTAGGGCAATTATCTAGTTTTGCGTTGTCCTTCCAAAACAAAATACAATCATTCTTGCATGCATGAATGGCCTCATATCCTAAACCCAATTCACGTAAGAACTTTTTCGATTCATAAAGGGTCCATGGAACAATTTCATTACACTTTGGGAGAATGTCTTTGAAAATTTGCATAACCATATCGAAAGATTTGTTGCTCCATTTATTGTACACCTTAATATGAAACATCTTACTAAACGAAGGACAACACGGAAAACTTTTCACACTCCAGGTACACTTTGCGTCGAGCATCATCAAACAACCTAATGAACTTTACTAAATTTTCTCTCTCCAAGTTATTAGGTTCTTCGTCGATATTATCATCCATGAGGTCTCTCATGTAAATCTCTTCTAACATAGTAGGCAACTTACCCAAATTATCGTCAATGTCAAAAATTCACCAGCATCGTGTGACACACTAAGCTAATCATGATGCAATGGAACACGTTTCTCGTGGTGCACCCAAGTTCTATAAGAACATGCAATTCCTTTTTGTATCAAGTGCAGCCGTACAACTTGTCGACTATGTTTTGTTCCATTCAAGCAATCGACACATGAACAACGAATATCATCGTGTGGGCTTAAGTCCTTCGTAGCAAAGTCAATAAATGACTTAACACCTTATTGGTACTCTTTACTTTTCAACCTATCGCGTATCATCATCCAACTCTTGTCTATCTTTTGAACCTTATAAGTCAAGCAAAGATTAACTAGGACTTTTGAGGATGGCCATAAAAGATGAAAATTTGGGTGAAGTATGAGTATAAAGAAAATACAAACAAAATTTTAAAATTAAAAAAAAAAAGAAAAAAAGAAAATCACACATAATGATGTATCTTATTTATATTATTTAATGTCTATCACTTTGGTGAATATTATAAAAAATAACATTATTTCACCAATTTTGCCTTTAATATCATTCAGTATTTAGTTTTCAGTACTTAAATTTCAATTTTTAAGTTATCAAACAACACTTCAAGTCAATCACTTAATTGCGTGTCATATGCTTTGACACACCCTTAAATTCTTCCAAATCAATATATATCCATATGTTTATGTACCAAAGCAAACTAAGGCTTGTGTCCCAATCAAGTGGGGTTGGTTGCATGAATTATTTTCCCTTAATCTGCTATGTCAAATGCCATATGTTTAATTAAATTAAATAAATTCATATGCTTATGTCTATATATATTGTGGGTATGGGTGATAAACTTTTACTATCCAAGTTAAATAGTGCTAATATGTCATAAAGCTCAATACACTCCTGTTGGAAACGAAGGAAGCAACCTCCCATAGCTTGAGAGTAAGAAGTCGACCTGATCATAAAGATATACAAAAAGATGCAAAATATGGGAACCCAATGATGCCCCAAGGAACACTAATACAACCTATCTAAAAATGAAAGGGACACAAAAAATTACCCCATTAAAATCTTACTTTCACAACTTGGGAGCATAAGTTTTGAATTGATACCTTAAGGATATGTAATAAACAATGAACTTTAATTTTTGCACAATTGATCATTCTTTAATATTCAAACAAAGAATCTGATCTGGAGTAACAAGAAACTTTCGCAACCTGAGAGCACAAGTCTTGAAATGACACCTTAAGGATATGGTATAAAAAATGAACTCAAATTTGTGTGCAGTTGATGATTCTTCAATATCCAAACATACAATTTGATTTGGAGTAAAAAGAACACCAAAGAAAGCCCTGCCATCCAGCACAAATAATCACTTGAAGAATGTAATATCCCATCCCAATGTGTGTGATGTATGAAGCATTGCCTCTTGAGAATAAATAAGGGTTAGAGAAATGCCTGCGCTAGGGACATATGGAAGAACCACATCATGGGTTGTGCACATGCATAAACTTCTTGGGCTGCACAATACATCATCTATGAAATGTGATGCCCTCAAATTAGGACCTGTGTCTCCCCTAAATTCTAGTGCATATGTCTCCTAGAAATATGCAAATTATAGCGGTAGAAAGATGTAGTTGTTCCCTAGTTGATGTAAGCTTGTTTGACACTATATTTTGTATATCCTTGAACATTATTAAATCTTTATTTTGAATGACAGGGGGTCACTGGTCCTGTGATTAAAATTCGGCCTACTAACCTTGAGTTTGTGGGTTTAAACCTATGGCTTAGGTTTGTACCCATTCTACCTATCCTAGAACCCCATCCATTGTAAACTATACTAGATGTACTTTTTTCATTAAAAATTTATTGTGAATAATCATTTCTTGAGTATGTTTCTACAAAAACTAAATAAGATTTCAATTTTGTTAAGTTACTTGAACTTAACCTATTCATGACCCTCCCTCCCCCCCCCCCCACACACACACAATACCTTGTTAATTTTAGAGGAAATGTGATATTGACGGCATGAACTTAATTGTAGTCGTAATGGTGCAAAATTAAAGACCATGATTCTGTAATGCATTTTCATTGGAAATCTACAGATCATCTATATTTCAACTCAACACATGCTCACTGTTGTAGACACCCCATTTTTGACAGTCCTTAAGACTTGGACGTCATCGTTTGAACACTCGATGTGTAATAACCCTCATCACTGCTTACCAATAAACATTGATTACCATTAAACTGAACTGATTATGACTGATAACTAATCTGATTAAGACTGATAATTGAACTGATTAAAGTACTGAACTGACTGACTGAAACTGGAACTGAATTGACTGAGTCTATCTGTTTAATTGTGCATCTATCTGTTTGATTGATTATTTGATCTGTTCGTGTTTATATGTTTAGACTGTAAGTTGAAGGCCTTATCGGCGGCCGAATCCAAAATTGATTGGTGTTTTATGATCAACATAATTTATGTAATTTTATGGTATATTCATTGAAAAAGTGATTCGGTATGATTAAATTAGATTAAAATAAGTTAATTGGCCAAGTAGGACTTATTTACCAAACTAGCCTTGTAGTGGCCCACTACCTTAAACCTTTTGAGGCTTATTACACTTAATGCATTTGATTAAAACAACATTTCATCAGCCTTTGTGTTGCCTCAACCGACCAAAGAAGAGAGTTAGAGAGAGAGAGAATTGTTCTTGTTGTTTTAGCTTGAGATCTTGAAGAATTGAAGGAGTTCTGTACAATTGAGCTTCCCTATCCCAAATACAAGACTTAGGTAAGAGAATTCAACCGTTATTGATGTATTTGAGCTTGATTCTTGCATGGTTTATGTCAAAATTGAAAGTTGAGCCTTGTATTAGTTCTAGCATGTTGAAATAGAGCATAATTCATGCATGCATGTTAGTATTGTTATATTTTGAGGTTGATTACATGGACATTAGTACATGCATGCTCATATTGTTGTTATAGACCATGTTTTCATCTGGTTTTGAAAAGAAATGAGCTCATTTGATCAAGCTTTGGAGCTTTAATTTGGTTTAGAACTCATGCATGCCATGTTTGAATGTTGTTCTTGAAAAATGGTTAAAATTGAGTTTCAATTAAACACCCTTGGGCTTTGATTTCTCAAATTGAGTTTTGAATCATGCTATTCCATGTGTTTACAAGTGTTTTCTGGAAATTCAGCCCAAGAGGATCGGTTTTGATGCTTTTAAACTTGAGTTTGAGATTGGAGGTGCAATCTGGGATTTCCAGATTTTGCACTCCCGCTCGAGCGGGGTAAGTGGCGCTCGAGCGGGGAATTCGAGCATCCAGCATCTCTGCACTGTTTTACTATCCGCTCGAGCGGAGGACTGGGCACTCGAGCGGAGTCTTGTGTCTCAAGCTCGAGCGGACGTCGAGCGTTCGTCGAGCGGAGATTCCACCCATCCAGCACTTTTGACTGTTTTTGCAGAACGCTCGAGCGGGTAATTATACGCTCGAGCGGGTACCTTTGTTTGCATTTCCGCTCGAGCGGAGTGACTTACGCTCGAGCGGGACTCTTTTTTCCGAAAATGTTTTCTAAGTGCATCTTTGCATCCTCATGTCATCCTAGGCGTTCTTAGGCCTAGTTTTAGACATCTTAATGAGGATATAGATGTAGAACACACCGAGACAAATTTAGGGATTTAATTATTACCTTTCCCAGCTGTGAAACTTAGAGTGTGTTCAATCTGTTAACTGTATAGGGTTGGCATTTCGAGGAGACGCTCTAGCCTACTGTAGCCCAGAACTCTGTGAGTAACAATTGTGTAAAGATATGTTCAACTGATTACCTTTGAATACTGAACTGAACTGTTTACTGAACTGGTATTACTGAATGAATGTATGTCCTTTATTTCTGAACTGTACTGTGGCATCCTTAGCACCTACTGTTTACTGTTACTGTTACAGAGATCTCTGTCGGTCCCCTCGTGGAGCCACTACTGTTTACTGACTGATGGCCATCATTACTGTTCGGTCTTTTAAGACCTACTGTTACTGATATGCTAATGGATGTTCCACATGTGACTGTTTACTGTACTGAGCAACTGAAATACTGATTGAAATGAACTGTTTTCATTACTGTAAGGACATTCATTCTAAACCCCTTTACGCTTTATGTTATTCACTGGGCTTTAGCTCACTGCTCATATATATATGTAGGTGTACAGGCACCGGATCAAAGCTAGAGGCGTCAGGGTTATTCCAGTTTTGTTAAGCCAACCACCGTGCCTCACTGCGAGGTTCCGAGTTCGCCATGCTATGGCTTGGGGTGTCTTTTCCCCCGCTGGTCCCTGTTACTGTTTTGTATTACTGTATAGACTGTTATTCACTGAACTGTACTGTTATCAAGGGATTAGATCCCTGTAATGAATGTCTGTAAATGCTTGTGTAGCCTGTACTGTTGTGATTATATGAATGCATAAAAAAAATCTTTTTGGCATACAGACTGTCACAGCTCAATGGACATTATTTATTTACTGTATTGGCTTCCGCCAGGCCCTGTACTCTGTTTTACTGTACTACTGTTCTGTAGGCCTTCGGTAATCTCAGATTACTGGCCGGTTATGATGCTAAACCCATAGAGCCGGGTTTGGGTCGTGGCAGAGTGGTATCAGAGCGATACTTAATCACGAGTTATACCGCACACACGTGTCCAAATGAGCTATAGGGTGTCCTAGAAAAGTAATTAGGGCATCTCATGAGCATGATAAGTGTGTGATATGACTGACTGAATATATGCTAATGTGGTAAACTGTTAAACAAATGACTACTTATGTTTAAAACTGTTATAACTGCTTATAGCGAAATGTATAATGCAAACACTGCAAACGAAACTGAAACCTCATCCTCTGAGGCCAGAATGGCCAGACTGGAACATATGATGGAAGTGATAACTGCAAGACTGGACCAACAGCTGAATCAACAGCCCCCACCTCCTCCTCCGGTTGTACCTGAACAAAATGTGAATGTGAATGCTAATGATGGGGATATAATTGCTCTGACCCAGAAGTTTAGCAAAATGAAACCGCCATCCTTTCAGGGAGGCCTTGAACCGTTAAAAGCTGAAGCTTGGGTTCTGGAAACCGAAAAATTATTTGAGGTTTTTCCATGCTCTGAAGCATAAGGTACTGTTGGCCACCTTCACATTGCAAGAAGAAGCTAGAAGGTGGTGGATGCTCATCCGTGATGAAAATACCGTTCTGACTTGGGCTCAATTCAAGGGAGCCTTCTTTGAATAATACTTCCCTCAGTGTGTTAGGGACAGGAAAGTAACTGAGTTTGAACAGCTGAGACAAGGAGCAATGTCTGTGGCTGAATATGAGACGAAATTCACCGAGCTTGCTAGATATGCACCGCATATGGTGGATACTGAGTATAAGAAGGCCAGAAAATTTGAAGGCGGCCTTAATGTTGCAATTCTTGACCGAATAAATGTTCTGAAACTACCGAACTATGTGAATGTCCTTGACCGAGCCTTGATGGCTGAATCGAACATTGAAGCACTGAAAACTGAAACACCATTGTCTGAATGGCGGGGTAAAAGGCAGAGTTTCAAGTTTAAGAAAGGCAAGCATAGTCCATTGAACAAGAAACAGAATACGGGGTCAACGACTACGTCTAGTCAAGGAAACCGTACAATACCGCCCTGTTCTGAATATGGTAAAAATCACAAGGGAGTCTGTTACAAGATATCAAGAGCCTGTTACAGGTGTGGCAAGGTGGGCCACATGGTTAAGGACTGCCTCTCTACTCCACAAGCTAGTAGTAAAGCTACACCAAGCGTAGCGGCATCAACTGTTACACCAAAACCGAACCCCAAAGCTACCGGGAAAGAGCCTATGAGGCAGGGCCGAGTGTTCGCCCTAGTACCGGGAGACGTCCAGAATACCGAGACCGTTGTGTCAGGTATTCTCTCTATTTGTACTCAAAATGCTTATGTACTGATTGATTCGGGGTCTACGCATTCTTATGTGTCGCATGCCTTTTCTCGAAAATTGAATAGACCCTTAGAACCTATGAATTATCTGTTAGCTGTATCATCACCCGTTGGGGGATCTATGGCCTGTGCATACATGTACCCTGCTTGTGAAATCATTGTTGGAGATGCACATCTGTTTATTGATTTACTGTCATTGAATATTGATCATTTTGATTGTATATTGGGGATAGACTGGTTAACGAAATATCATGCCACCATAGACTGTGTAACAAAACAAGTAGTCTTCCGTCCACCTGGTTTGCCTGAATTTGTATTTAATGGGGTTGGAGTAGTACCTCCCCCGTATCTGATTTCATCTGTGAAAGCTGTTAAACTGATTAGAAAGGGCTGTAAGGGATATCTGTGTTCTGTACTGACTGTATCTACTGATGATAATGCTAATGTGAACTGTATTCCTATAGTCAGAGAATTCCCAGATGTCTTTCCAGACAATTTGCCAGGGGATTTGATTGACAGGGAGATTGAGTTTACTGTTGATGTGGTTCCCGGAACACAGCCGGTTTCTAAAGCTCCGTACCGAATGGCTCCAACTGAATTGAAAGAACTGAAAGTGCAACTGCAAGAACTGTTAGACAAAAAGTTCATCAGACCCAGTACCTCACCATGGGGTGCGCCTATTTTGTTTGTAAAGAAGAAATACGGCTCACTGAGACTGTGCATTGACTATCGTGAACTGAATAAGGTAACTGTAAAGAATAAATACCCATTACCGCGTATTGATGACCTGTTTGATCAGTTACAGGGTGCTAAAGTATTTTCGAAGATTGATCTCAGATCTGGATACCATCAGTTGAAGGTTAAATCAGATGACATCAATAAAACTGCTTTTAGAACGAGGTATGGACATTACGAATTTTTAGTTATGCCTTTCGGAGTCACGAACGCACCAGCTGCATTTATGGACCTCATGAACAGAATTTTTAAACCATACCTTGACAATTTTATTGTTGTATTTATTGATGACATATTGATTTACTCCAAGAATATAGAAGAACATGAACATCATCTGAGACTTGCCCTACAAACCTTAAGATAACAGAAACTGTATGCTAAACTGTCTAAATGTGAATTTTGGCTTGACCATGTTATGTTTTTGGGGCATGTTGTTAGCAAAGATGGAATTTCTGTTGATCCACAGAAAATTGAAGCTGTAGTGAACTGGCCTAGACCGACAAACGTGACTGAAGTCCGAAGCTTTTTGGGTTTGGCTGGATATTACAGAAGATTTGTCAGAGATTTCTCCAAAATTGGTTTACCGTTGACTCAACTGACTCAGAAGGGGATATCATTTGACTGGAGTGACCAAAGAGAATCTGCTTTTCAGGAGTTGAAAACTCGATTAGTGACTGCACCTGTTCTGACCTTACCTTCAGGTACGGATGGTTATACTGTCTTTAGTGATGCTTCTCATAAGGGTTTGGGATGTGTTTTAATGCAGAATGGGAGAGTAATTGCCTATGCTTCCCGACAACTGAGACCGCATGAAAAGAACTACCCGACCAATGATCTGGAACTTGCTGCAGTGGTATTTGCCTTGAAAATTTGGCGTCACTATCTGTACGGGGTGACATGTGAAGTATATACCGACCACAAGAGTTTGTAATATTTCTTCACACAGAAAGAACTGAACATGAGACAGCAGAGATGGCTAGAACTGATTAAAGACTATGACCTGCAGATTTTGTACCATCTGGGAAAAGCTAATACCGTTGCCGATGCATTGAGTCGGAAATCAATTGGAAACTTAGCCTGTTTACTCACTGGACAGAAAGAGCTGCTTTGTGACCTTGAAAAATCTGAAATTGAAATTGTTTTGCGAGAACAAGGCGGAACCTTAGCTGCTATTTCTGCTCAACCAGCACTGATCGAAGAAATTAAAGAGAAACAGCAACTGGATGACTTCTTGAAGAAGATCATCGAAGAAAGGGAAACTGAACCTAGACCGGGTTTCAAGATTGAGAATGATGTATTGAAATTTCAAGAAAGACTGTGTGTACCGAACGATACTGAATTGAGAAGAAGAGTTCTGCAAGAGGGCCACAATTCAAAACTGTCTATCCATCCAGGGAACACGAAAATGTACCAAGACCTGAAATTGAATTTCTGGTGGCCGAGAATGAAGAAAGAAATCGCAGAATTTGTATCGAAATGTCTTCATTGCCAACAAGTTAAAGCCGAACATCAACGACCCGCAGGCTTATTGCAGCCCTTACCGATACCGGAGTGGAAATGGGAACATATCACTATGGATTTTATTGTGGGATTGCCTCGCTCCAGTAAAGGTATAGACTCGATTTGGGTTATTGTTGATAGACTGACTAAATCTGCTCACTTCTTACCTGTTAAGACAATTTATAATGCGGACAAATTGGCTATACTCTATATTGACGAAATTGTTAGACTGCATGGAGTGCCTGTGTCCATTGTTTCTGACAGGGATTCGAAGTTTACATCGAGATTTTGGCAAAGCCTACAGACTGAATTGGGCACTGAACTGAGACTGAGTAGTGCCTACCATCCTCAGACAGATGGCCAGTCAGAAAGGACCATCCAGACTCTGGAGGATTTACTGAGAATGTGTGTCCTTGATTTTCAGGGAAACTGGGAAAGCCATTTACCATTGGCTGAATTCGCCTACAACAACAGCTACCATTCGAGTATTGGTATGGCGCCTTTCGAGGCATTGTATGACAGAAAATGTAGATCTCCGATTTGCTGGGCAAAAGTTGGAGATGGGCCTTTGCTTGGGCCCGAAATTGTATATGAAACGACTGAGAAAGTGAAACTGATACAACAGAGACTGAGAACTGCGCAGAGCAGACAGAAGAGTTATGCTGATGTCAGAAGACGAGACAGAGAGTATGAAGTGGGTGATCACGTATTTGTGAAAGTGACACCAATGAAAGGCCAGACTCGTTTTGGAGTCAAAGGCAAGTTAGCACCGAGATACGTCGGACCATATGAGATTATAGAGAAAATCAATCCGGTGGCGTATCAAGTTGCGCTTCCTCCTGAAATTGAGCATATGCATAACGTCTTCCACATTTCTATGTTGAGAGACTATCTCCGGGATCCTTTCCATGTAATAGAGCCCACTCGTGTAGTGCTGAGTGATGACTACACTTATGAGGAACGGCCTATACAGATTGTAAACAGACGGATCAAGAAACTGAGAAACAAAGAGATCCCGCTAGTGAAAGTTGACTGGCAGAACCATGGTGGTGTGTATGCCACTTGGGAAAGGGAAGAGGACATGGCTAAAAGATATCCTGAACTGTTCCCACTGAACCCTGTTTTCTTCCAGACTGAAGGTAACTCGAGTTTAGAGGACTAAACTCTTTATAAGGAGGGGAGACTGTAATAACCCTCATCACTACTTACCGATAAACATTGATTACCGTTAAACTGAACTGATTATGATTGATAACTGAACTGATTATGACTGATAATTGAACTGATTAAAGTACTGAACTGACTGACTGAAACTGGAACTGAATTGACTGAGTCTATCTGTTTAATTGTGCATCTATCTGTTTGATTGATTATTTGATCTGTTCGTGTTTATATGTTTAGACTGTAAGTTGAAGGCCTTATCGGCGGCCGAATCCAAAATTGATTGGTGTTTTATGATCAACATAATTTATGTAATTTTATGGTATATTCATTGAAAAAGTGATTCGGTATGATTAAATTAGATTAAAATAAGTTAATTGGCCAAGTAGGACTTATTTACCAAACTAGCCTTGTAGTGGCCCACTACCTTAAACCTTTTGAGGCTTATTACACTTAATGCATTTGATTAAAACAACATTTCATCAGCCTTTGTGTTGCCTCAACCGACCAAAGAAGAGAGTTAGAGAGAGAGAGAATTGTTCTTGTTGTTTTAGCTTGAGATCTTGAAGAATTGAAGGAGTTCTGTACAATTGAGCTTCCCTATCCCAAATACAAGACTTAGGTAAGAGAATTCAACCGTTATTGATGTATTTGAGCTTGATTCTTGCATGGTTTATGTCAAAATTGAAAGTTGAGCCTTGTATTAGTTCTAGCATGTTGAAATAGAGCATAATTCATGCATGCATGTTAGTATTGTTATATTTTGAGGTTGATTACATGGACATTAGTACATGCATGCTCATATTGTTGTTATAGACCATGTTTTCATCTGGTTTTGAAAAGAAATGAGCTCATTTGATCAAGCTTTGGAGCTTTAATTTGGTTTAGAACTCATGCATGCCATGTTTGAATGTTGTTCTTGAAAAATGGTTAAAATTGAGTTTCAATTAAACACCCTTGGGCTTTGATTTCTCAAATTGAGTTTTGAATCATGCTATTCCATGTGTTTACAAGTGTTTTCTGGAAATTCAGCCCAAGAGGATCGGTTTTGATGCTTTTAAACTTGAGTTTGAGCTTGGAGGTGCAATCTGGGATTTCCAAATTTTGCACTCCCGCTCGAGCGGGGTAAGTGGCGCTCGAGCGGGGAATTCGAGCATCCAGCATCTCTGCACTGTTTTACTATCCGCTCGAGCGGAGGACTGGGCACTCGAGCGGAGTCTTCTGTCTCAAGCTCGAGCGGGCGTCGAGCGTTCGTCGAGCGGAGATTCCACCCATCCAGCACTTTTGACTGTTTTTGCAGAACGCTCGAGCGGGTAATTATACGCTCGAGCGGGTACCTTTGTTTGCATTTCCGCTCGAGCGGAGTGACTTACGCTCGAGCGGGACTCTGTTTTCCGAAAATGTTTTCTAAGTGCATCTTTGCATCCTCATGTCATCCTAGGCATTCTTAGGCCTAGTTTTAGACATCTTAATGAGGATATAGATGTAGAACACACCGAGGCAAATTTAGGGATTTAATTATTACCTTTCCCAGCTGTGAAACTTAGAGTGTGTTCAATCTGTTAACTGTATAGGGTTGGCATTTCGAGGAGACGCTCTAGCCTACTGTAGCCCAGAACTCTGTGAGTAACAATTGTGTAAAGATATGTTCAACTGATTACCTTTGAATACTGAACTGAACTGTTTACTGAACTGGTATTACTGAATGAATGTATGTCCTTTATTTCTGAACTGTACTGTGGCATCCTTAGCACCTACTGTTTACTGTTACTGTTACAGAGATCTCTGTCGGTCCCGTCCTGGAGCCACTACTGTTTACTGACTGATGGCCATCATTACTGTTCGGTCTTTTAAGACCTACTGTTACTGATATGCTAATGGATGTACCACATATGACTGTTTACTGTACTGAGCAACTGAAATACTGATTGAAATGAACTGTTTTCATTACTATAAGGACATTCATTCTAAACCCCTTTACGCTTTATGTTATTCACTGGGCTTTAGCTCACTGCTCATATATATATGTAGGTGTACAGGCACCGGATCAAAGCTAGAGGCGTCAGGGTTATTCCAGTTTTGTTAAGCCAACCACCGTGCCTCACTGCGAGGTTCCGAGTTCGCCATGCTATGGCTTGGGGTGTCTTTTCCCCTGCTGGTCCCTGTTACTGTTTTGTATTACTGTATAGACTGTTATTCACTGAACTGTACTGTTATCAAGGGATTAGATCCCTGTACTGAATGTCTGTAAATGCTTGTGTAGCCTGTACTGTTATGATTATATGAATGCATAAAAAAAATCTTTTTGGCATACAGACTGTCACAGCTCAATGGACATTATTTATTTACTGTATTGGCTTCCGCTAGGCCCTGTACTCTGTTTTACTGTACTACTGTTCTGTAGGCCTTCGGTAATCTCGGATTACTGGCCGGTTACGGCGCTAAACCCATAGGGCTGGGTTTGGGTCGTGACACGATGATTATCCATGTTTGTGTTCGTCTTGAGTTCCCGGAGGTCTCGGATACAAACCTTGCCTCAAGATCTCTCGACTCGATTGTTTTGTGTTTGGTTTTGCACCGAACACTTATGCTTTTGCTTTGGAGGGCAGGGGATGACTTTTCAGCCATCCCCGCATCTCGTCGACCTTCCCCTTTCCTCACCAGCTATCCATTTGTTCCACCGGCCTTGGTTTCTTGTTACCAATGGCCGGTCGACACTTTAGTTGGCCGACCGGTACTTTATTTGGCCGGTGACCTCTTTTCCTGGCCGGTAGCCCCTTTTGAACCCTCCAGGCATGGTGCATGCCAGCTGTGCCAACTGGAATGCACTAATCCTTCCCCCCGTGCATAAGGCTGGCTGTTTTGCCCCTTTTGCACCCTTTTGGTCTAGCTTCTTGAGGAAGCTTGGACCTTTGTCTTAGCTTTCTCAAGAAGCTTTCCAGCTGTCCCAGCTTCCTCAGGAAGCCTTGAACTTCTTGCCCCCTTTGCCCCTTTCTTATTTAGCTTCTTGGAGAAGCTTTAAACTCTTGGCTTGCCTATATAAAGCCCCCTCCTCCTCCATTGCAAAGGGTTAGAGGTTTTGAACAAAAAACCAGAGCTTATACATATATACATCTGGTATATACACCCTCTCTCTCTACATTTTCCTCTCTCTCCTTTTGTGTGTGTGTTTTGTGGCCTAAAAGTGTGTTTTGACCTTATTTTTGCACTAAGACACACACCATTACACCTTGCTTCAAATTTGAGAGGCATTGAGGGTTGGTTCTTGAGGTTTTGGACTAATTTTGGTCAGAAGAGAGTAGCTGGACCAGCTGTTCATGAAGTGTTCTTCAAGGGTAAGACTTTTACTTTATTTCCCCCAATCTTGCATTAGCTTTTGACCTGCCTTGCATGCTGATTTAAGCTTTGTGTATAACATAAAAAAGTCTTATATTTTCATGCTTGAGGTATCTCATTAAGGGTGTTTTGGCATTTGGGGTCGAATCCCCCCTCTTAGGCCTTGTTTGGCCCCTTTTTGTACCATCTTTGTTAAGCTTTGGTCACTCTTGTGTCTTGGCCTTCTCACCACTGAAATCCAACGGATTTCCAGTGGTGAAGAAGGGATTTTGAAGTCTTGCATAAGGGAGGGACACCCCTCTCCCTTGGTCTCTCTTTTGTCCTCATTTTTGGCTTAATATGGTAGCATGTATGCTCAGTTGTTTATGACTGCTTTTCATAGGTTTTTTGGGTGTTTTGGATCATGTTATACCTCTGTCCTATGTTGGGTTTATTGGCCTCTTGCATGAATAACATACTTGCTTTGAAATCCCATCATTTGGCTAAAAGAGTGTCATGTTGTAACACATCATTTAAGCATGATTTTGGTTTGGCACTAAGAAGTTTTTAGCATTGTTTTTCCATGCTTAAAGTCTGTTGGTTATCAATTTGGTCATGTTTGACATGTTTGATATGGTTGCTATGCATTTTGGCTTGTGAGCCCTCAAGTGTATGAGTCATAAGTATGCCTTAGTTGGTCTACTTTAATGAGTTGAAGTTGTTTGCCATGTCATTTTAGTCCCCAAATCATGCTAGCATGCTTGCATTCATCATTCCTTTCATGCTTTGAAGGTGTGCCCTTTTATGCTTTGAAATGAACATTGTGCATGCCTAAGTATTTGAGCCTTCAAAGTCGCCATATCATTGGGTTTTAGGACTTATTTCAATGCATCTAAACTCTATTTTTGGTTGTATAGCTCATGCCATGTTGGCTTGGGGTAGTGGTGGTAGAATACCCCTTGGTTATGCCTTAATCTTAGGCCTATTGGTGTGTATGCTTACATGAGTATTTGTTCATCATTTTAGGCATCTTTTGTTACTGTTTTGGGAGTGGGTTGAGGTCTGCCCTTTATGTCTTAGGTCCACCATTGCATGATCATGTTGCATTGGTTTCATGTTTGCATTGTATCATACTCGCATGCTTGCATATTATTAGCTAGTTGCATTCCATGTCTTAGCTTACATGTTTGATTGCTTTGCATTGCATCTTACATGCCTAGCATTGTACATTTGCATGTTTAGCTTGCATCACATTTGGCATGTTTTGCATCCTAGCCTCATGTTGCATCTTTGAGTCAAGCTTGTATACATGCATTCCATTGTTTGGTTTGGGGTGTCAAACCAAACTCGAGGGGCGAGGAGTGTTTGTACTTCAAGTGACAAAACACGTCTCAACCCTCGGTCGCCAATCCCCTTGACTCTAACATGATAGGGTCTTGGCATTCATATATTTATTGCATGCATTTTACATTGAATGGCAAGCTTGATTGCTTAGGCCATCATGCATAATTGATGGTCTGAGAATCGAAGGCCATGCTCCCTTGAGTCCCTTACATGATAGGGAGTGTGGCCATGCTTACATTTGTTTGAAATTCCATGCCATACACTGTCTGTCCTTTGTTGCTGTCAAAAACCAATTTTTACGGGGAGTTTTGGCCGACCGGCCAGAGATCTGTGGCCGATGAACTAAAATGAAGCCGATGGCCATTTCCCATGGCTAGTGGTTATTCCCACTAGCCGATGGTGTTATGCAGTGCGCAGAGAGCATATCCCAAGAATTTTGTAATCTTCAAAAAAGCAGGGCAGTGTAAATAGAGGCAACAGTGCTATGGCAGCGAGTTTCCGAGCAAGGTGAGTCAAGCATGCATCATCCACGCATTTCGAGGCAGGGGTTGTGGCCACTTTAATCCTGCATTTAATTTGTTAATTAATTAGAAATTCTGTAATAATTAATTTAGTATTATTTATTCGGACTGTAATATTTATTCGGACCCTCCAAGCGAGGGCAATTGTGTAATAAGTGTGCGTGAGTGTGTGTATGTCTTCCAACCCCACGTCCTTCTTCCCTTTTATTTACCCGCTTATGATGGTAGACTAGGGCATATTTAAATTAGCATACCTTATACTATGCATGCGTGCATCCATACATTTGTCTTGCATGCACCGGGCTCGGCTTATCATTCTAACTGCATTTGTACTTCAATTCCAAATTGAATACGTGTTAGTTGTAGCATCTCACATGTCATTTATAGACTAGCCGAGCCTACTCTAGTGACATTCCGTATGCGTTGCATTAGGCATTTAAACATGGACTTGGATCATGCATGATTGCTAACATGTTCTTGTTTTGGCTTGGAGTACTCGGTAAGCATTTATGCTTTAGCATACCGCATGCGTGTGAGTGTTGCCATAACAGCATGATTACCATGAGGCTAGCTGCTTATGTGATATAACTGCTTGAATGCCTGTGGATGGAGGTTGAAATAACTAAATTGGAATAATGCATTAAAACTGTGAGTTTTAAGCCCACTAGATAGTGGCAAAACCATCTTTTCTAAAAGCCCACTCGAGGGTGGCAAAACCTGCATCTTAGCCTACTTGCAAGTAGCAAACCATCTTCAAAACAAACATGCAATATTTTGTTCCAATTTAGGCGATTTGGTCTATACTTGTTTGCTGCGCGCATAACATAGTAATTCTACGCTAATAAAGGGAATAAGAACACATAACGTTTTCAAAAACGGATATCACGGTTAGTAGAGGTCGATATTCGGATCGGGCGAGAGGGGGTGCTTATAGCTGACCTTCCCCAATCGTACCCAAGCTCCCGAGCCGAGGCAACTTTGGTGATGACGGACACGTGGCCTTTGGCACCGAGTTAGGGTTTCCTAAATTTCCCCATAAAAAATATTTAGGTGGCGACTCTGTATCTGGCAAAGCAGTCCATGTTTGGCACTTCTTTTCAAAAATCTATTTCTCAAAACGATTTTCCGGATTTGGACTCTTTGGTTCAGATTAAGGACCGTGACACAAATTGAGTCTGAACTGTAGTGAGGCCCACGGGCGCGTCTACAACTGTACTTTGTTTTATGTTCTGTTTTGAATCTATAGGTTTGACTCACAGTTTAACCAGAAAATTGTTCAAAACATTGGGAATAAATTGAATCAAACAAAAACGGAGTGTTGCCCCTATCCAGTTGGTATACACTATGTAGTGAAGAACATTAACTTATGGTTACAAGATGGCTCAACTGATGTTGGCGTATTTCTGATTTATGGGATGGGTTGAATAGGGAAGACGACCATTGCCAAACCTATTTACAACCTAAACTTTGACAAATTTGTTTGATTCAACCCAACGGTTTGATTCGTTTACAAAATAAAAATTGTTTCAGATATATTGAAAGCCTCTACATCAAAAAAAAAAAAAAAAAAAAAAAAAAAAACCCCTAAATGTAGAACAAAAATCATAACCCATTTACTCGTTTCCCATAAATGAAACTCATAAATCAAACTCAAGCAGGAAAGTAGATGAAGGAAGAGAGACGAAGAGAGAGAGAGAGAGAGAGAGAGAGAAACCTGAATCAAATTGAATGGGTGTCAGACGGTGTACTTGTGGTGGTTCGAGGGCTCTAAGAAATGATGGCCGATGGTTAGTCGATGAGAGGAGATGACCGATGGGCTGTCGACGAGAGTGAGAGCAAGTGACTGGAGTGTTTCCTTTGGTGTATTCAACACATACAAAGAAATAAAAAAATACATAAACAAAATGAAACATAGCTTGAAAATACGCAGTACTACTTAATATTCCCACCAAAATTTTTTGGATTTATTGGCGAAAAAATCAATTTAGTCACTAAAAGTAACCTTTGTCTACCAAAATTTTTGTAGCCAAAGATAAAGTAAAATAATGTTTAATTATTTGGCGACTAAACTATTTTAGTAGCCACATATTTTTATACGATGACCAAAAACTTTTTTTCGTCGTTGAAAATAAATATTTACTGACAAAAGATTGGTCGCCAAACATAAATACCAAACATTTTGCAAGATTTTTACCGACTACATATTTTTAGTAGGCAAAAATGAGTTTACGGCAACTAAAAAAAATTTAGTAGCCAAAAAACAAAACTAATGCCAACTAAAATGTTCATTAGTCGCCGATTACTGCAGTTTTTAGCGACTAATTTATTTTTTAGTCGTCAATAAGTAATTTATAGTGACTAAAAAAATTTAGTAGAATTTTTGAACCAATGGCGACCAATACCAATTTTAGTCGCCAAAGGAATGAGTTTTGGCGACTAAATCAATTTTAGTCACTAAAATTGATCGTCAAAAGTGCGAATTCTTGTAGTGAGTTTTCTAGCAATATTTCTTGGACTAGAAGTTTTACTGGTAGTTGAAGAGATGAGATTTTCTCTATTTCAAAATTTGAATCAGAGAGTGTTATTCAGGTTTGTAGAATTTATAAATAAATTAAATTAAAAATTAATCTAATAATTATAACATATTTAATTTATCATATTTGTTTATAAAAAATAAATTATAAGTGTGGGTTTAAAAATAAATATCTATTTTTTTATAATAAAGGTGATAAATTAAATATATTTTAATTTTTTTTATAAATAATATAGATGAAAAGTATAAATAATTTGAGAAAACACAGGCTCTAATCGAATCTTTATTGCGTGGTGGATCCATAACAGTTCGCCGTCTATGTGTGCCACGTGTGTGGCTTTGTTTTAACCGTCAGCCGGACATATATATATCGACATTTTCTATATGTGTTACTATCATTCCATCTGTCCAATGCACGGTATCACTTAAATAATTAAAAAATAATATGAATATTAAATAAAAATTTTAAAAATATTTTAAATTATGAAAAAATAAATTTATAATCAAATAATTTTTAATTATTTTCATATAATTATAATTATAATTATTTTAATTTTGTCATCAATAATGTGTCCTATATATTAAAAACGAAAATACGTGTTTTAATATAATTAATAAAGAAAAAAGATCATTTTATCCACTAAACTATTATTCAAAAATTAATTCAATTCCTGCTCCTTTAATAATATTCATAATTTTATACCGAAATTATTTGTGGGGATTTGGCAATAATTTTTTTTTGGCTAAAATAGCCGAAAAGGCCAAAAAATAAAAATAAAAATCAATAAGATAATATATCTTATTTTAAACATCATTCAACCACTTTTCTCTCTCCTAACTATCTATTCAATTACAAAAAAAAAAAATTCATAAATCATCCAAAACATTACTATTTTTCATCTGATAAAATAACAAAAAAGTTAATTGAAATAGTCAAGTTCCCAAATGAGGCCTTGATTTTGCATCAATTTTACCCCATTGTCAATTACTGTCTATGATTAAACGGAAGTTGCTAGTGTAACGCCGAAACTTGACTTGAAATTTTATTTACTACCAAACAATTCCCAAAATATCAATTAAGCGCCTAAATAAAATGAAATTTGAGAGTTTAATTGAAATTTTAGTGATAGTTTGATAGGTAAAATAAAATTTCAAATGAAATTTCGGTGTTACGTTAGCAATTTTTGTTTGATATAAACGGCAGCTAATGGCAGAGATAAAATTGATCTAAAATCAAATAGTTTAGGTGTAAAATTGATATTATTAAAAGAATAGTGGTTAAATTGATTTTTGAGTGATAGTTTAGGGAGACAAAATGATATTTCCTCATTCATAAAACATAAAGGCAAAAAATAAAATAAATTTAGTAATGTGCCAATAGTTATTTTTTAATTTATTTTATTTTATTTTTTTGGACCAGTAATGTGCCAATAGCATACATTTTCTAATTCCCAATCCAAATACAAGTATGGAATCAAACTATAGGACATATACACAATATCAGGATAATTAAAGTTTTTTAGAGTTTCAAAGACTTCTCATTCCCATTTGCTCCTAATCACATGAGTGTGCTTGAAATCATAGGTTAGTGCCACACTTTTATCCATTCTTTTCAACACAAACCCTCAACCAGCACATAGCAACCGAACCTACTCCACCCACCAACACCAATCCCTGCATACTCCTCTGTTTTATTAACACTCACTTGCCTTTTTTCGCCGCCAAGCCATCCTCCTCTCTCTTGCTCCCATTTCATTCTGTCAACAATTAGCGAGCTCAACCCAATATTCACTTCTTCTCCTACACCAACAAAGCTCGTAAACCAAATCACCCCATTGGCCACTCTATTCTCATCCCACACTGCTTCTCTGCCCCCTACAGTGACTAGTTCTGTTTGGACTGCAACATCCACAAACACAATATTCCCTTGATTATAACCATTTTCACAAGTGAATATTTGCTCCCATTTTTGCTCTAGTGTCATCTCATAAAACATTGACTTTTTCATCTGATCTCTCAGTGTTCCATCTTTGATAAACATAAAAGGTCAATACCACTTCCCTACAACAATGGCTTCTGAACTCTTGTAGGATAATGGGAGATCGAATGATGGAAGGCGATCACGGAGGGCAGTGTTGATGCCCAGTGCTTCACCAAGTTGGTAGTTTTGGGGGGTTTGAGTACGAATGCGCCACCCTTTTGTTCTCAAGAAGTTTGGAGGAATCCCATCTGGCGCAATTGATTTGGCATGAAATTGACCACCTCTTTGGTAAGGAACCATATGAAATTGTTGATATATGTCATTGGGATCTAACGGTCTCGGTTGGACATCTAGGATGCTGTTACAGCAACAACTCGTATCGATGTCTTCTTCCTTTGAACAAGCATATGCTTCCCTATAGAAGGAAATCGATACTAGTAAGATGAACTTAGCAGTAAATTTCATCAATGCAAACAAATCATATACATTCTAGTAGCCTTTAGAAATTGATGTCTACGTCTCAAGGTTTTAGAGTATCACAAATTGAATATTGGTCGTGGTGTAGCAATATGATAAATTTGGCGACATTGTCATGAAATATTTGAATCACTAATCAGAAAAAGTTTTTATAATAGCCCATTTGATAGTATTGATTGTTAATCAAGCTATGAATTAGACAAAATACCCATACATATGGTGAACTAACCTATACATCTACAATTTTCATCTATCAATATTTTGGTAGTTCAAAAATTCATTACATATTAGTCTATATTTAAAATCATGGTACAAATTAATGCATTGACAAGAACTACATTTCTTCTATTTTGGGCAAGCTGAATTTTAGATGGTTTGTAAAACACCTTAAAATTGTATTAATAAAAATGATCATTTGCTATATTATGAGAAATTTGAAAAGATGAGATGTAATTTTTCATAAATACATGCATGAATTTGTATTTTAAGTAAATCTTCTAAAATTTATGTTACAAATATTATACCAATCTTATTTGATTTTATGGTGGGAGTCTGTTGGCTACACATTTTGTACTAAGCCAGTACCAATCCAATGCGTGGCAAAGTGAGGGTAATATGGGGAGACCAGGTAGGTCTTCGATCCTGACCATACACGTGGCAATTAATATTGGTTGTTATAAGATCTGAGTAGTAGCAGATCAACAAAGAGACGTACAGTGACGTGGCTTCAACGGTTGCTCACATTTCAAATTCAAATATAAGGGGGAAGCCTAACTGCAAGTGAAGGCATAGTGGGACTACTTATAAGGTAGCATGATCAGCAACTACGGAGGGGCAGTTCGACGGTTTGAAGTACAATTCGATGGTTATCTTCGGAGAGTATAAATAGCAGGAAGGACTTCAGAGAAGGGGACGGAGAAAAATCTAAAGAATCACTTTACATATTCCAGTGTTATTTCCTGTCCTTTATATTCCTGTATTTTTAGTTTCTGCGCTGCACTTCATTTGTAGGAGTAGTTGTCAAGTATATTGCCGCTGTAATTCTCTACGGAACTGAGATCATTGTAAGTTCTTTTTATACTAATGAAATACTCCAGTTTAGTTAACTGTTCTTATGTTCAGATTTTCTGAAGTTTAATTACCAATAAGCCACCAGTAAAAGTCCGCTTTATTGAGGCCGAAAGAACCATAACACAATCGTCTGAATAATTGTTTGACAATTCTGTAAGGACTGATTGATCCTTGCTGGCACGCTCATAATTACGAAAGTAACCTTCGAAAGCCAAAAAAGCCAACATATATTTTTGACACGCCCGGTGGGACCTTTTAAAAACGAAATGGCTAGACGTAGGAGACAAGGAGAAAATGAACGTTTGGAAGAAGGCGTGGAAGGAGAGGTGGAGACATCCAATCCAGAGGATAATGTGATAACACATCCTGTGGAAACTCCTATCCTATCAGAACCCATGGTCGAACAGACCAATACCTCAGAGCAAATACCATTTGTTCGTAATAGTGGACGAGACCAAGGAATTGGACCATCCAGTGTCCCATCTACTCAGCCAGTCAATCCGTGGGGCGGCTTGATAGATGCCATGGGACAGCAATTAATAAACACAATGGAAAGGTGGGTAGTATCCTTTTTGGACCGAATGAACAACCACCAACCAACGAATGTAAGACACATAGAGGAGGTAAATGTCCCTCAGCAAAGATTGGCTAGAGACAAACAGCCTATGCAAGCTAATAGACATTCTAATGGTCAAACTAGTAATCAGAACCATGAAAGATTACCACCTCAGTCTTGGTACGAACCCATTTCGAGGCCTGTAGCAGGCCAGAATGCCTCAATGTTCAACAGTGAAGCCATGCAGATTGGTGGATCTGGCCCGGTACAAGAAAATGGCATAAGAATGAGTCCAAATCCCACATTCGAAGCCATACCTGGTACTAGGGGGTACAATAATCCTGTATTCGAATTTATACCCGGGGGGTTGGAAGGTTTTCCTACAAGTGGAAGGGATACAATACCTGTTCCAGCACCTTTCGTGGGTCCTTTCGCAGGACAGGTTCAAAGAGGTTACCTACACCCCCAACAGCACCCTCTACCACAGGGACAGCCAATCCCAAATGTACCACCTTATGGACCAAGAGGACCACAAGCACAAGTGTGTCCACCAAATCCTGTGTTTGTTCCCTCAGTGGTGGTTCAGCAGGCACAAAATATGGTCCCTAGGGACCAGATCACTGAGATAGTTAGGGAGTTGTGTGGACCAATGGCTCGGGGGGTCCAAACCCCTGTGTATAGAAAACCATACCCAGAATGGGTCGATAGGGTATACGAATATCCAAGAGGTTTCAGGATACCAGATTTTGTCCTCTTTCATGGGAACGGAAACCAATCCACAGTAGAACATATCGCTAGGTTTGCCGCTCAATGTGGTGAATTTACCAACCATAACTATATAAAGTTGAGACTATTCCCAAATTCTCTGACCGGAGGAGCATTTGTATGGTATATTAACCTTCCACATGGCTCCATCCAGACTTGGCAGCAAATGGAAGAGGCATTTCATGCCCAGTTCTTCCAATCAGAGCCAGAAGTTTCCATGGCAGACTTGGCCAGATTGAGTCAAAGGCCTGAAGAGAAGGCCACTCAGTTTATTTCCAGATTTAAGAGGGCTCGAAATAAATGTAGAGTAATCTTGCCAGAAACTGAATTTGTAAGATTGGCTCAAAATGGCCTAGAGTTCAGGCTTCGAAAGAAGTTTGATTCAACAGAGTTTAGAGATTTAGTGGAACTGACTTATAAAGTATCTAGATATGAAACATTACTAGAAGAGGAACAGGATCGAAATAATGCATCATATAGGACATACTACAAAGATCCTAATTATGAGATTGATGCAGTAGAGATTGTGGGAAAAGAGCCTATGATCTGTGAAGCATTAATCCATAAAGATACAACAATTGACCAGCAGTTTAAAAAGAAAGATCTCCACAGGAAATATTCTTTCGACTTAACTAAGGCAGATGACATTTTTGATCATTTGCTTGCGGCCAACTTCCTTAAGTTACCAAAGGGTGTTAAAATTCCATCTCTTGATGAACTTAAAGGAAAAATATATTGCAAATGGCATAATTCTTGGTCTCACTCGACTAAAAACTGTGTTGTTTTTCGAGACAGGATCCAAGAACAAATTCGGAAGGGGAGTTTGAAGTTCCCAGCCAAAGCTGAAAAAGCCATGGGGATCGATAACAATCCATTTCCAGAAATTGGAGAGGTGGCAGCCAATGTCATTATGTCAGACTTTCAGAACTTGTCTCTGAAAGAATTGGAGGAAGTCAATGTACAGATACATGTGGCCAACCAGACAGCAACAAAAAAAGACCTTAGAAGTCCACCAGCCATGGGACGAGAGTTCCCACGTCAGAAGGAAGACTCTGATGAAGAAGCACTGGATGATGATTCCCTAGAAGCAGCTGTGATGCAACGAATGTGTCCCAGGTGCAAACTGAGTTATAAGTGGTTGAAGGGCCTTCCAGTTGATGGGAAGCAGTATTACAGGGATGTGCAGAGGCGTCCCAAACCAACCAATGCTTATAACAAAAGGCCGTATCCGGCTAATGTCAGACAGCAGCCATTAGTGGTTGAACCTGCAGTTGATAGAATGTATGCTAAAGGCAAGAGGCCTTTCTATGAGTCCAGATCTCCTAACTATTACAGGTTGGAGAGTAGTCATTCTGAAAGAAAGTTGGAGAAGAGGTCAGGTTTTGGTATCAAAGCCAGGAATTGGCCACTTGGGCCAGCTTCACGAAGGACAGAAAATGATCACCATCACCAAGAACCTGAATCAGGCTTAAAGCTTGGAGACAGGACCAAACAATTGTCTTCACAGCCAGCTTCGAAGGTGATCGTGAAAGAAGAAAGAGGTGGTTCAACGTCTGGGTCAGTAAGTTCCTGGGTACCTGGAGTCCCAGATTGGTTTGTGATGCAAAACAAACCCAGGGAAATGCCTTCCCAAAGGAATTTTGGAAATCAAAATAGGATGGTTAAGCCTCCTTTGGTGGCTCCCAACAACTGGGTATTGCTGAAACACCCAAGAACGAGGGAACCAGATATGGTCCCCGTTATTTCCAGATCACAAAGGAGAAAAATTCAGCGCAGGTACACCCAATACCAGAGAGACCTGAAAGAAAGTGGAGAGAGTTCTTCGATGATCCAGACTGGAGAAAAGAAGAATCGAAAGTCAGACCATAGTTCAAAGCCAGTTACACAAAACGAGGTGGATCGCAGCAGAGAACAGTTGGTCAAGGTTCATTCTGAACTAAAGGCCAGAGAGAAGGAAAGTCTAACAGGGTTGGAGAAAGCTTTGATGGAGAGTGGTAGCGAAACGGAAGAAGATGTTGGCGTAAGCCAGAAGAAAGAAATGGTGGAAGAAGAAATGTTCGAAGCCTTCATGGCTGAGCAAACATTTCTGGTTGAAAAGCTAGCTGAGGAAAATCATTCGAAGGGACTCGTTAGCAATGGAATACCAGAATGCATCATGCAGGATGTTTCTGAGGAAGTCGACCAAAGTGACCAAGAGGGGAAACAGGTACAGCCAGCCATCCAGTTTGGCTCGTTTCCCCCAGTATCAGTGAACATGGTACACATACTACCACAGGAATTCCAAGCTGGAGATGAGAATCAAGAGGGGCAGGGAGCTGATCCAATTCAGATCTCTAGTGAAGATTCACAAGCAAGTATGGTGCAAGATAATTTCGAAATGGTTACCCCGATGGAAGCTGAATATGAGAGCGAGGAAGTGGTAAGCATTAACCTCTCGTATCCATTTGAATATCCCTCGAATTCCATGACGCAGCATGTTAAGCCTTTGTACATTAAGGCCTTCTTCGATGGAGTTCAGTTAAACCGAGTCTTGGTGGATAATGGAGCAGCGGTGAACTTATTACCGAAATCTTCTTTGAAGAAATTAGGGAAGAGGAATCCCAGGTTGATCCCAACCAGTACAACCATCGCTGGTTTTGCTGGAGACAAGCAGATGGCCCAGGGAATTCTACCCATCAATCTCAGTGTGGGAACCAAGGACTGCATGACGGCATTTTTCGTCATCGATAGCAATGCAAAGTACAATGCCTTACTTGGTAGAGATTGGATCCACACTAATAAATGCGTGCCTTCCTCTCTGCATCAAAAAATGATAATAGCTCTAGGCAATGGGAGGACGGAGGAAATTAATGCAGATCCTCAACCTTTCGTAGCCTGTGCTGATTTCGCAGAAGCCAAGTTGTATATTGACGGTGTGGCACCGCTCAGTATACTGATGGAATTCGATGGTTCAGCCGAAGAAACGGTTGATAAGGAAGTAGCACGCCTGAAGCATTTAGTCCAGGAGAGTGCTGGTGAAGAATTAGAGGTTAAAGATGACAATGATGCCTGGTTATAGGCAGCAAGATGATGCACCAGAAGCCAGGCCTTTGGCTTTAATCAAATTTTCAATATTGGATATAAAGTCAATAGTCCAGAAAGTTCGAGAGCAGGAGAAAGAGGTCATGATGATTGGCTGCAAGCGGGAGAAGCAACAAGCCAGAGTTTTAACTCTTGATAAATACTGTGCATTGGACATAGAAACAAAGGTCCAAGAGATACAGGAAGAAGAATCCTTTTGGACAGATTTTGTCCATGAGGAGGAAAATAAAGAGGAGGAATCAAAGAGCCTGGAAGCAAAACACAGCAAGGAGATTCTTGCGGAGTCAGAGAGGATCAAAGAAGGGGTTCCAGTAGGTACTCAGATACAAGACCCCTTAGAAGAAATAAATTTGGGGGAAGATTCTGTACAACAACCCATTTATATAAGTGCTCGGTTGAGTTCTCCCGATAAGGACCAGTTGTTGGTTATTCTAAGAAGATATAAAGATTGTTTTGCATGGTCATACAATGAACTACCAGGATTGGATAGGTCATTAGTGGAACATAGGCTTCCCATGAAGCCTAACTTCAAGCCATACAAACAAAAACCAAGAAGAATGGGTTCAGAGGTGATCCAGAAAGTCAAGGAAGAAATTCTTAGACTACTCAAAGCAGGCTTTATCAGAACAGCCAGGTATGTTGAGTGGCTATCTAATATTGTACCTGTAGTCAAGAAAAATGGCAAAATGAGAGTATGCATTGATTTTAGAAACTTAAATCTGGCAACTCCAAAAGATGAATATCCTATGCCTATAGTAGATTTGTTGGTAGATAGCTCGGCAGGACATCACATTTTATCAATGATGGATGAACACTTAGGCTATAACCAAATCTGCATTGTGGAGGAAGATGTTCACAAGACAGCATTTAGGTGCCTTGGGAATATTGGGACCTTCGAATGGGTTAAAATGCCGTTTGGCCTGAAGAATGCTGGGGCCACATATCAGAGGGCTATGAACACTATCTTTCATGACCTTATTGGTGGGTATTTGGAATGTTATATTGATGGCATTGTGGTTAAATCCCAATCCATGGAGGAGCATTTGTTTCACCTAGAGGCAGCCTTTGAAAGAATGAGAAGGTTCAAATTGAAGCTTAATCCTCTTAAGTGTGCTTTTGGCGTATCATCTGGAAACTTCTTGGGCTATGTAGTACACAAGAAAGGAATACAGATCGACCAGAATAAAGCCAAAGCCATCATTGAAGCCAGACCTCCATCAAGTAAGAAAGAATTACAAAAGTTCCTTGGTCAGGTTAATTTTCTTCGAAGATTCATTTCTAACACTGCAGGGAAAACTAAAATTTTTTCTTCTTTATTAAGGCTGAAAGATGAAGAGGAATTTGTGTGGACAACGGAGCATCAAAGTGCTTTCGATGGAATCAAAGCCTACTTGGCCAATCCTCCAGTACTGATGCCACCAAATGGCGTTAAGCCTTTAAAGCTGTACATAGCCGCAGCAGAAGACTCATTGGGAGCTTTCTTGGCCCAAGACAATGAGGAAGGTAAGGAGCAAGTTGTTTATTACCTTAGTAGGTTTTTAAATTCTTGCGAATGTAAATATTCAGCTGTAGAAAAGCTTTGCCTTGCACTGTACTTTGCTGTAATGAAATTAAGATATTACCTTTTGCCTACAACTGTCTTGATAATTGCAACCACAGATTTGGTTAAATACATGTTATCTAGACCTATGTTGAGGGGAAGAATTGGCAAATGGGTATTAGCTCTGTCAGAATTTCACTTAGAATATGTGCCCCAAAGAGCAGTGAAAGGACAAGTGTTAGCCAATTTTTTGGCAGACCATCCATCTCAAACAGAGAATCAAGAAATAATGGAACTCAGTATAGCTAGTGTTGAGCCATGGCGAATGTGGTTTGATGGGTCGAAAACCAATGGCCTAATTGGAATTGGTATAGTAATTAAGTCACCACAAGGAATAGAGACCACACATGGTTTCAGAATAATGAAACTGCTTGTTCTAATAATCAAGCTGAGTATGAAGCTTTGATAGTAGGATTGGAAATTCTTATTGGATTACAAATACATGTAGTGGATATATTTGGAGATTCCCAATTGGTTGTTAATCAAGTAAAAGGGATTTTCAGGTGTCAAAGTATAACTATGCTGCCATATTATGTTGTCGCATTACATTTGCTCTCTCAATTTGAAATAGTAAATGTAACTTATGTCCCGAGATTCTTGAATAATAGAGCTAACGACGTGGCACAGAAAGCTTCGAATTTCAAGAGTAAAGATGGTACCCATTGGGATGTAAGCCAAACGACATACCAAAAACCTATACCACCTCTAAGTAAGAGGAACATGGTTCTAGAAATCAATTATAATGATTTGCAGGAACAGGATTGGAGACATCCAATAATACAATACTTGGCTGGCCCATCTTCGAAAGCCAGTAGAAGAATTAAATTGCAATCTATGCAATATATCATATACAACAATGACCTCTACAAAAGAGGGGGAGATGGTCTGTTGTTAGAATGTTTAGGGCCAAAAGAAGCATTAATAGCAATGGCTGAAGTTCACGAAGGTATCTGTGGTGCACATCAACCTGGTGTAAAAATGAGGTGGCTGCTTCGAAGACATTCCTATTATTGGCCGACTATCCTTAAAGATTGCATAGAATATGCAAAGGGCTGTTAGGCATGTCAAAAGCATGGTATAATAAGGCATGTGCCCATAACTGATCTACACGCAGTAGTAAAGCCTTGGCCATTTAGAGGATGGGCCATGGATATGATGGGAAAAATACACCCCCCTCTTCGAAGCATCATTGTTTTATTTTGGTGGCAACTGATTATTTCACCAAATGGGTCGAGGCCAAACCATATAAAGCTGTAGATCAGACGGAGGTTATTGGGTTCATTAAAGATTTGATCCATAGATTTGGCATCCCACAAACGATAACGGTCGATAATGGGACTGTTTTTGATGGGAAAATTGTGAAGTCTTTTGTGGCTGAGTTCGGGATTAGCCTTGTGAATTCCACTCCATACTACGCACAAGCCAATGGTCAAGCTGAGTCATCTAACAAGTCCTTAAAAAAGGGAATACAAAAAGTTGTGGAAGATAATCCAAGAGATTGGCACAACTTATTGTTAGATGTATTGTGGGCTTATAGAACTTCCCCAAGGTCAAGCACAAGAGTCACTCCTTATGCTCTAGTTTATGGGCATGATGCAGTGTTACCAGTGGAGATTAATGTTAAATCCTTAAGGGTAAGATGCCAAGACCAGTTGGATCCTGAGTAGTACTATCAAAGTATGTGCTTGGAAATAGAAGATATAGATGAAGCTAGAATTTTGACATTAAACAGCATTCTCTTTCAGAAGAAGAAAGCGGCCAAAAATTATAACAAGAAAGTCAAACACATTGGCTTTGATGAAGGTGATTTGGTGTGGAAGACAATACTCCCAGTAGGGATTAGAAGCCATAGATTTGGCAAATGGTCACCTAACTGGGAAGGACCATATCAAGTTCATAGAGTTTTGCCTTTTGGGGCATACCATTTGAAAGATCTGAGTGGTCATGTGCATCCCAAAAAGATTAATGGCAGATATTTAAAACCTTATTTTTCAACTATTTGGGAAACACAGGGAATAAAATAAACAGTGAGTACAAGAACATAAACAAGGAAATGCTTTATAAAGAGTCAAGTACATTGTGCCACAAGTTGGCCCAAAAATCATTACAATGTTTTAGCTGTTTTTGTACAACAGATTTCCTATTAGTAAACGATGCAAACAGTTGAACAGCTGCAGTCATATCTTTCTTGTGATCAGCCAGTCCTTGATTGGTGATTTGCAGTTTGAGGTCAGTTCGGAGTAAGGCTTGATTCACTGCAGAAAGCTCTTCTTCGAGTTGAGCTTTCCTCTCCAGCAGTTGAGTTCGGAAGTGAGAGGCAGAGGAGTGTTGTTCCTTAAGCGTTGATACTTCAGTATGCACTTGAGAAACAAAACTTTGATCTCTGACCAATTTCTCATCTGCGGCCTTAGCAGCATGACAGATGCTAATGTAAAACTCAATGGTAGCTGCTGCCTGAGATAGATGGTTAGAGACATCCATACCAGACTGCTCAACAAGTTTGCAGCATTGAAAAAACCCGTTTTTTATTATAGGCCTTTGTAAAGCCTCGAAGGGAATCCTCGAAAAAGATAGTAGCAGGTCTAGACAGGTGTCCAAGTCTATCGAAGGCACAGAAGGTTGGCTGCTGGAGGAAGAAGAGCTCTCAAAGATTTCCAGCAAAGAATCAGCTAAAACTAATGGCTCAGTCTCCTCATCGAATGACGGAGAAGTAGAAGTGATGTCAAAAAGGCTAGCTAATCTTGCTTCAAAAATATCAATTTCATCAGTAGACATGAGGGGAGCAGAAAGAGTTGCCTTGAGAGACACAGAAGATTGCATAGCAACAGGAGAAATGGATGGAGCATCTTTGATGGTCTCCATGGTCCTGGTCACCAATGAATCAAGAGAAGGAGGGCTGGAGCTAGGTAAAGATGGTGAGTCACGAATTGGAGAGCTGTCAGCACTCATCAAAGACAAGGTAGCACTTGGAGCCTCCTTGAAAAGGGAGGGAGGAGCAAGACTCAGTAAAGAAATAGATTGGGGAAAGTCAAGAGTCAAGTGAGAAAGATAGGGAGCTAAACCAAGAGGAAAAGGTATAGGAATGCTTGGCCTCAGGAAAAGTGTAGAAAATCTAAACCCCGAAAATTGAAGTATGGTCTGAGTAGTCCCTACATCCTGCGTCTGATCTGCTTCGAATGAAACTGAGAGAGGTATCAGAAAGATGAGCTCAGAAGTTGTTGCTGCATGAGGAAGAAATATAAAGCAATGTCAAACCCTGATACCAAAGGCTAACAAAGGAAAAGTCGCAAAAAGCATAAAATTACCTGCTCCAGAAGTATCGGCGATAATAGGGGAACTGTGAAGGGTGTAAGCTCTAGCAGTCTGTTGTCGTCTTACAGTTTCCCTTTGTAGTGTGTCAGCAGCAGCAGGTTCATCTCTCAGAAACTGTTGCTGCCACCTCTTCTCAGCTCTTTCAAAGACAATCATGGCTTTAGGATGTTCTTGCTCTATTGTCTTGATGGCTGCTTTTTCGATGGTATCTTCGACTAAGATAGGAGCAGGAGCAGACACCTTTTTTCTCTTCTCTATGGCCTTGGCGATTGTCTCAGAATCAGAGTCTTCGACCATATCGGAAGGAGAAACAGTCATCTTTCTTTTCCTTTTCCTCTGTATTGGCAGGGTCTGTTTTTTCTCAATTTCTTTCTCAACTTTTCCCTCAAGTTCTTCAAACTGCGATCTAGATTCCAGAGAAATGAATTCATCTTCTTCTTTCTTTTTAAGAATAACTCTTCCTCTTCATCGGATTCTTTCTTTTCTTCCCTTTGAATATTGGATGTTCCCTTCTCGAGTTCAAAGAGGCTCCTTTTCTTTTGTAATTGGCCACCTCCACAAAAGAAGAATTAAAGATAAGGCAAATGCATTATGAAAGACAAAAGGAGAAGAGACAAGGGTATACCTTTCTTCGAAGCAGCTCGAGTGACTCTGAGAGGAATTGAAGCAGCAGGAGCAGCATGTGCCAATCCTGAAACAGTGGAAGAAGTGACCTCCCCGGTTTCTTTGGGCTTGGTCACATCTAACACTGTTAGTAGGCTTGAAGGTGGAATGGCCAGATAAATCTCCATGTTACTCACCCACCAGTTTTGGTACCTCTTCAACACGGTACCTTGAGGAATGAAAGGGGTGAATTCAAAGTTGGCCAAGTCATCTATAAATTTCAAAGTTGCCTCTTCTAGCCTTGATTTTCGAACTTTCAAGTCCCTTCTGGTGAGGCTGAGGTTTGTGTTGCTACAGAGGGGTATTGGGACCCCTTGTGAAAGGCCAAATTGTCTAGCAAACTGCGCTGGACAGTAGGGTTCACCAATACATTTATATGCCTTTGGGTTTAAAGTCCCAATAAATAGCTCTCTGGGAATCAGAATGGAAGCCCATATATCCTGGTGAGCAAGTGAAGTGCAGGACTGGTCACTTAGAAAATTCCTCAACCAAGATGGACCTATAGAAGGTTCGAAAGGACGAAAGCGGTAAGTAGGAAGGGAGGCTGGAAGCTGATGGAAGAAAGAGAAGTAAAAAGCAAAGGCAGAAGGGTAAAATGAAGCATTGGCTATCCTCATGCCATGGGTAAGAGGGTTTGGCTCGGAAAATTTAAGGCATTTGGATTGTAATTCGGTAAAATAGGCGAAAAGCCAAAACTGAAGGA
The DNA here is from genome assembly GCF_055761805.1 of Camellia sinensis. Classification (NCBI taxonomy): domain Eukaryota; kingdom Viridiplantae; phylum Streptophyta; class Magnoliopsida; order Ericales; family Theaceae; genus Camellia; species Camellia sinensis. The sequence continues at coordinate 195,334,251 of NC_138965.1, forward strand.
TCCAGAATGGCCCCCCTTGATTAGCATCTAAGGGTTTCTCACAAAAAAGGGAGCAGACTCTATATACATGCCCTAGAACATGTGGGGCTAAGGCCACCTTTTTCTGTAAAACAAAGGCTTTGGCAAGAAGGGCAAATTCAGGCATAATTCTCTGAGAGGAAGTGCAAAAAAGGAATTTACAAAGCCAATACAATAAGAAAGAAAAAAATTCTCTATCAGTCACAGGGCCCTGTCTTTTATTCTCAGCCCTAGCAAAATCACTATAAGATGAGTTAAGGGGGGGGGGGAGAGAAAGGGACTGCTAAATCAGGATAATCTGGTCCAAAAGGAGTGCCAATAGGAGATAGTCCTAATAAATGGCAAATATCAAGAACAGTAGGGGCCATCATCCCACATCTAAATTGAAAAAAGTTAAAGACAGGGTTCCAGAAACATAGAGCAGCGGGAACAAGGAAAGGGTCTTCTGAAATAGTTACCCTAGACAGTCTGAGAGCATCGAGAAGGCAGAGTTCTTGAAGGTCCAGGGTCCTAGCAGGAATAACCCGATCATACCACTCTTGCCACTCTGGTCTCACTGTTGGCCAGCATCGGTGGGGGCGATTCATCCTCCAGTTCCTCCAGTCAAGACCACCTTCATAAAGAAGACATTGGTTTTCCAGTCGGGGATACAGGGCTGGGAGTTCAGCGAGGACTTCTTTGAATATGGGCCCGAGCACATAGTCTGACTGCACATGACGACGAGGGACAAAGATGCGTCCATCAATAGCGCTCTTCTCCCCAGCTTTGTACTTTTCGCATTCCGCGTCAATAATTCTCTTCAGGGCCACAGATGGACTCATACGCTCTACGACTGATACTGAAGGAGAAGCCATTGACGGTATGTTTTTCTTCGGGAAAGGAAGTGGAGAGAAATCGACGATTGGTAATGAAAGGGGTTTGTGCGATTAGAAGAGCAAGTGATTTCAGAACACAAAACAAAAGGGTTTTTAAAGCCCTCGTATTTGAAAATATATTACATGAGCTGTTAAGTATTAAAAGTACGAGTACAAAAGCTTCCTTCAACATTGATGCTTTTGGAGGGAAAAACAAAGCCCGGTTGTTAAGACTAGCTTCGAAATAAGATATTTTGCTTCGAAGCCGAGTCAAACGGCTTCGAAAACAGAGAAGCCAGCTTCGAAGTGGGTTGCCCTACCCAGGAAATAAAAATACTCGAGTATTTTAAAATGGGCTTAAAGACTTGTTTTTGGAGTTTTTAAACAAAGATAATATCCTTCGAAGCAAAAATTGAGTTTCTTTAACACGGGTAATGTCCTTCGAAGCAAAACCTGAGTTTTTTTTTTTACAAAGGTAATGTCCTTCGAAGCAAAACTTGAGTTTCTTTAAGGATGGGATTTGGTGTTCGAAACATCAAAAGCAACGATGACAATGACTAGATATTGGCTGTGGTCGAAACAGGTTTTGAATGTAAGATTGTTAGATTCGAAGCACTGTTTCCAATTGAAAATCAGCCAAAACTCAACTCCACAAATTAGAAAGATTACGATTGGCTTATTTAGTGTTTTATTTAAAACAATTAAGTCCAAATTTAAAGGATGAAATTGTTTGAAGTTCAGAGTTGACTTTTAAAACACAAGTAAAAATACAAATGAAGACAGAGTCAAACAAAGACAAATTTTGTTCATATTAAGATCAGAGTGATTACATCAGCTGACCCTATCTCGGTATGAACTCGAGTTCATAAAAATAAGGAATGGAATAAATAACAAGATCATGAAATTTGGTCCAACAATGGTCAATGAACTTTTGTTCTTTCCTTATTCTATCTTTTAAATTTTCTACCATCGGCTGCATGAGTTGATGTGCTCTCACTTCATAGTAGAGCTCTTCAGCCTGTATTTCGAAGGCCACTTCTCTTAACCCTTGTTCCAATTCATCAATGTCTAATTCATCCCAATAGGCAGAGTCTTTATTCTTGAAATCATTGAATTCTTCCATAAAGTTCTCTGCTTCGTATTGAGTATGAATTCGAAGGGACGAAAGCTGGTCCAACGATTGTGTAGTAGCCATAGAATTACGATGCCAGTGAAGGAGTAATGGAAGTTGGTCTAGAAACATGTGAAGTTCTGCCTGAGCAAGGGGATTAAGGACATGACCCCTAGTCAGAATATCACAAGCCCATTGAAGGTTTGTGAGAGGGACTTCATCCTCGAGTACATTGAAAGGCAAGTGAGAAAAGGCTGCAAGCAGGAGTAGAGCCTGTTTCCGCTCAGCTGAGGTAAGAGGGGGTGGAGGTTTATAAGGGGGAAAGACTTTCTCCATGGATAGAGCAATCTTTAGTTTCTCTGTCCAGGAAAGAATTGGTGGGGGAGAAGGTGTGCATACTTTAACTTCGGGGGACGAAGAAGAAGATGTGGACGCTTCTGTTTCCGGGGATGATATGGGGGCAGAAGGAACAAAGGCATTAATATAATCAAGCCAGTCAGAAGAACTAAGAATGATGGGTTATACCCTTGTGCTTCTTCTGGGCGTGGGGCAGTGTGCACTATCTTTGTAGGCATGGAAGATGTATACCATGCTACAAGAAGATTATCCTCCAGACTACGCCGATGGTCAATGGGCACGTAAGGATAAACAACTGAACTTCGAGCATATGAGGGAAATTCTAAAGGGTCAGTGAACTCAACAAAATGATGGTTGATTCGCTCCCTTAAATCAGGAGTCTCAGGTACTGACCAATTTGTCCAGTCAGAACTTCCAGCAGAGCCAGAAGAGGGAGCAACTGCAGCTTTATCCCATACAAAAATTTGCGAAGAAGAGTTGTTCAAATCCATATTTGTAATTTTACGAATCAGAGGTTTGAGAGCAGATTGTTCGAACTGTAAAGGTAGGTCAGAAGGGAAAATTCTTATGTCTTTGATTTTAGCCTTCTGAATCAAAGGATTAAGAGCAATGTGTTCGTAATCCAAAGATCGGTAATCTGCAAAGGCGTCCATGACCTGAATATAGAAAGGTGGGTAAAGGTGGCTAATAAATGCATGCTTTCGACGAGGAATAGCATCGACATATGACTCTTCGTATGCCTCATCATTGGAAGAAAGAATTAATTTGGCCATGAAATGTATCAGTCTGTTCGAATAATAAGACAGTGAAAGTGCTTAAGGATCAAGATGAGATTATTAATACAGATGGTGTGTGACAATTGCATTTCTGGGAAGATGCAAAACCCATGCACGTTCTAAGACGTGGGAAAAGGGACTCTGATCCACTAATATCACCAAGTCTTGGGTATATTAGTGCGGGGGGTAATGTTGGCTACACATTTTGTACTAAGCCAGTAACAATCCAATGCGTGGCAAAGTGAGGGTAATATGGGGAGACCAGGTAGGTCTTCGATCCTGACCATACACGTGGCAATTAATATTGGTTGTTATAAGATCTGAGTAGTAGCAGATCAACAAAGAGACGTACAGTGACGTGGCTTCAACGGTTGCTCACATTTCAAATTCAAATATAAGGGGGAAGCCTAACTGCAAGTGAAGGCATAGTGGGACTACTTATAAGGTAGCATGATCAGCAACTACGGAGGGGCAGTTCGACGGTTTGAAGTACAATTCGATGGTTATCTTCGGAGAGTATAAATAGCAGGAAGGACTTCAGAGAAGGGGACGGAGAAAAATCTAAAGAATCACTTTACATATTCCAGTGTTATTTCCTGTCCTTTATATTCCTGTATTTTTAGTTTCTGCGCTGCACTTCATTTGTAGGAGTAGTTGTCAAGTACATTGCCGCTGTAATTCTCTACGGAACTGAGATCATTGTAAGTTCTTTTTATACTAATGAAATACTCCAGTTTAGTTAATTGTTCTTATGTTCAGATTTTCTGAAGTTTAATTACCAGTAAGCCACCAGTAAAAGTCCTCTTTATTGAGGCCGAAAGAACCATAACACAATCGTCTGAATAATTGTTTGACAATTCTGTAAGGACTGATTGATCCTTGCTGGCACGCTCATAATTACGAAAGTAACCTTCGAAAGCCAAAAAAACCAACAGAGTCCAACTGTTGATTGGCATGCATGAAAATAAAACACAAAAGTAAAGAAGTTTGATTTAGGATATATACCCTTTTGTGAGACCTGTGAGGCTTTAATGCATAATGGAGATTGGAAGACAGTGGCTTATTGACAACTGGAACAAAGGTTGTTTCCTCATCATCAGAAAAGTAATCAACATGCAGCTCCTTGTTCTGAGGTAAAGGCAGGTCCTTCACGTACCGATTTTTAAGCAATCCAAAAAAAGTAGTAGTCTCTGAATTTTTGTCTTGAATTACTAAAAACCCAGAATTTGGGCCATCTGATGGTAATGAAAGAGATTCTGGAGAACTCTGGATGTGGGAAAGCAGCCTTGTTACATACATCTCTCTCTCTCCGAAGAAAACTTCTCTCTGTCCAAAGAAAACTTTTCTTTCTCTCTCCCCTATGTTTGTGATGTGTGTATATAAAGAATTTTAACCAAATTCAAAATTAAAATATGTTTAAAGTTGTCAAGTTGCCACATACCATCAAAACCAATTGAGTTGTTAATTGACTCACTACTGTTACAATTTTAGAATTTTTATTTATAATTTTATAGATAAGAGTCACTACTGGAAATTGTATTTTTGGTGACTACTTTCGGCGACGTCAATTTTTTATAGCCAAAAGTATATTTTTGGTGACATAGTGATCAATTTTGTTGGGAAGAGGGATTAGCTCCCATTGTTGAGGGGAGAGAGAGAGAGATTAGGATTGGAAATGAAAACAGTTTTGCTTTTGAAAAACAGAGTAGTGATTGTTTTGCTTTCTGTGTTTCTGTTTTCTAATTATTTGTGGGGACAAAAAAAGGAACCTTTGGTCTTTTGAAGGTCGTAAATTCCGGGTAACGAGACCAGAGAGAAAAAGGGCGTCTCATTAATTTTGACGGGAAATTGAGTACCGTAGTATCCTATGGGTTAAAAAAAATATATAATTTTATATTTTTAAGTTATGATTAAAATTAAAAAATAGACATAATTAAACATCATATGAATTATAATTTAAATTTCATGAATTATAATTAAAATAATATCATAATTAAAAAAATAAAATTATTAAAAGTACATATAATATATCTGTATGTACATTACAATTTCCTTTTTGACTATATGGCTATTATTCCAGACAAAAATATTAGGGTTGAGTAAAGAATTCGTGAAATCCGTAATCTGATCAAGTCCAGTCCAATCCGATAAGTTTGGATTGATTTTTTGAATCTTTGGTTCGGTTTCAGATTAAAAAATTAAAAATCTACAGTCCACAGATCGGTTCCGAATTGAACCTTACGATTCCGGATTGGAACCGATCCGTACCATATACAAATAGCCTATATTTATATTATGCACCCACTCACATAATATCTTCTCTTATTACATATAAAACCTAAACCCAAACCTGCATAGTATCTTCTTTTATTGCTTTTATAAACCCTCAAAGTATCTTCTTTTATTGCTTTTATTTGTTAGTTTTTAGTTTTTAATTTGTAATGGTCTAAATAAACATTTATGGTGGAACCAGTTTTCTTATGGTTGTTTAAATTATAGAACAGTATATCGCTATTATGGAAAGTAATGTTGTTATTGTGGAACTAATATTATACTATGTTTATGTTTTTATGAAATCAAAATGTTCTACATTTTTTTTATTATTTAATTATATGAATCCGTGGTCTTAAATTGATCCAATCTATGTTTAAATGGATTGGTTCGAATTGGTTTCACGATTTAAGCGGATTGGATTGATTCCAATTTTTCAAAAATCGTAAATAATGAATTAGTCCTAATTTTAACCTAATCTGAATCAATCCAGACCATACTCACCCCTAAAAAACGTGACCACGAGCCTTTGAGAAAGGCTTGGTATTTTGCTTAAAAAAAATTTAAAATTAACTTATTTTTTAAAATATGTTTTCATATTTTTTTAAAATTAAAATATATTAGTACAAAATACAATTCCCAAACCACCCTTACTTTAACATTTGTGTTTGGTAGGGGTGTAAATTTGACTCAACCAGGCTCGGTTCATGTTGGGCTTTCGAATTCCCGCCAAAATTCGGGCCAGGTCGGCATACGGGCCAAAAAAATTAGCCCCAGTGGTATTTGGGCCTTGGGCGGGCTTGTGGGAGGGGCCTCGGGCTTGGGTGGGCCTGACCATTTTTTTTTTTTTTAAATTTTTTCTATCAAAATTTTATTATTTTCTACTAAAAAAAGCACTAGGCTTCTGCGCGGGTCGGGCTGGGCCTGGGGCCAGGCCTAAATGGGTCGAGCCCACCTCAGGCAGGCTTCGAGCTGCCCACGAGCCACGAGCCATTTTTACACTCCTATTGGTATGGTGGGTTCAGTGGAACAGAATTTGATGGTAAGGGTGGTGTATTTGGTAACATTTACGTTTTTAGTTTATATTTACAAAAGTTTTATAAACTAATTTTTATTTATTTTTTGTTTGTTTTTAGAAAAACATAAACTACAAACGCGTTTGGTAATTAACAAAATATTTAAAAAAAATTAAAAATATAAAAAAGAGTGAGAAATGACAAGTGGCGGCGGAAGACGGTGGTGGAAAGTGGTAACAGTGAGTGGTGGATAGCTGGTGGTGTTGGGTGGTGGCGGGTGGGTGGTGGTGGTGGGTGGGTGAGTGGGTGATGGCAGTGGGTGGTGGTGGCGATGGTGGCGGTGGTGGCAGGTGGGTGGCGGATGGCTGGTGGTGGCGGGTGGTGGCGGGTGGGTGGTGGAAGCAGGTAGGTGGCGGGTGCTGGTGGTTGGTGGGTGGGTGGGTGACAGTGGCGGGTGGTAGCTAGTGGGTGGTGATGGTGGTGGCGGCGGCGGTGGCAGGTAGTAGGTGGTGGTGGCAGGTGGATGGCGGATGGCAGGCGGTGGTGGGTGGTGGGTGGTGACGGTGGGTGGGCGGGTGACGGTGGCCAGTGGTGGGTGGTAACGAGTGGGTGGTGGTAGTGGTAGTGGTAGCGGGTGGTGGTGGCAGGTGGGTGGCGGATGGCGGGTGGGTGGGTGACGGTGGCGGGTGGTAGGTGGTAGCGAGTGGGTGGTGGTGGTGGTAGGTGGTGGGTGGTGGTGACGGGTCGGTGGCAGGTGGGTGGTGGTGGTGGGTGACTAGTAGTGGATGGTGGTGGCAGGTGAGTGGTGAGTGGTGGTGGCAAGTAGGTGGCGGGTGGTAGTTGCGGGTGGTGGATGGTAGTGACAGGTGGTGGGTGATGCGTGGGTGGATGGCAGATGAGTGGTAGGTGGTGGTGGTGGTGGTAGTGGTGAGGGGTGGGTGGTGGTAGCGAGTGGGTGGGTGGTGAGTGGTGGTGGCAGGTAGTGGTGATGGTGGTGGTGGTGGTGGGGAAGGGTGGGTGGTGGGTGGCGGAAGACGGTGGTGGAAAATGGTGGCAGGTGGTGATCAGTGTTGGGTGGTAAAAAAAAAAACTGAAAATTCAAAATGGAAACACATTTTTTGTGTTTTTATTTTTTGGCCAAATTTATAAACTGAAACCACTGATTTATAAATCAAAAATTTTACCAAACAAGTTTTTATTTGAGTTTTTTAAATTTTTGTAAATATAAACAGAAAATTGAAAACGTTAGTGTTACCAAACGGTACCGTAATGTTTTATACAAGAGAATTAGGTGGAAGTTGCAAAAAACAATTCTAAATACATGGGGGTGTATATGTCCATATATTGTAATTTTTTTCCCTAACTCCTATTTACATGTAATTCCCCCTGTTATAATTTTTTTAAAATTATTATTATTATTATTATTATTATTATTATTTGATGTAGAACTATTTAAAAGATTTTTTAGGTTAGGCAAATGCTAGCAAACACTTTGTTAATGTTGAGAAAGTTAAAGGGGAAAAAAAAAGAGTAAATTCTAGATCGAAATTTGTGAATTGTGCTTTTTTTTATTTTTTATAAACCTTGAAAAAGTGTAAAATGACCAAAAATAATTTTAAGATTTATAAAAAAAAAAAGATTGAATTTTGTGATAAATGTCTTGAAAATTACCTTCTTTTTTTTTTCTTTTTTTTGGTGTGTATCTAAGGTATATTTGTTAGTACGACATTTTATTTTAAGGAATGAATTTCTCTCAAATTGAAATATAAAGTTGAGATAATTTGTGAAGAATGTGAGGTCCATCCCAAATCTCACTTCGATCATTCCAATTGTTTATTTCGTAGGACTCTCAATGTATTAGATTGATTAGATAATGATAATATTTTCATTTTAAATAGATGATAATATATTTTTAAAAATAAATTATTCATTTTTTTTTTTTTTTTTTTTGCACAAACACAACAAAATAAAAAGATTACTATTATCAAATGGACTTAAAAGAAATTTGTGCGTGTGTGGGGTTTTTTTTCTAAATCAAATTTTCAATTCATCCTCCCTGCCCATCCTTTTCCATTGTCAGTTACCACATCGGTCTATCCTCCATAGTAGGTTATCATTGTTGACAATTCATCAAACATATTTATCTATTTTTGTTATTATTTGTTTGTAAAATATTTTGTAGAGAAAGTATATCGAACAAAAAGCTTGTTTTGTATTTTTTTTTTAATTTTTTAAACAATAAGCTCATAACGTTAAAAGAAGAACCCATCATTTCCATATCATTTTTAGTTTTATACAAAAACAAGTTTTGAAAATTCAAAAACAATTTAATTTTTTATTCCTAAAAAGTGAGTTTAACCAAACAAGTTTATTTTTCAACTTGCATAATAAATATATAGGACTATTCAATAATTTTCCCTATTCAAAACACAAGTAAAAATCACTGTTCACCTTCATGATTCACAAAGTTTCATTTTTGCACATTATGATTCTTGTTGTGTACCTTCTTGGCCACTAAAACTTTTTTTGTATTTCTAATGTTCATTTTAAATTTTGTTTACTAAAAAAATAATATATTACATATGAAATATCAATAATTATTGCGAGAGAATAGTTATTTTATAAGAAATGATTATTTCAATCCAAATTTTTGTCTACCAAACACTACCGTAGGATTTCTAATCCTAAACATGCAAGTTAAAATTGCTTGACCCTGAAGATGTTAGACATTCAATAAAAACTTCGGCGCTGCTTGAGGGCCCGAATTTCGGGGCTCGAATGCCCCGAAATTTCCACTTTAGGTAAAAAAAAAAAAAAAAAAAAAGGAAAAAAGAAAGAAAAAAAGAAAACAGTTTCTAAAAATGGAAATTAGGGGCATTAGGGGCAAATTTTTTAGGGCCACCAATCATTTTCCTAAAAACTTACCTCTTTTCAAACTCCTATTACCAAATGTTACATTATAGGAAAGAAGACAGAGCAAGACAAAGCAAGCATAGCAAATGATTACTATAACATTATTCCAAGAAATATCACTATTTTGATAATATGATAAAGACAAATCAAACATTGTCAAATTAAAAATAAAAAATAAAAAAAAGAAATCAAGGCAGTATAAATTTTCTTATTCCCAATCCAAATACAAATATAGAATCAAACTGTAGAAATACACACAAAATTAGGATAATTGAAGTTTCTTACGCTGTGTTTAGTTGGTGCATTTAGGGAGAAATTTGGAAAGGGAAAGGGAAAATGTGTGTAAAATTAGGTGAAATGTAGGTATGTTTTATTCACATTTTACCTACCTTTTTCATTTTCCTTTCCAAATCCCCTAACAAACACAACATTAGAGTTCCAAACACTTTTTATTCCCATTTGCTCCTAATCACGAGTGTGCTTGAAATCATAGGTTAGTGCCACACTTGCATCCATTCTTTTCAACACAAATCTCTCAACCAAGACATAGCAACCAAACCTACTCAACCCACCAACACCAATGCCTGCATATTGCTCTGTTTTATTCACCATCGCTTGCCTTTTTTTCCTGCTAATCCACCCTCCTCTCTCTTGCTCCCATTTCATTCTGTCAACAATTAGCAAGCTCAACCCAATATTCACTTCTTCTCCTATACCAATAAAGCTCGTAAACCAAGTCACCCCATTCATCACACTATTCTCATCCCACACTGTGTCTCTGCTCGCCACAATGACTATTTCTGTTTGTACTGCAACATCCACAGACACAACATTCCCTTCACTGTAATCATTTTCACAACTGAATATTTGCTCCCATCTTTGCTCAAGTGTCATCTCATAAAACATTGATCTTTTAATCTATTGGACCATTTTAATATCTTTTATTTATTTATTTTGTTCATGAATCTTCTTTTGTCTTCTTCATGAATCTCATTTTGTTTGGTGAATGGGGATTCATGGTTTTTTGGTGACCTTTTTCATGAATGGAGATTAATTGGAAGTTCATGGACTTGGTGGTGAGTTAATATTTGGAGACTCTCCATTTTCTCTAGTTTAATGGTCATTATTATTTTTTGGTGTAAAGTGTAAGGTCCTAGTGGCTTATAAATAGTTCATCTCATCTATCTTTTCTACACCAACTATTGTTTATATTTGAGAGATTATTAGCAAAGAAGGGTGTTTTTCTTGGTGGAGCTTTGGGTTCACCATCTTGTGCAGAGTTGGCCTAAACCATACGACAAGTGGTCGGGCTGTTGTATCCTAAAGTTTTCGTGACTGCTATATCGGTATTTGGATTCTTCCTACCGTAGTGGGCTTGATCTCCTTAAAGAAAACGAGATATCTGTGCCTCAGCCTGATCTATTTGTATCTCATTTTCTTTGCATTATTTATCAATAAAATATAATTTTTTCTGGTATTTTTACCAACGATTTTAAGGAGATCAACCATGGAACAAGTACCAGAAAAAATCAATGATAGAATTAGAGATCTCAAAAAGCCTTTCAAGTTTAAGAGAGTTTATTTTAAGAGGTGGAAAGGAAAAATTCTTTTTTACTTCAGCCTTTTGAAAGTTGCTTATGTTCTTACCGAGAAGAACCCAAACAAAATCCCAACCGATGAGATGAATGATGAAGACTACGAGGCACATGAAACAAAAGTAGCTTCCTACAATATAGATGAGTATAAATGTCATTTTTATTGCTTAGATTTCCTCGCTGATTAATTTTATAATTATTACTATGAGATTACTTACACTTTGTCTTCTATTAATTTTTAGTATGCTTGCTTGTATTATATTAACAGTAAATATGTAGGAATCATGAGTAGTTTATGATTAATTCCTAAAGTGACAAAAAAAATTGAGAAATGTGAAGTTTGCAGTAAAGAAAAAATTACCAAGAGGCCTAATGAAAGTGTTGAAAAAAATACCAAATTGCTAGAATTATTTCATATTGATTTGTGTGAGTTTGAAAGAATTTTAACTCGGAGTGGTAACCGATATTTCATCAATTTTATTGATGATTTTTTAAAATATACAAACGTATATTTATTAAAAAATAAAAGTGATGCTTTTGAGAAATTTAAAGAATTTCTTCTTGAAGTGGAAAATTAATTCGGTAAAAAGATTAAGAGAATTAGAAGTGATAGAGGCCGGAAGTATGAATCTCTTGGATTAAACTCTTTTGTTCAGTCATTGGGTATTATTCATGAGACTACTCCACCATATTCACCTTCATCTAATGGTCTAGCTGAAGAAAAAATATAACGTTAATTGACTTGACGAATGCTATACTTATTGATTCAGGTGCTCTCTCAAATCTTTAGGGCGAGACTATTTTGATAGCTTGCCATGTGATAAATAGAGTGCCACAAAAACACTAAAATTGTACCTTATGAGTTGTGGTAGAGGCATAAACCAAATCTAAGTTATTTGAGGGTTTGGGGTTATTTAGCTTTTGTGAGGCTTGCAGATCTTAAACAACCTAAATTAGGTGAACGAGCTACTACTTGTGTTTTTCTTGGGTATGCATTGCATAGTATAACTTATAGATTTTTTGATATGGAAAATAATATTATTTTTGAATCAGGTGATGCTATTTTTTATGAAAATAAATTTCCTTTCAAATCTAAAAATAGTGAGGGTCAAATAATTTCTGAAAATATTTTATTCATGCCTAGCTCTACTACTTCATCTCAAGTTTTTCAAGAACAAGAAAATTTTCAAATCCAACCAAGAAGGTGTAAACGAGCTAGAGTTGAAAAAGATTTTAGCCCTGACTATTATCTTTACAATGTGGAAGAAATTCCTCTTATAGTGCAATAAGCTTTATTATCACCTGATGTTATTTTCTAGAGAGAGGCTGTAATTGATGAGATATATTCACTACTTTCAAGTAAAACATGGTGTAGACACCCCATTTTTGACAGCCCATAAGACTTGGGCGTTATTGATGGTTTACTTGGTGATAAAAGGTGTGCAGGGCAAAGATCCAGTTTCTTCGGCAAGGAGAGAGACAAGTCTCAAATCCACACCCCGTTTTGGACCAAAGCTATTTTGGATGGTTTTTAGACCTTAAAACCCTCTCTTACAAAACGTTTTTTTGAAATAAAGTTTCTGCGTTGTTTCGAGGCTCGCATTTTGTCAAACGTTGCGCTTTTCGGTAAACCGAGCAGGGACGAAGTGGAAATGAATGAAAGAGAGATGAAATCTTTGAAAAATCTTTCAAAACACCTTGCTTAGGGGTTTGAAGTTGAAGAAAGGAGGGGAAGAGAGAAGAAACCAAGTTGGAGGAGAAGATAGGCATGAATCTAGGTAGAAGGGAGTCGAGCAGTCCTCGCTGAATCGGGCTTATTAATCTGCATAATTGGATTTTAGCTATGGGGCCACCACCATCGGAAAGCTCACTTCCGGGGTTTCATTTTGCACTCAAGAATCTCTTAAAGCCAAGTCCGGGTGGAGAAGATATGATCAGTTGAAGTTGGGCATCATCCCGGTTGGATCGAATCTGCGCGGCTTCACCAAAAAGGGCATAACTTTTTGCACAGGAGGAATTTTAATGCAAGGTTTGCGGCATTGGAAAGATAACTTCCGAGGTTTCAAATTGGACACCCACCCGCCCTTTTTTGACCTTGGCAGCATCTATCGGCAATCTATTTAGCCGACCGGCAATTTATTGTGCCGGCCGGCCATTTATTTTGGCCGACGACCTCCTTTTCTGGCCGGTTTGACCTTTTTGCACCTTTCAGGCATGGTGCATGCCAGCTATGCCAGCTGGGATGCACAGACCCTACTCCCCGTGCATATATGTGGCTAGTTTGCACCTTTGACCCCTCTTTTTGCACCCTTTGCTCAAGGCTTCTTGAGGAAGCTTTGATCCCTTGTCTTGGCTTCCTCAAGAAGCTTGCACCCCCAGCTTGGCTTCCTTAATAAGCCTTGCCCCCCCCCCCTTTGCCCCCCTTGACCCTTTCTTTTTAGCTTGTCTTATAAGCTTCAAGCCCTTCCCTTTGCCTATATAAGAAAGCCTCCTTCTCCATTGTTTTGGTTCAGCAAAAACCAGACCTAGGGCATATATATCTGATATATATACCCTCTCTCTATATATCTCCCTCTCTCTCATCCTTTGTGTGTGTTTAAGAGCCTTAAAGTGTGTTTTGACCATAGTATTGCACCAACACACACACCATTACACCACACTTCGACTTGAGAGGCCTTGAGGGTTTGTTCTTGGAGTTTTAAGCTGGTTTTGATCATAAGAAGAGGTCTGACCTTGCTGTTCATCAAAGGTTCTTCAAGGGTAACTTCTTTGCTTTAGTTTCCCCATTTTTGCACACACTTTTAGCCTATCTTGCTTTCTGTTTTGAGCATAGTGTATAACTGAAAAAAGTCTTATTTTTAGCTCATTTTCAAGTTTATTTAAGAACACTTTTGTGTTTGGGGTTGTCTACCCCCTCTTAGGCCTTGTTTGGCCTCATTTTTGTGCATTTTTAGTGAGCTCCAGGACCACCTTGTTTGGGCCTCATCACCATTGAAATCTTGAGGGATTTCAGTGGTGAGGATGGTGGTTTAAGGTCCTAAGAAGGAGAGGGCCATCCCCTCTCCTTGTTGTCTTGTTTGATGCCCTTTTTGGCCTTACAAAGGGGCCTATATTTACACACTTCTTGAGCTCGGTTCAGGCATTTTTCAGTGGGTTTTAGGACCCCCATAAGCCATTTCCAGAGTTGTTTTGGTCATATTGAGTGTCTATCTTGCATGTGCTTAATAACTCCTTGCATGGCCCTCTAAAGTAACTCATCATTTTTGCATGCCATGGTTGCATATCAGTGGTTATTTGGACCTATTTTCACATGTTTTATTCACTGATTTTTTATGGTTTGGTGAGATTCCATGTGCATCATATACTTGCCATACAATCCATGTTTGCTAGTCAAAGTTGCATGCTATTTTAGTCCATCTTGCTAACATCTTTTGGCCATGCTTTGAACTAGAAATATGCATGTTTTGGGACTTTCTTGACTCTGTCTTCACGCTTCATAATCAAATAATGCATGTTTTGTATAGCTATAGGCCAATGCGTATGCCTAGTTTTGTGTTTCGGGGCCATTCCATGCATCGGGTGCTATGTTTCCATGATTCGGGGCTATTTTGTATCACATTTCAGTGCTGGAATTACATGCTTGTATGCCATATTTCATGCCTTGCCATGCCTTGTTAGAGTTGCATACTATGCCTTAGGTTTGGTCCTCGGTTTGCGTGCATGCATGCACGTGTTTCGAGAGTCTCATTTTCATATAATGGCCACCGATTTTGGCATGCTTGCGAGCTATCCATGTTAGTTTAAGTCCATCATCGCATGTTGTTGCATGCCATGTTTACTTACATGTTTAGTTTGCGCGCCTAGTATACATTGTTCATTTGCATGTTCATGTTGCATACTTAACCTCCATGCCTAGGTTGCATTTCATTGAGCATGCATCCCTTGCCTCTTGATCAATCATGATAGTGGTTGGGGCCCTTTGATGTGTTTTGTGCTTGCATTTCATTTGATATCAAAGTTGCAAAACTTGGCCTCTCAGGCCATCATGCGTAATTGATGGCCCGGGGGTCGAGGGGCATACTCCCTTGAGTCCATTACATGATGGGGAGAGTGGCCATGCATACACTTGCTTGAAATTCCATGCCATACACTGTCTGTTCTTGTTGCTGTCAAAAACCAGATTCTGCAGGAACTTTCTGCCAACCGGCAGTATTCAGTGCCGACCGACAATCCTTCCTGGGCCGGTAGCTTCATCAGCAGCCGATGGATATTTTCAATGGCCGGTGGACATTTCCTTCAGCCGATGGTGTTCCACAGTGTTCAGGGGACCTATCCCAGAACTTTGGCAATTTTCAAAGAAGCAGGGCAGTGTAAACTGAGGCGGCAGTGGTATGGTACGGACTTTCCGGGCGAGACGGGTTCGAGCATGCATCATTCGCGCATCCCGAGGCAGGGGCTGTGGCCACCTTTCCTTTTGCATTCATTCTGTTAATTAATTAGAAATTCTGTAATAATTAATGTGTTTATTATTCGGACTGTAATATTTATTTGGACCCTCCGAGTGAGGGCAATTATGTAATAAGTGTGGGTGAGTGTGTGTATGTCTTCCAACCCAACGTCTTTCTTCCCTTTTATTTACCTGCTTATGATGGTAGACTAGGGCATATTTAAAATCAGCATATCTTATGCTATACATGCGTGCATTCATGCATTTGTCTTGCATGCACCGGGCTCGGCGCATCATTCTGACTGCATTTGTATTTCAATTCCAAATTGAATACGTGTTAGTTGTAGCATTTCACACGTCATCCTAAATTAGCCGAGCCTATCTCAGTTGCATCTTGCATATGTTACATTAGCCATCTTAACATGAACTAGGATCATGCATGTGATTACTAACTTGTTCCTGTTTTGGCTTGGAGTACTCTGTAAGTTCTTTTGCTTTAGCATCCTTGCATGCGTGTGAGTGTTGCCATGACAGCATGATTACCATGAGGCTAACTGCTTATGTGATATAACTGCTTGAATGCCTGTGGATGAAGGTTGAGTTACCTAAATTGCAAAAAACGCATTAAAGCTGTGAATTTTAAGCCCACTAGATAGTAGCAAAATCACCTTTTCTAACAGCCCATTTGAGGGTGGCAAAACCTGCATTTTAGCCTACTTGCGAGTAGCAAACCATTTTCAAAACAAACATGAAATGTTTTTGTTCCAATTTAGGCGATTTGGTCTATACTTGTTTGCTGTGCGCATAACATAGTAAATCTAGGCTAATAACCGGAATAAGAACACACAACGTTTTCAAAATTGGATATCATTGTTAGTAGAGGCCGATCTTCGGATCGGGCGAGAGGGGGTGCTCATAGCTGACCTTCCCCAATCGTACCCAAGTTTCCGAGCCGAGGCAACTTTGGTGATGACGGACACGTGGCCTTTGGCACCGAGTCAGGGTTTCCTAAATTCCCCCAAAATAAAATATTTAGGTGGCGACTCTGTATCTGGCAAAGCAGTCCATGTTTGGCACTTCTTTTTCTAAAAATCTATTTTCTCAAAACAATTTTCCGGATTCGGACTCTTTGGTTTAGATTAAGAACCCTGACACAAATCGAGTCCAAACTGTAGCGGGGCCCCACACGAGCGCGTCTACAGTTTCTGGCGACTCTGCTGGGGATTTTAGAGAGCTTGACTCGAACTCATGATATCCTGTTTTGATTTCATTTATGTGTCTCTTTGCATTGCATGTGCATTGGTGTGCCTAGGACACCGTGTTTGCCATCTGTCATTCCTGAACGGTTTGCCGGAGGCTTGTTTTGTCAAGGCATGACCATAAGGCTGACCGGTTATGGGCTCTGACAGTATGGGAACACAAATCCCGGTTTTACCGGGGCACCCTTTTTGACCATTCGACCTAGTGCATATTCGGAATCCATAGTGACCATTCCAAACTAGGACAGGTTGCTTACCCGATGCTAAGTTGTTTGAAACCGCTGCGTGCGTAGTGAAACCATAGCTCCTGACAAAATAGGACAGGGAAACCCTACCCCAACATAGGGGTGTTTTGGCTCTCTCTTACTTGCTATGTGCTTTTAGAGTGTATCTCTACAGGGACGCATATACCAGTTTGCAAGTCTGGGTATCAGGCCTGTGGGCATCAACATCAGTATTTGGGGAATCAGTTTTACCCGAGGGTATCAATTTACAGGCAGATATTTGGGAAACAGTGATCAGTATTGAGTACAGTCATCTTAGTATGCTCAAATCCGTTCCAGTGAAATTGTGCTGAGATGCTGTCTGTTTTCTCTTTTGCTAGGTAGTCCTGGAACCATAGCTTCAGAAGGCTCCGATATCCCCGGGGTACATTGGACTAGTGTTGATAGACTTTGTTAGGTCAAAAATTCAATTCAAGGGCAACCAGTGTTCTTTCGCTGAGGCAAGGCAAAGAAAGGCCAGTCAGGGCTCACCGGTTCATCTGATCCGTCAGTCGCCAGTCACATCACCTTTGTTCAAACTCAGCAGACCATGATGGCCCAAGGTTCGGAAGAATTTGTGGCCGTGATAGCAGCGTTAAATCAGGGAACTGCCATGCAAGCTGAGACCAGTATTGAAATGCAGCGTCCATCTGGGGCATTTGCCTCGCATCCAGCTTTGGGACCCCAGCCAAACTTTGACCCACTTTCGCCAGTTGAAGATTTGCAGTGTCCGAATCCTCGAGAAAGGTTGACTCAAGCTTAGGTGCTCAGACCCCTGGTGCAGCCTAATGAGAGGCTTTATTTCCTTGATGTTAATGAGCTCAATCCGACTGCAGTGAAAATTGCGAACCTTGAGAAGCAATTCAGAAAGGCGCAAGGCCTTAACTCCATTCCCGACATTGAGGATGGGCACACCGAGACTGCCGTACGGCTCCCAGACAGATTCAAAATGCCATATATTGACCGTTTCGACGGGTCTGGAGATCCAATGGTACATATCCGACTTTTCTTGGATGTCTTAAAGCTGATGGGACTGACTAAGCCACAGAAACTCTCTCTGTATGGAAGAACCCTGTCGGGTGTAGCAGCCACTTGTTACGCTAAGTTGGAAGATAAAGTGAAGCAAGACTGGGAAGAATTGGCTGAGGCCTTTGTTGATCAATATTCCTACAATACCCAAGTTGAAATGACCATGCAAGAGCTTGAAACAACCCGCCAGAACCCAACAGAGCCTTTTGTGGAATTTGTTGCAAGGTGGTGGGCAAAGGCAGCACAGATGACAGATCGCCCTTCTGAGAGGGATCAAGTGCAAATGATGGTGCGAAACCTCGAGCATGATATGTTGCAAAAGTTAATAGTCGCTCCACTTTTCACTTTCAAAAGTTTGCATGAACTGGGGGTTCAGGTCGAGAATGCGTTCAACAGCGAGATCATTCCCAGAACAAGTGAACCGATAAGGAGGGCGATTGCAGGGAGTACCAATGCTGGTAGTAGCATCATTCCCAAATCCACCAAGATCAATGCAGTCGCCACAGCCAACCCTTTTGCCAAACCAAACCTACAAACAGCCGGCCCAGCCCGAGCTCAAGGCAGAACTTTCACTCCCCTCTATATGAGCCTGACTAGCGCACTAAAAGCCTTGATGGAAAGAGGGCATCTCAAACCCCTCGATCCTCAACCTCTGCCTGACCCACTTCCAGCCAGACATAATCCCTCCAAGTACTGTATGTACCATTAGCAGCGCGGTCATGGCACCGACCGTTGCTACCGCCTTCGTCATGAGGTCCAAAATCTCATCGACAACCAGACGATAGCTCCACCTTCAGGCCCCAATGACCAAGTACATCATCCACATCTCAATCAAATCCACACACTGGCCGTCCCTTACGACCCCAGCATGTACATCACCCCAGTCCATCTACCCAGGCCTAATGTGTTTATCCCAGAGAGCCTGGACTTATGCATGATAGGTGCATCTGAACCCCAATCATCTCAAACCCACGAACCCACTACTTCCGAGCTGATGAAAATGATTGAAGACCTTCAGAGAACTGTGGCAGATCTGGCCTTTGGGGTTTTCGCCCCATCATCGACCACATCACATACCAGGGAGTTCATGTCAAAAGGCTCCTCAGGACGGGCTGCATTTGAAGAAGGCCAATCCCTTGGCAAAGTGGAGACAAATGGTAAGAACAAGGTAGGGGCATGCATTGGTCCCCATGAACACCTTCAGTGGGATATTGAGGCTTTGAAAGCTGAAGGGCTGAACAAACAGCAAGTACTCACAATTGTTGCAAAAATTGTAGATGACACTTTCGCCACTCAGAATGAGAGCAGTCTGAATCAAGGGGCAATCCGGGAGAAGGGCCGCTGTACCAAGAATGTTCCTTTTAGCTCTAAACCCTTGCTCGGAAGAGATCAGCAAACCCAGTCAGCGCCTACCAATCCCTTTGCTGGTGCATCCAGCAAAACTCCACAAACCTCAAAACACCCACCTCGACGCCAGAGGGTGTTCGCACCACTGTACATGTCTTTATCAGCGGCCTTGAGGGTCCTGATTAGAGAAGGGGATCTGAAACCCCTGGAGCCGCGACCACTGCCAGATAGACTTCCTTCCTGCCATGATCCGACCAAGTACTGTGCCTTTCATCAGCAAGTCGGCCATGTCACTGATGGTTGTTTCCGTCTTCGCCACGAAATACAAGATCTGATTGACAATAAGGTCATCGTCGCACCAACTCAACAAAGTCTATCATCATTGGATCAGTGAACTTGGGGGATAATGCGGCGCGATCGGGGGATGAACCACCTGCGGGCGGCGCTCAGTTTACTTCAGATGTGGCGTTTGACACGCACAGTTTTGAGCAATGTGCGAACACTAGTTTTTGTACTTTCTAACTTGGGTATTGGGTCAGTTTTTTTGTTTTGTATATGGTCAGTCTTTTTATACTAAGTCGGTCAGGTCTGTCTTGTTGTATCGAGTCAGTCCTGTTTTGTTAGAGTCAGGTGATTCCGAGGGTGTTACCTCGGTCACCTCGGGCATCACTATTTTGTTTTGTGTTTGTCTTTTCGCTTTCTTTTGAGTCTGTTTCTGCCATGGAGCCAGTTACACCAACAGTTATGAATGAAACAGCAGTGGTTTTTCATGCTTTTGTGCTTACTTCTGCCTTGTGTCAGTTGTACCAGAAAGTCGAATGGAACGACAGTGCATTTCACCTGCTTCTCTGTGCTTTTAAGTCATTGCGTTAACCTAAGTTTTTTGAAGCTGTTTTTGAACATTGTGATGAAAACGAAGAGGAAGGAATTCCTTGGGTTTTTGCAAAAATTTGATCATTTGAGAGAAAGAGAGGCATGCTAAGCCTTTAATGATTGAGATCATGCTTGTTAATGTGAGTACTGAGAAGGATCCTGGCTTGATCTAGATTGGTCTCACACTGTCTTCAGCACGAGCGACTAGTCTCTCTGTTAAAAGATTTTTAAAAAAAAATGTTTTGCGTGATCCTGCGAAGACCTGTGTAGAATCGCTTTTGAGATTGTGCAGCCTAGGATCGCTCTCAGCCTCGAGACTCGACCTCTCATTTTCAAACCTTGAACTTGGACTCAGAAGGTTCAACGATCAACCACAATGTGAGGCCTGTGTGGCCTGATTTGAAGCAACCCATGAATTAGGGGCAGGGAAGTCAGATCAAAAAGATCAGATGTCATCAAAAGAAGCTTGCAAAACTAGATCAGAAGTACCCCTCGAACTAGGGGCAAAAGATGCCAGATTGTGCTCGAAGAACCGAAGATGGATCATTCCACAAATCAATGAAGATCGGCAAGAATGCCAAATCCTAGAGGGAGGAAAGAGAAAGTATTGCTAAAGAAAAACTGAGTTTCGATCTACAACACTAGGGGCAAATCCAGCCCCCATGGGATGGACTCTTGCATTGTCAGCGAACAACAGTCACTCTCCTGGATTCAGACGGATTCGAGATCTCAGAACCATTTGACATGGACAAAGCTACACTTTTACCCTTTGAGAGGCTCGCTGGGCCGAAAACTCGGAAGAGCGGCCCAGGCAAAAGTTAGAGCAAGAAAAAAAAATGAAAAAAAATGAAGAAAGATGCAAAGAAAAGAACAAAAAAAAAAGAAAATCAAAAAAGAAAAGAAATGAAAAGAATTGAAAAGAAAAGAAAAACAGAGCTCGCAAGGTTAAAAACCCGGAAGGGCGGCCTTGGCAAAAGTTAGAGCGCAAAAGGAGAGGTTAAATACCCGAGTGTACCTTAACCCCGAACTACGTAAGGCTTGATTCTCATCTTTGGGATACGTAGGCAACTTCATTCCGAAGTCCAGTCGTAAAACACTTCAAAATCAACTGTGTCCATGTAATGGTTTTGATCATCTTTGCCTTCTCTGTATCTGAGAGTTCGGTTGTCATCGTTACTCTGAGGACTGATTGCAATGCGTTGCGATGCTATCCAAACAAGGGGCAACTTTCCGTTGCCATACAGTGTGCCACGGTGCCATTCAAACAAGGGGCAACTTTCCGTTACAGTGCAGCTCTTTTCAAGCAAGGGGCAATTTTCCTTCGGATCTGAAGTTGCGCATCTCAAGAGTAGGTTCCGTGCTTGTTGAGCATTGGCCGTTTGCAAAAATATTTTTTGAGAATTTTTATTGAGGTTGACTGATCTCTCGAAAATTATTCCATCTTTTCCAAAACTGGACCATTTCTTGGACCCAAAAAGGAAAAAATTTCAGTGCTCATAACCTAACTTGCATGATTTTCAAATCAAAAATTGAACAAGTATGTTAATCTGACTCTCATATTGGTCAAAATTGTTTCAGTAGAAAGCAAAAACAAAAAATGGTCAAAATAATGAACTAGGGGCACAGTTGAGTCAGGCTTCCTGTCTTTCTCCCGTTGTCAATGCATCTGCCAGAAAGGGCACTCTACCTGCCAGAAAAGGGCACCACTGAAGCTGACCGCAAAAGGGCAGAAGGCCCTCACATCCTCCACGCAACGAGGTATCAAGCCAAGTGCGAAGCACGAACGGGAACGGATCAAGATATTCCACTCCTTTGTTTGGACAGATCTAATCACGTCCAAACTCCCTAGTAAGAGCATCGTTAACCAATGTCGATTGCAGATCTGCTGCACATCCAGCCGCATCGCAACCCCTCTGTGGGAGAAAGTTCACTATTGTGAGCAGAAGAAGAGAATCTAGCAGAATGCTTGGGGCAAGAACCCGCAACTTCCTGTTTATTCATCAACCACCCTAGGGAGAGATGAAAAATGAGAGATTAAAGAATAGAGAGATGTGCGTTGAGAGAAAAAATGAGGAAAATGGCTTTTTCAGAAAAATAGAGCCTGAGGGCCGAGCGATGTGAGAATCACAAATGAGAAAGGGTGGGAAACAGGCTCCATGTGCACATTTGAGTCTTGTGTTTTATTTTGTCTGTCTCGATTCTTGTTTTGAGTCGCTTCGAGTGTTACTCGATGTGTTTAGGTTGTTTACCTTTGTTTTTCCCTTGTCGTGTCGTTTTGGCTGTGGCTAGTCATCGGCTCAATACCCGGTTAAGAACTCATTTCTCAATTTCTAAAAAATCATCTTGTGCTCAGAGTGCTGTGCCATTCTCCACATTTGTGCAAAACAGTATTTGTTCTTTCATAAAATTGCAGGGTCCACCCCCGATAAGTGTGAACAGTAGAACAAGGACCTATCTGAAGCTATGTAGGTTCCAGACTGCAAAGCAAAAGAAAAAAGGAAAATTTGGAGCATCTTAGGGTGTTCCAGTTTTGGCAAGATCCGAGACTGCATTTCAGGTGCACCTTCCCAGACCTCGCCATTTCTCTGGAGTATGAGTGTATCTCGACCCCAAGTGTAAGCCTGCTTCAAGTCAGAATGGCAATTAAAGCAGCAGCAGATGTTATCTCTTGCCAACATAAACAGGGTGTGCCCTTTTTGAGTTGAGTGTGTTACAAAGTCCTCCGAAAGGTAAATCGGAGGCACCAGAGTACATGTTTAATGCCCTTCCATTGCATAGAATGTGCACTTTCATATACACTTCTGTGACATACGTGCCGCGCATCGTTATGATTCATGCATAGAATATGCTTGCTTTCGATTCTGCATAGAATTTGCTTTCAATATTGCATAGAATATGCTCCTGTTTCTTGCATAGAAAATGCTCGTATCTTTTGCATAAAAAATGCACTCTTCCATACTTGCATAGAAAATGCACCTCATTTGCATAGAACATGCATTCACTCGCACTATCTTGTGCACTTACACTTTGTATCTCACTAGCACTGTCTTGTGCATCTTGTGGTTGTATTTCACTCGCACTATTTTGTGCATTGCATTTCAATCGCGCTGTTTAGCGTATCGCACTGTTCAGTGCATTTCAAATCACTCGCGTTATTTAGCGTATCGCACTGTTTAGTGCATTTCAATCGCGCTGTTTAGCGTATCGCACTGTTTAGTGCATTTCAAATCAATCGCGTTGTTTAGCGTATCGCACTGTCTTGTGCATTTCAAATCAATCGCGTTGTTTAGCGTATCGCACTGTCTTGTGCATTTCAAAATCAATCGCGCTGTTTAGCGTATCGCACTGTCTTGTGCATTTCAAAATCAATCGCGCTGTTTAGCGTATCGCACTGTCTTGTGCATTTCAAAATCACTCGCGCTGTTTAGCGTATTGCACTGTTTAGTGCACTTCAAATCACTCGCGCTATTTTGCGTATCGCACTGTTTTGTGCAGCTACATTCGCGCTATTTTGTGCACCTCAATCGCACTGTTTTGTACAGTTTATCATTCGTGCTATTTTGCGCATTGCACTGTTTTGTGCAGTTTACATTCGTGCTATTTTGCGCATCGCACTGTTTTGTGCAGTTTACATTTTGCGCTATTTTACGCACCTCAATCGCACTTTCTTGTACATTTCAAATCACTCGCACTGTCTTGTGCATTTCAAATAACTCGCGCTTTCTTGCGCATCGCACTGTTTTCTGCACCTTACTTGCATTTTGCAGGCATCCTATCGCGCTATCTTGCGCACCTCACTTGTACTTGTTAGTACATTGCATTGTTTTGAATACAAACCGGCTTCGCGTAGCGTATAAGTCCAATTGTCAAAGCCTTCTTTCATATCATTTGCATCCTGCCCCTGAACTACGTTGGTTTGATTCCTTGCAAAGGGATACGTAGGCAGCCTGCGGGCACAACCATTCATTCATTTGTATTTTGTTTGTTTGTCCAAGTCTTCGACCTTGTCAAAAATAGGTCGTCTCTGGGCTTTGACATTCACTCCCGTCATTCTTATGACTTCCGAGTTCTGTCAAAGAGGGGCAACTGTAGACACCCCATTTTTGACAGCCCATAAGACTTGGGCGTTACTGATGGTTTACTTGGTGATAAAAGGTGTGCAGGGTAAAGATCCAGTTTCTTCGGCAAGGAGAGAGACAAGTCACAAATTCACACCCCGTTTTGGACCAAAGCTATTTTGGATGATTTTTAGACCTTAAAACCCTCTCTTTCAAAACTTTTTTTGAAATAAAGTTTCTGCGTTGTTCTGAGGCTCGCATTTTGTCGAATGTTGCGCTTTTCGGTAAATCGAGCAGGGACGAAGTGGAAATGAATGAAAGAGAGATGAAATCTTTGAAAAATCTTTCAAAACACCGTTCTTAGGGGTTTGAAGTTGAAGAAAGGAGGGGAAGAGAGAAGAAACCAAGTTGGAGGAGAAGATAGGCATGAATCTGGGTAGAAGAGAGTCGAGCAGTCCTCGCTGAATCGGGCTTATTAATCTGCATACTTGGATTTTAGCTATGGGGCCACCACCGTCGGAAAGCTCACTTCCGGGGCTTCATTTTTCACTCAAGAATCTCCTAAAACCAAGTCCGGGTGGGGGAGATATGATCAGTTGAAGTTGGGCATCATCCCGGTTGGATCGAATCTACGCGGCTTCACCAAAAAGGGCATAACTTTTTGCACAGGAGGAATTTTAATGCAAGGTTTATGGCATTGGAAAGCTAACTTCCGAGGCTTCAATTTGGACACCCACCGGCCCATTTTTGACCTTAGCAGCATCTATCAGCAATCTATTTATCCGACCGGCAATTTATTGTGCCGGTCGGCCATTTATTTTGGCCGACGACGTCCTTTTCTGGCCGGTTTGACCTTTTTGCACCTTCCAGGCAAGGTGCATGCCAGCTGTGCCAACTGGGATGCACAGACCCTGCTCCCCGTGCATATATGTGGCTATTTTGCACATTTGACCACCTTTGACCCCGCTTTTTGCACCATTTGCTCAAGGCTTCTTGAGGAAGCTTTGATCCCTTGTCTTGGCTTCCTCAAGAAGCTTGCACCCCCAGCTTGGCTTCCTTAATAAGCCTTGCCCCCCCTTTGCCCCCCTTGACCCTTTCTTTTTAGCTTGTCTTATAAGCTTCAAGCCCTTCCCTTTGCCTATATAAGAAAGCCTCCTTCTCCATTGTTTTGGTTCAGCAAAAACCAGACCTAGGGCATATATATCTGATATATATACCCTCTTTCTATATATCTCCCTCTCTCTCATCCTTTGTGTGTGTTTAAGAGCCTTAAAGTGTGTTTTGACCATAGTATTGCACCAACACACACACCATTACACCACACTTCGACTTGAGAGGCCTTGAGGGTATGTTCTTGGAGTTTTAAGCTGGTTTTGATCGCAAGAAGAGGTCTGACCTTGCTGTTCATCAAAGGTTCTTCAAGGGTAACTTCTTTGCTTTAGTTTCCCCATTTTTGCACACACTTTTAGCCTGTCTTGCTTTCTGTTTTGAGCTTAGTGTATAACTGAAAAAAGTCTTGTTTTTAGCTCTTTTTCAAGTTTTTTTCAGAACACTTTTGTATTTGGGGTTGTCTACCCCCTCTTAGGCCTTGTTTGGCCTCATTTTTGTGCATTTTTAGTGTGCTCCGGGACCACCTTGTTTGGGCCTCGTCACCACTGAAATCTTGAGGGATTTCAGTGGTGAGGATGGTGGTTTAAGGTCCTAATAAGGAGAGGGCCATCTCCTCTCCTTGTTGTCTTGTTTGATGCCCTTTTTGGCCTTACAAAGGGGCCTATATTTGCACACTTCTTGAGCTCGGTTCAGGCATTTTTCAGTGGGTTTTAGGACCCCCATAAGCCATTTCCAGAGTTGTTTTGGTCATATTGATTGTCTATCTTGCATGTGCTTAATAACTCCTTGCATGGCCCTCTAAAGTAACTCATCATTTTTGCATGCCATGGTTGCATATCAGTGGTTATTTGGACCTATTTTCACATGTTTTATTCACTGATTTTTGATGGTTTGGTGAGATTCCATGTGCATCATATACTTGCCATACAACTCATGTTTGCTAGTCAAAGTTGCATGCTATTTTAGTCCATCTTTCTAACATATTTTGGCCATGCTTTGAACTAGAAATATGCATGTTTTGGGACTGCCTTGACTCTGTCTTTACACTTCATAATCAAATAATGCATGCTTTGTATAGCTATAGGCTAATGTGTATGCCTAGTTTTGTGTTTCGGGGCCATTCCATGCATCGGGTGCTATGTTTCCATGATTCGGGGCTGTTTTGTATCAAATTTCAGTGCTGGAATTACATGCTTGTATGCCATATTTCATGCCTTGCCATGGCTTGTTAGAGTTGCATACTATGCCTTAGGTTTGGTCCTCAGTTTGCGTGCATGCGTGCACGCGTTTCGAGAGTCTCATTTTCATCTAATGGCCACCGATTTTGGCATGCTTGCGAGCTATCCATGTTAGTTTAACTCCATCATCGCATGTTGTTGGATGCCATGTTTACTTACATGTTTAGGTTGCGCGCCTAGTATACATTGCTCATTTGCATGTTCATGTTGCATACTTAGCCTCCATGCCTAGGTTGCATTTCATTGAGCATGCATCCCTTGCCTCTTGATCAATCATGATAGTGGTTGGGGCCCTTTGATGTGTTTTGTGCTTGCATTTCATTTGATATCAAAGTTGCAAAACTTGGCCTCTTAGGCCATCATGCGTAATTGATGGCCCGGGGGTCGAGGGGCATACTCCCTTGAGTCTATTACATGATGGGGAGAGTGGCCATGCATACACTTGCTTGAAATTCCATGCCATACACTGTTTGTTCTTGTTGCTATCAAAAACCAGATTCTGCAGGAACTTTCTGCCAACCGGCAGTATTCAGTGCCGACCGACAATCCTTCCTGGGCCGGTAGCTTCATCAGCAGCCGATGGATATTTTCAATGGCCGGTGGACATTTCCTTCAGCCGATGGTGTTCCACAGTGTTCAGGGGACCTATCCCAGAACTTTGGCAATTTTCAAAGAAGCAGGGCAGTGTAAACTGAGGCGGCAGTGGTATGGTACGGACTTTCCGGGCGAGACGGGTTCGAGCATGCATCATTCGCACATCCCGAGGCAGGGGCTGTGGCCACCTTTCCTTTTGCATTCATTCTATTAATTAATTATAAATTCTGTAATAATTAATGTGTTTATTATTCGGACTGTAATATTTATTTGGACCCTCCGAGTGAGGGCAATTATGTAATAAGTGTGGGTGAGTGTGTGTATGTCTTCCAACCCCACGTTTTTCTTCCCTTTTATTTACCTGCTTATGATGGTAGACTAGGGCATATTTAAAATCAGCATATCTTATGCTATACATGTGTGCATTCATGCATTTGTCTTGCATGCACCGGGCTCGGCGCATCATTCTGACTGCATTTGTATTTCAATTCCAAATTGAATACGTGTTAGTTGTAGCATTTCACACGTCATCGTAAATTAGCCGAGCCTATCTCAGTTGCATCTTGCATATGTTGCATTAGCCATCTTAACATGAACTAGGATCATGCATGTGATTACTAACTAGTTCCTGTTTTGGCTTGGAGTACTCTGTAAGTTCTTTTGCTTTAGCATCCTTGCATGCGTGTGAGTGTTGCCATGACAACATGATTACCATGAGGCTAGCTGCTTATGTGATATAACTGCTTGAATGCCTATGGATGGAGGTTGAGTTACCTAAATTGGAAAAAACGCATTAAAGCTGTGAATTTTAAGCCCACTAGATAGTAGCAAAATCACCTTTTCTAACAGCCCATTTGAGGGTGGCAAAACCTGCATTTTAGCCTACTTGCGAGTAGCAAACCATTTTCAAAACAAATATGAAATGTTTTTGTTCCAATTTAGGGGATTTGGTCTATACTTGTTTGCTGTGCGCATAACATAGTAAATCTAGGCTAATAACCGGAATAAGAACACACAATGTTTTCAAAATTGGATATCACGGTTAGTAGAGGCCAATCTTCGGATCGGGCGAGAGGGGGTGCTCATAGCTGACCTTCCCCAATCGTACCCAAGTTCCCGAGCTGAGGCAACTTTGGTGATGACGGACACGTGGCCTTTGGCACCGAGTCAGGGTTTCCTAAATTCCCCCAAAATAAAATATTTAGGTGGCGACTCTGTATCTGGCAAAGCAGTCCATGTTTGGCACTTCTTTTTCTAAAAATCTGTTTTCTCAAAACGATTTGCTGGATTCGGACTCTTTGGTTCAGATTAAGAACCGTGACACAAATCGAGTCTGAACTGTAGCGGGGCCCCACGCGGGCGCGTCTACACATGGAAGCTAGTAGATTTACCTCCAAGTTGTAAAACTATTGGGTGTAAATGGGCCCTTCGTGAAAAACTTAAACCAAATGGAACTATAGATAAAAATAAAGCGAGACTTGTCGCTAAAGGTTTTAAGAAACAAGTTGACCTTGGTTCTTTTGATATTTTTCTCTGGTTACTAGAGTTACACCCATTAGATTGTTGATAGCAATGGCTACAATTCATGATTTAAAAATTCATCAAATGGATGTGAAAACAACATTTTTAAATGGAGATCTAGATGAGGAGATTTATATGGACCAACCCGAGGGCTTTGTGGAGCCTGGCCAAGAAAGTAAGGTACATAAGCTAACTAAATCCCTTATGGTTTAAAACAAGCTCTTAAACAATGGCATGAGAAATTTGATTCCTGCATGCTTGAGAATGACTATAAGACTAATGAATGTGATAAGTGCATATATTATAAAACTTGTGAGAATGCACATGTGATTGTTAGCCTATATGTTGATGATCTATTTATCTTTGGCTCTAATTTGCATATTATAAATGAGACTAAAAATATACTTAATAGCCGTTTTGATATGAAAGATCTTAGTGAAGCCAATTTTATTTTGGGAATTAAAATTACCAAGACTAATGATGGCATTTTTCTTGATCAATCGCATTATATTGAGAAAATTTTAAAGAAATATAATTTTCTAGACTGTAAACATGTTGTTACTCCTTTTGATGCAAGCATACATTTATTTGTTGTAACAAATGAAAAAGAAGTGATTAATCAAAAGGAATATGCTAGCATGATTGATAGTTTGAGATATACTACAAACTGTACTAGACTTGACATTGCATATGTTGTTGGAGTACTTAGCAAGTTTACTAGCAAGCCAAGTCGAGATCATAGGCTAGTCATGGGAAGAATTATGAGATATTTATCTGGTACCAAAAATTATGGTTGGTTTTATAACAAGTATCATGCGGTACTTGAGGAATATAGTGATGCCGATTAGAACACTTTGTCAAGTGATTCTCTTTCTACCTCGGGTTTTATTTTTACCTTGGGTGGTGGTGTTATATGTTGGTGTAAACACCCCATTTTTTACCGTCCTCAAGACTTGGACGTCATCGTTTGAACGCTCGATGATCATCCATGCTCGTGTTCGTTTTGAGTTCTCGGGGGTCTCGGTCGCGCGCCTTGCCTCAAGATCTCTCAACTTGTCTGTTTTGTGCTTGGTTGTGGACCAAGCATTTGTGGTTTTGCTTCTGAGGGAAAATGGTGGCTTATTGGCCATCTCCTCAACCCATCGGCCAAGGCATGAAGCCATCGGCCTTTATGTTGGTCGATCGGTCATATTTTTTGGCCGAACCCGGTTCATCTGCTTTTTGTAGATATTTTATGCCAGCTATCACAGTTGGCATGCACAATTCACCCCCTCCATACACGTGTATGGAGGGATTTGCCCCTTAGCTTAGCTTCTCCAAGAAGCTTTGGAATTGAATTCTATAAGAAGGGAGCCCCTTCTCCCTTCTCAGAGGTTCAGAAAATTCAGTCTTGAGGGATAGATATACTTTTGTATCTATATTCCTTTGTTTGACCTTGTTTTGTGCTCTAAAGTGTTGTTTTGTCTTACTATTGTACACAAACACACACTTGAACACCGTCATCTTGGAGCTGAGGTCCCTTGAGGTTGATTTCAGAGTTCTTGAGCAGGTTTTAGTTAGAGAAAGCTGCTGGAGCTTTGTTCTTGAAGAGTTTCTACAAGGGTGAGCAACTAACCTTTAGATACCCCATTTTGGCTCAAGCGTTTAGCCCTTCTTGCTTATTGTTTTAAGCTTAACTCTTAACTGATAAAAGTTCTATTTTTTGATGCTTTAGATCTTTGTTTAAGATCACTTTTTGGTTTGGGGTTGTTTCCCCGCCTCTTAAGCCTTGTTAGGCCTTGTTTGGAGCCATCCCTTTTGGCCTTTGTTCTTGTCTTTGCATGACCTTTATACCACTAAAATCCAGAGGATTTTCAGTGGTGGAAAGGTAGTTTTGAGGTCTTAAATAGGAGAGGGATCCCTCTCCTTGTTGTCTCATTTGCTTGTATATTTGGCTCATATTGGTAGCATGTTTGCTTAGCATGTTTTAGCTCCATTTCAGCAAGTATTTGGTGTTATTTCGTCATGCTATACCTCTGTTTTAAGTTAGTTTAATGGCCTCTTACATGCTTCATGTACTTATCTTGCAATTTTCTCATTTGCCTTAACATGCATCTTGTGTTTCGACCACCAAGCTTGCATGTTTTGGCTTAACTTTAAGAAGCTTTTAGCTTTGTTTTACCATGCTTAAGCTCTGTTTTGCGTTGTTTTGATCATATATGCCATGCTTTGTATAGCCCTAAGGCATCCTAATGTAACAACGCTCGTCACTGTTTACCGATTAACTACTGATTACTGCTAAACTGAGACCGATTATGATTGGTAACTGAATTGATTGAAGTACTGAACTGACTGACTCAAATCTGGAACTGAATTGATTAAGTATATCTATTTAATTGTATGTCTATCTGTTGACTGTTTGATTATCTGTTCATGCCTTTGTGTTTAAATTGCGAATTGAAGGCCTTATCGGCGGCCGAATCTGAAATTGATTGATGTTTTGAGATCATTAGAATTTATATGATTTTAGGGTATATTTAATTGAAAATTGATTTGGTATGATTAAATTAAATTAAAGAATGTGAAACACATAGGTTGCCTTATCTACCAAATTGTCATTGTGAGTGGGCCACTACCTAGGACATCTTTGAGCCTTATTTCACTCAAACAAAAACATTTCCTCAGTCCCCTCTATCCTTGCTAGCCGACCAAGAGAGAGTGATAGTGAGAATAGTGAATTCAACATAGAGATTTGGCTTGAATCTTGAAGAATTGAAAGCTTAAGTGCATAATTGAGCCTTTAGACTTGTAATTGAGGAACCTAGGTATGAATTTCCTTCTCTAAATTGTGTATTTAAGTTCCTTCTAGCATAGATTATGGTAGATTAAAGAGTTAAGGCATGAATTGGTTCAAAAGTGTTGAATTGAAGCTTAATCATAGCATGCATGGCATACTCTTGCATTTTAGAGCTTGTTCTTCATGAATTTGCCACATGCATGTCCATGTTTTGATCATAAACCATGTTTTCATCTTGTCCTTGGAAGAATTGGCTCATTTGAGCTTGTATTTAAAGCTTTGGAATGATTTAAATTCATACATGTTTGCATGTTCTTCATATTCATGAAAATTGGTTTGAAATTGAGTTGTTTGAAACACCCTTGGGCTTTGATTTTACAAATTAAGCTTTGAATCATGTTAAACTATGAGTTTTGGGATGTTTTCTGGAAAATTGGCTCAAGAGGATCGAAATTTATGTGTTAAAGCTTGGTTTTGAGCTTGAGGTTCAAATCTGGAATTTCCAGAATTTGAACTCACGCTCGAGCGGGGTGACTGGCGCTCGAGCGTGGAAATCGTGCTCCCAGCATTTTGTTCTGTTTTGAAGTCCGCTCGAGCGGAATAATTGATGCTCGAGCGGGACATTATGTCTCATGCTCGAGCGGGTGTCGAGCGCCCAATCGAGCGTGATTTTCACCTATCCAACACTTTTGACTGTTTTGCAGAACGCTCGAGCGGGTAAGTCTACGCTCGAGCGGAAACCTTTGTCTGCATGTCCGCTCGAGCAGAGTAATATACGCTCGAGCGTGATCCCTGTTTTCTGAAAATCCTAAAAATTCTTTTAAAAGTGCATCTTTGCATCCTCATCTCATCCTAGGCATTATTAGGCCTAGTTTAAGGCATCTTAATGAGGATATAGAACACACCGAGGCAAATTAGGGATTAAGCTATTATCTTTCCCAACTGTGTAGCTTAGTGTGTGTTCAATCTGTAACTGTGTAGGGTTGGTGACTGGGGACGCGCTCTACCTTTACTGTAGCCCAGAACTCTGTGAGTAACAACTGTGTAAAGATATGTTTAAAATGATTATCTTCTGAACAATTAAACTGTACTGCTTTCTGAACTGATACTGTTAATTGAATGAATGTATGTCCTATATTCTGAACTGTATTGTGGCATCCTTAGCAACTACTGTTTACTGCTACTGTTTCAGAGATCTCTGTCGATTCCCTTGTTGGAACCACTACTGTTTACTGACTAATGGCCATCATTTACTGTTCAGTCTTTTAAGACCTACTGTTTATTGTACTATTATGCTAATGGATGTACCACATATGACTGTACCGACTGAACGACTGAAATACTGATTTAATGAACTGTTTTCAATACTGAAAGGACATTCATTCTTAACCCCTTTACGCATTGTGTTATTCACTGGGCTTTAGCTCACTGCTCATATATATATGTAGGTGTACAGGCACCAGACCGTGGTTAGAAGCGTCGGGGTAAGCTCCAGTTTTGTCAAGCCAACCACTGTGCCTCACTGCGAGGTTCCGAGCCCGTCAAGTTACGGCTTAGGGGTGTTTTAGTTGCCCCTTCTGTCTCTATAACCGTTTTGTTTACTGTATTGTACTGTTTAATAGGGATTAGGTCCCTGAACTGAATGATTGTATATATGTACATACTGTTTTGTCCGACTGTATATATTTGAATGAAAAGTCTTTTTGCATACAAACTGTCACAGCTCATTGGACATTGTTTAATTACTGTATTGGCTTCCGCCAGCCCCTGTACTCTGTATTACTGTATTACTGTTAAGCAGGCCTTCGGTAATCTTGGATTACTAGCCGGTTACGGTACTAAACTCATAGGGGCGGGTTTGGGTCGTGACACCTAGCCTGTTAGCTTCAAGTGTCCAAGTCACTAGCATGTATTACTTGGCTTATTTCAATGATTTGGCATCATTTGTCATGTTATTTCAGTCCATGTTTCATGCTCATACACTTGCACCTATCACTCCTTTAATGCTTTAAAGAGTTGATATTTTATGCCTTATAAATGGATCATTGTACATGCCTCCATGCTTAGGTCTTTTGGATGCCATCTAAGTGGAATTTTGGTCTTGTTTTACCATGCCATAACTCTGTTTTTCATTGGATAATTCATGCCATGTTTGGTTTTGATAGGTGTAGTGTAACACCCTTTTGTAGCCTTGCATGCCTCATGCCTTTTGGAGTTGTATTCTAGCTTGTGTTGGCTAGTTTCGAGCATGTTTTCGATCTTGTCTTGACCTACCTTGGAACTGTTTTGAGTGCCCTTGGATGGATGGGGCTTGATTCTCATGACCATGGTTTGAGTCCCTTGGCTAGTTTCAAGTTTTCAGCCTTCTTGCATAATTTGCTTGCTTTATTTGGTTGGTTTGGCACCTTTCCATGCATGATTTCTGTCATGACCCGAACCCGCCCCCGTGGGTTGAGGACATAACCGGCCAGTAATCATGAGATTACCTACGACCTCAAACCAAACCAAATGTATGTTAACAGAGTTAATGGGGGCCAAACAAAAGCAGTTTAAAACTTTGTCCATAGAGCTGTGCTTACATGGCACATCATAACAAACCATACATATGCATATTAATAACTCACAACAAAATATGTACTACACAAGGTTCTGTACATACAGGATCATATAAGTCTAAGTCAACCCAAGAAAACTATATACAACATATTCAAAGACTTCGCCCACATGACAAAATAAAACAGAATGACAAAAAGGCGAAGACGGGTCTCGTGCGTGAGACGCAAGGGCTGACTTTTCAAAAACTTTGTTGTTCCTCACAGACTTCACTGGGGCTAGGTTTGGACTTCTCTTGGCTCACCTACAAACACATGAATGAGCGTGAGCGAAAGCCCAATGAATAATATCAAATGAAGGAGTTATACAAACGGTATGTAGGACAACATGCTTCAAACGGCCTTGGGCCCAATTCATGTTTGCATTTATGTCAAACTGGCCTTTAACCCATTCATTTATTTGTATCAAACTGGCCTTTGGCCCATTCATTTATTCATGTCGAAACGGCCTCTGGCCCATTCATTCATTCGTGTCAAAACGGCCTTTGGCCCATTCATTCATGTTAAAACGGCCTCTGGCCCATTCATTCATTTGTGTCAAAACGGCCTTTGGCCCATTCATTCATGTCAAAACGGCCTCTGGCCCTTTTATTCATGTCAAAACAGCCTCTAGCCCATCCATTCATTCTTGTCAAAATGGCATCTGGCCCATTCACTCTATCATTCAGATCAAACTAGCCTCTGCCCCATTCATTTGGCATAGCAACATTGTCCACCAATTGAATCAACGAACTTATAAAACTTACATAGAAGTAAGTAATTTGGACAACAACATATTTCAAATATCTTTGTTAAGATATTACTCACAGTGATCGGTTGGTTGGTTTGCCCTAGAGCTCGACCCTACACATTCCATGAACACAAAAGGGTCACAAATAATTCAATCCGTTCTAAATTCACATCTTCCTCTTTAGGCTTCATTCTTATCTCTTTAATTCAATTACAATGCTCAATGCATGCCTAAGAGTACTTAGAAATGAAAGAGGATGGAAAACGAAACTCAGAATGCCTTTTCAAAATTTCAGAAAACAGGGTCCCCGCTCGATCGTGGACTTCCCCGCTCGAGCGGACCCATGAGGTCTGCAAAAGTGCTGGATGCATCAAAATTACGCTTGAGCGTGAAGTCTGGCGCTCGAGCTAAAGGTCTATCTACATAGCTCCCCGCTCAAGTGTGAACTTCCCCCGCTCCAGCGGACATCTAAGTCTGCAAAAATACTGGGAGCACGAAATTCACGCTCGAGCAGCGGTTTCCCCGCTCGAGCGGACATCAAATTTTCTGGGTTTTCCACAACATGTTCTTAAGCTCCAATTCAACATTCAATGGTTCTAGATGCGTGCTTTTGGCTCAAACTTCACATAATCATATACTAACATGGTACCAACACCAAATTATAACATAATGGAGCTCAATTTCACAAATTAATCACATGCATATCCCAATCTACACCAAATTCACTTTCAACATAACAATTTCTTGCATTCAAGCTCATACTTCTTATGAATGGCACATACATGTGAGATATAACTTCCATTTCAACTCAAATTGTACAAATGGTGGTCACAAGCATGGATTCTAGCCACAATTCTACATGGATCATATTTTTCATGCTCAACTATACAAATTCATGGCTATTATGCGCATGCATGCATTCCATGACTTCAAATACAACAAAACCAACTTAATTTCCTTATAATGAATTTAATCCATGTTCTTGACCATTATTCAAACTTGAATTCAAGATCAATTACCTACCTAGAGGCTCAATTTCTCCAATCAATAACAAATTCTTGAGTATAGCTTCAAAGTTATCAAGCTTCAAGGCCAAAATTGCACAATTCTCCCCTCTCTCTATAGCCAGCCTTCTCACCCTCTCAAATGTATATCTCAAATTTTGAGCTCAAAAAGAAACCATGAGAGTGTACATGGCCCTTTATATAAAGCCCCACTAATTCCAATTTAATAATAATAAATAATTGGGCACTAATTCATCAATTTAATCAATTTAATCTGGTCCGAATCAATTTTTCAATTAAACTTCATCGTAGGCTCTAAAAATTATGCCAATCACAATGGCGCGACTAATTTTGGTTTCGGTGGCCGATAGGACCTTCAATTTAATTTCCAAAGCAGACAATCAAACAAATATTCCTACGGTGAACAGATAGAAATTCAAAATCACATATTTTCATATAATGGCACACAAAATCATATTAAACACATAATCATATTCATGTTACAGACCAATTAGCATACTACAGAACAAGGATATTACAATTTCAGAGTTTATCTTGTTTGTCACATGTCTATATTTGTCCCATTTTGAGTGTTCTTGAAAGTTGCCCTCCTATGCCTAGGTGATAGGCCATCACATGTGCATGTTTGTATGTGCTTTTGTTTATCATTTCTTAGCATTTTCAGCCACTGATTTTGGTATGTTTAAGAGCTATCCACTTTAGTTTAAGTCCATCTTTGCATGTTGTTACATTCTTGTCTTGCATATCGTTTCATGCTTGCTTCATTTTGCATGTTTGTTGCATGCCATGCATGTTTACATGTTAGGTTGTATGCCTATTGCATATTAGATGCATTGCATGATCTTGTTGTATACTTATTGCATGCTTGAGTTGTTCGCATCATGCTTGCATGTTTGCATTGTATTATGTGTGCGTCCCTTGCCTCTTGATCAAGCATGATAGAGGTTAGGGCCCCTTATGTGTTTTGTGCATTTCATTTGATATTGAATTGCACACTTGGCTCCTTTGGCCATCATGCATTGGAATGCGTGATTGGTGGTCCGAGGGTCAAGAACTACACTCCTTTGAGTCTTAAATATGATAAGGGGTGTAGTTGCAAACATTGTCTTGTAAATGCATTGCCATGCTCTGTTTGTCCTCCGCTGCAGTAAAAGGAGCATTTTACAGGAAGAGATGGCTGATTGGCTATCTTTAGTGCCGGTCGGCTATAAATGTCTAGCCGAGAGAATTATTTTTGGTCGATGACTAGTTTCCCTTGGCCGATAGTCTTATCTTTTGGCCGATGGCCTCTCAGAGTGTCCTTGAGGTGATTCAAAATCATCACAGAGAATTGTGTAGTTTTCAAAGGTGAAAAACAGTGCAAACAGAGGCAACATAAGGCATGGCAACGGATTTTCGAGCGAAGCCGACCAAGCATGCATTTGCTCTTTTTCCCGAGGTTACTTTACTGTTTTCATACCTTAATTAATTTGTTTAATTAGTTAAGAGTTGTGTAATAATTAATTAGCTTGTTAGTTGATTAATTAGTTGATTTGTATTATTCTTTCGGTCTCTCCGTGGAGAGGGCCAATTGGTGTAATAAGCCTGCGTGTGTGTGATACATCTCTTCCAACCTCCATTTCTTCCTCCTTTTTACTTAACCGCTTACGATGATTAGTTTTAGGGCATATTTAATTTAGCATCCTTATGCTATGCATGTTTGCATCATTCATCTGTATTGCATACACCAGGCTCGGCACATCATACTAGCTGCATTGTATTTCAATTCCAAATTGAATACATGTTATCTAATCGCATCTCATATGCCATCTTAAAATAGCTGAGCCTATTTCTAGTTGCATTTTTGCATGTGCTGCATTAGCCATCTTAACATAGCTAGGATCATGCATTGATAACTAACTAGCTATTGTTTTGGCTCGGAGTACTAGGTAAGCTCTTATGCTCATACTGCATGCGTGTGAGTGTTGCCATGACAGCATGCTTGCCATGAGGCTAATTGCTTATGTGATATAACTGCCTAAATGCCTGTGGGTGAATGTTGGATCGCTTGAATTGGAATAATTCATTGAATCCTCAATTTAACCTACTTGCGAGTAGCAAACTTCAAACCATTTCCAAACAAATGGATATGCAATGCTTTGTTCCAAATTAGGCAATCTAGTCTATACTTTTGTGTTGTACGCGTCACATAGTAATTCTAGCTAATTAACCGGAATAAGAACGCATCTGTTTTCAAAAACAAGATATCATGTTAGTAAAGGCCGATCTTTGATCGGGCGAACGGGGGTGCTCATTGCATGACCTTCCCCTCTCGTACTCAAGTTTTCGAGCCGAGCAACTTTGGTGATGACGAACACGTGGCCTTAGGCACGAGTCAGGGTTTCCTAAATTTCCCCAAAATAAATATTTAGGTGGCGACTCTGTATCTAGCAAAGCAGTCCATGTTTGGCCCTTCTTTCTTAAAAATCAATTTTCCAAAACGATTTGCCGGATTTGGACTCTTTGGTGATTTATTGGTCTTGCATCGCACTTTGCGAGATTAGATTCAGAACCGTGACATTGAGTCTAAACTGTAGTAGCTAATGAACAAAACGAGATTTTCTCAGGAGTTCTCTGGGCGGTCTACAGTTGGAAGTCTAAAAAACAGACTATAATTGCTAATTCTACACTGGAAGCTGAGTTTATAGCGTTAGCTTTAGCATGTGAGGAAGCGAATTGGTTGAGAGATTTGTTACATGAAAACCTTTTTTGGGAAAAACCAATTCCTCTTGTGTTAATTCATTGTAATAGCACTGCTACTATTGGTAGAGTGAACAACCACTTTTAATGGTAAATCCAGACCTATTCCAAGGAAACACAGTAATGTGAGATCCTATTTGAGTAATGGCATCATAATTGTGAATTATGTAAAATCTTGTAATAATCTTAGGGATCCGTTAACCAAGGCCTTCGCGAGAGATAGGGTCTGGAATATATTGAGATGGATGGGTTTAAAGCCTATAAAATCATAAACCATGTATGAGGACACCCAACCTGGGGACCAGAGATCCTGAAACTAGGTTCAATGGGAAGAATAAATCATATGGTGGTTGTAAAAAATGTACTCCATAATATTTTGTTATCCGTTCCTATGATATAAGTGCATTTGTCCTGTAATGTTGGAGGGTTGAGTTTTTATACTCTTAATAAAATTATGTAGCTCTTGTTAAGTGGGGTGTGTAAATTACATAAACATCCTTGACAGATTTCACCTATATGAGCATGAAAGTGAGGCCGCTTTCTATGAGAAAAAGACTTATTCTCAAATATGGCCATGAAAATTGGGATAGGCACAAGGCCGTAATGTGTTGGCTATTAAAAGCTCATGTCAACACTTGGATTATTATGTGTGAGCAGTAATACTTTATTTCCCCTAAATAATCATAGTTCAAGTCTGAGATCACTACTGACTCTGGGATAAAGGTTGTTGTTTCACTAATGAAGGTTCAATGCAGAGCACACATTCATGATGCATATTAGTCTATCTTTGTTTGGTAATCTCTCTTGTCCTTGTTGATATTAAAATGAG
This sequence comes from Camellia sinensis, assembly GCF_055761805.1. Lineage (NCBI taxonomy): Eukaryota > Viridiplantae > Streptophyta > Magnoliopsida > Ericales > Theaceae > Camellia > Camellia sinensis. Next base: position 195,373,612 of record NC_138965.1, read on the forward strand.
TGGGGGATTGTTGGACCATTTTAATATCTTTTATTTATTTATTTATTTTGTTCATGAATCTTCTTTTGTCTTGTTCATGAATCTCATTTTATTTGGTGAATGGAGATTCATGGTTTTTTGGTGACCTTTTGTCTTGTTCATGAATGACGATTAATTAGAAGTTCATGGAGTTGGTGGTGAGTTAATATTTGGAGACTCTCCATTTTCTGTAATGGTCATTATTATTATTTTGTGTAAATTGTAAGGTCCTAGTGGTCTATAAATAGTTTCTCTCATCTATTTTTTTTACACCAACTATTGTTTATACTTGAGAGATTATTAGCAAAGAAGGGTGTTTTTCTTGGTGGAGCTTTGGGTTCACCATCTTCTGCAGAGTTGGCCTGAACTATACGACAAGTGGTTGGGTTGTTGTATCCTAGAGGGGACAAGTCATAGTTTTCATAACTGCTGCATCGGTATTTGAGTTCTTCCTACCACAGTGGCTTGATCTCCTTAAAGAAAACGAGATATGCATGCCTCAGCTTGATCTATTTGTATCTCATTTTCTTTGCATTATTTATCAATAAAATATTTTTTTTTTTTGGTATTTTCACCATCATCTGATCTCTCAGTGTTCCGTCTTTGAAACATGAAAGGATAATACCGCTTTCCTACAATAATGGCTTCCGAGCTCTTACAAGATGGTGGAAAATAAAAAGCTGGAAGGTGAGCTCGGAGGGTAGTGTTGATGCCTAGTGCTTCACCTAGTTCATAGTTTTTGGGGGGTTTAGTCAAAATGTGCCACCCTTCTCTTCTCAAAAGGCGTGGAGGAAAACCATCTGGTGCAATTGATGTCGCAGAAAATGCACCACCATTGTTGAGGCTTCTTTCGTAAGGAATGATATGAAATTACTGATATATGCCATTGGGATCTAATGGTCTCGGTTCAACATCTTAGATGCAGTTACCCCAACAACAACTACTACTCATGTCTTCCTGTGAACAAGCATATGATTCCCTATGAATGGTAATCCAATACTTGTAAGACAAACCTATCAATAAATTCTCCATTCAAACTAATCATAAACATGCTAGTAGCCTTTAGAAATTGATGTCTACATCTCATGGTTTTAAAGTATCACAAAAACAAATATTGGTCGATATAGTGAATTAGGTGACCATTATCATAAAATTTTTAAATCACTAGTCACAATAAGGTTTTATAATAGCCCATTCAATAGCATCGGTTGTGAATCGGGCTGTTAATTAGACAAAATACCAATTTGTATTGCAAATTGACTTATACATATACAATTTTTATCTATAAGTGTTGGGAGTCTAAAAAATTGCTATATATCGGTTTATATTTAAAATTATGGTACAAATTAATGCACAAAAAAAAATGTTTCACCTATTTTGGGCAAGTTGGATTTTATATTGTTTATAAAATACCTTTAAATTGTTTTTTAGATTTTTGAATTTAGGGAAAAAATTATGAAGCGAAATGAAAACAAAAGGAAAAAATGAACAAAATTTATTTTCTATGTTATTCACTTTTTCTTTCTCTCTGCAAATTCCAGTCCAAACACACCCTCTACAAACGCCCTAATTTTTTTTTTAAAATCAATATTGGTCTTAATTATGGACTGCAATGTATGATTGTACACTTATACTTAGATAGGTCTTGGTCAGAGCTCTGCTTGACCATGGTAACACCTTAATTTCTCACTACTATAAAATTAGGGAATGAGTTTTATTCGGTAGATACAACAAATTGGAGGGTCATGCTTAGATCTATGAAGCTTATCATGGGTTTTACTTTAACTATATAAATCATTTATTTTGTAACTTTTTGTGAGTTGATCATCTTAAAAAAACAAATTGATTCAACAATCATAGGGCTCTTTTTTGATAAATCCTATTTGTAACTGTTTTATTACATAAAACTCAAACTATTTTTCAATATTCCATTAGGTCTATTAATTGTAAAAGGACGAAATAACCCTCCCTCCACTTCTCCTGCGTCTAATCGATTCTGAAAACAAACCCATTCCGATTCCATCTATTCAATCCACAAAAATTTCCCAAACAAAATCTCATCGTCGACCCCAGATTCACATCGCCTCACCGTAACCCTAGATTCACATCGCCTCACCATTGTCGTCGTCCACCGTGAACTGTCATTGGCCACTGCTATTCATCTTCATCTCACCGTTGCAAAGGTTTACATCGGAAGGAGGGTGGTTCGTTGTTCCGAAATTCCCGTCAGTCGACTGAGTGTATTCCATCGACTGAGTGTGGTCCATAGATTTCCATACCCACCCACCATGAGGAACAAAAGTAAGCAATATCATTCCACCTTCTGTTTTTCAATCATAATGTAATCACCGATGTATATATTTATATTGTCATATTACTATTGTTGTTTTTTAATTTGATTTTGTAAATATTAATGATGTGAACATTCACATTAATGTTCATTAATGGATAAACTCACATTAGTAGACACTGGTATGAACGTTCACATCAGTATATAGTAATGTGAATGTTCACATTACTGTCATTGTTGATGTTGTTGATTGTTGATGTCCATAGAACCCCAAATCTTCCCCAAAAAATGTGATGGAATATAATGTAAGTATTCACATTGTGACATCAATCAATGTCAGACTTGTTGGTGTTGGTTCCACTCTCTGTTTTTCAGCCAATTATAACATAATGTGATCACCAATATATATATTTACATTGTCGTATTACTGTTGTTGTTTTTAGAATTGATTTTGTAAACATTGATAATGTGAACATTCACAGTACTGTTCATTAATGGATAAACTCACAATAGTAGACACTGGTATGAACGTTCACATCAGTATATAATAATGTGAATGTTCACATTACTGTCATTGTTGATATTGTTGATTGTTGATGTCCATAGAACCCCCAATCTTCACTCAACAATGTGATGGAATATGATGTAAATATTCACATTGTGACATCAATGTGAGACTTGTTGGTGTTGTTGGGTGTTGTTGGTTCCACCCTCTGTTTTTCAGCCAATTATAACATAAAGTGATCACCAATATATATATTTACATTGCCCTATTATTGTTGTTGTTTTTGGAATTGATTTTGTAAACATCGATGATGTGAACATTCACATTACTGTTCATTACTGGATAAACTGACATTAGTAGACACTGATGTTCACATTGTCACATTCACATTGAATATCCACACCATATATTTGGCTGTGAACATTCACATTCAAACATATAAGTGTAATGATGTGAAGATTAACATCGTCTATATATCGTGTTAGTTTAATAGTTGTAATGTGTGACTATTGTCACCTCTTCATGTGAATTTTGGTTTGTCATGTGGTATCACCTCTTTATCTGAATATTTGCACCAGCTATGCACATACTATTTCATAATCACAATCCCATTATTCATATGGCATACTATTTACATTTATTATCACTATTCATTTGTGAACAGTAATATTAAATATGTTCTTATTTGAACAAACAGGTCTTCCCCGTAGATTTGATGGTAAAAGAAAGAGAGAGGAATCGCGTGCCAAAGGCAAACTTGAACAAACAGCTAGTCCCGAACAAGTGAACACGAAAAAGGTGAACTATCGGTCAAACATCTCTGGATTGATGAAACTATTGAAGGATACAAAATTTACAAATGGTTAATTGAAATGCCTTAGGAAAACGCTATTTTGGCCCTTATTTGATTGTTTGATCAGTAATGAAGTCGACCTCAACCATTACATGAAATATGATGATGTCATTGTACGTATAGTGCAAACATTCAAGCCATCCAGTGGGAGGTTTTACATTGGGGACAAAAGCATTCATATTTTTAGAAGTGATGTATCACTTATTTTTGGGGTGGACTGCGGCACTAAGCCAATGGACCTCTCTTATGGTGCAAAACCAACGGCCGACATCATACACTGAATGTACGAGGATGTTAATCAGTTAAGTGCTGCAAAAATACATGAAATTCTAAACAAAGCATTAAAGGGCACAAAGAAACAAGACAATGAAGATGTTGCAAGATTGGTTTGCATGTATGCATGCGTCAAACTGTTCTGTTCTTTTCCACGTCTGGAGAAACAATTGGATGGGCATTCTACTCATACATGGACCCATTAGACAACATAATTGAGTATGATTGGGCTGAGAGCATCCGGGCAACCCTGATGGGGTCAGTGGGCCAAAACTAGGGAAAACCAGGACGAGTCACCGGATGTGTTATGTCGCTAATGGTAAATCTCATAAATCTTTTTCTATATTTAATATGAACATTTACGGGGTCTGTCCACTCATATTGTCAGCAAAACAAATGTGACAAACACATCGGTACGCACTGGTGGCAAGGTTGGCATAAGTAGACACTGATGTGAATGTTCACGACAGTGTGGAATGTTAGGAACATTCACATCAAATGTGTATTGATATAAACATTGGCACCAATGTTTTGCTCATGTTAGCACCAAAACAAGTGTGGAACACACATTACTAGGCAATGGTGTGGAAGTTGACATCAGTGATGTGAACATTCACATTACTATTGAGTAATGGATAAACACATATTAGTAAACACTGGTGTAAACATTCACATCAGTGTTGATTGATGTGAATGTTCACATTACTATTAATTTGTCAATCAGTCATATTATATTGTTGTTCACATCAATGTGTATTGATGTAAACATTGACACCAGTGTTTTCCTCATATTAGCACCAAAACAAATGTGGAACACGCATTACTAGGCAATAGTGTGGAAGTTGACATCAATGATGTGAACATTTACATTACTGTTCAGTAATGGATAAACACACATTACTAGCCACTGGTGTAAACATTCACATCAGTGTTAATTGATGTTAACATTCACATTACTGATGTTTGTTATTTGTTTCAGTACTAGTTGTGTGAGCATACAACAATCTTACAACCCCGCTACCCTAATGCCATTCCACGGTGTGTGAAGTGGGACCTCACAGCCTTGCATACCAACATGAAGTACATATCTTTGGCGAAGCTTGGCTTAAATGAGGTATAAGTACAACAAAAAATGTTGTGCCCATTCACATAGTAAGACAAGGAACTATGTAACTAACATAATGTCTCCAACTCCATGTATATGGCGGCGAGCTGATGGCATCCCCAACTGAAACAAAGATGTACCATCATACCAAATTGAATGTGGAGCCCAAACCTGAGGTTTTGTCGAGTGCACCAGCAAAGCAAGATGAAAGCAATGATGATGAAAGCAAAGACAATAAAGACAGTGACGATAGCGATGGAAACTCTGGCGATGCAGTGGACCTAAATGATGTTGAACATGACATCAACACCAGCTTTAACACCCCCAATGCTGAGAGAAGTATCATTATAACATAACCAAGTGAGCTGGACATTGTGGATGTACTTATAAAAGAAAACCAAAAAGCTTGGGGTCTCGTACGATAATGGGAAGCAAAATACAAACAGTTGGAAGAATCGTGGGAGTTGATGGCAAGGGTGATTGCTGCCCTTGAAACCAAATTATTTGACCAATCGGACCCATCCAATATGGACATGGACATCAAGAATTGCATGGAGTGGAAAGAAACAGAAATTCAGCGGTTGACAAAATTGGTCATCAACTTGGAATGTGAGAAAACAATTTTTGAAGACCTTTATGATGACCAATCCGTCCACATTATCACTCAAGTCGAAGCACAAAAGGCTTATGATAGCCTTAAGAAGCATCCCATTGCAGCATTAGAACACATTATCAGCCCACCATCGAGGGTAAAACGCATCAAGTAGAAGGTAAGGAAAGAGCACCGGTTAGATGAGTTTGAATATCCCAACTTGCCTGGTCAAAAGAAAGGAAAAGAGGGAGTTGAAGAGCAATCCCATGCAGTCCAAATTGTACAAGATTTAGACAAACATCCACAAAAAAAAGCACCCAACAAAGTACAAGAAGTTAACCTTGAACAATAAACTAAAGGTTTGGGCCAACATGAGCAAACTCAACAAGCAGAAGGTCCAAAATTTGCACAAGAACGACGGTGATGATTAAGTGATCATATATATTCAGACTGAATTTATTTTTATGCTGATGTTAAGCTTCACATATGTACTTAACAGATTAGATCATTTCATAAATGTGCAATATTGACATTAACGTTTTCTGTAATCACAATGCACAGGTTGCTTGTGTGGCGAGGGGACTCAAAGACTAGAGATGTGTATTTTGTTGACATCATACACATCATCAAGGAAGAATCAATATACAACAATGTATGGCAATCATAAATGTGTACAAAACACACACACACACACATTGTAAAGACACTGTAAATAATGTACTGCAATCTCTCTATTTGTGCAAGTGATAGATGCATATGGTGAAATTCTACTCGAACTACAAGGGCTAGTCAACCCAACTTTGGAGGATTCGGCATTCATTTTTACAAGCACATGTTTGGTAACCACTACACTTTTGGTTTGTTTATGTTTGATGTTGATGAGAATGTTCATATGAATAGTATTTGATTTGCATGTTCAATAGATGTCAATGTTCATCTCAACATTATATGCTTATATTGTTAACTTAAATGATAGGCAGATGTGAATGTTAACAACAACATTTTATGACAAGTGTGAACATTGACATTGACAGATGTGAATATTAACAATAACATAATATGACAGGTTTGAATATTCACATTGACAGATGTGAACATTATATGCTTATATTGTTAACTTAAATGATAGATAGATGTGAATGTTAACAACAATATAAAATGATAGGTCTGAACATTCATATTGACAGATGTGAACATTAACATTATTCGCAGTGAACATTATATGCTTATTATATTGTTAACTTCAATGATAGACATATGTGAATGTTAACAACAACATAATATGACAGGTGTGAACATTCACATCTGTAATACATTGCATGACTGTTTGACAAATTAACAGATATGAACATTCACATCATTTACATTGAACATTGATATACAGATGTGAATGTTAACAACAATATAAAATAACAGGTCTGAACATTCACATTGACAGATGTGAACATTAACATTATTCGCAGTGAACATTATATGCTTATTATATTGTTAACTTAAATAATAGACAGATATGAATGTTAATAACAACATAATATGACAGGTGTGAACATTCACATCTGTAATACATTGCATTACTGTTTGCCAAATTAACAGATGTGAACATTCACATCATTCACATTGAACATTGATATAAATACTTGGTGCATCATTATATGCCTTTCATGTGTAGAAAGTCATGCAAGAGTACCTCCCCCACAAGAGAAATAAACCGATTGATGTGCATATCAATCACTATCAAGGCCAGAGATACTTCATCTTCCCAATGTACGACAACTTTCACTGGACGATTGTTGTGTATGACGTGAAAGACAATGTATAGAGACATTATAACTCGCTACGACCAAGACCCAGCATACATGACCCATATATTGACAAGGCACAAATAGTGGTAAGTGGCTGACGCATATAATACTTTTCATGATGTGTAATATTTGAACTTGGACGTATGCACTATGTTGCTTAGTGCCTAATATGAAATTTCATTGTTGGTAGAGGGACTACATCGAGGCATTGGTGCGTAACATCGGACCATCATCACCATTATGGACCAAATTATTAGGCCAAAATACTTTACAACCAATCATATCAGTAGACATCTGTCCTCAACAAGCATCAGATTCGTAAGCCTAAAATCGATTTGCACACATCTTTCACAACCATTACACATTTCAAAATCTAACAAGAAGTTTGAATTTCAGGGTAGATTGCGGGCCTGCAGTTTGTTACATCATGAGGCCGCATGTATACCGTGAAGAAATTGTTGACAACCTAAATCATTTTGAATGGTGTCAAATAAGAGACTCATTACTACACCTTTTTCTGAATCACAGAAAGACAATGCAATGTAAAAACCTATAGGTGGGGGGTGTTCACCTATCACTGTTAGCCAAAACTGTTATCCACATTTAAGACAATATAGTGTTAATAGATTTGACATATTGGAGCAGATTAGCTTAATTGTAAATCAATTCTATATCACTACCTGTACTGCTATTTTTCAGTCAATATATGTATATACATTTTGAGGCCTATTTTGTGTTGGTCATGCACATTGAGATTGTATTTTTTTTTTTTTTTTTTTTTTTTTGTTGACACATGACATGATATGAATTTCCATATCACATAATGATCATACACATTCTTATGTTTTAAAGCCCTACTACATGGATGTGAATATTGCTTAAAGTGTTATTGTAACACAATATGACAGGTGTGAATATGATATTTCTTAACACATAAGTCAATATTCACAGTTAATAATTTGATGATGTGAATATTCACATCGTAACTTTTGATGATATGCATGGCAGCAACGATGTTAATATTCACATCACGCCCATGCATGCATCATAATATACGCAAGAACATCTAAGTTTTGCTAGCAACAAACACTGACAATTAAATTTCGTAATACATATATGAACATTCACATCTTCTAAGTTGATGATGTGAATGATTACATTGATGTAAACGTTCATGTCATCTACTTTGATGCTGTCAATGATAACAAGAATGTGAATATTCACACCACAGAATGTTTAAAAGTTCAACCCATGTGCAATTATTCACATAATGTGATTATCTTACACAAGTATGAATGTTAACATCATGTATTCATCTAAAACACAACAACAAAAAATGTCAGACTGGTACCTTAAAAAATTAAAAATAAAACACAAATCAAATACTAATGCATTATTATGTTTGCCAACGCAACGTAATCTTATTGCAGCACAATGTTTGCCAACATAACACAATCTTATTTCAAAAATCAATATAAGAATCCCATGTAAAACACAATGTTAAAATGAAAAAATATACATCCTATATCGGCTCCTTGTATGATTTTCAATTGTGGCTTCCCAACTTATCACATCTCCCGCACCTTATTTGTTTCAGCTTCTCACCCTTTGATGGGATTCTATTCTTTTTCGGCTTTCCCGGTGGTCTTTTCACAGTTGGTGGGTATATAGTGAAGTTCGTGGGATCGAAAGGCGGCTTTTCCGCCGATGGTATAGGGAATATGGCACCCGAATAGGCTGCACAATATGTCTGTACATGAAAGTAATGTTCCACACAATCATTGAGATTGTAGCGGCTCTTCTGAATAGAAATAACAGCATGGTCACATGGGAATCTGTTGATTTGCCATTTGAAGCAAGAACATGTACGACTTGCAATATCAACTATGACAGATGGTATCGAATGAACTTCAAATACATCCTCATTGGCTTTGCTAACTTGCCAAGACCTGCTGTCATTGAACGAATCCATAAGCATTGTTTCGAATGTAGGACAAATAAGCTCATTCCATTTGTTTGCTTGGTCACACCGTGCAGACATTTGCCGCATCAACTGAGTACAAATTGTGTCCACCATTTGAGTGATATGAAGATTACGTGCTTCTTTAATCCAGTTATTAAATGACTCCGCCGCATTGGATGTCATCTCCCCATAACACATGCCCCTGCACAACATCACAAACATTGTACAATATGGAATTTAATTTCTTCGAAACTAAATATGAAATTTCACATTGTAACAAAACAGAACTGAAAATTCACATCGCTACCATTCTAAACTTGACAAATGGAATACTTTAGGAAAATATTATTACCTGAAGTATGAATTCGCCTAGTGCTCAGGTGCCAAATCCTTGAAAAAATTATGTGCTCGTTGCTTACTCTCCTCTTTTAATTTTGCAAGCTTTTCATGGAACCCTACCACAGTTGGGTCGTAAGCACAGTCGCCCAAGCTACTTACTAGGTGATCCCTAAATCCATTATCAATTCCTTTCATTCGGTCTCTTAAATTGCTCTTCAAGTGTTGTAAGCAATAACCATGGTGAGCCGATGGGAACACCTTTGGCATAGCTTCTAACAGACCAAGATTACGATCCGAAATAAAAGTAATCTGGCGCTTACCATCAACAACCTTCCCAAGTTCGTGCAAAAACCACGACCAATTGGTCGTGGTCTGTGAATCAACAATCGCAAATGTAACAGGAAATAGACCTACAACACAACACCATTACATAACTGTTCACAATATTCCAAAGTGAATAGAAAACAATATAAAGGAAACAAGTCATGTGAATGTTTATATCTACATTGCCCTATTATTATTGTTATTTTTGGATTTGGGTTTGTAAACATCAATGATGTGAACATTCACATTGACGTCCATTAATGGATAATCTCATATTAGCAGACACAGGTGTGAACATTCACATCAGTGTATACTTATGTAAATGTTCACATTACTGATAATTTCTCAATCAGTCATATTTTGTTGTTGTTCACAAACAGGTCATGTGAATGTTTATATCTACATTGCCCTATTACTATTGTTATTTTTGGATTTGGGTTCGTAAACATCAATAATGTGAACATTCACATTGACGTCCATTAATGGATAATCTCACATTAGCAGACACAGGTGTGAACATTTACATCAGTGTATACTTATGTGAATGTTCACATTACTGATAATTTCACAATCAGTCATATTTTGTTGTTGTTCACATCAATGTGTATTGATGTAAACATTGACACCAGTGTAAATGTGGAACACACTGTGTAATCGTCTGTCATATGTCCAAACTATGCTGCTCAATATGAATATTTACATAAATAGACAGCTAAAAAAAATACTAACCATTGTTTCCACCTTTCGCCGTTGCCATAAGTAGCTAACTTTTGTACTTTCCTTTAAGGAATGTTCCATCCAGGAATAATAAAGGCCGACAAGAATTGAACCCAGAAATACACGCAGTGAATAACACAAAAAAATGACAAAATTGTTGACTACTCGCATCATAGTCAATATTGACATAACTCCTCAGATTGTAACGCATCACAACATCTGAATACCACCACAGCTGGTCAAACGATAATGAGTGATCTCTATCAATAACAGCCTTTGCTTTCTCCACGCCCAACCATACCATGTGGTAACTCACATCTAGCCCATAATCCCTCTTCAAAATAGTCACCACCTCACACGGCCGAGTCAATTACTTGTCCCTCACAATTTCAGATATGGTACACGACACCAAATCTGAACTAACTCGCGGATTTTTCGATGTTCGGACATCCGTACCACAACTATGCACATCACTAAACCTCTTGATGTAGAAAAAACCATTTCCTCGCTGTGCTCTATAATGTATAGCCCACAAGCAGCCTCTCTCCTCACACATTGCACAAACAACAGTAACTCTTGTTGTCTCGTTCTTGACATACGTAAACTGAAACCCACATTAGATGGCATACTTACATAAAACATTACGAAATTCTTGTGCACTTTTAACAAACCGTTGTCCCACATGCGTAATACTATTTGTCCAAGGGGCTGACAACAACACCTTCTCCTCATGGTGGCAAAATCTCCGTAGTGCATAAATTTCTTCCTCAACCCCCACACACAGCGATCCAAAGCTACTTGACTGACCAATATCACTTTTCAACTCAACCACAACTACTACATGTTGTACCCCTATTGATTTAGCAAGCAGTAACATGTTCTGAAATTCTTCCTCATTGTCCAAATCACACCTATTAATCTCAGGTAGCCAACAGAACAATGAAATAGAACCAGCAGACAACTCACCTCATTTTTCACACAAATACTCCACCAAACGCGAATAATACAATGCATGGGCAACATTTATTACAGTTGTACTGCAACCATATGTACACACCAACATCATAAACATATCCATCTCCTGTAAAAACACAACAATATAACAATCAACAATAATCCAAAAACAATATGAAAATTCACATTGTGCAAAAATTAGATGACTATGTGTACAGTTCAAGTGCTAAATCCATAATTCACATTATCAATGTGAACATTTACATTGATACATATGCTCTGAATTATATCATCCACACAAAGTCTCATTAAGCAAACAACAAAGTAAAATGAGAACATCCACATTCTTCACATAATATTAACAAGATGTAAACATTTACATTGATACATATACTCTGAATTATATCACCCACACAGAATCTTATTAAGCAAATATCAAAGTAAAATGAGAACATTCACATTTTTCACTGAATGTTAACAAGATGTAAATATTTACATTGATACGTATACTCTGAATTATATCACCCACACAGAGCCTCATTAAGCAAACATCAAAGTAAAATGAGAACATCCACATTCTTCACATAATATTAACAAGATGTAAGCATTAACATTGATACATATACTCTGTATTATATCACCCACACAGAGTCTCATTATGGATACATCAAAGTAAAATGAGAACATCCATATTCTTCACATAATCTGAATGACCTCCACGTAAAATGCATATAATTGAACAAACAGAGCATCTGATCCATATCAATCAAAAAACAGAGCATCCGATCCATCATACAAATCAAAACATAAACTAAATATATATTCATAACCAAAATGATACTAACCTGAATCCTGCAATCCTACAATCATCCTGTAAGTTGAAAATAACTGATTTGAACTAGTTATACTCCAAAAAATGTGACAACCGAACACTGTCCAATTCGTCGTCTTCACTCAAAAATTAGCGAACCATACTACAGCAACAACAATGAAACCCTAACACATCAAAGCCTTGGAACGAGCATGCAAAATAGAAACGTATCTATCTGAATTAGAATCATGATGAGAAGCATAAAGATAGAAACTGTCAAAACTGAATCAAAGAAAAACCAGACAACGTGTTATGTGTATTAACACAGTATATATATATATATATATATATTTATAAGGGCATAATAGTCCAGGTAAAAATAAAAAATTAGTAAAATGGACCTGATGGAATAAAAAGAAAAGTATATGGGACTAATCATGTTATAATATTCTTTTGTGGACTTAATGGGTTATAACAACTCTAAAATGGATTTATCAATAAAAATTCCATAATCGTAATCGTAATCATAATCATATAATTTTATCACATTTATTTTTTTAAAATATTACATTTTTTAAATTATATTTATCGTTCATTTTTATGAGTATATATAAGATAAATTACATATACACCCTTGAAATTTACTTAAAATACAAATTGCCCTATTTGACTTTGAAAATTATAAAGACTCTATTGTCAGAATTTTTTATTTAATAGAATTAATAAAAAAAAAATTTGAACTACTCGCTTATACAACAATAAACTTACCAGAATTGTTAAGTAAAATATATTTGTGACATAATTGAAAATTGATAATTAATTTAATAATTTATTAGTAAAAGAAATTATTTTTCATGCAATTACAGTTTAAAAGGATACAATATAATTTTTAAAATTATAAAAAAATAAGTCGTATTTTAAATAAATCTCTTAACATTCATGTTATAAATATCATGACAATCTGAATTTTATTTTTTTATTTTATGGTGGAGTCCAAGTATGGATTTGGCATGCAATAAAATGAAACACAAAAGTCAAGAAGTTTGATTGAGGATACACACCCTTTGTGAGACCCATGAGGCTTTAATGCATAATAGAGATTGGAAGACAAGGGCTTATTAACAACTTGAACAAAGGTTGTTTCTTCATCTAGATAAGTAGTTAACATGCAACTCCTTGTTCTGAGGCAAAGGCAGGTCCTTCACATTCAAAAATCCAAAAAAGGTAGTTGTCTTTGATTCTTTGTCTTGGAAGTGGGTTGACTTTTTGGCTTTTTGGCTTTTTTGGCTATTTTAGCCTGGGCTTAAAAGCTTGGTTTGGGAAGGACTTTTTGGCTTTTTGGCTTTTTTAAGTTTTTTTGTGAGAGAAGAATGTAATGATTATGGGTTGGATGTGATGTTTTGTTTGTTATGGCTAAAATAGCCTATTTTGTTTTTTGTGGCTAAAATAGCCAAAAAAACCTGCAAACCTACTTGCCAAACACAAGCTAAGTAACCTGAATTTGGGCCATCTGGTGGCAATGAAAGAGATTCCGGAGATCTCTGGATGTGGGAAAGCAACCTTGTTACATACATCTCTGTCCAAAAAAAAAGGTTCTCTCTCTTTTATGTTTGTCATGTGTATATATAAAGAATTTTAACCAAATCCAAAATTAAAATATGTTAAAAGTTGTCAAGTTGACGCATGCGTTCAAAATCAATTAACTTGCTAATCGACTCACTTTAGAAATTTTATTTATAATTTTATTGATAAGGCCTGAGCAATTTTTGAAATTCAAATCTTAATTTAAAAAATTGAGCGATTTGTAAGACTTATTACGAGTTCCGTTTCAATGATTTAAATTAGGTTGAATTACTTTCAAGTTCAAATCTTAATTTGAAAGAACTTGAGGATCCTGTGGACTCACTATGGATCCCGTTTTGATAATCCGAACTATTTATTTGTAAAACTCTCGGTGTATATTATACATGAAAAAATTAGACTGATTTAATAATCGTAACCTTTTTATTTTATCATATTTATTTCTAAAAAAATGAATGATTTATTTTCAAAAACATACTTATCATTTATTATTTTGGAGACAAATACATTAAAATAAAAAAAAATTACGATTATTGAATTAATCTAATTTTTTCATAAATAATATACATAGAGACCCTTGCAAAATAAATAATTCAAATCATTAAAATGAGACAAGCTTCCTCAAATTTTCTCAAATTAAGATTTCAACTTGAGAAAAGTTCAACGCTGTAAACCAAACAAGTTGAATGTTACACACATCCAGAGCTGAGACTACTCTCTTCCATACAAATTCAAATTAGAGAGGAGGCGTTCTCGTTACGAAATCTGCTCTTTCAAGTTTCACGTCTTGTGGGGCCCATAATTTTGTAAAAGGGGAAATTACCCACTGGTTCCATGTGGAACATGTGGACATCATTTAATCCCATAACTTTTTGGGTACACCCAAAAGTCCTTTCCTCCATCTCTCTGGTTTTTTCCTCCTTTTTACGTTTTCTTCTTTCTCTTTTTTTCTACATTTTTCTCTCATCGTCTTCGTCATAGACAATGGTGCAAGTGTTCATGTCATTCTCCATTGATCGGGTTCACTGATAACCGCGAACCATCGAAATCAACTCGTGATTTCGCTCTCACCGACGGCGAAGATATATATTTCCGACGAAGAAGATGAGTGGATCTACTTGAGTATATCTACATCAGATTTGGTTAGATCTAAACAAAAAATAGTTATCGGAATACAATCCTCTCTCTACATCTGCCTTTCTCCTTCGATCTCTTTTTTTTTTCTCTGCTATACACTTCTGTTTTTCTGTTCTAATGGAGAAAATTTTCAAATTCTGAACAAGTAGTTTTTGAGTTTTAGTTATAGGCGGTGAAAACTGTAAAATTTTGCAGTTTCAAAATTTTTTTTGGTGCTGGAATGAATCATGGTTTAAAACTGTAAAATTTTGCAGTTTTATAACATTCTTTAGAACTGTAAAATTTTACAGTTTCATAACATGTTTTTTTTTTTTTTCCGACAATATTCTAGACATTCCGGTGAGTCTTCGGCGACCGTTAAACGGAAGTCCGACGGTAGTAAGATGTGAACAGTGTCTGTAAATTAAAAAAAAAAAAAAAAGATTTTTTGGTAACAATTAAAAATGTATTGGACTAATTGGTGTAAGTGTTTTGTTTTGGGATTAGCTGGATCTTAAACTTGGTACATGGGACTTATCAGTAAGTTCCCCTTTGTAAAATAAGAAATAAAGTCACGTTTGTGTGGGAGTCACAATTTGGTAAACAAAAATGATTCAGGCCTTGAATTTGCCTCGAAATCCTTTTTTTTTTTTTTTCTTTTCTTTTCTTCCAAAGCTGTTTTAGTTTGTTTGTTTTTTTTAATTTTTTTTTCTTTCTTTTCTTTATAGGGATGATTATGTATAAGGGTGTATTAAAAAATTAGATATTTTGTAAGTGAATTGGGTTGGACTAATTGGATAATAAAATTGACTGATCAATTTTTTTTAATTTTATTTTATTTTATTTTATTTGTTAGGTTGTGTTGATTTTTTTTTTTTAATTTTTTTTAAAGGTGGTTATATGTAGGGGTGTGCCAAAAAATTAGACATCCTATACTAACTCATCGTATAAAATTATATGGAATTAACGAATTTTAACCAACAGTCTAATTGATTAGTCAATTAAGTTGAACTGGTTAAGTGATAAAATTGACTGATTAATTAAACTATTGATTAAATTTTATTAATTTCATATAATTTTATATGATGAGTTGGTGAAAAATGTATAATATTCTATATTAGACTTACAAAAAAAAAAAAAAAAAAAAAAACTAACACAGTAGCCCCCCCAAAAAAAAAGAAAAAAAAAAAAAAAAGAAGACAGCAGTCGAGCCAAATTCGAGGCCTCGAATTCGAGGCCTCTATCACTATTGTTTTGTAAAATAAGAAATGATTTAGGATGTGTTTTAATTTTTATGGGTCGAAATATTGTTGTTTTTGTATTGATTAACAATTTATGATGACTCACCTAACAAAACTGAATGATATAAAATCTTGGAAAATGAGTGAGAGCACTAATTAGTGCTATCACTAATGACGTGGCAGTAGGTCCCACCAGGAATGATTTGATGTTTTGGCCTTGGTGTTGTATTTTTTTTTTTTTTTATTGAGTGCCATGTCATTAGTGGTCTTTTAGAGCTCCAAAATTAGTGCTCTCTATCATTATTGTAAAATCTTCAATCCCCTTCTAGCTAGTGTCAACGTCATGGACTCATTTGTATGAGTGTATGCCTTTGAAATATTTCCATGAACGTAGTGGCACTAATTGCACATTCACGTCTACCTTCTGCTGTCTTTCTACAGATGGGTTTGTGCAAAAGAGGGGTTGTTGTATTTAGCTATTACAAGTATGGTTAAATTGTGATGAATAAAGCTTGATACCTCTTATTAGAGGTGGTCTCACCTACTGTTACAGTGTTTTATAGTTTAAATTTAATTTGTACATGTACCCACAAATACTTAAATGGTGAAAAAATTATTTTATATTCTTGGAGCGGCATGTGTTTATATTTCTTTACTAAACATTATACACTGTGCTCCCTCATATTTCTCGATTACCCAATACAAAATTATAAATTTTACTTTCTCCACCAATCATAACACCTTAGAACACCATGTAGTCGTGCTCCAAAAGCCTCCAATAACCACTCTCTTATTTTAATCACATTTTTCAATTATGGACAAGTTTTCTAGCAATATTTCTCGGACTGGAAGTTTTACTGATAGTTTAAGAGATGAGATTTTCTCTATTTCAAAATTTAAATTAGAAAGTGTTATTCAAGGTTGTCGAATTTATAAATAAATAAAAACAATTAGATCAATTTAATAATTATAACATATTTAATTTCTTGTATTTGTCTATAAAAAAAATAAACTATAAGTGTAGGTTTAAAAATAAAAATCTATTTTTTATAATAAAGGTGATAAATTAAATATATTTTAATTATTAAATTAATTTAATTTTTTTATAAATAATAGGGAAAATTACATATACCCCCTCGAGGTTTAACAAAATTACAGATACTCCCCTGAGGTTTGAGAAATTACAAATACTCCCTTGAAGGTACTATTGGCATAACAAATTAGGGGGCAAATTATTATGAAAATATAAACCTCAGGAAACAATTTATTATAAAAATATAAACTCCAGAGGGTATTTATAATTTTCTAAACCTCAGAAAGGTGTCTATAATTTAGCTAAACCTCGAAGGAAGTATATGTAATTTGCCCTAAATAATATAGATGAAAAGTATAAATAATTTGAGAAAAGACAGGCTCTAATCTCATCTTTATTGCGCGGTGGATCCATAACACTTCGCCGTCTATGTGCCACGTGTGTGGCTTTGTTTTAACCGTCGGCCGGACATACATATATCGACATTTTCCATATATGTTACTATCATTCCATCTGTCCAATGCACGGTATCACTTAAATAATTAAAAAATAATATTAATATTAAATAAAAATTTAAAATATGAAAAAGAAATTTAAAATCAAATAATTTTTAATTATTTTCATAATAATTATAATGATAATTATTTTAATTTTGTCATCAATAATGTGTCCTATATATTAAAAACAAAAATACGTGTTTTAATATAGGTAATAAAAAAAAGAAAAATCATTTTGTCCACTAAATTATTATTTAAAAATTAATTCAATTCCCGCTCCCTTAATCATATTCATAATTTTATACCTAAGCTATTTGGGGCGTTTGGCAAGAATTTTTTTTAGCTCAAATAGTTAATAAAGATAAAAAAAATAAAAATAATAATCAATAAGATAAAATGTTAGCTCAAATAGTTAATAAAGATAAAAATAATAAAAATAATAATCAATAAGATAAAATATCACATCTTACATATCAATCAATTACTTTTTCTCTCATAATTATCTATTCAATTATAAAAAAATTCATAAATCATTCACAACACAACTATTTTTCATCTCATAAAATAACAAAAAAGTTAATTGAAATAATCAAGTTCCCAAATGAGGCCTTGAATTTGCGTCAATTTTATCCCATCGTCAATTACTGTCTATGATCAAATGGAAGTTGCTGATGTAACGCTAAAACTTGACTTGAAATTTTATTTACTACCAAACTGTCCCCAAAATATCAATTACACTCCTAAATAAAATGAAATTTGAGAGTTTAATTGATATTTTAGTGATAGTTTGACAGGTAAAATAAAATTTCACATGAAATTTTGGTGTTACGTCAACAATTTCTGTTTGATTATAAACGATAGCTAATGGCAGGGGTAAAATTGATCTAAAATCAAATAGTTTAAGTGCAAAATTGATATTATTAAAAGAACAGTGATTAAATTGATTTTTGAGTGATAGTTTATGGAGACAAAATGATATTTCCGCATTAGTAAAACATAAAGGCCAAAAATAAAATAAATTTAGAAATGTGCCAATAGTTATTTTTTATTTTATTTATTTATTTATTTTTTGGACCAGTAATGTGCCAATAGCATACATTTTCCAATTCCCAATCCAAATACAAGTATGGAATCAAACTATTGGACGTACACAAAATATCAGGATAATTAAAGTTTTTTAGAGTTCCAAAGACTTCTCATTCCCATTTGCTCCTAATCACATGAGTGTGCTTGAAATCATAGGTTAGTGCCACACTTCTATCCATTCTTTTCAACCAGCACACAGCAACCGAACCTACTCCACTCACCAACACCAATCCCTACATACTCCTCTGTTTTATTCACACTCACTTGCCTTTTTTCGCAGTCAAGCCACCCTCCTCTCTCTTGCTGCCATTTCATTAGGAATGGCAACGGGGCGGGGATCACCCTCCCCGTCCCCGATCCCCGAAGGCACAAAACTCCCCCATCCCCGTCCCCGATCCCCGGCGGGGAACCCATAACCCTCCCCACCCCCGCCCCCAACGGGGATCGGGGATCCCCGATCCCGAAAAATCCCCGTAAAAAACAACATCCACAACAAACAACCCTCTCAACAGAACAGATCAGCAACACAACATTACAACCAAAAAAATATAGAGAGATCTGATTCACACACACATACATGTATACATATACAATAAATGAACCAAAAAAAAATTGATACTGATACACACACACACACACACATACATGTATACATATACACAGATCTGTGTGGATCGCGCACGGATCCATGTCGATCGACTCAGATTTACGCCGAAACATGGCTGAAACCGCGGTGCTACGGCGAGAGAGAAGAGAGAGAGGAGGTGCTACGGCCTATGGCGGTGCTGCGAATCTGCGATGGAGGATGGTAGAGGAAGTGTTGCGACGGAGAACGGCTGTTCTTGAGACTGGATCTGGTCTGGATTGATATGGCTTTGAGAGTTGACAGAGAGAGAAGAACCAGAGAGTGAGAGAGTGAGAGACAGATGAGAGTCAGTTGAGAGAGTGAGTTGAGAGATGAGAGTATGAGAGAGAGAGAGAAAGAGTTATATAAATATAATAATACAACAATAATATAACTAAACATATAAATAGAATATGCGGGGATCTTTCGGGGAAATGTTGGGCCGGGGCCGGGGCGGGGCCGGGGCCGAGAAATTAATCCCCGTCCCCGGCCCGAAAATCATCGGGGATGCATTTTTTAATACCAGCCCCGGCCCTACGGGGAATAATTTTCGGGGAAAAACCTATTTATCGGGACGGGGCGGTCCGGGTCCCCGTCGGGCCGGGTTCATATTGCCATCCCTACATTTCATTCTGTCAACAATTAGCGAGCTCAACCCAATATTCACTTCTTCTCCTACACCAACAAAGCTCGTAAACCAAATCACCCCATCGGCCACTCTATTCTCATCCCACACTGCTTCTCTGCCCCCTACAGTGATTATTTCTGTTTGGACTGCAACATCCACAAACACAACATTCCATTGATTATAACCATTTTCACAAGGAATATTTGCTCCCATCTTTGCTCAAGTGTCATCTCATAAAACATTGACTTTTTCATCTGATCTCTCGATGTTCCATCTTTGATAAACATAAAAGGACAATACCACTTCCCTACAACAATGGCTTCTGAACTCTTGTAGGATAATGGGAGATCGAATGATGGAAGGCAATCACGGAGGGCAGTGTTGATGCCTAGTGCTTCACTTAGTTGGTAGTTTTGGGGGGTTTGAGTACGAATGCACCACCCTTTTCTTCTCAAGAAGTTTGGAGGAATCCCATCTGGCGCAATTGATTTGGCATAAAAATGACCACCTCTATGGTACGGAACGATATGAAATTGTTGATATATGTCATTGGGATCTAACGGTCTCGGTTGGACATCTTGGATGCAGTTACAGCAACAACTCGTAGCCATGTCTTCTTCCTTTGAACAAGCATATGCTTCCCCGTAGAAGGAAATTGATACTAGTAAGATGAACTTAGCAATAAATTTCATCAATGCAAACAAATCATATACATTCTAGTAGCCTTTAGAAATTGATGTCTACATCTCAAGGTTTTAAAGTATCACAAATTGAATATTGGTCGCAGCGTAGCAATATGATAAATTAGGCCACGTTGTCATGAAATATTTAAATCACTAATCGCAAAAAGTTTTTATAATAGCCCATTTGATAGTATCGATTGTGAATCAGGCTATGAATTAGACAAAATACCCATACTGTGGGGACATATTTTTTGGATAGCAACATGTAGCCAAGGTGGCACCGAAATACCAGCCAAGGTGCCACGTGTCCTTGACTCGACACCGAGATAATCTCAGCTAGGCCGAGGTTATCTGCGGAGATATTGGAATCTGAGATGAGTGGATAAGGATCAAGAGTCCTAGAATGAGGAAGGACTTCAGCCTGGATAAGGATAAAGCTCTTAGGGAGTTTATCTTTATCTATTTGAGAGTCCTGGATAGACATTGAGCCAGAATCCATTGAAGCTAGGCTTCCATAGGGATCAGGTCAGTGTTGGTTATAAAAGTAAGGCACTCTCGTGGGTCTAAGGTACGCTTTTTATATTCTGAATAGTAAGTTAACCACTTTGGCTATCTTTGAGAGATAACTGACTTGATCATCGGAGTGCCCCCGGGTGGACGAACAATCGTCGGAATCTTATCTTTCTGTGACAGGTCGTTTGAGCTTAATGTATTCTGCCGGTGTTCTTCAGCTGAGTACCTTTTTGACAGTGTGGTCGAAAATTGACACACACAATTTGGCGTCGTTTGTGGGAAAAAAATGAGAATAAATGGCCAACGACGGACAGCAAGAGAAGGTTGGGGATAACATCCCTACTGGAAGTGGCAAACATGTTGACCTCGACGTCGAGGAAGATAATTGCAACAAGGAAACTTGGGATCAGAATCCCAAAGAGAAAGACGTCGGCCAGGAAGGCGACGTACCAAAGAAATTAGACCGAAGCGGGTATTATAATGAGGACGACGTCCAGGTATAGAAAGATAGATGCCTGCAGTGGGACGGCGAGATGAAGGGAATGGCGAACAAATTGGTGGACCTGCAAATGGTCATCAATTTCATGGTGCAGAACAACGTCATGTAGCCACCGTTCCCGTTACAAGATACGCCGATTCTAGCAGCCAAGAAAGATGCCCAAAAAGGGGGGCAGAAAACAGTTCCTGCAGCACGACATGATTAAGGGACATTCTTCGGCCTCGGCGGGAGGTCGGGCATGAAGAATCAATGAGGAGAGAATCCCAGAAAACACGTCGAACCAAAGAAGCCTGCACCAAAGAACATCGGGATGTTCAGGTAAAGGAACTCTGTTTTGACACCAAAAAGACTTATAATGACACTGGAAGTAGCGCACCAAAGAGGCTGAAATCCAGTGATAGCCGAGCTCCTAGATGGACCAAGGAGGATCTGAGGGATTACCTCCAGAGGAAGCGACAAGATGTCGAGGTAATCTCTTCGGTCAAGCCGAGAACGTCGTTCTTAGTAGAGTTGGACAAATTTGAGGCCCTTAAAAGGTTTTACATGCCGACATTGCAAATATATGACGATAAGTCGGACCTCAACTTTCACGTCGGCTTGTACCTGAACTTAATGGCACTATACACCGGGAACGAGTCATTGTTTTGCAAGGTGTTCCCCTTGTCCTTTGGAAAATTGCATCGGACTGGTTTTACAAGTTGCCGAAAGGAACTGTGAAAAGCTGGGAAGGACTGACCGAGATGTTCGTGGTCAGGTTTGTGACAAACAAACTACAGCCATTAAGGGTGGGCTCCTTGATGGCTCTAAGAATCAGTGAGGATGAAAGCCTTAGGGCCTATGCCAAGAGGTACTATGAGGTGTTCAGCCGAATACCAGGGTGCAACCAAGAGGTGGCGGTCGTGTCTTTTAAGAATGGCATGAACGATGATTGTCTGCTTCGAAAATCATTGGCAAAGACACTGCCAAAAAGTATGGAGGAACTCCTGAGCAGAATTGAGAAGTATGCGAAGGCCGAGGAAGACATGTTGGGAACAAAGGCGTCGAAACAAGAGAAAAGAAACAGCTCGCCGAAGCGAGGCTGAGGTAACACTGGGTACAACAAGCAAGAGCCAGGATTAAGGGCTGCGCAGGCAGTCACAACCATATTTCGAATCCCGGTTTACAAAGTCTTGAAGAAAATCCGAAATCAACCCTATTACATAGCACCAGTAAGGGTTTCGGACGAATTTATGAAAAGAAGCCTTGACAAGCACTGTGTTTACCATAATGAAGATGGACATCTGACTTAGGGGTGCAGAGCCCTGAAAGCACATCTGGAAGACCTGGTAAGACAAGGTCATTTAAGGGACCTTGTAGATGAGGCCAGGACAAGGGAAGAACAAGCAAGACTACCTCAGGCACCGGTAGCACCGCCTCCTCCAGCACCACAACTGCAGGTAGGCGGACCTTGAGTGATCAATGTGATTCACTTGAAGGTCAATGAGAACGAAATACGTGAGGAGACTCAGAAGGTAAAACACTTGTAGCATGTGTACGAAGTCCGGCAGAAAAAACCTAGGGCAGACGAAGGCCAAGGACCAGTGGTGTCCTTTACTGAAGATGACCTAGAGATAGTGTAGTATCCACACAACGATGCCTTGGTAATATCCCTCCAGATTAGAGAATGCCAAGTGAAGCGCATCATAATTGACCAGGGTAGCTCTTGTGACATCATGTATGTCAGGTGTTACAAGGAGCTTGGCCTTTACCAAGATGATCTGGAGCAGTCCAATGGTTGGGTTCAATGGAACGCCAACATGGGCCCTGGGAGCAGCAAGTTTGGAAGTGCAGGTTGACACCAAGAAGGTGAAAATAGAATTTACAATAATTGACACCCCCTCCCTTAAAATGCTATTCTGGGAAAGCCATGGCTGCATACAATGGGGGCTGTTCCCTTAACATTGCACCAGTTATTGCGATTCCTAACAAAACAGGGAATTAAGGAAGTCAAAGGGGATCAGGTGCAAGCGAAGAATTGCTCCATGGGAGTAATGAAATGCACCTGCAACATACGAGAAGCAGAAGTAGCAGAGATCGAGAATGAGGACATGGAAGTCCTGGATGACGTCGGCAAAGAGCTAGCCGAGAAGAGTAAGGAAGCCCTGAAGAAAATTCCTTGTCTAGTAAGGGGATGAAGAGCGCTTCTTCCTTCTCGACTCGGGCTTGGCCGAGGAAGAGAAAAAAGAGCTAGAGGCGTTCTTGAGAGTCAACATTGAGGTGTTTTCCTGGACGCCGTACGAGAAGCCTGGCATTGACCCCGAGGTCACTTGCCATAGACTGAATGTGGACAGGTCGGCCAAACTTGTCATCCAGCGAGCAAGGAGGCCTACGTTGATGCACGTCGAGGCAATAGAAGAGGAAGTGGATAAACTTCTGGAGGCTAGGGCCATTCGAGAGGTGAACTACCCAACATGGCTTTCAAACACGGTTGTCATAAAGAAAAAGAATGGGAAGTGGAGGGTCTATGTGGATTTCACCAGCCTGAACAAGGCTTATCCCAAAGATAGTTTCCCACTCCCCAAAATTCACCAATTGATGGATGCCACCTCAGGATATGGAAGGATGAGCTTCTTGGATGCTTATAGGGGGTACCATCAGATAGTTATGTACCCCCAGATGAGGAGAAGACTGCATTCACCACCCCAAAAGGGTTGTGTTGCTATAGAGTGATGCCTTTCAGGCTGAAAAATGCAGGAGCAACTTACCAGAGACTGGTGACCAAGATGTTCAGGCATCTAATAGGCAGAACAGTGAAGGTATACATAGATGACATGGTCGTGAAGACCAAGGAACCTGAGGATCATCTGGAAGACTTAAAGGCAGTTTTTGACATGCTTAGAACATATCGGCTCCGACTCAATACATCAAAGTGCACATTTGGAGTTGGGTCTGGTAAGTTCTTAGGATACTTGGTTACCAAAAGGGGCATCGAGGCTAGCCCAGATCAGATCAAGGCCATCTTAGAATTAGAGAGCCCAACATCGGCAAAGCAAATGCAAATGTTGACTGAAAGGGCTGCAGCCCTGAATAGATTCATAAGCAAAAGCTTTGACAAATGTAAACCCTTCTTCGGCTTAGTGAAGAAAGCCACAGACTTCTTATGGACCAAAGAGTGCGAAGTCGCCTTACACGACTTGAAGAAGTATTTGACCACAGCTCTAGTTCTCTCAAATCCAGCACCTGGAGATGAGCTGTTCTTATACTTGACAGTTTCAGAACATGCAGTGAGTGCAATAGTAATCAGAAAAGAAACGGGAGAGCAAATGACAGTTTGCTATGTGAGTAAAATCCTAGCTGATGTAGAGACCAGATACCTACCCTTGGAGAAGCTAACACTGGCTTTAGTAACGGCTTCCAAGAAACTGAATCATTACTTTCAAGCCCACAAAATTGTGGTGTTAACTGAGCATCCCTTGAAGTCCCTGTTGCAGCAGGGAGATCTGACAGACATAATAGCCAAATGGGCAGTGGTGTTGGGCCAATATGACCTAAAATTCAGATCTAGAACAGTAATCAAAGGCCAAGTTTTGGCCGACTTTGGGGCTGAGTTCACACCAGGCGCCATCATACATCGGGCTCCGTTGAGCGAGGTATACGATGTCTAAATGAACAAGAAGAAACCCAGCTAGGGATAGTAGAACAAAGAAAGGAAAAGAAACTCAGGCCATGCAGTATTTACATCGGCGACTCCTTCTGACTGTTTGTTGATGGAAGTTGAAACCGATAAGAAGTGGGAGCAGGAGTAGTGCTAGTATCACCAGATGGGCAGATACTGGAACAATCCATTCGTTTGGGGTTTAAAGCCTCAACCAATGAAGCAGAGTATGAAGCACTGATCGCAGGATTAAAGCTGGCAGTAGCAATAGAAGCTGATGAGGTAATAGTCTTCTGTGACTCCCAGTTTATCATCAACCAGATAACAGGCGAATACGTAGCCCTAGATGAAAGAATGTCGGCCTATGTAAAGGAGGTGGGCAGACTGGTAGCCTTATTCCAAAATTATCGACTACAGCAGGTTAGCCGAGATGACAACAGCCATGCTGATGCTCTGGCCAACCTGGCTAGTGCAATGAAATCTGGAGAGACAAGGACGATAATGGTTGACTAATTGTCAGGTCCAAGCATAGAACTACTGAACACAGAGCATAAAGCAATGTGTGTAGAGATGGGGACCAAGTTGGATGGATACGATAATAATATTCCTTAGAGATGGGAAACTGCCAGATGATCACAAAGAGGCACACAAGATCAGGCTGAAGTCAGCAAGGTTCAGTCTAATAGCAGAGGGACACCTCTACAGAAGATCTTTTACTTGACCCCTTTTGAGATGTGTGCATCCTTCACTAGTTGAAGACTTTCTGTATGAAATATACGTAGGACCATGTGGAAGCCACGTTGGGGACAGGTCACTTGTTCATAGGGCCATTACTCAGGGGTATTGGTAGCCCTACATGCAGAAGGATGCTGAAGCTTATGTCATGAAGTGTGAGAAGTACCAGAGGTTTGCACCTTTGATACATCTACCAGCAGCGGACTTGAATCCAGTGTCCAGTCCTTGGCCATTTGCCCAATGGGGTATGGATCTTGTTAGATAATTGCCTCAAGCAACTGGATAAAGGAAGTTCTTGCTAGTGGCAACAAATTACTTCACCAAGTGGGTAGAAGCTGAACCCCTTGCAAAAATTCAGGACGTTGATGTGAAGAACTTTATATGGAAGAACATCATCACCAAGTTTGGGATCCCAAGGGAAATAATAGCAAACAATGGTACACAGTTGACAGTAAGCTAATCAAGAGCTTTTGTGCAAAGTACAAAATCAAGAATTATTACTCTACTCCAAGCTTTCCTTAGAATAATAGTCAAGCAGAAGCCTCCAATAAGGTTATCTTGGATGGAATCAAGAAGAGGCTGGAAGCAGCAAAGGGAAAGTGGGTGGAAGAGTTACCCAATGTACTCTAGGCATATCGGACTATGTCGAGAAAATCAACTAAGGAGTCACCATTTGTCATGGCTTATGGCACAGAAGCAGTTATTCCACTCGAGGTCGGCATCCCAGGGATCAGAACCCGGGGAGTAGAAAAATGGGACCAATGAGGCATTCTTGGCCCGAGATCTGGATCTGCTAGAAGAAAGAATAGAGAAAGCAACAATTCAGTTTAGGGCATACCAGCAGCAGCTTGCCAGGGCTTATAATAAGAAGGTTAATCCATGAGAGTTCCAAGTTGGGGATCTCGTCTTAAGAAAGGTCGTCGGTAATAAGAAGGATCCCAAAGAGGGCAAGCTTGGCCCAAATTGTGAGGGACCTTATAGAATCATCTCGGTCCTGGGCAATGGTGCATATTGGCTTAAAGGCAGTGAAGGCAAAGAGTTGCCAAGACCTTGGAATACTTGCAACCTGAAGTTTTTCTATCATTAGATTTTTTGTTTTTTAAAATTTTCTGTTATTAGCCAAAGTAATAATAAAATTTTAGCTCGATTTTTTATTTCAAACTTGTGTAACATGGTTGAACAGTCCCTTGGCGATGTTTTTGATTGAAACATGATGAATAACTTAGACTTATTATATGGCAAAATTGAATTGTACTTACATATAATAGAGTTGAATTAAGTTGGCGATGTTTCTGATTGAAACATGACGAATAACTTAGACTTATTATATGACAGAGTTGAATTATACTTGCATATAATAAAGTTGAACTAAATTGGCGATGTTTCTGATTGAAACATGACGAATAACTTAGACTTATTATAGGGTAAAGTTGAATTATACTTGTATATAATAGAGTTGAACTAAGTTGGCGATGTTTCTGATTGAAACATAACGAACAACTTAGACTTATTATATGACAGAGTTGAATTATACTTACATATAATAGAGTTGAATTAAGTTGAATTAACCTAGACTTGCCATATCAGTAGAGTCAGACACAGATTGAAACTAAGTACATGTCAGTTAGTTAGATTAACAAAGAGACCAAGGTTGGTAACCTCGGCCAGTCTTTGTTTGAATTTGACCTCGGCGACGAGGTCAAATCCACATGCTTAATGAGAACCCAAGTGGAACTTAAGTTTACATTAGAGGGCAGAAGGCTGCAGAATGATGCTTGGGAGTTGGAATCTACAAGCTAAGGTTAGTTTAACACTTGTTGAAATTTTAAGAAAAATTTACAAGTTGAAGTTAAGCCGAGGTTATGTTAAAGGAAGGATGGTTTAACACTTGTTGAAATTTAAGAAAAATTTACAATTTGAAGTTAAGCCAAGATTATGTTAAAAGAAGTATCTATGTACTTGCCGGGATTACCAAGTTGCCGAGATTACCATGTTGCCAAGACTTAGAAGATATTTGAAGATAGAAGTCTTGCTAAGTAAAAGTAATGTGGCAGGTTTTATATAGCACTTGTGAAAATATTTTCTATAATGTTTTCAAGTGTTAAGCTAAGGCCGAAATAAGCAAGATTGAAAGTTTGTCCGAGGTATGTTAATCTGAGGAGACTATACAAAAAAGGCATAAACTGAAGACATGCAAAAGATTCTAAGTATGGAAGCAGTAAAGCATACAAGCATACAATCACACTGAAAGAAGAAATTAGAGAATGCATTCAGATAAGAAAAGAAGGCACTTTGGCCTGACATTGAAGAATAATTGTTCAGATTACTGAAAGGCACATCGGCCAAATAAAGAGCTAAACATTGTTCAAAAAGAAAAAAGTACTAAGTACAGAGGAAAAGCTTCAAGATTAGACTATTCGGCATTATCAGCTGGACCGGTTTGGGGCTCGGAAGACATCTGAGAACTCTTTTCGGCGGCCTTCTCAACCGCGAGCTCGGCATCGATCTTTTGGAGAGTTTGGTTGATGCTCTTCTCGGCGATAGGTGCGTCAGATGTTGTCTTCTTAGGGGCGGCATCTTTTGAGACCTTGTCTTCCTCATCTTGAGTCAAGTCTGAGACTTGCTCATTCAGAGTGGGGGACTTGGCCCCAGCATCCACAGCTTTCTCGAACTTTTCGGCCTCAACTTCCTCCTCGGACTTAGCCTCGTCCTTGGACTGGCTTGGAGAGGGAGGAAACGGTGGGACGAGGTTGAAATCGCGAACACGAGAAGGTAATCTAATTATTTTAATTTTGCAATCTTTTTCAGGGAAACCAAATAGGAGGGAATTAGAGGAATGAATTTCTCTGTTTTTCATCACCATTAAAATCAAAAAAAGTCAAATCAAATTGAAATCAAAAGAAATTGGAGTTTGGATTTGTACTTTTCTAAGAATTGGATTCAGAATCTTCAAAGATGGTGAGTGAGTGAGTGCGAGTGTTGTTGAAGGGAGAGGAGGATAGGATGGTACTTGGAGTTTTCAGTGAGACTCATTTTGGTGGGTGAGATATATGGGGGTGGGTGATAGACCTTACACATCACAAAATAATCTTGTGGACCTCTCCCATTACTAAAACTAGAAGAGGGACCTTAGACTAATTTTCTTTATTTTTTGCAAACTTACATTTCAGTATAAAGTTTAAAAAAATATTTACAAATTAATAATAAATATTATAAATATTAAAATTATAAATTATAATTTTTTTATTAATAAGTAATTAATTTTTTATAGTACCACTGAGCTATGTTTTTCCCTTAATTTTTTAATGTAAATTATTGTGAAAAAAATGAAATTAATTCAATAATGGCCGCAATATGACTTTATTATATTAATGTTAAAAATGTAAATAGCTTATTTTCAAAAGAGTAATGTAATATAAATAAAAAATTCATACATAATGATATTACTCATTGTGAACCTTTTACTTCAAAACAATGATTGAAGATAGATCTATATTTATAATAATGGTATTACCATATCACTCTTATCAGATTTTTTATATAAATTTTTTGTATGTTTAGAATTTTCTTTTTCAAAATTATATTTGTCTTTAATTAATTTAAAGATAGAGATAAATTCATGTGGCTACAATTAAAAATTTTGAAAAAATTTAAAATGAGTTAACTGAACACACCAAAAAAATAAATAAATAAATAAATAACTTTTTTTAAAAAAAAATTCACCTATTGAAACTTTTTTAAATTTTTTTGATTCATCAAGTCAAGTACATTTTAGAAATTTAAAAATTTTTAAAATTAAAAAAAAAAATCAACAAAAACAAAAACTAAAACTAAAAATAAATCACCAATGGCTAATCCTAAACAATTGAAGCAAATTGTCTAGCAAATGTTATAAACACACATAAGACAATTTAATTGATGCATTTATTAAAATTATAAAATAACAAAATCGTCCACATGAAAAGTGTGTTGGTCCACATTCATCATCTTATAAAATTAAAAATCAAGATTTATTTTATTACAAAAATAAAATGTAGAGTTTTTTTGTTATAATTTTCTCTACATTATTGTGTAGCTTCTTGGCCATTAAACTTGGGATTTCTAATCCTAAATGCATGTTGGGATTGGTTAACCTTGTTGGTGCTATTTGTTCAAAAAAAAAAAAAAAAAAAAAAAAAAACCTTGTTGGTGTTACATATTCAATAAAAGCTTTTCTGTATCTAAATTTTTATTTCGGTGGTGTTATATACACCAATTAGTATATTAATCAATGTACCAATTAATATTATGCCATTATTACTGATCTCACCTATTATACAAATTACAAATATCCAAAATATCTAAAATTGTATCACATCTGTTAATGCATTAGTTAGTACACTAATTGGTGCATATAACATTATTCTTTTTATTCTCAAAAGATAATAAATTAGTGGAAAGACTACTTTATTCTTCCAAGAAAAATTAGTTTTGATCAGGAAGATGAACAAAGAAAATGAATTCCATGAACCAACACAAGCATTCAAACAATACAACCAAGGTCATATTATACATACAGAAAAGAAATCAAAACAAGCTCGTTTAAATTTTCTTATTCCTCTCCTCGTTTCAAAAAATTAAAATAAAATACAAGCATAGAATTAAACAACATCATATGCACATAAGATGATACAGATAAATGGAAGTTTGTAAGAATTCCAAACTCTTTCATTCCCATTTGCTCCTAAGCACCTGAGTGTGCTTGAAATCATAGGTTAATACCACACTTCCATCCATTCTTTTCAACACAAACCTCTCAACCAGCACATAGCAACCAAACCTACTCCACCCACCAACACCAATCCCTGCATACTCCTCTGTTTTATTCACCGTCACTTGCCTTTTTTTGTCGCCAAGCCACCCTCCTCTCTCTTGCTCCCATTTCATTCGATCAACAATTAGCGAGCTCAACCCAATATTCACCTCTACTCCTACACCACCAAAGCTCGTAAACCAAATCACCCCATTGGCCACATTATTCTCATCCCACACCGCTTCTCTACCCGCCACAGTGACCATTTCTCGTTGGACAGCAACATCCACAGACACAACGTTCCCTTGATTGTAACCATTTTCACAAGTGAATATTTGCTCCCATCTTTGCTCAAGTGTCATCTCATAGAACATTGATATTTTCATCTGATCTCTCAGTGTTCCGTCTTTGATAAACATGAAAGGACAATACCACTTCCCCACAACAATGGCTTCTGAGCTCTTGTAGGATAGTGGGAAATCAAATGCTGGAAGGCTGGCACGGAGGGCAGTATTGATGCCTAGCGCTTCACCTAGTTCATAGTTTTTGGGTGTTTTGGTATAAATTTCCCACCCTTTTATTCTTAAGAAGTACGGAGGAAAAGCATCTGGTAAAATTGATGTAGCATAAAATGTACCACCACTTCTGCAAGCTGTTGCATAAGGAATGATCTGAAATTGCTGATATATGTCATTAGGATCTAGTGGTCTTGGATCAACGTCTCGAATGCAGTTGCAAAAACAACAGGTACGCATGTCTTCCTCCCTTGAACAAGCATATGCTTCCCTATGAAGGCAATCGAAATCAAGTAGTAAGACAAACCTAGCAATACGTTCCAATCCGGGGACAAATTCAGATTCTAATTTTTAGAGCGAAAACACATGTAACTAGTAATTGAGAAAATTCGTCCAAAGTGTATAGTACAATATCAAATTTTACTTTCAATATATATATATATCATCATTAATTAGATATTTGTTGTTAATATGGTTGAGTATGAAAATATGATGATGCAGTTGGGCATATTCTCTTCATTAAAATTACTTATTCAATGTTGATCCTAAGTTCATGAATAATTGTACTTGGGCAGAGCTATGTTTGACCCATGAGAAGACCTTAATTATTGCCCATCACCAACCACACTTACCATCTAAATTTAACACTGTTATATGATGTGCAGACCATGGTTTTAAAAAACGGACTAGACCGGTCGGTTCAACCGGTTGAACCGTCGACCGATCGGGGTTTCGGTCCGGATATACTCTCTGAACCGGTTGAAGTCAAAAACCGGTGTGTTTAAAGAGAACCGGAAAAACTGACGGTTCTTTAATTTTTCTGTCTTTCTTCTCTTTCTTTCTTATTTTATATATATTATATATATAAAAGAAAACTTTAATTGAAAATTCTTTTTCAAGGGTCTCCTCTTGTGAGGAATCCCATTAAGAGCTTGAAATTATTGTGAGTCTCTACCTATTTATAAGAAAAAAAATATTCCAAAAAAACTCAAAAAATCCATTTGGGATTCAATCAAATTTATTGGAGAAAGAATTGAAATTTTGATATCCCTCCAAAATTTTAGTTCTTCTTTCAATTAAATTATTTGAATTAAAATCATACGGAGAGAATATTGAATATTTGATTTTCTCTTTCATAATTAAAATTATTAATATTTTAAAATATATTATTATATTTTTTAGTAAAAAAAATATTAGGAGAAATATTTAAGATAATTTAATATTTTATTTTTTTTAATTTTTAATTTTATTATTTTTATTTTTATTTAAATATAAATTTAATATTTATTACGTCACGGTTCGATTCCGGTTCAACTCAACGGTTGAACCAATGACCTGTCCACCCGATCACTTTTCTGGTTCGATCACCGGTCCGATTTTTAAAACATTGGTATAGACACAGCATAAACAAATTATGTCAATTGGCAAGCAAGAAAATGAAGGGAAAAAAAGGCTCAAACAAACAGAAATTCTCAAATCTATAAATTTTTGATTCAGCTATTGCATAGTATACATACCCTTTACGAGACCCATGTGGCTTTATTGCATAATACAGATTGGAAGACAATGGCTGATTTAGAACTGGAACAAAGGTAGCATCATAAAAAACAGTACCGGACGAGTCTTGAACAGTGAGGTTCTTGTTCTGCGGGAAAGGCAGATCGATTAGATTCCGATTCTTACACAATCCGAAACAAGTAGTAGTCTCGGATTCTTCGTCTTGGATTACCAAATAACCAGAGTTTGGACCCTCTGGTGGTAATGAAAGATATTCAGGAGATCTTAGGTAGTATGAAAGAGGCCTTGCCACATACATCTCTCCCCCCTCCCTAAAAAATAAAATAAAAAGATTCCTTTGCTATGTCTAGTCTTCCTAGCTTATGATTTGTATTTGGAGCACCATGTTTGTTGTCATGTGTATTTATATACATGAAAGTATGACCACATAATTTATTCAGATAGATGAGACTTTTTAAAAATGAATTCTAATGATTCTATTTAAATAATTTGATCCATTGATTTTTTAGGTTTTTGTGTGTAAATCATATATATTCATAAAATAATAAAATAATTTGATCTGATAATTGTGTAATCTTATGATTTAATTATATTTATTTTTAAAAAATGAAAGATTTAATTTTAAAATTATACTTGTCTTTTTTTTTAAATAAAAAAAAAGCATTAAATCATCTATCTACTATAATTATTAAATTAATCTAATCTAATATTTTTATGAATAATTTTTTTTAATAATTAAACTATACATAAAAATAATGGACTAGAGACACAAGCTAAGCATTGTGTTTTTATTTATGTGTTAGGCTTGTGTTTAGTAATAAAATACGATGAATGGCGTGTTGAATTCAAATAGGCCAGTACATGGAAATTTCGTCATCGGTTGCAAACGACATTTGACTGATATATGCTTTTTATTTTAATGAATATTTTATTATAAAAAAATTAAAATAAATTATAAATATACCCATGAATTTTGTTTAAAATATAGTTTGTTCATGTAATTTGAAAATTATAAATACCTAATTGTTATAATATTTTATTTAACAGAATTAATTGAAAAAATAAAATTTCTAACTACTCTTCTATACAATAATTAAATTACCTGAATTATTAGTCAAAATAATTTTTTGATATCATTAAAACCTGTTCATTAACTTGATGATTTATTAATAAAAGAGATTATTTGTTATAAAATTAAAAATTTTAGGGGTGAGATGTAATTTTCTAAATTATAGGGATAACTCATATTTTAAACAAACATCATAGGTGTGTTGTAATTTGGAATTTGGAATTATCCCTCATATTAAGATTTTATAAGATTAAAAGACATGGAATATTTTTATAATAGTTGGGGTCCCTCAACATTTTCACAGAGAAATTTCGGCACAGAGAAAATTCAACACATAGGAATTTGTCTTCACATAGAAATTTCAGCCCTTCTATGTGACAAGTTGAAATTTCTCCAATAATATTATTGAAAAATCTTAATTGATAAGAAAAAATATATAGGTCATCTTCTACTACTAAAAGTTGAAGATGGATGTTTCACTAATTTTCTTTCCAATTTACCCTAAAAAATGGTTAAATTACGAATACACCCCATGAAATTTGCTTAAAGTACATATTACCCCTATAATTTGGAAAATGAAAAATGCCCCTTTGTTAAAAAAATTTATTTAGCAGAATTAACTAAAAAATAAACTTCATAATTGCTCTCTTAAATAATAATAAAATTACCTAAATTACTAATTAAAACATATTTCTAACATCATTAAAAACTGTTAATTGACTTGATGATTTATTAATAAAATGAGCGATTTGTTATGAAATTAGAAACTTCAAGGGGTGGAATATAATTTTCAGAACTACATGAGGTGATTTATATTTTAATCAAACCTTAAGTAATGTATTTATGGGGTCTTTTCTTTTTTTTTTTGT
Source organism: Camellia sinensis (assembly GCF_055761805.1). Lineage (NCBI taxonomy): Eukaryota > Viridiplantae > Streptophyta > Magnoliopsida > Ericales > Theaceae > Camellia > Camellia sinensis. The sequence continues at coordinate 195,408,792 of NC_138965.1, forward strand.
AATCAAATATTTATAGGGGTGTTTGGCAAAGGATTTTTTTAAGCTTTTTGGGTTAAAATCTATAAAAAGAAAAAAATAAATTAAAACAACTAGTAAGACAAAATATCACATCAAATTTATAATTATTTTATTTTTTTCTTATAAATATTACATCAAATTATAAAAAAATTTAACTCATTTTTTAAATAAAAATATTTTAACTTATTAAAACAATCAAAACTAAAATATCTAACTTTTTAAACGAGGCCATAATTTATCCTTAAAAAAAAAAAAAAAAAAAAAATAGACATATTAGAGAAGTCAAAGAATATCGAGGTGCTTCGGAGGATGGAGATAAGACAATTTGGAATACAATTTCCAACACTTTGCGTCCGTTTGGGAAGTGGACTGGCTTTTTGATTTTTTGGCTTTTTTGACTATTTTAGCCTGGGCTTAAAAGTTTGGTTTGGGAAGAGCTTTTTGACTTTTTGGCTTTTTTGAATTTTTTTGTGAGAGAAGAATGTAATGATTGTGGGTTGGATGTGATGTTTTGTTTGTTATGGCTAAAATAGCCTATTTTATTTTTTGTGGCTAAAATAACCAAAAAAGCCTGCAAACCCACTTGCCAAACACAGGCTTTGTTACGTGCACGCCAAAACCATCTTTTGTCGTTGAGTCAATGCTATATATATTAGGGATTTTTGGCCTTTTTTTTTTTTTTTGAGGCGCACGAAATAAAACGATAACCTCAAAACTCCCTCAAATTTAAAAAATTATAATTAGAAGATTGAAATATCGATAAATATGAAACGATTAAACGGTTTCTCTCCCTTCCCTCTATTTCATTGTTTAAAACACAAAAATACACAATATTACAAACAAATTTCAGCTCCGCTACGTAACTCGAAATATTAATGACTCGAATGGCTCGAAATTCTAAAATGATTTTAGGATTGTTTTTTTAATTCTCTTACCGATAAGATAATATTTTCCGTACTATTCGGGCCATTTGAGCTCTACGAATTCGAACTCTCACGCATTTTCCAACAAATTTTACTATTATTCTATCAAACAAAAATAGAATATATAAAAATAAAATAAAATTTTACTCTCAATTTATCAAATAAAAATAAAGCACATAACACTAGAGTCAAATTTTACTTTGGTGTTATCAAACAAAAACAGAGTATATAAATACAAAAGTAAAATTTTACTTTCATTCTAACAAATAAAAACAAAGCACATAGTACCAGAATAAAATTTTTCTCTCATTCTATCAAACAAAATCAAATCATACACAATAAAAATAAATCAAAAAAAATAAAAATAATTAATCAACAAATCAACATACTTGATCGAACTCAAACAATAATTAAACAAGTGATCGAAGCAAAACCTCTAAAGCTCGATCAACGCTCTCAATTTCAATGAAACTCTCAAAATCAGATATAGATTATATAAATTTGAAATGTAAGCTCCCGTTGATACAAATTTTGAGATTGCCAGAGAACATGTGGCAAATTTGGTAAGATCGTTGTTGGCGAGATAGTCTATTGTTGATCGACAACGAGATCGTTGGCAGCTAAATCTTTAGACTTTGAAATCGTCTTCATTGATTTTGGAAATAGCCTTCATTGACTCAAATATATGAGATTGAATTTTCAAATATATATACATTGAAGGATAATATTGTCAAAAAAAAAAAAGAAGAAGAAGAAATTATGGTATATCTTTATTTTGCCACGTTCCTCTTTTGAAGGGCTTTTTGAAACTAAATTAATTGAGATGTCTTTTATCCTAAAAAAAAACCCAAAAAAGAAGGTTTCATAAAAAAAAAAAAAAAAAAAAAAAAAAAAAAAAAAGCCATATATATTAAAAGTGACAGCCAAAGTGGAACCAGGACCCGAGCATTGGGGTATTAGAAAGGAGACATGCGGACATATATAGTTGAGTGGGTTGAAATGAGTTCAAACAACTTAAATAATTATTAAAAAAATAACATCTTTATTTAAACAAAACACAATATATATTATTTTAAATCAAAATCACACACCCACTGATATATATAAGCAAATTTGTAACCATTCACTACAAGAAAATACACATTTGAGAAAGCAACCTTGTTACATACATCTCTCTGTCCTAAAAAACTGAAAGTTCTCTCTTATGTTTGTCATGTGTATATATAAAGAATTTTAATCAAATCCAAAATTAAAATATGTTAAAAGTTGCCAAGTTGACGCATACGTTCAAAATCAATTAACTTGCTAATCGACTCACTTTAGAAATTTTATTGACAAGGGTTGAGCAATTTTGCAATTTAAATCTTAATTTAAAAAAAAAATTAGCAATTTGTAAGACTTATTACTAGTTTCGTTTCAATGATTTAAATTAAGTTGACTTATTTTCAAGTTCAAATCTTAATTTGAGAGAACTTGAGGATCCTGTGGGGCTCACTAGGGGTCCCGTTTTGATAATCCGAACTATTTATTTTATAAGATTCTCTGTGTATATTATACATAAAAAAAATTATATCGATTTAATAATCGTAACCTTTTCATTTTATCGTATTTATTTCTAAAAAAATGAATGATTTATTTTCAAAAACATACTTATCATTCCTTATTTTGGAGACAAATACATTAAAATAAAAAAAGTTACGATTATCAGGTTAACCTAATTTTTTTCATAGATAATATACGCTGAAAACCTTACAAAATAAATAATTCGAATCATTAAAATAAGACTCGTGATAAACCCCACTAAGCCCTCTCAAATTTTCTCAAATTAAGATTTCAACTTGAGAAAAGTTCAACCCTATATATTGACAAATATCAATGTATAGTCTAAATTTAATTTATACATGTACCCACAAAGCACTCATATGGTGAAAAAACTATTTAATATTCTTGAAGCGGCATGTGTTCATATTCTTTCACTAATCATCATATACTATGTTCTCTCATATTGCTCAATCACCCAATACAAAATCATAAACCTTACTTTCTTCACAAATTACAACACTTTAGAACACCACGTAGTCGTGTTCTAAGAGCCTCCAATAACCACTCTCTGATCATATTTTTCAATTATGGACAAGTTTTCTAGCAATATTTCTCGAACTGGAAGTTTTACTGATGGTTTAAGAGATGAGATTTTCTCTATTTTAAAATTTGAATTAGAGAGTGTTACTCAGGTTTGTAGAATTTATAAATAAAAAAAATTTAGATGAATTTAATAATTATAACACATTTAATTTATTGTATTTGTCTATAAAAAAATAAACTACAAGCGTGGGTTTAAAAATAAATTATCTATTTTTTTTATAATAAAGGTGATAAATTAAATTAATTTAATTTTTTTTTTTGTAAATAATATGGATGAAAAGTATAAATAATTTGAGAAAAGACATGCTCTAATCTAATCTTTATTGCGTGGTGGATCCATGACAGTTCGCCGTCCATGTGTGCCACGTGCGTGGCTTTGTTTTAACCGTCGGCCGGACATACATATATCGACATTTTCCAGATGTGTTACTATCATCCCATCCCATCTGTCCAATGCACAGTATCACTTAAATAATTAAAAAATAATATTAATATTAAATAAAAATTTAAAAAATATTTTAAATTATGAAAAAAGAAATTTATAATTAAATAATTTATAATTATTTTCATAATAATTGTAATTATAATTATTTTAATTTTATCATCAATAATGTGTCCTATATATTAAAAACAAAAATACGAGTTTTAATATAATTAATAAAGAAAAAATATTATTTTATCCACTAAACTATTATTCAAAAATTAATTATTTGTGGGGGTTTGGCAATAATTTTTTTTGGCTAAAATAGCCGAAAAGACCCAAAAAAAAAAAAATCAATAAGATAATATATCATATTTTACACATCATTCAATCACTTTTTCTCTCACAACTATCTATTCAATTACAAAAAAATTCATAAATCATCCAAAACATTACTATTTTTCATCTGATAAAATAACAAAAAAAGTTAATTGAAATAGTCAAGTTCCCAAATGAGACCTTGATTTTGCATCAATTTTACCCCATCGTCAATTATTGTCTATGATTAAACGGAAGTTGCTAGTGTAATGCAGAAACTTGGCTTGAAATTTTATTTACTACCAAACTATTCCCAAAATATTAATTACACTGCTAAATAAAATGAAATTTGAGAGTTTAATTGATATTTTAGTGATAGTTTGATAGGTAAAATAAAATTTCAAATGAAATTTCGGTGTTACGTCAGCAATTTTTGTTTGATATAAACAGCAGCTAATGGCAGAGATAAAATTGATCTAAAATCAAATAGTTTAGGTGCAAAATTGATATTATTAAAAGAATAGTGGTTAAATTGATTTTTGAGTGATAGTTTAGAGACAAAATGATATTTCCTCATTAGTAAAACATAAAGGCAAAAAATCTAATAAATTTAGTAATGTACCAATAGTTATTTTTATTTTTATTTTTATTTTTATTTTATTTTTTTGGACCAGTAATGTGCCAATAGCATACATTTTCTAATTTCCAATCCAAATACAAGTATGGAATCAAACTATAGGACCTACACACAATATCGAGCAAGGATCCTCTAAAGTTTTTTTTTCCTAAAGTTTCCTAGAGTGGTGCATTGTGTGATTGAGATTTAATGACAAGTCACATCAATTTTTCAGCATTAAATCTCAATCACACAATACACCACTTTAGGAAACTATAAGAAAAAAACACTCTAGAGGATCCTTGGTGCACAATATCAGGATAACTAAAGTTTTTTAGGGTTCCAAACACTTTTCATTCCCATTTGCTCCTAATCACATGAGTGTGCTTGAAATCATAGGTTAGTGCCACACTTTTATCCATTCTTTTCAGTACAAACCTCTCAACCAACACATAGCAACCAAACCTACTCCATCCACCGACACCAATCCCTGCATACTCCTCTGTTTTATTCACACTCACTTGCCTTTTTTCGCCGCCAAGCCACCCTCCTCTCTCTTGCTCCCATTTCATTCTGTCAACAATTAGCGAGCTCAACCCAACATTCACTTCTTCTCCTACACCAACAAAGCTCGTAAACCAAATCACCCCATTGGCCACTTTATTCTCATCCCACACTGCTTCTCTGCCCCCTACAGTGACTATTTCTGTTTGGACTGCAACATCCACAAACACAACATTCCCTTGATTGTAACCATTTTCACAAGTGAATATTTGCTCCCATCTTTGCTCTAGTGTCATCTCATAAAACATTGACTTTTTCATCTGATCTCTTAGTGTTCCATCTTTGATAAACATAAAGGGACAATACCACTTCCCTACAACAATGGCTTCTGAACTCTTGTAGGATAATGGAAGATCGAATGATGGAAGGCGATCACGGAGGGCAGTGTTGATGCCTAGTGCTTCACCAAGTTGGTAGTTTTTGGGGGTTTGAGTACGAATGCACCACCCTTTTGTTCTCAAGAAGTTTGGAGGAATCCCATCCGGCGCAATTGATTTGGCATAAAATTGGCCACCTCTTTTATAAGGAACGATATGAAATTGTTGATACATGTCATTGGGATCTAACGGTCTTGGTTGGACATCTTGGATGCAGTTACAGCAACAACTCGTATCCATGTCTTCTTCCTTTGAACAAGCATATGCTTCCCTATAGAAGGAAATCGATACTAGTAAGATGAACTTAGCAATAAATTTCATCAATGCAAACAAATCATATACATTCTAGTAGCCTTCAGAAATTGATGTCTACATCTCAAGATTTTAAAGTATCACAAATCGAATATTGGTCGCAGCATAGCAATCTGATAAATTAGGCAATGTTGTCATGAAATATTTAAATCACTAATTGCAAACAGTTTTTATAATAGCCCATTTGATAGTATCGATTGTGAATCAGGTTATGAATTAGAATCTGATCTGGAGTAACAAGAAACTTTCGCAACCTGAGAGCACAAGTCTTGAAATGACACCTTAAGGATACAGTATAAAAAATGAACTCAAATTTGTGTGCAGTTGATGATTCTTCAATATCCAAACAAACAATCTGATTTGGAGTAAAAAGAACACCAAAGAAAGCCCTACCATCTAGCACAAATAATAACTTGAAGAATGTAATATCCCATCCCAATGTGTGTGATGTATAAAGCATTGCCTCTTGAGAATAAATAAAGGTTGGAGAAATGCCTGCGCTAGGGACATATGGAAGAACCACATCATGGGTTGTGCACATGCATAAACTTCTTGGGCTGCACAATACATCATATATGAAATGTGATGCCCTCAAATTAGGACCTGTGTCTCCCCTAAATTCTAGTGCATGTCTCCTAGAAATATGCAAATTGTAGCGGTAGAAAGATGTAGTTGTTCCCTAGTTGATGTAACCTTGTTTGGCACTATATTTTGTATATCCTTGAACATTATTAAATATTTATTTTGAATGACAAGGGGTCACTGGTCCTGTGATTAAAATTCGGCCTACTAACCTTGAGTTTGTGGGTTTAAACCTATGGGTTAGATTTGTACCCATTCTACCTCTCCTAGAACCCCATCCAATGTAAACTATACCAGAGGTACTTTTTTCATTAAAAATTTATTGTGAATAATCATTTCTTGAGTATGTTTCTACAAAAACTAAATAAGATTTCAATTTTGTTAAGGTACTTGAACTTAACCTATTCATGACCACACACAAACACACATACACACATACATACACACACACACGCACACACGCACGCACACACAATACCTTGTTAATTTTAGAGGCAATGTGATATTGATGGCATGAACTTAATTGTAGTCGTGATGGTGCAAAATTAAAGACCATGATTCTGTAATGCATTTTCATTTGCAATCTACAGATCATCTAAATTTCAACGCAACACATGCTCACTGTACTTTGTTTTCTGTTCTGTTTTGAATCTGTAGGTTTGACTCACAGTTTAACCAGAAAATTGTTCAAAACATTGGGAATAAATTGAATCAAACAAAAATAGAGTGTTGCCCCTATCCAGTTAGTATACATTATGAAGCGAAGAACATTAACTTATGGTTACAAGATGGCCCAACTGATGTTGGTGTATTTCTGATTTATGGGATGGGTCGAATGGGGAAGACAACCATTGCCAAACCTATTTACAACCTAAACTTTGACAAATTTGTTTGATTCAACCTAACGGTTTGATTCGTTTACAAAATAAAAATTGTTTTAGACATATTGAAAGCCTTTGCATCAACAAAAAAAAAAAAAAAAAACCCTAAATGTAGAACAAAAATCATAACCCATTTACTCGTTTTCCATAAATGAAACTCATAAATCAAACTCAAACAGGGAAATAGAAGAAGGAAGAGAGACGAAGAGAGAGAGAGAGACAGAAACCTGAATCAAATTGAATGGGTGTCAGACGGTGTACTTGTAGTGGTTCGAGGGCTCTGAGCAATGGTGGCCGATGGTTAGTCGATGAGAGGAGATGACCGATGGGCTGTCGATGAGAGTGAGAGCAAGTGACTGGAGTCTAAAAGTAACCTTTGCCTACCAAAATTTTTGTAGCCAAAGATAAAAGTAAAATAATGTTTAATTATTTGGCAACTAAACTATTTTAGTAGCCACATATTTTTATACGACAACCAAAAACTTTTTTTCGTCGTTGAAAATAAATATTTACCGACAAAAGATTGGTCGCCAAACATAAATACCAAACATTTTGCAAGATTTTTACCGACTACATATTTTTTGTAGGCAAAAATGAGTTTACGGCGACTAAAAAAAAATTAGTAGCCAAAAAACAAAACTAACGCCGACTAAAATGTTCATTAGTTGCTTATTACGGCAGTTTTTAGCGAGTAATTTGTTTTTTAGTCACCAATAAGTAATTTACAATGACTAAAAGAATTCAGTAGCTAATTTTTGAACCAATGGCGACCAATACCAATTTTAGTCGCCAAAGGTATGAGTTTTGGAGATTAAATTAATTTTTGTCGCTAAAATTGATAGCCAAAAGTGCAAATTCTTGTAGTAAGTTTTCTAGCAATATTTCTCGGACCGGAAGTTTTACTGATAGTTGAAGAGATGAGATTTTCTCTATTTCAAAATTTGAATTAGAGAGTGTTATTCAGGTTTGTAGAATTTATAAATAAATTAAATTAAATTAATCTAATAATTATAACATATTTAATTTGTTGTATTTGTCTATAAAAAAATAAACTATAAGTGTGGGTTTAAAAATAAATATCTATTTTTTTTATAATAAAAGTGATAAATTAAATATATTTTAATTTTTTTTATAAATAATATAGATGAAAAGTATAAATAATTTGAGAAAAGCCAGGCTCTAATCTAATCTTTATTGCGTGGTGGATCCATAACAGTTCGCCGTCTATGTGTGTCACGTGTGTGGCTTTGTTTCAACCGTCGGCCGGACATACATATATCGACATTTTCCATATATGTTACCATCATTCCATCTGTCCAATGCATGGTATCACTTAAATAATTAAAAAACAATATGAATATTAAATAAAAATTTAAAAAATATTTTAAAACATGAAAAAAGAAATTTAAAATCAAATAATTTTTAATTATTTTCATAATAGTTATAATTATAATTATTTTAATTTTGTCATCAATAATGTGTCCTATATATTAAAAACAAAAATACGTGTTTTAATATAGTTAATAAAAAAAAAATCATTTTGTCTACTAAACTATTATTCAAAAATTAATTCAATTCCTGCTCCTTTAATAATATTCATAATTTTATACCTAAACTATTTGGGGGTGTTTGGCAAGAATTTTTTTTAGCTAAAATAGTTAATAAAGATAAAAAAAAATAAAACTAATAATCAATAAGATAAAATGTCACATCTTACATATTAATCAATTACTTTTCGCTCACAACTATCTATTCAATTATAAAAAAAATTCATAAATCATTCAAAACACAACTATTTTTCATCTCATAAAATAACAAAAAAGTTAATTGAAATAGTCAAGTTCCAAAATGAGGCCCCGAATTTGCATCAATTTTATCCCATCGTCAATTACTGTCTATGATCAAACAGAAGTTGCTGATGTAACGTTGAAACTTGACTTGAAATTTTATTTACTACCAAACTGTCCCCAAAATATCAATTACACTGCTAAATAAAATGAAATTTGAGAGTTTAATTGATATTTTAGTGATAGTTTGATAGGTAAAATAAAATTTCAAATGAAATTTCGGTGTTACGTCAGCAATTTCTGTTTGATTATAAACGATAACTAATGGCAGGGGTAAAATTGATCTAAAATCAAATAGTTTATGTGCAAAAATTGATATTATTAAAAGAATAGTGGTTAAATTGATTTTTGAGTTATAGTTTAGATAGACAAAATGATATTTCCTCATTAGTAAAACATAAAGGCAAAAAATATAATAAATTTAGTAATGTGCCAATAGTTATTTTTTATTTTATTTTATTTTTTTGGACCAGTAATGTGCCAATAGCATACATTTTCTAATTCCCAATCCGAATACAAGTATGGAATCAAACTATAGGACATACACACAATATCAGGATAATTAAAGTTTTTTAGAGTTCCAAACACTTCTCATTCCCATTTGCTCCTAATCACATGAGTGTGCTTGAAATCATAGGTTAGTGCCACACTTTTATCCATTCTTTTCAACACAAACCTCTCAACCAGCACATAGCAACCAAACCTACTCCACCCACCAACACCAATCCCTGCATACTCCTCTGTTTTATTTACACTAACTTGTCTTTTTTCGCCGCCAAGCCACCCTCCTCTCTCTTGTTCCCATTTCATTCTGTCAACAATTAGCGAGATCAACCCAATATTCACTTCTTCTCCTACACCACCAAAGCTCGTAAACCAAATCACCCCATCGGCCACTCTATTCTCATCCCACACTGCTTCTCTGCCCCCTACAGTGACTATTTCTGTTTGGACTGCAACATCCACAAACACAACATTCCCTTGATTATAACCATTTTCACAAGTGAATATTTGCTCCCATCTTTGCTCAAGTGTCATCTCATAAAACATTGACTTTTTCATCTGATCTCTCAGTGTTCCATCTTTGATAAACATAAAAGGACAATACCACTTCCCTACAACAATGGCTTCTGAACTCTTGTAGGATAATGGGAGATCGAATGATGGAAGGCGATCACGGAGGGCAGTGTTGATGCCTAGTGCTTCACCAAGTTGGTAGTTTTGGGGGGTTTGAGTACGAATGCTCCACCCTTTTGTTCTCAAGAAGTTTGGAGGAATCCCATCTGGCGCAATTGATTTGGCATAAAATTGACCACCTCTTTTGTAAGGAACGATATGAAATTGTTGATATATGTCATTGGGATCTAACGGTCTTGGTTTGACATCTTGGATGCAGTTACAGCAACAACTCGTATCCATGTCTTCTTCCTTTGAACAAGCATATGCTTCCCTGTAGAAGGAAATCGATACTAGTAAGATGAACTTAGCAATAAATTTCATCAATGCAAACAAATCATATACATTCTAGTAGCCTTTAGAAATTGATGTCTACATCTCAAGATTTTAAAGTATCACAAATCGAATATTGGTCGCAGCGTATCAATATGATAAATTAGGCGACGTTGTCATAAAATATTTAAATCACTAATTGCAAAAAGTTTTTATAATAGCCCATTTGATAGTAGTGTTTGTGAATCAGGCTATGAATTAGACAAAATAACCATACATACCGTGAACTATAACCTATAGATATACAATTTTCATCTATCAATGTTTTGGGAGTTCAAAAATTCATTACATATTAGTCTATTTTTAAAATGATGGTACAAATTAATGCATTGACAGAAGCTACATTTCTCCTATTTTGGGCAAGCTGAATTTTAGATTGTTTATAAAATATCGTAAAATTGTATCAATAAAAATGATCATTTGCTATATTATTAGAAATTTGAAAAGATGAGATGTAATTTTTCATAAATACATGAATGAATTTGTATTTTAAGTAAATTTTCTAAAAAATTTATGTTACAAATATTATATCAATCTTATTTGATTTTATGGTGGGAGTCCAACTGTGGATTGGCATGTACGAAAATAAAACACAAAAGTAAAGAAGTTTGATTTAGGATATATACCCTTTGTGAGACCTGTGAGGCTTTAATGCATAATAGAGATTGGAAGACAGTGGCTTATTGACAACTGGAACAAAGGTTGTTTCCTCGTCGTCAGAGGAGTACTCAACATGCATGTTAGTATATTATTCTATGTTAATGTATATCAGCTGTTAGTAGGGTATATTTCTTTTCCTTTTACTTTATTTTATTATTGCAACTTTCGGCTCCTCTCCTATATAGAGGAGTTCAACTGAACCTTTGTAACATCCATCAACAACATTCAATACATAAATCAATATACATAATTCATTCTCTCTGTATCTCTCTCTATCAATTTATCTTACATGGTATCAGAGCAAGGTTAAGAACTTAGTATTTTTCGCTTTCCCGGCGGGCGGCAACCTCGCCTTGGCCGCCCGCCGGACCTCAATCTAATCCGCTAGAATTTTCTACACATACCTTGAAGTTTCTTCGAGTCCACCATCTTCACGCCCAACTCCTTCGAGTCGCTGTCCTTGACTCACCCAGTCAACCCATCACCGAGTTCAGTCGGCATCGTATCATCATCTCCAGCATACCCATGGCCATTCCAGCCTCGGGAATCGATGTCGCCAAGCCCGGCTCCGACCGCAATACTCCCGGCAGCGAGCCCAGACAAAGGAGATGGCATACCATTTATAAACAGTAACCCGGCGATGCCATTGCCAACCGGTGAAGTAGACTCTGCTACAATACGCCCTTTGCCCACATCTTCTGTCCATGGAGCACAGGTGGTGGGCTTGCTTGCACTTCAAATGGACGGGTGATACTCTGGACAGAGCTCTTCGACTTCTCCTCCTTCTCTCGTCTCTACAGTCTCACTCTCTTTCCCCTGGCACCATTCTTTCAGTGACGAGTCCGGGTCCTCCTTGAACTCCTTGTACCTTTCACACGACATGAACGGGTGATACTCCAAGTGACAACCAGTACATGTTTCCGCCTAGCACGCCTCACATGCAAACGGCCAACAAGTCGCCCCCGGTTCCGCTACCCTGTAAACTGAAGGGCAGTCGGGAGATGGGCCCAACTTGTATTTACCACCACTAGATGCCACAAATGCCCCCAGAGAAGCCCTGCAGAGTTCTTCCAACTTTTCACAAGATAACAGAAACCTCAAATCCATGAGCAAGATGTGCTCACCACACATCTCACGGGCACAACCAAGGGGGAACCCATCACGGCTTTTAATTGCAGATTCTAGTTGTTCAACCAAGCACGATTGACAGAACTCATGTCCACTCTCCAACCTGTGTGTGTGTTATTGAATTCCAGAAAAGAAACGCTACCCACGTGATTTCATCTCTCTCGGTGCTGAGAGAGAGAGAACAACACTTTTTCTTAAAAAAAAAAAAAAAAAAAAAAAAAAAAAAGAAATAGCAGAACGCAGCCTACAAGCATATTACATTTCTTTAATTTTGTTATGAATTTTCCACTCTGCACTCAAATACTTTCCCACCACCCTACACTAGCACTCACTTCCCTCTTTTATTTCTTTATTTAAACCACTTTTCCATACTTTCCCAACACCCCACACCAGCACGAATTGGGATCCTCCCCTTGAGGCCCCTCCTTCATTCCCTCCTTGTAGGGGCCTTCGGGTCCACTTTGAGGCTCAGTTTTGATAATCCGAACCGTTCATATTTTTAGATTTATTCAGTATATCATACCTGTAAAAAATCAAGTTGATCGAATATCATAAAGTATGTGTTCGGAAAACTGTTTATTAAAAAATAGTTTGTAGTCCCAATTTTCTGAACGCATACTTTCTGATATCCGATCAACTTAATTTTTTACAGGTATAATATACTGAATAAATCTAAAAATATGAACGGTTCGGATTATCAAAACTGGGCCTCAAAGTGGACCCGAAGGCCCCTGCAAGGAGGGAATGAAGGAGGGGGCTCAAGGAGGGGATCTGGACTCCACCAGCACTCCCTTCCCTCTTTTATTTCTTTATTTAAACCACTTTTCCATACTTTCCCACCCACCCACCCCAGCACTCCCTTCCCTCTTTTATTTCTTTATTTCCACCCCTTTTCCACGGACAGTGAGCCCGCCCTTTTCAATTCATTTTTCATTACATTTTTTTTTATTATTATTATTAAAAACAAAAAAAAAAAAAAAACAAACAAACAAACACACAAAAACAAAAAAAAAAAAAAAAAAAAAACAAAAAACAAAAAACAAAAAAACACGACGCAGAGGAAGATCTGCACACCAAACTCACTCATTTTATTCATGTCGGGCTCACCCCGATCACCCATGTTTCCACATACAAAAAAAAAATAATAATAATAATAACAAAAAAAAAAAAAAAAAAACTACAATAAAATAAAATAAAATAAAATAAAATACAAACAAACCACCACATTCCCAGGTGAGATTTTTTCTCTACTCTGCCGCCGGCTTTTTCTTCTTGCCTCCGTCCTGGGCGGTCCTTGCCGGTGTTGCCTCCGTGTTTCCCACTCCACTGGGCATGATCACTACTCCCTGCTCCTCCACTGCAGCATATGGCGGACCTCCAAATCGGAACATCACGGTGGCCTTCCGCTTCAGCTCCTTGTTTTCTGCCCTTAGCACGCTTATCTCTGCTCGCGCATCCTTATACATGCGTTGGAGCAGAGCCAGCTGGGAGTTTAATTGCTGCACCTCATTTGTCCTACTCTGCAGCCGGTGCGACAAGTTTGTGACCGCCGTCATGGACTCCACACATGCCTTCAAAGTATACTGATTCGCCTCCACATCCGTTTGCACTGCCATTTTTTGCTCCACCGACTGCATCGGAAAGTTCAACGGAGCAAACCCAGTGGTGTTTGGTTGAGGTTCACGGGACACCGCACCAGTTATCTCTCTTGTGGACTCGTTGAGGTCGGGAAAGAGAGTAAGCAGAGGGCGGGACGAAGAAGCCATTTTCTCTCGCAACAGAATGTTACAGACTCTCTCTCTCAGCACAACAGTGTTACAGCCTCTCTCTCTCAGCACAACGAAGAGTTTTACAGAGGATTTCGCAGGGTTTTTTGCTTCTGCCTCCGCCTCAGCCTTCGTCTTGGTTATATAGCCAAGGCAGACACGCGCATCCTGCGCCGCTCGGCGATCGCCGACAACCTGGCACGCCTTTTCATGGCACGCCTTTTGATGCATTTGGGCAAGCCTGTTGATGGCACGCCTTTTGAGGGTGCGGGCACACCTTTTGAGGGCACGACTTTTGAGGGCTCGATATCTACATCCATGTATATCTTTTGGGCAGCCTATATACACACTCATGCAGTGTCTTCTACACCGGCCAGCTTTATCAATCCCTTTGTTTCAACCTCAAATAGGTTTCTATCTTCACACCTATTTGAGTTTGAGGGGGGGTTATACATGTATCATGGTGAGCATGGTTACACATCATGGGAACCACTCAAGCCACCCCATGGCGCACTCCCTAAGTCGCCTCCTTGGTGCACCACCACAAGCTTCTACAACGGTCCGACATGACCCCATAAACTGTCTTCTACAACGGTCTGACACGACCACACAGTGTCTGCTACATCGGTCCGACATGACCCCGTAAACTGTCTTCTACAACGGTCCGACATGACCCCGTAAACTGTCCTGCTACATCGGTCCGACATGACCCCGTAAACTATCTTCTACAACGGTCCGACATGACTCCGTAAACTGTCCTGCTACAACGGTCCGACATGACCCCGTAAACTGTGTCTTCTACAACGGTCTGACACGACCACACAGTGTCTGCTACAACGGTCCGACATGACCCCGTAAACTGTCCTGCTACAACGGTCCGACATGACCCCATAAACTGTCTTCTACATCGGTCTGACACGACCACACAGTGTCTGCTACAACGGTCCGACATGACCCCGTAAACTGTCTGCTACAACGGTCCGACACGACCATACCGTGTCTTCTACAACGGTCTGACACAACCATACAGTGTCTCCTATCCCATTTTTTAATTTTATTTGTCAGCTTATTTTTCTGTTTTGTTACTCTCTCCAAACTCAAGTTGGTTAGTACCTATCCTTCTTGAGTTTGAGGGGGGCTGTTAGTATATTATTCTATGTTAATGTATATCAGCTGTTAGTAGGGTATATTTCTTTTCCTTTTACTTTATTTTATTATTGCAACTTTCGGCTCCTCTCCTATATAGAGGAGTTCAACTGAACCTTTGTAACATCCATCAACAACATTCAATACATAAATCAATATACATAATTCATTCTCTCTGTATCTCTCTCTATCAATTTATCTTACAATGCAGCTCCTTGTTCTGAGGTAAAGGCAGGTCCTTCACATACCGATTTTTAAGCAATCCGAAAAAGGTAGAAGTCTCTGAATTTTTGTCTTGAATTACTAAAAACCCAGAATTTTAAAGAATTTTTACATACATCTCTCTCTCCGAAAAAGGTAATGAAAGAGATTCTGGAGACCTCTGGAGGTGGGAAAGCAGCCTTGTTACATACATCTCTCTCTCTCTCTCTTTCTCTCTCCTATGTTTGTGATGTGTGTATATAAAGAATTTTAACGAAATCCAAAATTAAAATATGTTTTAAAGCTGTCAAGTTGTCACATACCATCAAAGCCAATTGAGTTGTTAATTGACTCACTACTGTTACAATTTTAAAATTTTTTTTTATAATTTTATAGATAAGGGTTGAGCAAGTTCAAATTTTAAGTTGAGAGATTTATTACAGTTCGGACATTTTAAGAATAAAATTATAAATCGAATGACGGATTGATAAATTATAATTTGGATAGCTTTGGACAGATTTGAAGATTGAAGAATATTTTAACCAATTATCAAACATTTGTATAATATATAATACTAATTTGCACAATATTTTTTTACATATAGATAACATAAACTAATTTCACATAATATGTTTCATATATAACTACTAATTTGTAATAAATTTCACATTTTAAATCTCTCTCACACTCATTTTTATTTTGATATTTCATTAGAGGTTAAAATATATAGGGCAAATTACAAACACCCCCTCGAGGTTTGGTAAAAATATAAATTCCTTCCTGAAGTTTGAGAAATTACAAATTGCCTCATGAGGGTCAAATTTTCATAACAAATTAGGAGAAATTAGGGGGGAATATGTATGAAAATAAAAACCTCAGGGGGCAATCTGTTATGAAAATATAAACCTCAGAGGGCGGGATGTAATTTCTCAAACCTCAGGAGAGAATCTGTATTTTCATCAAACCTCGAGGGAGTGTTTGTAATTTGGCAAAATATATATATATATATATATATTAGCTATAGTGTAGTGGAACGAAGTGATTTCGAAGGCGAATTATAAATTTTAAAATTTGATTTACGGTTAACGGATAAAGCGGTACAAATTAATGCGAATTGGTGCGGTTTTAGAGGAATTTTGCACAATCCTATTGACAATTGGAAAAAAAATTAGTTTATTGATTTATTTAAATCGCATTATTTTTTTATTTTTTTTAAATATTTAAATAAAATAAAATAAAATAATATCAAAAAAAAAGTCACTTCTCAAAATAGGCTTATATGGTAAACAAACTTGGGCAGAGACTACCACAAGGGCTAGAGAGGCTACTCAAGGCCCATCTTTGATAGGAAGTGGGGATGCAACATCCAACTCAACTAATTAGCTATGAGTAGAGAGGTTGTTACATTAAATTAATTAAAATTGGATGGATTAAATTGGCAATATGAAATTATGTCGATGATAAAATTACATGATTATAAGTATCATATCAATATAATTTTTTTAAAGGGCAAATTACATATACCTCCCTCAAGGTTTAGCTAAATTACAGATACTCCTCTAAAATTTTGAAAATTACATCCCGCCTCTTGAGGTTTGTATTTTCATAATAATTTACTTCCTGAGGTTTATATTTCATAATAAATTACCCCCTAATTTGTTATGTACATATAGCATTCAGGGAAGAATTTGTAATTTCTCAAACTTCAAGGGGTATCTGTAATTTAGCTAAACCTCGAGGGGTATATGTAATTTGTCCTTTTTTAAAATATGAATAATCTACATGTTAAAATTTAAAAAATCTTAAAATAAATCAAATTATTAAAATAGAGTCGTGGGTGATCAAGTTGAATCCTTCATTTGTTTCCATTCCAGGGATAGTACCAAAATTGTGACATAAAAGCGTGTGTTGAACGAATTCAAACAGCTTGGGCATTCAAACAAGCTAGGTGCTACCCAATGAAATCCAACTCAGTAGCACATAGAATCCCATCCCATGCGACTGAGATCAAATGGTTACAAGTGTAATTATATAGGCCCATTAGGATGTTTTGGAACACGTGGCTGTTTCAAAGTTCCATTCATCCCTGACAAAGGAAAAATTATTTAAGAAAATGTTTCGACCCCTCTTGGATGATCCCCCACTCTCGAAGTAATTTTGTCCTTTTATATATATGTAAGTATATGTAAAATTCATATCATGAGTGGTTCAGATTTGTAGAGGTCTTGTTGGGGTCTTGTGGGTGTTGGTCTCAATCATTACTTATTTTTTAATCAATTAATATAGAATCGTGAGTTTTATTTCTTTCACTAATCACAACAGGACTGATCGATAACTTCTATTGACAAAGAAATTCAGTGTGTTTGGTTTCAATTTTTTAGATTCAATTATTTGAAAATTGAGTTTTATGTTTTTGAGTATTTTTTTATTTTTAGTAAATATTTTTAAAATTTCAAGCAATTTTTTTTTAGATACACCTTACTTAGATGTATCTAAAAAGTAAATTATTTTAAAAAAAATATTTTTAAAAATAAATAAATACACAAAAATATAACAAAATGTATTGAATTCTTGTAATTTTTTTATTTATATTTTTGGTATTTAATGAATTTTTTAAAGATTTTTTTTTCACAAATATTATATTTTTAAATGTATTTGTGTTAGGTATATCTAAAAATTAAAAAAAATACTTAGAATATCAAAAAAATTCAGTGAAAATAAAAAATACAAATTTTAATTTTCTAAAAAAATCATGAAAATCCAATTATTATTATTATTATTATTATTTGATGGTGGACAAAGACATTATTTGAAAAGTCAAAATACATTGATGGGTTGTTATTATAATTGAGGATAAGACAATCTGATCAACACTTACAAGTTCGGCCCATTGACCCGGTATTCACTGGCCTTTATTTGAAAAGTCAAAATATATTGATGGGTTGTTATTATAATAGAGGGCGAGACAATCTGATCAACACGTACAAGTTCGGCCCATTGACCCGGTATTCACCGGCCTTTAATTATTTGTTTTTGGGATTTTATTTTTAAGCTTCCTAATATTAAAATTTTATAGTATAAAAGGTATTTAATATTTTTATAATGTTTAAGATCTCTCGATGTTTAATATTTTTATAATGTTTAAGATCTCTCAAACCTAATTTTTTTTTAACTTTATTCACAAATTTCTCTAACTTTGTTCACCTCTATTCCACCACATGACATGACACGATTTGTTTCTGTTGACAAAGGAAAATACAAGGATCATCATTTAATGAATTTATGGCAAAGGGGTCTAGATTGACAATGAAACAAATCCAAATTCTGATTACCTGTGAAAGATTAGTTTGAGAGAGTGAGAGAAGCTAGAGAGCAAGAGATAGATTAGTTTGAGAGAGTGAGAGAAGCTAGAGAGCGAGAGAGAGACTCTGAAATGTTTCAATATTTGTTATATGTTACAAAGAGAATGAAGTCTCTCTTTATAGAGAGAAATATGGGCATTGGATACCAAAAAACCCACTACCACCGAAAGCATAAAGTAAAGCTATACAATTAACAATTACACCGAAAGTATAAAGTAAAGCTATACAATTAACAATTATAAAGCTAAAGCTATTCTAATTAACAAGTATATACTAACAACCTGCATAAGACAAACTGCAAATACAAGTCAAGCAGTAAGGTCTTCTACCAGATGAAGTAGTCTCTTGTGCGTGAGCACATGTTCAGCCACTACAAGAAAAGTGGGTATAAAACACGAAATTTTTTGTGACGGTGTGTATCTCCTCGCAAAAAGTGATCTTTTGCGACGGCATAGGAAGCCGTCTCAAATAAATATCTTCTGCGACGGTAGTTTCCCCGTTGCTAATAAGCACATAGCAAAAAGTCTCTTAAATATGGAAGTATTCGTGATGCATTGTGTACCGTCGCAAATTTTTTTTTTTTTTTTTTTGAGACGGGTGAAATTTACCATCGCAAATAGTGGACATTTGTGATGGGAATTCTCTGTCGCAAAAAAAACCCTTATTAAAATGACATCATTTTAATAAATGGATTTGATCATTTGTGACGGTTTATCTATACAGTCGCAAATAGTACTGAAAAATTCATCTCCCTCCTTCAGCCCAATGGCACTCAATCAAAACCCCCCAAACCCCAAAAATCCCTAACACCATTCTCCCTCAAAACCCTAAAAATCCCTAAAACTTTATATATTATTTCCAATTCCCAATCACAAAGACGAGTTCGAGTTCGTGTATCACAATCGCAAAGACGAGTTCGAGTTCCCAATCACGGAGACGAGTTCGAGTTTGTGTATCACAATCACAATCACAAGGAGTTCGTGTGACGGGTAGGTTCTTGACGAGTGACGACGGCGAGTGTTCACTGACAATCTCTCTGTCGACGAGCGACGACGGCTTGCGATGGTGCGGCGACGGCGTATTACGATCTCTCTCTCGTGCGCAAGCTCAGTCAGTATGTTCTCTCTCTCTCTCTCTCTCTCTCTCTCTCTCACACACACACACACACACACACACACTGCTAATTTATCATGCTTTTTGCTGGCGCTAGAACTGAAATGAATTTTAGGATTTAAAGTTTTATGCAAGAACATTGAAACATTGTTTAAGATATTTATATTCAGTTATTTTAGATTAGGAATGATGAATGATCAACATTATTGAAACAAGTTTTGACTTTATGAAAGTTTCTATGCAAGAATACATTAACACATTGCATTCCTTGGTTCTCATCCTTGGAATTCAATTTATTTGTTTAATTGAATTTTTATATTTTGGTCATTACACAGTCTGTCTTCTTTTGAATAGCTGAAGGTTGCCTCTTCACTAAATTAGTTTGGTTTTTATTGAGTATCTATAGTTTGTGGAGGTTGGTTTTCTAGATCTGGATGTTGAATATGAAATCAATGTATTTCTCAGATCAAAAGATGAAGATGTTATCCATTTGAAAAACAACAGATTTGTGATTGCCTTTTTTGTTATTATTATTATTATTATTATTAGTTTTGTTATTTTGATGTGTAGGTGTCTAATTTTGAACAAATAAAATTATCTTTGTTGTTGTTGTTAGCAGATAATTTTTTTTTTTTTTGTGTGAATAACATATGTTTATATATATCTGTGTGTGTGTGAGCTTTATACAAATAGAGAGCATTTTGAACAGATAAAATTATAAGACCTGTGTGTGTGTGAGAGAGAGAGTTTAAGTGGTGAACCCATTACATGTTGATATGTGAGATGATAAATGACATGAAAACTTGATAAATATAGTATTATATAAATGAAAATTGTTGGAAATTTATAGTTTTATAGGCTTATTTTGGGCCATCTTTGAGCCCAAAATAACACTTTTGGGCATATTTGTTGTTTAACACTTTTGTCAGCTAATTAGTAATTTGTTGTAACTATATTTTTGTCTAGGGCATATTTATTGTAAATATGACTAATTTTGCCATTCTTTGTCTATCTGCCTCCCTCATAATCCTATATCATTATGACCCTTACATTTGTTGTAATTATATTTTTTTTCTAGGACATATTTGTTTTGCATGTGAGATGTATATCTCCCAGTAAGTTTTCCTGAAGCAAATTAATGGTGGGAAACACATATGCATGTAGAAAATGACTGGCATTTAAATATATTTATATATACTGTTGAGAAGATTACAAAAGAAGTGAAGTGTGTATTTGAGGGAAGTATAGATCATGGATAAGAGTTGGATTGATTTGATAGATAGGATGTCGAGGGAATACATTAATGGGATTGATCAATTCCTTGTGTTTGCCTACACCAATAGGGTTGAAGGTTCAATGATTAGTTGTCCATGTAGGAAATGTGAGAATCGATACCATCTTGTGTGAGAGGGTGTACGGGAGCATCTGATTTTGAATGGTTTTTTAAAAAAGTACAAGCATTGGATTAATCATGGGGAATCTTACGTATCTTTGCATGGTAATCAAGAGAATGAAACATTGGCTAATTTAGACATTGGGGATGATATGGTTGGAATGAACAAGGGGCTATGGGAAATACACATGCCGGTACAAGTGTTGAAGGTTATGAACCACAGGGGCTTGATCCCCATGCATCTGAACCCCAGCTTGGTCCAAATGCAGTGATTGCAAAGTCTTTCAAACTTCTTCAAGATGCACAAAGTGAATTGTATCCTGGTTGTCAGAAGTTCACATCTTTGTCATTCATTGTTCGACTTTTACATCTTAAGGTGCTTAATCAGTGGACAGACAAGTCTGTTGACATGTTGCTTGAGTTATTGAATGAGGCGTTTCCGTTGGGTGTGAAACTCCCGGACTCATATTATAAAGCTCAAAAGGTCATAACAGATTTAGGCTTTACGTATGAGACGTGGGATGCATGTCCCAACAGTTTCATGTTGTTTCGAAACGAGGACGCCAATCTTGATAAATGTGTCATATGCAACAGTTCTAGATTGAAATCAAATGGTGATAGTAGTTCAAATGGTCCTAACAAAGGTGGCAAACGAATAGCTGCAAAATAAATGAGGTATTTTCCTTTAAAGACAAGGTTACAGAGGTTGTTTATGTCATCCAAGACGGCTAAGTTAATAAGATGGCATGCAGAGAAACGAACTGATGACGGTGTCTTTAGGCATCCTACAGATTCTCTTGCTTGGAAAGATTTTGACCGTCGTAATATTAACTTTAGTAATGATTGCCGAAGTGTAAGGCTTGGCTTAACATCTAATGGTTTTAACCCATTCAGGACAATGAACATAGTTTATAACACTTGGCCTGTTGTACTCATTCCATACAACTTGCCACCATCGATGTGCATGAAGCAACCATTTCTAATTTTATTCGTGCTTATTGATGGCCCGAAAGGACCTGGTGACAAGATTGATATGTATATGCAACCGTTGATTGAGGAGTTGAAAGAACTATGGAATGATGGTGTCTCCACATTTGATGCATCAACAAATCAAATGTTTCAAATGCATGCAGCTTTATTGTGGACAATTAGTGATTTTCCTACATATGCAAACATGTCAGAATGGAGCACTAAAGGCAAATATGCATGTCCTTGTTGCAATAAGGAAACTACATTGTGTTGGTTGAAGCATAGTAGGAAACAATCATACTTGGGTCATCGCAGATTTTTACCTAGTGGCCATAAATTTCGGAAGGATAAAGTATCATTTGATGGTAGTCAGGAAGTCAGACCCAAACCAAAATTGTTGTCTACAACTGAGATGCTGCTACAATTTGAATTTGAGGGTATTTTAACCCAATACAAGAGGGATGACCTTAAGGAGAGGCATAGGAGACAAGTAAAGAAGGAGAAAGTTGGACATTGCATCCATAGCTGGAAGAAAAAAAGTATCTTTTATGAACTGCTATATTTGGAGCACAATCTAATAAGACACAACTTTGATGTGATGCATATAGAGAAGAATGTTTTTGACAATGTGTTGTGGATAATATTAGGGGTTGTCATACTGTCTCAAATAACCTTTTAGAGACGACATGTCGTGCTGTCTCAAATAACCTTTTAGTGACAGCAAGTATCCAGTCGCAAATAAAAACACTTTCGCGATGGCATTTTTTGCCGTCGCAAATAACACTTTTAGCAACTGCAACACAGTGCCGTCTCAAAAAATCTCAGACTTTTACATATTAATGCTGACAATATAATTCCGTCGCAAAAAGGCAACTTTGCCGTAGCACAAAAAAGGTGTAAAAATAAATTGATAGAGAGAGAATAAATTGTATGTATTATTGATTGATGTAATGTTATATTTATTACAATGATTCATGATTCCTATATATAGAAGAGGGTGAGTGTGTAGTAGGTAAGGAGTAGGTGAAGTGGAGGTGGTAGTGGTGTAGTGGGTTAGGTTTAGTGGAGTAGGTGAGGTGGTAGTGGTGTAGTGGGTTAGGTTTAGTGGAGTAGGTTTAAGTGGGTGAAGTAGGTGATCGGTTTTAACAGCCCCCCGCAAACTCAAGGGGGATAGGAACTAGCCAACTTGAGTTTGGAGAGAGTAACAAAACAAGAAAATAGACGAATACATAAAAGAAAAGAGGATAGGAGACACTGTATGGTCGTGTCAGACCGATGGTGAAGACACTGTATGGTGGTGTCATAACGTTGTAGAGGACACTGGATGGTTGTGTCAGACCGATGTAGAAGACAGTTTATGGGGTCATGTCGGACAGTTGTAGCAGACAATGTTGTGATAGTTGTTGTGACAGTTTACGGAGTCTTGCTGGACCCTTGTAGAAACTAACCGAAATCAATGTCGGGACAGTTTACAGAGTCTTGTCGGACCCATGAAGGAGCTAACCGGAATCAATGTCGGGACAGTTTACAGAGTCTTGTCGGACGCTTGAAGGAGCTAACCGGAATCAATGTCGGGACAGTTTACAGAGTCTTGTCGGACCCCTAAAAAGTCGCACCCTCAAAAGGTGTGCCCAATCTATCAAAAGGCGTGCCATCAAAAGGCGTGCCCAATCCATAAAAAGGCGTGCCAGATATGATGGCGAGGCACATGAGTGCCTTGGCTGGCGCGCCCGTTTGTCGTCTGGCATCAAGTGGCGCGCGATACGCGTGGCTGCCTCGGCTATTTAACCAAGACGGAGGCTGAGGCTGAGGCAGAAGCTGAGACAGAAAAACTGAGAGAAACCTCTGAAAAATTCTTCGTTTTGCTGAGAGAGAAACTCTGTAATACGCTATAACACTCTGTTGCCCAGAAAATGGCTTCGTCTTCCCGTGGGCTGCTCACTCTCTTTCCCGACCTCAATGAGTCAACAAGAGAGAGAACTGGTGCCGTGGCCAGTGAACCTCAACCAAACACCTCTGTGTTTGCTCCGTTGAACTTTCCGATGCGGTCGGTGGAGCAAAAAATGGCGGTGCAAACTGATATTGAGGCCAATCAGTATACTCTGAAGTCATGTGTGGAAACCATGACTGCGGTCACAAACTTGTCGCACCGGCTGCAGAGCAGAACAAATGAGGTGCAACAGTTAAACTCCCAGCTGGCTCTGCTCCAACGCATGTATAAGGATGCGCGAGCAGAGATAAGTGTGCTAAAGGCAGAAAACAAGGAGCTGAAGTGGAAGGCCACCGTGATGTTCCGATTTGGAGGTCCACCATATGCTGTAGTGGAGGAGCAGGGAGAAGGCAACGTGCTTGGTGGTCTAGGAAACACGGAGGCAACACCGTCAAGGGCCGTCCAAGACGGAGGCAAGAAGAAGAGACCGGCTGCAGAGTTGTAACAACCCTCGTACTGTTTACTGATTTATGACCGATTGATTACCGTTAATCACCGATTACTGTTAAACGAAACGGATAATGACTGAAATTGGAAACCGAATTGATTGAGTATATGTTAGTTGAATTGCATCCTATCTGTTTGACTGCATGATTATCTGTTCATGCTTATATGTTTAAGCTGCTAATTAAAGGCCTTATCGGCGGCCGAATTAGAAACCGATTGATGTTTCATGACCCTCATAATTAATATGATCTTATGGTATAATTATCTGAAAACTGATTAGGTATGATTAAATTAGATTAAAATAAGCCAATTGAAGAGTTGGACTTAATTACACTTTTGCCATCTAGTGGGGCCTTTGTTTACTCATATTTGAAGCCTTGTGTATGCTTTATCAAAACATTTACTCAGCCCTCCTCTTCTTGCCTCAACCGACCAAGTTAGAGAGTGAGAGAGAGTTGAGTTGTTCTTGAGAGTTTTGGCTTGAATTGCTTGGAAATTGAAGGATTTAAAGCTTAAGATTGCATAGTTGAGCTTGTTCATCTTGCATTCAAGACTTAGGTGATTTTCAACCCCTCATTGTTGTCCTTAAGATTGCTCTTGCATGATTCTTGAGCCTCTAGTGATCTAAGGCATGTTTTAGTCTTATCATGTTGAATCAGAGCTCAATTGTTGCATGCATGTGCATAATGTTGTTGTAATTCATGTTGCTATCATGTTTTTGAAAGATTTGAGCTCATTTGAGCTAGCATTGAAGCTCACCCCTTGCATGCATGTATGTATTGTAGACGTTGAGTGATTTCATGGCAAGGATGTTACATGCATGTTCATAACTATGTTAAGTCCATGATTTCACCATGTTTTGAAAAGATTTGGCTCCTTAGAGCATCAAAGTGGAGCTTCAAAATGATTTGAATTCATGCATGTTTGCATGTTCATCATGTTCTTGAAAATGGTTTGAAATTGAGTTTGAATTAAACACCCTTGGGCTTTGATTTCTCAAATTGAGCTTTGGGACATGTTATTCTATGTGTTTATAAATGTTTTCCAGAAAATGAGCCCAAGAGGATCGGTTTTGATGCATTTTAACTTGAGTTTGAGCTTGGAGGTGCAATCTGGGTTTTCCAGATTTCGCACTTACGCTCGAGCGTAGGAAGTGACGCTCGAGCGGAGAATCCGAGCATCCAGCATCTCTCTGCACTGTTTTACTGTCCGCTCGAGCGTAGGATTGGGCGCTCGAGCGTAGTTTGTCTCAAGCTCGAGCGTGCGTCGAGCGGAGATTTCACCCATCCAGTACTTTTACAGTACGCTCGAGCGGGAAAGTTTACGCTCGAGCGTGTACCTTTGTTGCATGACCGCTCGAGCGGGGAAACCTGCGCTCGAGCGGGACTCTGTTTTTCTGAAAATTCTGAAACTGTTTTCTGATCGCATCTTTGCACCCTCATCCCATTCTAGGCATTCTTAGGCCTAGTTTAAGGCATCTTATTGAGGATATAGATGTAGAACACACCGAGGCAAATTAGGGATTAAGTTATGTTATTTCCCAACTGTGTAGCTTAGTGTGTTCAATCTGTTAACTGTGTAGGGTTGGCGACTGGAGAGACACGCTCTAGCATACTGTAGCCCAGAACTCTGTGAGTAACAATTGTGTAAAGATATGTTCAACTGATTATCTTTTGAATACTGAACTGAACTGTTTACTGAACTGGTATTATTTACTGAATGAATGTATGTCCTTTATTTCTGAACTGTACTGTGGCATCCTTAGTACCTACTGTTTACTGTTACTGTTACTGCGACAGAATTCTCTGTCGGTTCCCTCGTGGAACCACTACTGTTTACTGACTGATGGCCATCATTACTGTTCGGTCTTTTAAGACCTACTGTTACTGTTATGCTAATGGATGTACCACATATGACTGTTTACTGTACTGAACAACTGAAATACTGGTTGAATTGAACTGTTTTCATTACTGTAAGGACATTCATTCTAAACCCCTTTACGCATTATGTTATTCACTGGGCTTTAGCTCACTGCTCATATATATATGTAGGTGTACAGGCACCAGATCGGAGCTAGGAGCGTCAGGGTAACTCCAGTTTTGTCAAGCCAGCCTTTGTGCCTCACTGCGAGGTTCCGAGTTGCCATGCTATGGCTTGGGGGTGTTTTGTTTGTTTTTCCCCCGCCTGTCTTCATTCTGTCTAACTGTTCTGTATAGACTGACTGTTCACTGTACCGTTATCTAGGGTAGAGTCCCTAGTTTGAATGAATGTAAATACTGTGCACACTGTTATGTGCTGTTTATATATATATGTATGAATGCATGAAAAATCTTTTTGGCATACAGACTGTCACAGCTCATTGGACATTGTTTAATGACTGTATTGGCTTCCGCCAGGCCCTGTACTCTGTTTTACTGTATTACTGTTCTGCAGGCCTTCGGTAATCTCGGATTACTGGCCGGTTACGGTACTAAACCCATAGGGCCGGGTTTGGGTCGTGACAGAGTGGTATCAGAGCGATACTTAACCACGAGTTATACCGCACACACGTGTCCAAATGAGCTATAGGGTGTCCTAGAAAAGTCATTAGGGCATCTCATGAGCATGATAAGTGTGTGGTTATGTTATGACCGAATACATGCTAATGTGTTAAACTGTTAAACAAATGACTGCTTATGTTTAAAACTGTTATAACTGCTTATAGTGAAATGGACAATGCAAATGAACCTGAGTCCTCATCTACTGAGGCAAGAATGGAAAGAATGGAAAGAATGATAGAACTGATAACTGCTAGACTTGAACAACAACAGAACCAACAGCCCCCACCTCCTCCTCCTCCGGTTCAGCCGGAACCTAATGTGAATGTGAATGATGGGGATATTATTGCTCTGACCCAGAAGTTCAGCAAAATGAAACCGCCATCCTTTCAGGGAGGCCTTGAACCGTTAAAAGCTGAAGCTTGGGTTCTGGAAACAGAGAAACTATTTGAAGTGTTTCCGTGCTCAGAAGCGAATAAGGTATTGTTAGCTACCTTCACCCTCCAAGAAGAAGCTAGAAGGTGGTGGATGTTGATCCGCGATACAAGCACTGTTATGACTTGGGCTCAGTTCAAGGAGTCCTTCTTTGAAAAGTACTTCCCTCAGTGTGTCAGGGATAGAAAAGTGACTGAATTTGAACAGCTGAAGCAGGGCACAATGTCCGTTTCAGAGTATGAAACCAAATTTACTGAACTTGCCCGTTATGCACCGCACATGGTGGATACTGAATATAAGAAGGCCAGAAAATTTGAAGGTGGCCTTAATGTGGCAATACTTGACCGGATAAATGTTTTGAAACTACCGACTTTTGTGGGTGTTCTCGACCGGGCATTGATGGCCGAGTCGAACATTGCAGCAGTGAAACAATCTGAAACACCAACAACTGAATGGCATGGAAAAAGGCAGGGTTTCAAATTCAAGAAAGGCAAGCACAACCCGTTGAACAAAAAGCAAAACACAGGGTCAATGACTACTTCTAGTCAAGGAAACCGTACAATACCGCCCTGTTCTGAATGTGGGAAAAATCATAAAGGAGTTTGCTACAAATTATCTGGAGCCTGTTACAGGTGTGGCAAGGTGGGCCACATGGTTAAAGATTGCCCTTCTGCTCCTCAAAGCAATAGCAAAGCTGCAGCCAGCGGCGCAGCATCAAATGCTCCGCCAAAGCCTAACCCTAAAGCTACCGGGAAAGAGCCTGTGAGGCAAGGCCGAGTGTTCGCACTAGTACCGGGAGATGTGCAGAATACCGAGACCGTTGTGTCAGGTATTCTCTCTATTTGTACACAAAATGCATATGTATTGATTGATTCGGGGTCTACACATTCTTATGTATCGCATGCTTTTTCGCGAAAATTGAATAGACCCTTAGAACCTATGAACTATCTGCTAGCCGTATCATCGCCCGTAGGGGGATCCATGACATGTGCATATATGTACCCCGCATGTGAAATTATTGTTGGGGATATGCATCTGTTTATTGATTTACTGCCATTGAACATTGATCATTTTGATGTAATACTGGGGATGGATTGGTTACAAAAATATCATGCCACTATTGACTGTGTGACCAAGCAAGTTGTTTTCCGTCCACCTGGTCTGCCTGAATTTGTGTTTAATGGGGTTGGAGTAGTACCTCCCCCGTATCTGATTTCATCTGTGAAGGCTGTTAAATTAATTAGAAAGGGGTGTAAAGGATATCTGTGTTCTGTACTGACTGTGTCTACTGATGATAGTGTTAAAACTGATGTGAATTGCATT
This sequence comes from Camellia sinensis, assembly GCF_055761805.1. Classification (NCBI taxonomy): domain Eukaryota; kingdom Viridiplantae; phylum Streptophyta; class Magnoliopsida; order Ericales; family Theaceae; genus Camellia; species Camellia sinensis. Next base: position 195,437,775 of record NC_138965.1, read on the forward strand.
CCTATAGTCAGAGAATTTCCAGATGTTTTTCCAGATAATCTTCCAGGAGATTTGACTGACAGGGAAATTGAATTTACCGTTGATGTGATTCCCGGAACACAGCCGGTTTCTAAAGCTCCTTACCGAATGGCTCCAACTGAACTGAAAGAACTGAAAGGGCAATTGCAAGAACTGTTAGACAAAAAGTTCATCAGACCTAGCACTTCGCCATGGGGCGCTCCTGTTTTGTTTGTAAAGAAGAAAGACGGCTCACTGAGACTGTGCATTGACTACCGTGAACTGAATAAGGTAACTGTGAAGAATAAATACCCATTACCGCGTATTGATGACCTGTTTGATCAGTTACAGGGTGCTAAAGTATTTTCCAAGATTGATCTTAGATCCGGATATCATCAATTGAAGGTTAAACCAGAAGACATTGATAAAACTGCTTTTAGAACGAGGTATGGACATTACGAATTTTTAGTTATGCCTTTTGGAGTCACGAATGCACCAGCTGCATTTATGGACCTCATGAACAGAATCTTTAAACCATACCTTGACAATTTTATTGTTGTACTTATTGATGACATATTGATTTACTCCAAGAGTATAGAAGAACATGAACATCATCTGAGACTTGCCCTACAAACCTTAAGAGAACAGAAACTGTATGCTAAACTGTCTAAATGTGAATTTTGGCTTGATCATGTTATGTTTTTGGGGCATGTTGTTAGCAAAGATGGAATTTCTGTTGACCCGCAGAAAATTGAAGCTGTAGTGAACTGGCCTAGACCGACAAATGTAACTGAAGTCCGAAGCTTTTTGGGATTGGCTGGATACTACAGAAGATTTGTCAAAGATTTCTCCAAAATTGCTCTACCATTGACTCAGTTAACTCAGAAGGGGACATCATTTGACTGGACTGACCAAAGAGAATCTGCTTTTCAGGAGTTGAAAACTCGATTAGTGACTGCACCGGTTCTTACCTTACCATCAGGTACGGATGGTTATACTGTATTTAGTGATGCTTCTCATAAGGGTTTGGGATGTGTTTTAATGCAGAATGGGAAAGTTATTGCTTATGCTTCCCGTCAACTGAGACCGCATGAAAAGAACTACCCGACCCATGATCTGGAACTTGCTGCAGTAGTATTTGCACTGAAAATCTGGCGTCACTATCTGTACGGGGTGACATGTGAAGTATACACCGACCACAAGAGTTTAAAGTATTTCTTCACACAGAAAGAACTGAACATGAGACAGCGGAGATGGCTGGAACTGATTAAAGACTATGACCTACAGATATTGTACCATCCGGGAAAAGCCAATACCGTTGCCGATGCATTGAGCTGGAAATCGATTGGAAACTTAGCCTGTTTGCTTACAGGACAGAAAGAGTTGCTTTGTGACCTTGAAAAATCTGAAATTGAAATTGTTTTGAGAGAACAAGGTGGAATCTTAGCTGCTATTTCAGCTCAACCGGCACTGATCGAAGAGGTTAAAGAAAAACAGCAACTGGATGATTTCTTGAAGAAGATCATCGAAGAAAGAGAATCTAAACCGAGACCGGGATTCAACCTTGAGAATAATGTACTGAAATTTCAAGAAAGACTGTGTGTACCGAATGATACTGAACTGAAAAGAAGAGTTCTGCAAGAGGGCCACAATTCGAAATTGTCTATCCATCCGGGGAACACGAAAATGTACCAAGATCTAAAACCGAATTTCTGGTGGCCAGGAATGAAGAAAGAAATTGCCGACTTTGTGTCCAAATGTCTTCATTGCCAACAGGTCAAAGCTGAACATCAACGACCTGCCGGATTATTGCAACCCCTACCCATACCAGAATGGAAATGGGAGCATATCACGATGGATTTTATCGTTGGGTTACCTCGCTCCAGAAAAGGTATGGATTCAATTTGGGTTATTGTTGATAGACTGACTAAATCTGCTCACTTCTTACCTGTCAAGACAATTTATAATGCGGATAGATTGGCCGTGATTTATATTAATGAAATTGTGAGACTGCATGGAGTGCCTGTGTCTATTGTTTCTGACAGGGATTCGAAGTTTACATCGAGGTTTTGGCAAAGCCTACAGACTGCATTGGGTACTGAACTGAGACTGAGTAGTGCCTATCATCCTCAGACAGATGGCCAATCTGAAAGGACCATCCAAACTCTGGAGGATTTACTGAGAATGTGTGTCCTTGATTTTCAGGGAGACTGGGAAAGCCATTTGCCCTTAGCCGAATTCGCCTACAACAACAGCTACCATTCGAGTATTGGTATGGCGCCTTTTGAGGCATTGTATGGCAGAAAATGTAGATCTCCAATTTGCTGGGCAGAAGTTGGAGATGGGCCTTTGCTTGGGCCCGAGATTGTATATGAAACAACTGAAAAAGTGAAACTGATACAGCAAAGATTGAAAACTGCGCAGAGCAAACAAAAGAGTTATGCAGATATTAGAAGACGAGACCGAGAATATGAAGTGGGTGATCACGTTTTTGTGAAAGTGACACCGATGAAGGGCCAGACTCGTTTCGGAGTCAAAGGCAAGTTAGCACCGAGATACGTCGGACCATATGAGATTATTGAGAAAATTAATCCGGTGGCGTATCAGGTTGCGCTCCCTCCTGAAATGGAACACATGCATAATGTTTTCCACATTTCTATGTTAAGAGACTATCTCCGGGATCCCTTCCATGTAATAGAGCCTACCCACGTAGTGTTGAGTGATGACTACACATACGAGGAACGACCTATACAGATTGTAAACAGACGGATCAAGAAACTGAGGAACAAAGAGATCCCGTTAGTGAAAGTTGACTGGCAAAACCACGGTGGCGTGTATGCCACTTGGGAAAGGGAAGATGACATGGCCAAACGATATCCTGAACTGTTCCCACTGAATCCTGTTTTCTTCCAGAATGAAGGTAACTCGAGTTTAGAGGACTAAACTCTTTATAAGGAGGGGAGACTGTAACAACCCTCGTACTGTTTACTGATTTATGACCGATTGATTACCGTTAATCACCGATTACTGTTAAACGAAACGGATAATGACTGAAATTGGAAACCGAATTGATTGAGTATATGTTAGTTGAATTGCATCCTATCTGTTTGACTGCATGATTATCTGTTCATGCTTATATGTTTAAGCTGCTAATTAAAGGCCTTATCGGCGGCCGAATTAGAAACCGATTGATGTTTCATGACCCTCATAATTAATATGATCTTATGGTATAATTATCTGAAAACTGATTAGGTATGATTAAATTAGATTAAAATAAGCCAATTGAAGAGTTGGACTTAATTACACTTTTGCCATCTAGTGGGGCCTTTGTTTACTCATATTTGAAGCCTTGTGTATGCTTTATCAAAACATTTACTCAGCCCTCCTCTTCTTGCCTCAACCGACCAAGTTAGAGAGTGAGAGAGAGTTGAGTTGTTCTTGAGAGTTTTGGCTTGAATTGCTTGGAAATTGAAGGATTTAAAGCTTAAGATTGCATAGTTGAGCTTGTTCATCTTGCATTCAAGACTTAGGTGATTTTCAACCCCTCATTGTTGTCCTTAAGATTGCTCTTGCATGATTCTTGAGCCTCTAGTGATCTAAGGCATGTTTTAGTCTTATCATGTTGAATCAGAGCTCAATTGTTGCATGCATGTGCATAATGTTGTTGTAATTCATGTTGCTATCATGTTTTTGAAAGATTTGAGCTCATTTGAGCTAGCATTGAAGCTCACCCCTTGCATGCATGTATGTATTGTAGACGTTGAGTGATTTCATGGCAAGGATGTTACATGCATGTTCATAACTATGTTAAGTCCATGATTTCACCATGTTTTGAAAAGATTTGGCTCCTTAGAGCATCAAAGTGGAGCTTCAAAATGATTTGAATTCATGCATGTTTGCATGTTCATCATGTTCTTGAAAATGGTTTGAAATTGAGTTTGAATTAAACACCCTTGGGCTTTGATTTCTCAAATTGAGCTTTGGGACATGTTATTCTATGTGTTTATAAATGTTTTCCAGAAAATGAGCCCAAGAGGATCGGTTTTGATGCATTTTAACTTGAGTTTGAGCTTGGAGGTGCAATCTGGGTTTTCCAGATTTCACACTTACGCTCGAGCGTAGAATCCGAGCATCCAGCATCTCTCTGCACTGTTTTACTGTCCGCTCGAGCGTAGGATTGGGCGCTCGAGCGTAGTTTGTCTCAAGCTCGAGCGTGCGTCGAGCGGAGATTTCACCCATCCAGTACTTTTACAGTACGCTCGAGCGGGAAAGTTTACGCTCGAGCGTGTACCTTTGTTGCATGACCGCTCGAGCGGGGAAACCTGCGCTCGAGCGGGACTCTGTTTTTCTGAAAATTCTGAAACTGTTTTCTGATCGCATCTTTGCACCCTCATCCCATTCTAGGCATTCTTAGGCCTAGTTTAAGGCATCTTATTGAGGATATAGATGTAGAACACACCGAGGCAAATTAGGGATTAAGTTATGTTATTTCCCAACTGTGTAGCTTAGTGTGTTCAATCTGTTAACTGTGTAGGGTTGGCGACTGGAGAGACACGCTCTAGCATACTGTAGCCCAGAACTCTGTGAGTAACAATTGTGTAAAGATATGTTCAACTGATTATCTTTTGAATACTGAACTGAACTGTTTACTGAACTGGTATTATTTACTGAATGAATGTATGTCCTTTATTTCTGAACTGTACTGTGGCATCCTTAGTACCTACTGTTTACTGTTACTGTTATTGCGACAGAATTCTCTGTCGGTTCCCTCGTGGAACCACTACTGTTTACTGACTGATGGCCATCATTACTGTTCGGTCTTTTAAGACCTACTGTTACTGTTATGCTAATGGATGTACCACATATGACTGTTTACTGTACTGAACAACTGAAATACTGGTTGAATTGAACTGTTTTCATTACTGTAAGGACATTCATTCTAAACCCCTTTACGCATTATGTTATTCACTGGGCTTTAGCTCACTGCTCATATATATATGTAGGTGTACAGGCACCAGATCGGAGCTAGGAGCGTCAGGGTAACTCCAGTTTTGTCAAGCCAGCCTTTGTGCCTCACTGCGAGGTTCCGAGTTGCCATGCTATGGCTTGGGGGTGTTTTGTTTGTTTTTCCCCCGCCTGTCTTCATTCTGTCTAACTGTTCTGTATAGACTGACTGTTCACTGTACCGTTATCTAGGGTAGAGTCCCTAGTTTGAATGAATGTAAATACTGTGCACACTGTTATGTGCTGTTTATATATATATGTATGAATGCATGAAAAATCTTTTTGGCATACAGACTGTCACAGCTCATTGGACATTGTTTAATGACTGTATTGGCTTCCGCCAGGCCCTGTACTCTGTTTTACTGTATTACTGTTCTGCAGGCCTTCGGTAATCTCGGATTACTGGCCGGTTACGGTACTAAACCCATAGGGCCGGGTTTGGGTCGTGACAAGAGTAGAGAAGAAAAATCCCACTGTGGGTGTGATTGTTTTGTTGTTGTTTTTTTTTTTTTTTTTTGATGTAAAATGGGGATCGGGGTGAGCCCCGACATGAATAAAATGAGTTTGTGGAATGATGAATGTTTTTGTTTTTGTTTTTGTTTTTTTTGTTTTTTGTTTTTTTGTTTTTTTTTTGAAAAGTAAGGGAATCGAATAATAAAAAAGTACGGAGATAGTGATGAAATGATAAGCATGGTGATGATGAATATATAATAATGAATAAAAATAGAGCACCAATTAAGTTTTATAATAAAAAATAAAATTTGGGCGGTGGGACAAAAAGATGGTTTAGAAAAAAGAAAAGAAGGGAGGTGGTGGAATTATGGACCAAAAAGTAGAATAAAAGAAAGTGCACATGGGTTGGCTCCAGAGTTATATTGGTCTCTTCAACCACTACCTCTGTCTCTTTGACCATACATTGATTCACAGGGTAAGAGCTCTTTCAGCAGATCCAGCAAGCACAGTGAGCAAGCTGTTTGCAGTATGGAACTCCACGAAGATCTTGTTGTTCTTCTTGGAGACGGTTCGGAGATCAGTGGTTCGGAGGATAGTAGCAGTGTTTGCCGAGAGGGAGCTCGAGAGTGGGTGTTGCGGAGGAGCAACAGAGCAATGTTTTCAGAGTGAGGAAGACGAAGAGTGAGGTTGACCATTTGGAGATCTTTGGTGCCGGAGATGGAAGAGAAGGTGTGGGGACGAGTTCGGATGTCGAACATGTAGGGTCTCTGGAGCCATGGGACGAGGAAATGGGTTCCTTCGCCGACGAGTTGTGTGATCTTCTAAAATCTAGATTTGAATGCTCTGATTTCCTTGAAAAGCTAGAGAGTGCCCAGGCATCAGTTTCGCAAAATTTGGCTGAAGAAGGAAATTCTTGGGACATGATCAGTGAAAATGATCTATGGGAAGGTGGAAGCATGGAGCTGGACCAAGATGATTATGTTACACCAAGCTTGAGAGCAGGAGCAGAAAGACCTGCTGGAGGGGGGTCTGACATGAGGAGACCATAGTGGCACCGATTGTGGCCGTTGTTGGGAGGTATGGCAGACATGTTATGTGCTTAGTTTTCTCATCGTCCGGCGAGCGGCTAAGGCGAGGTTGCCGCCCGCCGGTGAAGCAAAATTACTAGGTTGTTAACCTTGCTCTGATACCATGTAAAAATAAATTGATAGAGAGAGAATAAATTGTATGTATTATTGATTGATGTAATGTTATATTTATTACAATGATTCATGATTCCTATATATAGAAGAGGGTGAGTGTGTAGTAGGTAAGGAGTAGGTGAAGTGGAGGTGGTAGTGGTGTAGTGGGTTAGGTTTAGTGGAGTAGGTGAGGTGGTAGTGGTGTAGTGGGTTAGGTTTAGTGGAGTAGGTTTAAGTGGGTGAAGTAGGTGATAGGTTTTAACAAAAGGTGACGGCACTTTGCCGTTGTTAAAAACTTTTAACAACGCCCTTTGTTGTGACTCTCCACTTGTCGTCGCTAAAAGTCAATTGCCGTCGCAAAAAAGTTTTGAGACGGCATTTTTAGTATTTGTGACGGCATTTTGCCATCACAAAAACCGAAATTTTTGTAGTGAGCCCTTCCCACGTTCACATCCAATGCATGTATACATTTCACTAATCAAACTCGTCACCCAGATACAGAGGATTACGATCAAATCAATTTGAAATAAACATGCATGATATTATTTGAAGCATTGGAATCACAAACACGAGAAGGTAATCCAATTATTTTAATTTTGCAATCTTTTTAAGGGAAACGAAACAGGAGGAAATTAGGAAGAATGAATTTCTCTGTCTTCCATAGCCATTAAAATCAAAGAAAGTCAAATCAAATTGAAATCAAAAGAAATTGGAGTTTGGATTTGTACTTTTTTAGGAATTGACTCATTTTGGGTGAGTGAGATATACATGGGGGTGGGTGATGGACCTTACACATCACAAAATAATTTTGTGGACCTCTCTCATTACTAAAAATAGAAGATGGAGCTTAAACTAATTTTCTCTTTGTTTTTTGCAAACTTACATTTCAATATAAAGTTTAAAAAAATATTTACAAATTAATAATAAATATTATAAATTATAATTTTTTTATTAATAAGTAATTAATTTTTTATAGTACCAGTGAGCTGTTTTTCCCTTCATTTTTCAATCTAAATTATTGTATAAAAAATTAAATTAATTCGATAATGGTCACAATATGACTTTCTTATATTAATGTTAAAAATGTAAATAGCTTATTTTTAAAAGAGTAATGTAATATAAATAAAAAATTTATACATAATGATATTACTTATTATGAACCTTTTACTTCAAAACAATCATTGAAGATAGATCTATTTACAATAATGGTATTATCGTATCATTCTTGTCAAATTTTTTATATAAATTTTTGTATGTTTAGAATTTTCTTTTTTCAAAATTACATTTGTCTTTAATTAATTTAAAGATAGAGATAAATTCATGTGGCTACAATTAAAAATTTTGAAAAAATCTAAAAAGAGTTAACTGAACATACCAAATAAATAAATAATAAATTTTTTAAAAAGAAAATTTGGCCTATTGAAACTTTTTAAATTTTTATGATTCGTCAAGTCAATTACATTTTAGAAATTTAAATTTTTTTAAAATTTTAAAAAAAAATCTACAAAAACAATAACAAAAAATAAAAATAAAGATAAAAATAAATCACCAATGAACTAATCCTAAACGATTGAAGCAAATTGTCTAGCAAATGTTATAAACACACATAAGACAATTTAATTGATGCATTTATTAAAATTATAAAATAACAAAATCGTCCACACGAAAAGTGTGTTGCTCCACATTCATCATCTTGAAATTAAATTGATAAAATTAAAAATCAAGATTTATTTTATTACAAAAATATAATGTAGAGTTTTTTTGTCATAATTTTCTCTACATTATTGTGTAGCTTCTTGGCCATTAAACTTGGGATTTCTAATCCTAAATGCATGTTGGGATTGGTTAACCTTGTTGGTGTTACATATTCAATAAAAGCTTTTTTTATCTAAATTTTTATTCTGGTGGTGCTATATAAACCAATTAATATGTTAATTAGTGTACCAACCAGTGTTATGGCATTATTACTGATTTCACCTATTATACAAATTACAAATACTCAAAACCTTTAAAATTGTGTCACATTATCTATTAATACATTAGTTAGTACACTAATTAGATAGTATTATTCTTTTTATTCTCAAAAGATGATAAATTAGTGGAAAGACTACTTTATTCTTCCAAGAAAAATTAGTTTTGATCAGGAAGATAAACAAAGAAAATGAATTCCATGATCCAACACAAGCATTCAAACAAGAAAAATGCGGCAGACCCCCAATAAAACCGACCCCCAATGACCCCCCAGTGCCACGTGGCACTGGGTGATTGGAAGGAAAAATAAAAATAAAAAATTATTTTTGCCTACTGAGGGTGCTGGGGTCCCTAGCACCACTGTTCAAACAATATAAACAAGGTCATATTATATATACAAAAAAGAAATAAAAACAAGCTCATTTAAATTTTCTTATTCGTCTCCTCCTTTCAAAAAATTAAAATAAAATACAAGCATAGAATCAAACAACATCATATACACATAAGATCATAAAGATGAATGGAAGTTTGTAAGAATTCCAAACTCTTTCATTCCCATTTGCTCCTAATCACATGAGTGTGCTTGAAATCATAGGTTAATACCACACTTCCATCCATTCTTTTCAACACAAACCTCTCAACCAGCAGATAGCAACCAAACCTACTCCACCCACCAACACCAATCCCAGCATACTCCTCTGTTTTATTCACCCTCACTTGCCTTTTTTCGCTGCGAGGCCACCCTCCTCTCTCGTGCTCCCATTTCATCCGATCAACGATTAGCGAGCTCAAACCAATATTCACTTCCTCTCCTACACCACCAAAGCTCGTAAACCAAATCACCCCAGTGGCCACATTATTCTCATCCCACACCGCTTCTCTACCCGCCGCAGTGACCATTTCTCTTTGGACTGAGACATCCACAGACACAACGTTCCCTTGATTGTAACCATTTTCACAAGTGAATATTTGCTCCCATCTTTGCTCAAGTGTCATCTCATAAAACATTGATATTTTCATCTGATCTCTCAGTGTTCCGTCTTTGATAAACATGAAAGGACAATACCACTTCCCCACAACAATGGCTTCTGAGCTCTTGTAGGATAGTGGGAAATCGAATGCTGGAAGGCTGGCACGGAGGGCAGTATTGATGCCTAGCGCTTCACCTAGTTCATAGTTTTTGGGTGTTTTGGTATAAATTTCCCACCCTTTTCTTCTTAAGAAGTACGGAGGAAAAGCATCTGGTAAAATTGATGTAGCATAAAATGTACCACCACTTCTGCAAGCTGTTGCATAAGGAATGATCTGAAATTGCTGACATATGTCATTAGGATCTAGAGGTCTTGGGTCAACGTCTCGAATGCAGTTGCAAAAACAACAGGTACGCATGTCTTCCTCTCTTGAACAAGCATATGCTTCCCTGTGAAGGCAATCAAAATCAAGTAGTAAGATAAACCTAGCAATACATTCCAATCCAGGGACAGATTCAGATTCTAACATGCAACTAGTAATTGAGAAAATTCGTCCAAAGTGTATAGTACAATATCAATTTTTACTTTCAAAATATATATCATCATTAATTAGATAATGAAAATATGATCATGCAGTTGGGCATATTCTCTTCATTAAAATTACTTATTCAATATTGATCCTAAGTTCATGAATAATTGTACTTGGGCAGAGCTATGTTTGACCCATGAGAAGACCTTAATTATTGCCCATCACCAACCACAATTACCATCTAAATTTAACACTGTTATATGATGTGCAGACAGAGCATAAACAAATTATGTCAATTGGCAAGCAAGAAAATGAAGGAAAAATAGGCTCAAACAAACAGAAAATCTCAAATCAGTAAGTTTTTGATTCAGCTATTGCATAGTATACATACCCTTTACGAGACCCATGTGGCTTTATTGCATAATACAGATTGGAAGACAGTGGCTGATTTAAAACTGGAACAAAGGTAGCATCATCATATGAAACATGTCTGTTCTCCCCCGAACCGGACGAGTATCTAACAGTGAGGTTCTTGTTCTGCGGGAAAGGCAGATCGATTAGATACCGATTCTTACACAATCCGAAACAAGTAGTAGTCTCTGATTCTTCGTCTTGGATTACCAAATAACCAGAGTTTGGACCCTCTGGTGGTAATGAAAGATATTCAGGAGATCTTAGGTAGTATGAAAGAGGCCTTGTAACATACATCTCTCTCCCCCCTCCCTAAAAAATAAAATAAAAAGATTTCTTTGCTATGGCTATAATCTTCCTAGCTTATGATTTGTATTTGGAGCACCATGTTTGTTGTCATGTGTACTTATATACCACATAATTCATGAGACTTTTTAAAAATGAATTCTAATGATTCCATTTAAATAATTTGATCCATTGATTTTTTAGGTTTTTGCGTGTAAATCATATATATTCATAAAATAATAAAATAATTTGATTTGATAATTGTAATCTTATGATTTAATTATATTTATTTTTAAAAAATAAAAGATTTAATTTTAAAATTATACTTGTCTTTCATTTTTTTTTTTAATAAAAACAAAGCGTTAAATCATCTATCTACTATAATTATTAAATTAATCTAATCTAATATTTTTATGAATAATTTTTTTAATAAATAATCTATACATAAAAATAATGGGCTACGGACACAAGCCCAAGCGAAGCATTGTGTTTTTATTTATGTGTCAGGCTTGTGTTTAGTAATAAAATACGATGAATGGCGTGTTGAATAGGCTAGTACATGGAAATTTCATCATCTGTTGCAAACGACATTTGACTGATATATGCTTTTTATTTTAATGAATATTTTATTATCAATAGATAAATAAATAAATAAATTATAAATATACACATGAATTTTGTTTAAAATATAGTTTGTCCATATAATTTGAAAATTATAAATTCTCAATTGTTATAATGGAGTGTTTTGAAAAATTAGTGAAAAGCTGACTTTTTAATTTTTTTTTAGCATTTTTGTGACTTTTTTTAAAGAAGTTGGTAAAAAGTCAAAAAGTTGATTTTTTACCAACTTCCCAAATTGTCCCAATATTTTATTTAACAGAATTAATTGAAAAAAATAAAATTTCTAACTTCTCTCCTATACAATAATTAAATTACCTGAATTATTAATTAAAATAAATTTTTGATATCATTAAAACCTGTTAATTAACATGATGATTTATTAATAAAAGAGATTATTTGTTATAAAATTAGAAATTTTAGGGGGCAAGATGTAATTTTCAAAATTATAAAGATAATTCATATTTTAAACAAACATCATGGGTGTATTGTAATTTGGAATTATCCCTCATATTAAGATTTTATAAGATTAAAAGACATGCAATATTTTTATAGTAGTTGGAGTCTCTCAATATTTTTACAGAGAAATTTCGGCACAGAGAAAATTTAGCACATAGGAATTTGTCTTCACATAGAAATTTCACTCTTCTCTGTGACGAGCTGAAATTTCTCTGATAACATTATTGAAAGATTGTAACTGATAAGAAAAAAATATATTGGACATTACTACTAAAAGTTGAAGATGGATGTTTCACTAATTTTCTTTCTAATTTACCCTTAAAAATGAGTAAATTATGAATACACCCCCATGAGATTTACTTAATGTACAGATTGTCTCTATAGTTTGGAAAATGAAAAATGCCCCTTTGTTAAAAAATTTTATTTAACATAATTAACTAAAAAAATAAAAAAATAATTGTTCTCCTAAACAATAATAAAATTATCTAAATTATTAATTGAAACATATTTCTAACATTATTAAAAACTATTAATTGACTTGATGATTTATTAATAAGATGAACGATTTGTTATGAAATTAAAAATTTCAGGGAGTGAAATATAATTTTCAGAATTACATGAGGTAATTTGTATTTTAATCAAATCTCAGGTGATGTATTTATGAGTTTTTTTTTTTTTGGTAATCAAATATTTATAGGGGTGTTTGGTAAATGATTTTTTTAAGCTTTTTGGATTAAAATCTATATATATATAAAAAAAAAGAAATTAAAATAGTTAATAAGACAAAATATCACATTAAATTTATAATTATTTCATTTTTTTTCTTATATATATCACATCTAACTACAAAAAAATCTAATTGTTTTTTTAAATACAAATATTTTAACTTATTAAAATAATTAAAACTAAAATAATTTATTAAAATAACTAACTTCCTAAACAAGGTCATAATTTATCCCCCAAAAAAATAGACATTTTATAAAAGTCAAAGAATATCGATGTGCTTCGGAGGATGGAGCTTCTTGCTTACTTTAATAAAGATAAGACAATTTGGTATAAATATTAATTATTAATTTCCAACACTTGTAACGTGCACGCCAAAACCATCTTTAGGGCCATTTTGGGAGCTCATTAAAACAGTTAATTTTTTAATTGTTTTAATTGTTTTAATTAAAAAAGTCAGTTTTTTTACTCAAAATAATTCAATTTTTTGTTAAAAAAGTCACCAAAAAAGTCAAAAAGTTACAAAAGTCAAATTTTTATCAACTTTCCAAAACACTCCTTAGTCGTTGGGTCAATGCTATATATATTAGGGATTTTTGGCCTTTTTTTTTTGTGTGAGGCGCACAAAATAAAACAATAACCTCAGAACTCCCTCGAATTAAAAAAGGAAAATGATTTTTCCCCTGAATTTACCCTTCCCCGAATCCCCTGACTGCCCAAAACAACGTCATTTTGAGCAATTTCTTTTATTTTATTTTATTTTATTTTTCCTCCTTATGCAGTCTGAAACAGAAGAGGGAGAGAAAGAGAAAGATGGAGAGAAGAGAGAAGAAAAGAGGGGAAGAGGAAGAGATTGAGAGAAAGAGAAGAGAGGGCAAGAGGGAATGGAGAGGGTCGATCACCGATGATGGAGCACCGATCTGATGGAGGGTGCGACGGTGGACGGTGATGGAGAGTGGGTGCGACGGTGACCAGATCTGATGGAGCACCGATCTTAATATTTCTCTTTTTTTTTCTGGCTGTGTTAATGATGGTGATGTTGATGAAGATAAGCCCAGATATTTCTCTTTTTTTTTTTTTTTTTTTTCTGCCTCTGTGTTGATGATGGTGATGTTGAGTGATGTTGGTTGAATGGTTGTTGATGATGATGTTGATGAAGATCTGAAGATGATGATGATCATGTTGAATGGTTGTCTCTCTCTCTCTCTCTCTCTCTCTATGCTACTCTCTTTTTCTTCCTCCTCCTCCTCCTCCATCTTCTTCTTCTTCTTCTTCTTCTTCTTCTGCGTTATTTGGGGGGGAAAAAAAATCAAAACGACGTCGTTTTGAATTCGGGGGATTCGGGGAATATGGGATTCGAGCTATGTAGCACAACTGATTAAAAAAATATAATTAGAAGATTGAAATATCCTTCTATGTAAATGGGTAAATATGAAATGATTAAACCGTTTCTCTCATTCCCTCCGTTTCATTGTTTAAAACACAAAAACACACAATATTAGAAACAAATTTTACTGTTATTATCAAACAAAAATAGAACACAAAAAAATAAAATAAAATTTTACTTTCATTTTATCAAACAAAAATAAAGCATATAACACCAGAGTAAAATTTTGCTTTGGTATTATCAAACAAAAACATAGTACATAAATACCAGAGTAAAATTTTACTCTCATCCTAACAAATAAAAACAAAGCACATAGTATCAGAATAAAAAAAAATTCTCATTTTATCAAACAAAATCAAATCATACACAATAAAAATAAATCAAAAAAAAAAAAACAAACAAACAAACAAACAAACAAACAAAAATAATTAATCAACATACTTGATCGAACTCAAACAATAATCAAACACATGATCGAAGCAAAACCTCTAAAACTCGATCAACACTCTCAATTTTAATGAAACTCTCAAAATCATATATGGATTATATAAATTTGAAATGTAAGCTCTAGTTGATACAAATTTTGAGATTGCCAGAGAATATGTGGCAAATTCCGTGAGATAGTTGTCAGCGAGATAGTCTATTGTTGATCGACAGCGAGATCGTCAGCAGCTAGATCTTTAGATTTTGAGATTGTCTTCATTGATTTTGGAAATCACTTTCATTGATTCAAATATAGGAGATTGAATTTTCAAATATATGATATATATATATACACATTGAAGGATTATATTGTCAAAAAAAGACGAAGAAGAAATTATGGTATGTCTTTATTGAGCTATGCGCCTCTTCTGAAAGGCTTTTTGAAACTAAATTAATTGAGATATCTTTTATCCTAAAAAAAGCCCCAAAAAAGGAGGTTTCATAAAAAAAAAAAAAAAAAACCCCTATGTATTAAAAGTGATGGCCAGAGTGGAACCAGGACTCGAGCATTGGGGGATTAGAAAGGAGACACGAGGACACAACAATGATTCATCCCGTTAAAAACATCACCACTAATAGTACTAATGCATTAAAAAAGTAAAAAAAAAAAAAAAAAATACAACTCCAAGACCAAAACATCACATCATTAATGGCGGGACCCACTGCCACCTAATTAGTGAGAGCACTAATTAGTGCTCCCAAGCATTTTTCCATGAGGACATATATCGCTGAGTGAGTTGAAATGAGTTCAAACAACTTAAATAATTATTAAAAAATAACATCTTTATTTAAACAAAACACAATATATATTATTTTAAATCAAAATCACACACCCACTGATATATATATATATATATAAGCAAATTTGTAACCATTTGATCTCAATTGTACAGAATTTCTGTGTACTATTGGGTACAATTTCATTAGGAAGCACATTGTTTAATGCCTAAACTATTTGAATTATTTATGAAAAATCAAAAGGCAAACTTCACTTTATTCCCTTATGATTTGGGCATGTGCAAATTATCTTCTTATCATTTAGAAATAATCACATAATCCTCATGATTTATGGACTAAAATGCAAGCTAATTTCTGTTAACAGAACATGCAAATGGACCTTTATGCCTTTGTCGTCTTCTTCTTCTTCTTTCTTTGAATTGAACCTGCAAATATATATATATTTATATATATATATATGCATTTATTTTCTTGGGCTAAACCTGTAAATTCATATATATATATAATCTGTATATATATTTTTGGTTTTGTGAACTTAGAAAGTACAGATGATGTTGCTTGACCTGTTGAGTCTCTTAATGGACAAAAATTGATAATGAGTGGTATGTTGGGACAACTCAAAAAAAAAAGAGATCTAAGAGAGAACTTCAATCGAAACTTCGATTTGGACACAAGTATCATGAGCTAAATCTGTACATTAAAAATTTAGATCAGACTATCATTCTAACAATTTACAGGTGGTGCGGTTTTTTTTTTGAACGAGTGTTTGTGTTTGGTTGGATTGATGTGCGATGACACTTTGTATGCTCTTTGTTTTATCCATATATATGTGTATATATATATTTGTGTTATGTTATAAAAAAATAATAATAATTTTGTGTTTGCATCCGCTGTATGTTTGTATATATATATATATATATATATGTGTGGGGTTGTTATTATTTAATTGCAAGAGATGAGCTGTCATTGATATCAAGTTAAGATAGATTTAAATAGAAATCATTTAATTTCTATTTACTTGCTCACCAAGGATCCTTTAGAGTGTTTTTTTTTAAAAGTTTCCTAAAGTGGTGTATTGTGTGGTTGAGATTTAATATTGAAAAATTGATGTGACTTGTCATTAAATCTCAACCACGCAATGCACCACTCTAGAAAACTTTAAAGAAAAAAAACTCTAGAGAATTCGTGCTCTTATCTGCTATTATTTAATTGCAATTATAGAGAGAGAAACAATAGAAACAAAGGGAATGATGGCATTTGTTCTAAATTCAAATATGTAAAAAGGGTATTTTCGTTTTAAAAATTGACTTACTCTCCACAAAAGCGCGTGGCTCTCAGAGTCTATTATTTTTTATGGAAATGTAAACCATGCGTTTTAATCCACAAATCACATGGGAGTTGTGTAATTATTTTCAAATGATAAGGGTAATTCACAGATGGCCCAAATTATAGGAATAAAGTGAAGTTTGTCCAAATCAAATTGATTCGATAATTCTAATTTCATGACTTCATTATATATATATATATATATATATTTTAAAATAAAAAAAAGAGGAGGAGAGAATTATAATTTTAAAAACATATTATTGAATGTTTAAAAAATAAGTATAAATAAAATTAGTATATGGTTTAAACTTGGGGGATGCACCAATAAATCCCAAATTAATAACTTATACACTGTTTAGTCCTAAAAGTTTTCTTATAGACTGAAAGGTCCCATTACAATGTTTCAAACATCAGATTAATGTTTCAAACATTAGATTTCAAACATCTAATGTTCATCAGATTTCAATAATGTTTGAAATTATAGGATGAATGTTTCAAACATTAAATTTCAAACATCTAATGTTCATCAGATTTCAATAAATTTTGAAATTATAGAATGAAACATCAGATTCATTTACATCATGAACATCATGATGATGTATAAATGGGACTAAATGGAGCATAAGAAAACTTTTAGGACTAAATGGTTTAACTTTTCAGAAACTAGGACTTATGGGTAAATTTTCCTTTAAACTTCTATTCATTAGTGCGACATTTTAGCAACGAAAATATCTATGTCGCCTGTCCGAGCTTGTAACCATAGATAAAGATGTCTTTTTTTGAAAAAAATTGCAACCACAAGTAAAGCCATTTTAGTAAGGAAAGTCAAACAATATCAAGATTTTGTTTAATTTTTTTTTTATTAATTTTTTTCCACTAGGTATAAATAGGGTTAGATATTAGATAGGAGAAGGATTATTAGATGTTAGTTGTTGTTAGTAGGAGAAGGGGCAACAAAGAGTATCAAACTCTTGCTTATAAGATTTTTTTTTTTTCTTTTGAATGATACTTATAAGATTTGAACTTGAAACTTTATATTAAAAAGTAGTGTTAGATAATTACTAAATCAAAATTATATATTTTAATATTTCATAATTTTACTTTTAAAAACACAAAAATTTAAATTTAAAAAAAAAGATAAGTAGAACCGATCAAGATCATATTTCCTTAATGTTGAGAAAACTACAACTTTGATTCCTCATGGTATGTTATTGGCACGCATGGAGTTTATTATGAGTTTTATTTTAATGATTCGAACTATTTATTTTGTTACATATTTTATAAAATAAACGATTTGAATAGAAACAAAATTATGATAAACTTTACAAATTTTTTAAATTCTCTCATATTTAAATTTGAACTAAAGAAAACTTAAATCAAATAGTAAGTCAACATTGACCTATTGTAAAATTGTTTTACTTTATTAATTGAGAATACTATATAAATAATATCAAAATGTCATGCAATTACGACTAATTGGGCACATGGGACTATGAATAGAGAAATTATTCAATACTCTTGGAACATCATGTGATCATACTTTAAGTCAATCATCAATTACTTAGTCTCATATTGTTATCTCATTCCCAACATAAATTGTGAACCCTTACGTCTCTCCACTAATCAAAATATTATGAAGTACCATATGTTTACATTCCGATAATGTTGAATAATCACCCCTATGAATAATTGCCCAATGAATGGTGGACAAATACTTGTTCGGTCCATAGATGACCAAATTGAAGAGATAAGGCCCACTACTATAACAACGTTATTTGGATTGTTGGCTGGGTAAAGTTATTGAGAAAGGCACATCAAGGCCCAAGAAAAAAAAAAAAAAGTTTACATTTTTAAGAATGGGCTTCACTCCTGTGTAAATATGGAATATCCGGTCCAACAATTTTCATGCGCCATGTGAGATATTGATGATCAATTATGTTTTTGTTACTCTTTGGCAAATTTGAAAAGACCGTAACAAATTGATTTTTGATAATCTTTTAAACTCAACTTACATCAGTCTCAAGAACATCTTCAATTATGTTAAAGAGATTGATGAGACTTATCATTTCCTTCTCTTTCTCCAACCTGCATTACCTAGACTAATTAATTGGAATTGTCCATCTGTAGATAAACTCAAAATGAACACGCATGGCTGCTCAAAGGGAGATCCAGGACAAGCAGGCTATGGAGGCTTGTTGAGAGATGAAGCAGGCACCTAGTAATGGGGCTACTTTGGAAAGATAAGACATTGCACTAGCTTGGAGGCTAAGATTTGGGCCATTTACAGATGGCTCACCATTCTCTTCCAAAAAGGCTCTACATATGTGGTAATTGAATTAGACTCTGAACAGGCTATCACTCAATTGTTTCATAGTCCAAACCCAAATTCACCATACAAGGCCCTCATTGAAGGTGCCAAGTTTTTGCTTGGAAGGTGTAGTTTTTCTCTTGTACACACCTTGAGAGAGGGTAATAGAGTTACTGATCAACTAGCTAACATGGGAGTAGCTCAAATAGAGCATGTTGTGTTTCTTGAGAATCCTCCAGATGAAGTTAGAGCTGCATTTGTAGATGACATAATTGGTGTTAGATATGAGAGGGGCTAACCCTCTGGATTGTAATTTGATAATTTGAACTCGTCTTTAATTTTTCATACGAATCAAAAAAGAGATGATCAATAATGGTTGGAATTTTTGAGTGTCAATAAGATAAATTGTATGTGGTATTTTATTTATTTATTTATTGTAATTAGATTAGATAATAGGTCCTATTATAATTATATTGAGTGTTTGAAAGATAGTAATGTTGTGCTTGATTAGAAAGTTTGGGAAGAAATTTAAAAAAAGAAAGAGAAAATATAGGTGAAATGTAAATAGAATATACTTATATTTCACACATCTTTTCTTTTTTCATTTTCAAATTCTCCTAACTAAACACAGCATAATGGACATATGCATTTGTGATTGGTGAAAAGTACTAACAAACAAAAAAATTCCCATTTAGAAGCTTACATGTGTTGCATTTTTCTACCATAAAAAAATTAAGGATAAATTATAAATACATCCCTTGAGGTTTGATTAAAATATGAATTACCCCTATAGTTCTGCAAATTACATTATACTTTCTGAAATTTCTAATTTCATAACAAATCATCATTTTTATTAATAAACTATCAAGTCAATTAACAATTTTTAATAATGTTAAAAATATGTTTCAATTAATAATTTATGTAATTTTATTATTGTATAGAACAATAATTATAAATTTCATTTTTTAAGTTAATTCTGTTAAATAAAAAATTCTTAGGTAAATTACACTGGCACCCCCCTGAGGTTTATGTTTATTACAGTTCCCCCCTCACATTTGGGAAATTACACTGACCCCCTTGTCAGTGTAATTATTTGAAGGTGTTAACTTTAAGTTAAAATGACATATTTACCCTTAACCTTTACATATACTTTAAAGGGTAAATTACATTGACACCTCTTAAGGTTTCAATTTAATACGGATCCCTTCCTGACATTTAAAAAAAAAAAAATAATAATAATAATAATTTAATAAAAATAAATATAAAGAAATATATTTAATTTGTAAAAAATTATTTCTAACCACTCGAAAGATAAAAATTATATAAAAATGATAATTATTTTTTATTTTTTATTTCTTAGCCAAATTAATTTTTAATTTTTTTAAAAAAATTCTAAAAATCAAACCATATATAGCTTAAGAATCTTTTGATAAGTTATTTCTTACGTTGGTAACTTATTTAATAATTTGTTAATTTTATAATATTTTTACCATCTGAGGTCTGTTTGCTAACCATTTCGTTTACAGTTTTCAATTTATATTTATAAAAATTTTAAAAACTGTCATAAAAACTTGTTTGATAATTTTTTTTTTTAGTTTATAAATGGTTGTCTCAGTTTGTAAATTTAAAGAAAAAATGTAAATTCAAAAATTGAGTTTATGCTGGTTTTTAAGCATAAATTTAAAAATTTGACTAACAAATTTTTTTTCGAATAATTTTTTTTCCAATTTTTTTTTTTCAATGAAATTTTTTTCAACTAATACTAACCAATGGGGCAATTGGTAATGCTACTTTAAACCTCGGGGAGGGGATTGTAATTTCTAAAATGTGAGGAGTGTCAATGCAATTTACCTAGCGAGGGCAAAATTGGTATTTAAAAAAATTAAATTGCTGACATCAACAAAATCTGTTAGTTGACTGAATAGTTAACTAACTGAGGGAGCAATCTGTAATGAAAATTTAAACCTCAGAGAAGGGAATGTAATTTCTAAAAGGTGATGGAGGGAACTATAATAAACATAAATCTCAGGGTGTCAATGTAATTTACCCAAATTCTAACAAGAGGTATTTGTAATTTTTCAAATCATAAATGGCAATATGTACTTTAAACAAATCTCGAGAGTGTATTTGTAATTTATCCAAAAATTAATGACATATAATTTTAAAAAGGGCAAATTACATATACCTCTCGAGGTTTGGCTAAATTATAGATACCCCTGAGATTTGAGAAATTACAAATTTCCCCCTAAATACTATATTTGCATAACAAATTAGGGGGTAATTTGTTATGAAATATAAATCTCAGTGGACAAATTGTTATAAAAATACAAACCTTAGGAGACGGGATGTAATTTCCGAAACCTGAGGGAGATATTTGTAATTTAGTTAAACCTCGAGGGAGGTATTTGTAATTTGGCCTTTTAAAAATATACTACAAATTAAGATTGATTTGAATTTTTCTTAACCTAGAAAATGAACTTAACTAATCATTAAAAAAGCATATTGCCCCATTTTTGGAAAGTAAATTAAAAATCACTTCTCAATTTTTAACATATTTTAAATTACATCATACCTCATATATTTTACACTTTTTTTTAGAAAAATAAAAGAATAACTTTTAATCATCATTCCAAAACAACTTTTTGAACTTAATAGTCTCGTCCAATACAAAGACGAGAGAAAAGACCAGTTCCTTCTTTACAGAAACATAGTAAAAAAATTCACAGTTTAATCCGTATTGAATAGGAATTTAAAAATATAAATTAGATACAGATTTAACGTTTGACATTACTCGAAGTGATTATCCTCATGTCTAATATTATAACTTCAAGGTTGATATGCCAAACTTTAAATTTAAAAAAAAAAAAAACACACACACACACACAACACAGTGACAGAACTAAATTAAGAACTGATTAATGGAAATGGTCTCCAGAAGGGCTGAGATCACAAGCATTAATGGTTACCATGACATACCTCAATGCTATTTAGACTATATATTTTGTTCCAACATTCACTTTTCAAATCCTCTTTGAACACTAACATTTCACATATTAAGCAAATACTGGACAGTAAATAGAACAAGTAACAGTGAATCACTGATCACAGATATAATAGTTTCATTTAAGCTCTTCATCTACACTACCAGCAAAAGGGATAAGAATACTCTTTTCCCCAAAATTTATATTCCCTTGTTTTCAATACATAACTGATCATAATGCCGAAAATTTCAAAACACGAAATTCTCAAAACAATGATCGATCGTGCGACTACTGAGAGCATATTACCACGGCTTGATTTCTTGATTTTCATCCTTTTTGTTACTTGAATTTCTCCAATTAGGATGGTGCCTGAAGATCCATCTCCAAACCTTATGTCCTCTCTTGTCCTTCTTGATTCCTGTGTCATTCACTGTGATCCTACAAGAGTTTCCACATTCATGGTGTCCCATAAAATTCCCACTTCTCATGCTACCCAAATCTGAAACAGAGACTGGAAGATCAGTACTAGTCCTCATAGCAGAGTAGTCTGTTTTTGACTCTGAAGACAAATCAAGTTTCAAGTCAATAAAGCCAGACTCATCCACTCCACTAAAATCACTTTCTTTTACTGGGAAAAAACCCTTTTTTGCTCCACTTTTTCTTGACTCTGTTTCACTGAAACCACTTACTCTCTCAGAACCCATCACTGGACCTCCATTAAAATCAGAAACTTTAGCACTTGAAAATGCAAATTCACTGCTCTGATCATCTAGGTCATGAAAATTGCCTCCCCTGAAGCTACAAAGTGACCTAGACCTTGACACACCCATGTAATCAAACACCCACATCTCACTTTTCTCATCACTTCTCTCACCATTACCCTTCTCTCTCTTCTTTCTAAACAGCCTCACCATCCTCCATAGCCCAGAATTCCTCTTCTTGTTGATACCAACACAGCTACTACTACTCCTCTTGAGGGAGTGCTCTGTTTCGGTTCTTTCATTCTCGATGAGGAATGAGATTCTTCCAACGCTTCCGAGCTCGGCGGCGGCGGAGGAGTTCCGGTACGAGGAGGGTTCGGAGCAAGAACAGGAAGAGAGGCGTTGCTCGCCGCAATCGGAGCAAACGAGCCTGACCAAGCGGTCTTTGAGGCAGTGAGGGCAGATTCCAATGGAAGATGAAGAAGGGTGTTTTTCGCAGGGAAAGTCTGAAGCAGAGGAGTAGTTGAAGTCTGAGAAATTGTGGGTGTCTAGAGATTTTCCTCTCTCTTTCATCATTGGCTCTTGTGTTATGTTCTGTTGTGTTGTGTTGCGTTGTGTGAGTGTGTTTTGAGGTTATTTGTGTGGTTTGGGAAGGATGGTTCAGGTTTTGATAGAGTTGGGAAGAAGAGGGAAGTGGTGTGATGGAGATTGGTGATGCGTTTGGAAGATGGGATTTGATGAGTTGGAGATGGAGTGATGAGTTGATGGAAGCAGTTGGAGTGTGTTTTCGCCTTTCAGGAGATCAAATCAAATGCTGTGTCAAATTTGCTCACTATTAGAGGATATGTAGTTTGTACATATACTTGAAGGTAGAAAATATTGAGAAGTTCACAAAAGTATGTTTGGTGATTTTATGAAAAATAAATTTAAAAAAAGAAAGATTATTAGTGAAAAGATGGTAAGGAGGTATTTTTCTCTTTTACTTTTAATTATCAATTTTCAACTCCAAAAAATTCTACTAAATAGGCTACAACACCATCTTGTTTGTTGTTATTAACTAATAAAATATCGTAAATATAAATATAACTAAAATATTTTTTCTTATGTCTAGCTAATCTAATTATGTAGAACCTGTTTGGTACAATTTATTGTAAATAAAAAATTAATAATAAAAAAGAAATAAAAAACCTCATTTTCTTAAATTTTAATAATTAATTTTTTAATTTATTTAAACTATTTTTACCTAATAAATTGCAAGTAGAAGTTGTATCAAATAGTTTAAAACACTCTCTCTCAAAAAAAAAAAAAAAAAAAAATTTAATTATAAACAACCCAGCTAAACTGAATATTGAGAGAAAATAATGTTATAGTTACACTGAATATTGAGAGAGAGAGAGAGAGAGAGAGAGAGAGAGAGAGAAAAGTGAGTGTGTGTGTTTGAGTTTGAAGTATTAAGGTACATCCTGCTGCTGATATTGATATGGCATGACTTTTAGAGCAAAAAAGATGCTTCGCCTTTAAGTTTTTCTTTCCAGGGGGAACATTGTTCATTACATGGTAAAGATTGATGGCAACATCCACTATTGCCGCTGCAGCTATTATTGTGTGGGGAAAGTGAATGATAGTAAGAAATTGAATAATGTTGCATAAATAAATAAAAATTATATATAAAATAATATTCTTCCTTCTTAAAATATTAGTTACTTATTATATTTTTAATTATTTCAAAATATTGGTCCCTTTTAAAAAATTAAAGATTAAAATAATATGAATTTCTTATTTTATCATCCTTTTAAATTCATTAATAACACAAAAAGTATAATTATGACAATTGATATTTCTAAAAAAATGTACTATCAAGGAATAATTTTAAAATTTTAATATTTTTAAATTACAATAATTGTACTATAAAAAAATTTAAATTTCTCAAAATAAACTATTATTTTAAGACGAAAGCAGTATGACATTGTGATTCTTTGATTTCAAAATTTAATATAAAAAATAAAAAACCACTTTGCTTTATCATATTTGACATGTTTACGTATCATTCATCCATTGATACAATAATACAATAATAATACATTAGATTATAAGTAAATTTGATATAGAATATGGGGTTTTTAGTTTAAAGTTGTTGATATTAAAATTTTATAAGATGAAAGGCATGTAATATTTTCATAATAGTTGGCTATCCCTCAATATTTTCACAAAAAAAAAAAAAAATTTAACATAGAGAAATTTCACAAAGAAATTTGAAATTTCTCTAATAATATTATTAAGTAACCTTAACTAATAAAAAAAACATATTAGACCTCTTTTACTACCAAAAGTTGTAAAGGAATATTTTACTAATTTCTCCATAAAATATAATAATAATTTGGTCATCAACATTTTTCCAAATTCTATTAGCATAACTTTTTCCTCAGCAGCATAAAAGCATGACATTTTACTTTTAAAAATATATACACTCTGCATCTTACATGTGTTCTTAATTTTCCTCTTAAACTTTAAATTTTACAATTTGATTCCTGGATTATTGAATTTTTTGTCAACGTAATCCAATTGGCAACTGATGTCAAATTCATAATTTTAAGAGAAATAGTGTGAAATCACAATGATAAGTAATAAAGAAAATAAGCATTTTAGTATAAAATATATGGTGCTATTATTTTTTTATCGATTTAATTAACAAATTATTAATAAAATTAGACAAAATATTATGTAAATTAAAACTTTACAAAATTTAATTATTTATAATAAAATTATAAATTTTATTGTATTTATTTCAAGACAGATCACTCTAATTTACCCATTAAAATAAGTCTGAATTTCTGGTGCCGTAATGTCCAATGCAGTGTTGCTATCATACAACAAGAGACACCCCGGTATCCTCTACATTCCAAAATGTCTCTGCATCTGTCGGTGCATTGAATCTGTATCGATGAATCTGTCAGTCTCTGTCAAATAATACTATGGTGTCTTTTGGGAAGTGGGTTAATTTTTTAATTTTTTAGTTTTTTTAATTATTTTAGCATGAGCTAAAAAGCTTGATTTGAGAAGGATTTTTTACTTTTTGACTTTTTTTACTTTTTTTGTGAGAGAAGAGTGTAATGATTATGGGTTGAATATGATGTTTTGTTTGTTATTGCTAAAATAGCAAAAAAAACTTCCAACCCACCATCTCAAACGATACTTATATATACTAATTAATGTATTAATTAATATATTAATAGATGATATGACATAATTTTAGAAATTTTAATTATTTATAATTTGTATAATAGATAAAATCAATAATAATAACATAACACTAATTAATACACTAATATATACATTAATTAGTATATATAACACCACGGTTCTCTGTCTTCCCCCCTAAACTTTTACAACATCTTTTTTTTCTCTCGACTCACGTACAATGACATCATTTTTTTAACATGATGTTAAAAACTCAGAAAAAAATACTAAAATATAAAAATAAAATAAAATACGTGACTCTAATTCATTTTAAATAAAAATCTATATAACAGTTGATTTGAATTTTGACCATTTATGTCTAGTTTTTTTTCTCCACATTTTTTATGATCCTAATAATATGTAAAGTGGCTTAATGCAAGTAAGCACCCATTTGCATTTGTCCATGGCTCCACATTCTATCATGATCTATACTAGGGAGATCTGATGTTTTTTGTCCAGTAGATGTTAAGCACGTGTCCCATTGTCACATTCATTTTGGCCTGTATCGACGACATGTACGCATTTTTCATGAGGTTGTGTGAAAGTTATAGAAATAGAGTACATAATTGTGTGCAGGAATGCTTCTTGAACCAATATAATGTTCAGGCATGTCATGAGGTAATCATAAATGCCTTTGTGCACCCTAATGAATTTAGGGAAAATCACTTCAGTATACTCCAAAAAAATAATTTTAAATTAATAATATTCATTATAAATATTAATGTGAAAAATTTTATTCATATATATATATATATATTATGATTTTATAATTTATTTTGGAGACACCATTGTTAAGTAATTCTCCGATGAATTTATTCAACCTAGCAATGCAATATTATCCAAATCTGTCTAATCCAATTACTAAAATGGATTAGATATATAAGCATCCAATTCAGTCCGATTAATTTTCAATTTTTATAGTATTATTATTATAACAAGATTATGGATAAAGAATTAATTATTCAACCAACTACATAAAACAATTCTAGTCATACTATTATATTAATGATGGAATTTATCATAAAAAAATAGGAGGATCCCCTCCAATCTAGATTTGGACTGTAGGGTGTTGTTTGGACTCGTGAGACTCACTATAAGCCCCGTTTCGATGGTCTAAACTGTTCATTTTGTCAATCACTTCGTGTATTTCATTCACAAAAAAAAAAGATCAATCTGATAACTATAACTTATTTAATTTTTCATTAAAAAAATAAACAGTAATAGTATTTTTTAAAATAAACCATATATATTTTTAGTGAGAAACGTAATAAATTGAACAAGTTATAGTTATTAGATCGGTCTAATTTTTTGTGTAGATGAAATTCATGAAATACCTGACAAAATAAATGGTTCGAATCATCTAAACAGAGCCCGTGGTGGGCCTCACGGGCCCAAACGGCACTCTATAGTCTAAAATATGGATTGGAGGAAATCCTCCTCTTAAAAAATATACTTTTATACTGTGTTTGGTTGAGGGATTTGAGGAGGGATTTGGAAAGAGAAATGGAAAAGATAGGTGAAATGTGAAAAAAAAAAATACCTATATTTCACATGGTTTCACACACCTTTTCTCTTTCCCTTTCCAAATCTCTCTTCAAATCCCCCAACCAAAAGATTGTTGTACTTAAGGGTGGGCACGGGTTGGTTGCAGCTACGAAACCTCCAATTCGCCATCCGTCCGCCAGATTGGCGGATTGGAGAAAATCAATCCACATCCGTCCGCCAATTTGGCAGATGTGGATTGAGAAGATTGGCAGTTTAAAATTTTATAAATTTTTAACATAATTCAACTTGTGCATTTCCTAAAAAAATAAAAATAAAAAAGAAAGTATTACAATTAATGACTTAAAAAAATATTACAATCACTGTATGCATCATCCAAAGTAAGAAAGTTTGAAATTTTAGAATATCACAATCACTGCATGCCTCATCCACATACTACAATCACAGTATGCCTTATCTACATGAAGTATTACAATCTGTGATTTTTAAAATATAAAAACAATTCAAATCACCAAAATCATGAACATAATAGTAGTAGAGATTGTATGTCTCTATATTGTTACATTTATATCTGTTTTTGAAAACAAAAATCAACCAGCATATATCATATTTTCTATTTATTATTTTTAGAGATAGATTTAAAAACCAAAAATATAAATAAATAAATATGTTTATTTTTTTCAATTCAAAAAAGATATTCAAGTTGAAAACTTTTTTTCAATACAATATTTAAACTCTTTTTTAATTGAAAACATAAACAGAATATTTAAACAAACTAAAAACATAAAGTCTTATAAATTACGAGGGGTGTTCACGGTTTGGCAGTTCGATTGCGGCCAAAAGAATCTCAATTCGTCATCCGTCCGCCAGATTGGCGAATTGGAGAAAATCAATCCGCAACCGTCCGCTCATCATCACGCATCTGTCCAAAATGCAACAGATTAGTTCGGTTCGGTCGGTTTTGACGAATCGATATATCTGCTGCTCACCCCTAATTATACTTGTATTTTATATAATTGATTCTATGATCAATTTTAATATTTGTGAACTCATTAATTTAATTTAAGAAAAATTACCACACAGGGGTAATTTCAAAAAATTATTACAATTTCATGATAAAGATTATGATTTTAATAATTAATAATTATAAAATTTATCATTTATTTATAATTTAAACTGAATTATAATTTTCCCTTTAATAATATATATATACACACTACAAGATGCTACCTATGAGGTAGTAGCACGTCTGTAAATTAGACATGATAGCAATGACCGCACGCGCCACGCACGCCCGATCCCAATACATCATTGGTAGCCACAAAACACATTATTTATAATAAATTATAAATATTTTAGCTGGCTTGGTTTAACATAAAAATTAGTGTCTTAATCATGATGTTTCAACACTCCATTTTGTCTTTTATTTGTTTATTCATTTATATTTCAAAAGGAATTTTTTTTAGGTTCTATAACTCACATTTGAAAAAATTTATTATACACCCTCTTTATTATATGTATTCTTAAATTATATATTTTTTTATTAATTTTATTTTAATTATAACTCATGAGATATTTGATTATTTCTCATGTATTGTTTGGTTATATATATTTTTTAGTTATGATTCAGAAAATATGAAATTATGTTATTTTCTTTTTTAGTTATAAGGTACATACAGTTATAAAGTACATATGATACACATCTCGTAATCTTTTGCCTCACATTTATTTGAGAAAGAACAAAACATTTGTAGTTAGAATTTCCCTTGGTTTAATGATCAAGTACAATTCCACTAAAAACCTTTCATTAACAAAATGCTAATAATTGTAGCATTCACATTGTTGATGATTTGTCTCTATTTCACTGTCAAATGGTAAGCTCGTTATGATATTGAGAAACAAACTTCAACAGGAAAATTTGTGAAAATTTGACCTTATAATGATGTTTTGTTGAACAACAATTGCTTTTAATTTTGTTGATTGCAGAAGGGGAGAAAATAAATCAAAGGCATGCTTGGATTTGAAATGAATGGTCAACTTGGTAATCAGCCCATTTTTGCGTATTTGCTAGCAATATTACAACTGTATTCATCATTTATGTTGGTGTTTTTTTCTTTTGATTCGCTGGCTGTGAGGAAAAGAATGACTGCGTTTGAATCATAATTATTAGGAAACTCTTATTTATAGAGTAAACTCATGAAATCCTTATAAATTTTGAATGGAACTCTAAATTTTTTTGGGGGGAGACATTTATGAAATTCTAGTACAATTTAAATAAAATTATCAGAATTGTTGAAAATGTTGTGGAAACTCTCTGGAAATTCATTTCTTGTATTATTTTTTGGTGTTTCTTTTACTCTCAAATATTTTTTTTATATAAAAATAATATATATTTATTCTAATAAGTTTCTATAGTTTTTGTGTGGCATTAATACTTTAATTGATGATAAAATTATTCTAATACATTATGTTTCTATTTTGAAGTTTTTAATAAACTTTCTCATAACTATTATACGCAACCTTACATCATTTGGTGCTTCCCATTTTAAATTATAATTTTAAAACACATTTCACATTTCTATTTCTCAAATCTTTGCCCTTTCCATTTCTTCAAACAAGGTTCCTAGACTAAATTATAATCAAGAAAACCTCACCCTTGAGATCGTTTAAATGCAATTTTATGCATTATTTTGTCTTCCAATGTGATTAATAATTTTGACTCAGAAATGGATCGTGCATGGGCATTATAACCAAAGACGTTTAAACCTGAAAGGTTAAAAAAAAAAAAACCAACAAGAGTTCTAAATGGGCTGGTCTGGCCCAGCTCAATCAGCTATAAGAATCACGAAATAAGCCCAGTTGCAAAACATCAATGAAGGACCAGCAGGAGGCCTAGGTGCCATGCTTTATTAGTCTTTTTCATTTATATTCTTCAAACAATTTGGCTGGCTTAGTTCGATCAGGTCGGATATAAAAAATTTTTTGAAACGTGATTGACAACCCCCCCCCCCCCCCCCGTGGACTCCACGTGGAGATTGGTGATTAGAGAAGAAAAAAATAAAATAAAAATAATTCTGGCCAATCATAATCCACTGGGAGTCACCCCAGTGAGAGTTTGGAACATTTTTGTTATACTTATCTGTTTCACCTATCTATTTGTTTGTACGGTCGACTTTTTCAGCTACTTGCTCAAAAAGTCCAAGAGTAAAAATGAAGTAGAGATAGAAAATATAATGTAGAAATGAAAAAAATATATATAAATAAATAAAAATTTATACTTCTAACCAGTATATTTCATTGATCATGTCTTTAAAATTAAAACAAATATATATCGATTAAAGTGGACTTATCGCTAATTTTTTCTTTGTTTAAAATTTTGAGCATATTTATTTATTTTAGGACATCTAGATTATGCCACCCTCAATATAAATAATGGGATTTTTTTTTTTAAAATTACATTGAAGACCAATTTTTTCAAAGTATTTTTAATTTTAATTTTTTTTAAGGATTATCTAGTATACGCAGATCTAAATCTAAAACTTCAAAAAAATTAACTCAAAATTGAAAACAAATCAATCACTGAAAAAGAAATAAAGTTAAAAAATCAGCTTAAAAGCTCGACCCAAAGGAAACGATGTGTTCTCATTGGAATGTTTTTTTTTTTTTTTTTTGTAAAAAAAAAAAAAATTAACTCAGAATTGAAAACAAATTAACCACTAAAGAAGAAATAAAGTTAAAAAAAAAATTCAGCTTAAAAGCTGGAGCCAAAGGAAACGATGTGTTCTCATTGGATTTTTTTTTTCTTTTAGAAAATTTGTACAGATTGTTTAATAATAATAATAATAATAATAATAATAATAATAATAATAATGTGACAATTGTGAATTTTATAATTGAATACAAATTCTTTAATTTGTCTCCACCAGTGACATGGCCACTCGTATGTGAAGCGGTCCTAATTTCACATCATTGGGGATAAAATTAAATGGGCAAAATTAAGGGAATAAACCATTTTTCACATATACGTAATTACGGCTAGCAAATAATAAAATGGTTGATGTGTTGAAGATTGGTGATGAAGGGTCAATTTTTCCCTTTTTGTTGTTTGTTTTTTTTTTTTAGAGATAGGAAAGGGTCAAATTCTTGGTATATATGTTGAAGTTTAAATCGTCACATTTGGGCTTGTTTGTTTTTGGAAATGAAGGGTGGAATTGAATTAGTAGTGAAATGAGATCTAAAAATAATATATTTATTTTGTAAATTATAATCAGTATGTTTGGTTTGAGTTTTCTGGATTACGTTTTTTGAAAATTGAGTTTTTTAAATTTTGTATTTTTTTGTTTTTAGTGAATATTTTTAAAATTTTAAACATTTTTTTTTTACTTTTTTAGATGCACCTTACTTAGATGTATCTAAAAAGTAAAAAAATTATAAAAAAATATTTTCAAAAATTAATAAATACATAAAAATATAAAAAATGAACTAAATTCTTGTATTTTTTTTTTTTTGTATTTTTGGTATGTAGTGAATTTTTAAAATATTTTTTTTCATTTTTTTTTTACTTTTTAGGTGTATTTATGTTAGGTGTGTCTAAAAAGTAAAAAAATTGTTTAAAATATTTAAAAAAATTCAGTAAAAACAAAAAAAATACAAAAAATAAGAAAGTATAATTTTCTGAAAAGTGTTTTTGGAAAAATGGAACCAAGCAATTATGAGATTATGAATCCCTCCAATGAGGGACTAATGCAATTTCAAGTGAAAATATCTTATTACCTCACATTTTACAAAATAGTAGTGATTGATTCTCCTAAAACTAGAGCTCTAATTAAGTTTTAGTGATGTGAAAAATCAAAAAAAAAAAAAAAAAAAGAAAGGACAAAACATTATATCAAATAGGGTCCACATACGCATTAGAGTTATTAGAACTCTATTTCTAGAGCTGCCAAACATTTTTTTTTAAAAAAAAAAAATCATAAAGCCAAAACATCATATCAGATGGGATCTATACACACATTAGAGTTATAAGAGCTCATTTTCTAAATCTCCCAAACATTTTCCTTTACCAAAATAATAAACTTAGGTTCTATATAATGAGTGTAAATAATAAAATTACGTTCTATATAATGACTACACTAGAGTGTAAATAAACAAAATTTATTGCATTGTCAGCCTAATATTACCACACTCTTATAATTATTTCACTCAATTGTATTTTACTAATAACCTCATCTACCTTAATCCAAAGAGCAAACGAGTCCGAAAGAAAATTTTGCTAAGTCTTTGGTTTAGTTTTGAAATTGTGATTCTCTTTTTAGAGTTGTGATTTGAATGTGAAATTGTGAATTGAGTTTTGAAAACAGAAAAATTGTTTGATTATGAGTTTTAAAAAGAGTTTTTGAATTTTAAATTTTGAAAAAAGTTTTGAGTTTTTGAATTTTGAGTTGTATTTTAAATTTTTTAGATTTTTTTTTTAAAATATTAAAAAATGTTTAAGAAAATTTTATTTTTTTTATTTTGTAAATATTTTAATTTTTTATTTTAATATTTTAAACTCAAAACACAACTTCACACTCAAATCGTAACCAAACACATAACTCAAAACTCAATTCAAAAATTATTTTCAAAACTTATAACCAAACACATAACTCGAAACTCCACATTACTTTCAAAACTCTACATTCAAATCGTAACTAAACACATAATAAAAAATTAAAATATTTAAAAATATTTTTATAAAATAAAATAAAATATTTAAAATAAAACATAAAAATATTTCAAATAAAAATTATATATTTAAATAAAAAATAAATTTTCTTTCAATTTTTTAATATTTTAAAAAAAATACAGCACAACAATGTATGAAATGTAGTACACATGAAAATAAATAAATAAATATTTAAAATATAAATATTTATCCTAAAAAAATGAAAGTAAGAAAATGTTTAAATATTTTTAAAAAATTAATCCAAAAAATTTTAAAAGACAATACTCAAATCATGATTCTTAAAATAATTTTAAAAAATAAAATAAAAAATATTTTTTTTCAAATATTTTTTTAAATAGAGTTTTGAAAAGTTTTTTGATTTTGAATTTTGAAAATAGTTTTGAATTAAATTTTAAGTTGTGTATTTGATTATAAATTTTAAAAAATGTTTTAAAAATTTTGTGTGAAATCATGATTCACACTCAAACCAAACGCAGCACCCTTGGGCCCAATATGAAAACCCTTGGCTTGCTAGTCCGAAGACTTTGAACCCATTGCATCCAAATTTTGAACTTCGTTCTATAAAACAATACAAAAATGTTTAGGATCTTTAAAGTTGGGACCCTCATGACTCTTAAAATGATATGGATCAATCATGTATTTTTGTTTATTTGATTGTTTTTTTTCCTTTTTTCGTTCTTTCCTGGACCAATCACAGGTGAGTGGGGATTGTGTTTTTTAGAATCTATATCATTGTTGAATATTCTACTCCAAAAAACTTGATTAAGAGGTTTGTTTTATTTAGAAAAATTAATGATAAATCCTTTTTGGAAAATTCTTTTAGGATCTTATGGAAAAATTTGTGATCTGATAAATCCTATATGTTTGAAATTGTATTAATAATCTAAATACCCACATTTGAAACATTTGAATTAATGTGCAAAATTCTAAATGTTGGGTGGTGTGAGATCTCGGAACCTAATATGTAGGGTTGTAGTTATAGTATTATAGGGTTGTTTAGAAATAGCTTATTTTAGTAATTTTTTGGTTTTTTATAAAAAGATTTTCAAAAAAAAAAAAAAAAAAAGTAGAGAGTTTGATCCCAAAAAAAATTGAAAATATTACTATTTTAGGGGATGTCAAACAAGCCCCATATTAGAGTTCCCTAACTAGAAGAGGTTTTGTAGAGGTGAAATAGCATTGACCAAATAGGAGGAATGTTGTCAATGGAATTAAATTCGAACAATATTAAAAAAAATTAAAAAATTAATACAATTCCACATTTAAGAAAATTTACCCATAAATCCTATTTTGTGAAAGTTGAACCATTTAGTTCTAAGAGTTTTCTTATGTACCATTTAGTCCCTTTTTTTTTGGTAATGTTGCTTAGTTAATTTTGGACATTTTGCAGGTTACAATAATACCCTTTTTTGTTTCCTAAATTGGGGGAGTTCGGTGTGTTGGTTTGGGGGTTTGGTAATGTTAATGTCTAT
This sequence comes from Camellia sinensis, assembly GCF_055761805.1. Lineage (NCBI taxonomy): Eukaryota > Viridiplantae > Streptophyta > Magnoliopsida > Ericales > Theaceae > Camellia > Camellia sinensis. The sequence goes on from NC_138965.1 coordinate 195,472,238, forward strand.
AAGGGTTTGGAAACATGTTTTGTTCTTTGGGTTATTCCATTGGTGCATAAGAAAACTCGGTGTTGACACATAGTTTTACTGTCGCTATGTTTGGCGTTTCTCGGCTGACCAGTATGCGATGTTTGTGATTTTTTGTTACTTTCAGTGCAATGTTGTTGTTGTTATGTGGTTGTCAATTGATGTTATTTGATGTCATGTGATGTTATTTGGTTGCAATCTTATTGATGTTTTTGGGTTGTCAGTTGATGTTGTTGATTTTATTTGATGGTCTTTGAGTGTTTTGTGTATCTAATGTGATGTTATAGGCTGATTTTAGTCCATTGTTTTGCAAATCAGTAGCGAATATGGGTGTGTTTTTGTCCCTGTTTTCTGCGTTTTTCGGCTGACCACACGGCTTCATTCTTGGATCTGGTAACAACCACGCATGTGCTGTTGTTGTTATTTGGTTTTCATTTTTTTTATTTGGTGCTTTCACTGCCAATGTCTGTTTGTTATTTCGATTTTTGAATTGTTTCAATGGGTAAGGGTTTTTTAAAGTGTGAAGTATGGGTGTGTTGTTGTATCTTTATAGATGTTATGTATATGCCCTCAATGGTCAATTCCCTTATAATAGAACCATTTGATTTATAAAAAAACTTTTGGGACTAAACATTGTATAAGTTCATAACTTGGAATTTATTGGTTCATCACCCTTGGATTTATATGTACTATGCCTTGTTTGGAAAGTGTTGATTTTTTACTTAAAAAGTTATTAAGGTGTTATTTGACAAGCTGAGTTGGGGATAAAATAGCTAATAAAAGTCAAAATATCTAATCACATTACTCACTGGCCTCGTTTGTTTTGGGGTGTAAAGGATGGGAGGAGATTAGGATGGAAGTATGGTTATTTAATGTTGTGTTTGTTTGTTGAGTTGAGGAAGAGATTAGGATGGATGAGGAAATTAAGATGGAGGTTGGAAGGGGGATTGGGATGGAGAAGGAGGTGGAGATGGAGGTGGTATTAGAAAAATAGTGAGAGGATTAGAATTTTTTATCTTTTATTTGTTTTATTATTTTATATAAAAATAATTTAACAATTCCTACACTAACGATTATTATCAAAACAAACACAATTTTACTTAATCCCCTCACTAACAATCTCCTCTATTCTACCTTTGAAAACAAACAGGGTCTCTCTAATTTTTGTACATCTTTCTGTAAAAAAAAAAAAAAAAAAAAAAAAAAAAAAAAAAAATCAACTAAGATAACATATTCTCAAACACCCCTAAAAAAGTTAAAAAACCAACAAATTATACAAAAAAATAATCTCCACTTTTTGTACTCTTTTTTTTTTTTTTTGGTAAAAAGCCAAAAAAGATTCCAAACATGCTATTTTTTTAGCTCATATTTTAGCAAAAAAATTATATAAATAACTTATTTTCAAATGAGGCCTATATTGACAAGAGACAAATTACGGGAATCACCAATGGAGATGCTTCCCTTCAATTATCTTCTTTTGATAATTTGAGTGATTCATTTTTTAAGAATCGTTATATCCATCATTCATAAAAAAAAATTAATCCGATTTAATTTGCCACTTAAAAAAATAAACGCAAGTGTATTTTTTAAAATAAATTATTTATTTATTTATTTTTTGACCCGAAAAAAATCCACAATGATAAATCAAAGGTTCGTATTTGAAGGTGCTATTTTGGGGCACGTCATTAGTGAATCTTGACTATTAATTAACAATTCTAGGTAATATTCTGATTCTTTTTCTGGATTTATAAACCCACTTGAAAAACTGCTTAATTACTGTGTTAAAATTCATGTATTATTGATGGATGTGTATTGATTGATGTGTATATTGTGTATATTACAAGGATTTATATAGGAGAGGATTTGGGAGTAGGTGAAGGTGGTAGTGGAGGTGGTAGGTGGAGTGGGTGGTAGTGGAGGTGGTAGGTGGAGTGGGTGGTAGTGGTAATTTACATTTACTTTTACAATTTACATTAACAGCCCCCTTCAAACGCAAGGAGGATAGGTACTAGCCAACTTGAGTTTGGAGAGAGTAACAAAACAGAAAAATAAGCTGACAAATAAAATTAAAAATGGGATAGGAGACACTGTATGGTTGTGTCAGACCGTTGTAGAAGACACGGTACGGTCGTGTCGGACCGTTGTAGCAGACAGTTTACGGGGTCATGTCGGACCGTTGTAGCAGGCACTGTGTGGTCGTGTCAGACCGATGTAGAAGACAGTTTACGGGGTCATGTCGGACCGTTGTAGCAGGACAGTTTACGGGGTCATGTCGGACCGTTGTAGAAGACAGTTTACGGGGTCATGTCGGACCGATGTAGCAGCTGACCGGAATCAATGTCGGGACAGTTTATGGGGTCATGTCGGACCGTTGTAGCAGACACTGTGTGGTCGTGTCAGACCGATGTAGAAGACAGTTTATGGGGTCATGTCGAACCGGTGTAGCAGAGGTTGTGGTGGTGCACCAAGGGGGCGACTTAGGGAGTGCGCCATGAGCGACTTATACATGATACTGTGTATAACCCCCCCTCAAACTCAAATAGGTGTGAAGATAGAAACCTATTTGAGGTTGAAAAGGGATTGATAAAGCTAACCGGTGTACAAGACACTGTATGAGTGTGTATATAGGCTGCCCAAAAGATATACATGGATGTAGATATCGAGCCCTCAAAAGTCGTGCCCTCAAAAGGTGTGCCCAATCTGTCAAAAGGCGTGCCCAATCCATAAAAAGGCGTGCCAGATATGATGGCGAGGCACGTGAGTGCCTTGGCTGGCGCGCCCGTTTGTCGTCTGGCGTCAAGTGGCGCGCGATACGCGTGGCTGCCTCGGCTATTTAACCAAGACGGAGGCTGAGGCCGAGGCTGAGGCAAAAAACCTGCGAAATCCTCTGAAAAACTCTTCGTTGGGCTGAGAGAGAGAGTCTGTAACACTCTGTTGCGAGAGATATTCTGTAACACTCTGTTGCCCAGAAAATGGCGTCGTCGTCCCGTGGTCTGCTCACTCTCTTTCCCGACCTCAACGAGTCAACAAGAGAGATAACTGGTGCGGTGGCGAGTGAACCTCAACCAAACACCTCGGGTTTTGCTCCGTTGAACTTTCCGATGCGGTCTGTGGAGCAAAAAATGGCCGTGCAAACGGATATTGAAGCCAATCAGTATACTTTGAAGTCATGTGTGGAGACCATGACTGCGGTTACAAACTTGTCGAACCGGCTGCAGAGTAGCGCAAATGAGGTGCAGCAGTTAAACTCCCAGCTGGCTCTGCTCCAACGCATGTATAAGGATGCGCGAGCAGAGATAAGTGTGCTAAAGGCGGAAAATAAGGAGCTGAAGCGGAAGGCCACCGTGATGTTCCGTTTTGGAGGTCCGCCATATGTTGCAGTGGAGGAGCAGGGAGTAGTGATCATGCCCAGTGGAGTGGGAAATACGGAGGCAACACCGGCAAGGGCCGCCCAGGACGGAGGCAAGAAGAAAAGATCGGCGGAATAGGCGAAGAAGTGAGGTCGGTTGGTGGCCGGCTGCAGAAAAGAAAACAAAGCTGTTGGTGTTTTTTTTTTTTTTTTTTTTTTTTTTTTTTTTTGTTTGTTTTGGGTTGTGTTTGTTTTTTTTGTTTTTTGTTTTTTTGTTTGTTTGTTTGTTTGTTTTTTTTGTTTTTTTTTTTTGTGTAAAATGGTGATCGGGGTGGATCCCTAAGATGAATAAAATATGGTTGGGTGTGCAAAGCTATATGGTATGAATGGAATTGAAAAAAAAAAGATTAAAAATAATGTGAAAGAAAAATAAAGAAAAAAAAATAATAAAAACATATTTGAAATCAAAAAATGAAAGATGGGGGAAATAAGGAAAGTGGTGGGGAGAAAATAAATAAAAATAATGGAGTTGGAAATCAAACGGAGGAGAGATGATGTGGTGGTTTTTTTTTTTTTTTTTTAAGATAATAAAAAGAGATATATATTAATATATATATATATATATATATATATATATATATAATAAAGAAAGTGGGGAACAAGAGTGGAATGAAAAGAATCGTGGGTCACATGGGTGAGTAAAAGAAAAAAAAGAAATAAAGAAAGGAAAAGAGGGGGGACAAAAGTTGGTGTCTGGGTGTGATGATATTGGAGAATGAAAAAAAAAGGTATATAATAATAATTAGAAAAGTGAATGGGGGTGGCCGAGAGAGAGAGTGTGTGTCTGTTGAGAGAGAGAGAGCAACCCGTATGTGTGTAGCATTTGTCTCCAAGAAGCCCCTGAGAGAGATTGATGCCGAGTCCCTTTGTAGCTATGGGTGATGTGCTGGATATGGTGTATGTGCGCTGCTATCTGTGTGGTGTGTGCCTGGAGAACCAAAAAACTGCCGAGAGAGGGAGACCAGGTGCCGAGAGAGCCAGATCAGTGTTGTGTATCTTTTCTCGTTTCTGGTGAGTATGCTTCCCTCAAAACAGTGTGTGTGTAGCGCAATTTGTGAGTCTCAAGCTTTGTGTGTGAGTATGGCAGTGTATGGAGGGTGGGAGGAGGATGGCGCAAGTTAGCAGCCACAGCAAGACGAATCTCCAAAATGATGAAGAAATGAGAGAGATGTGACCCAAATCAGCGTGGTGGCGGAGTTGGGCACAGTGGCGCTTTACAAGGCGGCGTCGGGGCCGAGGTCGGCGGCGGTGGAGATTGGTTTAAAAAAATAAAAAAAAGGTATGGGTATGTGCAAAAGGTGGTGGATAAGGGGTTGGAAAGTGGTCACCCTTGAGTAGAGTAGAGAGAGAGAGAGAGTGTGTTGTTTTTTTTTAATTTTTTAATTTTTTTATTATTATTTTGAGAGAGCTGTGTATGCTAATCGGAAGCAGAGCCTGTAGCACATGAAGCTTGTGTGTTGGCAGTGATGAATGTGAAGAAATTGAGACAGTCATTGACGACGAGATCGACATCGGGGAGGACGGCTGTGAGGCCGTTGGACTGGCCATGGCCTTCGAGATCTAGGGCGAAGCAGGCGAGATCGACATCGGAGAGGAAGGCTTTGAGGCCGTTGGACTGGCCATGGCCTTCGAGATCTAGGGCGAAGCAGGCGAACCCATGTTGGGCGAGGAAGATGGGGGTGGACTGGAATTGCCAGCTGATGTTGTTGCAGGAGCCGTGGACCATCAGGATGACGCCACGTGGAGGGGAGCTTTTCAAAAGTTCATGGCTGGGAGACAGAGAATGTCGAGGAGATAGCTTTGAAAATTTCCAAATGGCCAAAGGCATCGGGAACACACAAGAGGATTACTGTGATTACTCAAGGTGCAGATCCAGTCGTTGTTGCTGACGATGGGAAGAGTTTGAATTGGTTGAGATCCGGCGGGCGGTCAAGGCAAGGTTGCCGCCCACCGGAAGGCGAAGAACACCAAGATCTTTAACCTTGCTCTGATACCATGTTAAAATTCATGTATTATGGATTGATGTGTATTGATTGATGTGTATATTGTGTATATTACAAGGATTTATATAGGAGAGGATTTGGGAGTAGGTGAAGGTGGTAGTGGAGGTGGTAGGTGGAGTGGGTGGTAGTGGAGGTGGTAGGTGGAGTGGGTGGTAGTGGTAATCACTGCTGGAAAAATGACTTTTAGCGGCGTTTTAAAAACGCCGCTATATGTATGAAAAACGCCGCTAATTCCTTTAGTGACGCTTATCACCAAACGTCGAGGACGCGGCCGTCGCTATAAGTTTATGACGCTTTAAAAACGTCGTAAAATTAGTATAGGCGGCGTTTTTTAAAACGCCGCTAAATGCGATAAATAATGATAAGATGACGTCATCCTATATTTAGCGACGTTTTTAAAACGCCGTGATAGATTTTTTTATTTTAAAAAAATGTCCGTTGGCACTGTAGTGGCGTTTTGAAAAAACGCCGTTATAGCTCTTTTTTTTTAAAAAAAATTATTCTGAATCTGTTATATTTAACTAAAAAACATACCTGTAATAAAGCTGAAAAATAACAAAAACATATTCTGTGTTCCACATATTATAGTGGTTGAATTAAGCAAAAATTTAATTTATATTTTTTCATATTCTTTTTTGCTTTTATATTTTTAAAGTCATAAGCAGTGATCATTGATTCAATGATAAAATCTTAGTCTAATAATCTTTGAGATTATGAGTTTAAGTCTCGGAACAATCATTTTGTATACTATGCAAGATAAAAATCAGCTTTGATTTCTTTTCCCAATTATCATTTTAAATGTATAAAAACTGTCAACAAGCATATGGAGAAATTGAGAACATCAATAATTTTAGAATACACTATTCATCTGATAAGTATAATCAATTTGAATGTTGTAAACACCACAAGTTTTCCGACATGCTGATTATTGAAGCAATCAGCTAGCCATCCCTCAGATGACTGATCCAGGCCCTCATGACCAGTTGTAGATGTTTCCTCTATTAAGCACATTATAACAAGCAAGACAAAAAAAAACATGTATGAATGTTAAGAACCTATTCATCTCAGAACAGAACTTTACAGGACAAACCTTCAAAACCAGACACCCAATGCGACATATCGGATAAAGCCTCTTCAAGCGAATCTTCTCTCTCCTAATCAAAGAACCAAAAAAGAGTGATCCAATGGTTTTGTGAAACTTGATTCAATCACACAAATTAATACTAAACGTCAGTTATAATTTAATTTCCAAGGGAACAAAAAATTGAAGTTTAATAAAAAATGAATGCGGAAGAAATTTAAGGAATGCGCTAAATCCATGACATAAACTATAGTATTGCTGCATTATAGTAACATCCAACATAGTTTACAAGGGGTTACAAGAAATAGTGGGGCATTACATCTGGTCAGTATAAAAGATTAGAAGAAGGAATAGTTCTGATGGGTACCTCCACAAACATCTAATGCAGGTCAAAGGCATTTGCATAGTAATTGAGAGAGAGAGAGAGAGAGAGAGACTTATGAATTAAGAGGAATAGGATCACAATCTATGTTTAGACAAATTTTCAACTCTGTGATAAAAAATAATACAAGGAAATCAAACATAAAATTAATAATAAATAAATAAAAGACCCAGTAATCAGAATCCACAGCCTCGTACTAATTTTCCCCTTCTAACTGCTATAGAGTAAAAGAAACCCAGAAGCCAGGGGATGAAATCAATTGAACCCATCTCACAAATACAGCATTTCAATCAAAAGAAATTGACGAATACACAAAAGAATAACCAACAACGGAATCAACATTTTAGGAACTAAACCCATAAAATCAACACAGATCACAACCAACGCATTTCCAGAAAAAAAAAAATTATCAAGAATATTGTTAACTACTAAAAAAAAATATGAATGGATTAACAGAAAAAGATAAGCAGAGAGGAAAAATTATAGAAGTATTACCGGTACCCATGATTATAGATCGCCACGGGTTCTTGACCCAGCAGTGGCTAGGAATGGCACCTGAGCCAATAAGAATAAGCAGCATTAACAAAAGAAAACACAGAGTTAGAAACTATTCTCATAAGGCAACACTTTTGAGTGCATCAGGCTTATTACAAACGACTGATCAATAATTGTTAAACCAGAACTAATCAAACAATATAAAGTAGGAACAAATGCTATAAATTAACTATAATCCTCGTTCAGACCTTGTCAAAGTCATCTCCTCCTAAATGCGTATCACCAGAGGTAGAAAGAACCTCAAACACCCCATCTCCAACCTCAAGAACTGCACAACAAAAGATAAGCCAACAAAAACATCAAGTACCACAGAACTCGTGCACAAATCAACTAATATCAAAAAGAGAAATTGAGAACATTTTGCGATCGGATACTTCCATTGATAGAGCCAACAAAAGAGTTCAAATTCTTTCTTTCTTTTTTTTTTCTCTTTTTTTTTTTTTTTTGGGTTTCAAATCAGGACTAACAGCGCAGTTACACGACATGAACAACAGTGCTGACTGAATTTCAAGAATAGATCACCAATCTGTGCAATTTCTCTGCTAAGCACACTATCATTAACTTCAGGGAAATTATAACAATTATAACAAATAAAAAAAACCTAACCATCCATCTATATGAATTTTAAACAAGCCATAGTCTTTATACCTGAGACATCAAATGTACCACCTCCAAGGTCAAATACTAGAATGGTTTCATTATTCTTCTTCTCAAATCCATAAGCTAATGAAGCAGCAGTAGGTTTATTGATGATACACAGAACTTCTAAACCAGCAATACGGCCAGCATCTTTTGTTGCTGTTCTCTGGGAATCACTGAAATATGCTGGCACCGTAATTACTGCTTTAGTAACTTTATCATTCAAAAATTTGGAAGCATCATCCACAAGCTTTCTCAAAACCTAGCAAGAAATATATCACTGTTTCAATGAATCATGACAACAATCAAATACACATCTAATTATTTTTGAGCATCAAGAGGACAAAAAACTATAAGTTCAAGGAAGACCATTTTATTTTTTTCTTCAACACAGGAGCACAGTCACATATACTATATGTATATAAAAAGTCATAATAAAAAAAAAAAATTGGGATCTTCATCATGGCTTCGACAAAAAGAAATTAGGGCACGGCTAAAATTTTCATTCCAATGTGAGTTTCAATCGACTTGAGCTTGGCATATAAACAAACATGTAATATACACAAATAAATCCAAATATACATACACACAAGATGAAGGTAGGGAAAGTGAAGAGATTGGAGATCTCCTCCTCCTCCTCCTCTCTTTCTCTCTCTCACACACACACATCCGGACTTGAAGCAAAGACTTAAGTCTAGTTCAACGAAGTAGAGAGTGAAGAAAAGAAGAAAAGGATGTGTTTAGACACAAATCAACTTGTAGTTTCTTGCTTACAATTTCAATTTCAATAACCAAATCGAGAGAGACGGAGAGACGGGAAGAGCTTGAGAGAGAGAGAGAGAGAGAGAGAGAGAGAGAGAGAGAGAGAGAGAGAAATCGATACCTCGCTGGTGCAGATGGCGATGGCGATGGCAGTGGCGGTGGAGCTTCGAAATCGAAATCGAAATTAGACATTCAGATGAAATCAAAATCAGAGAAATCGAGCTGGTGCAGATAGTGGTGGCGGTGGAGCTTCGAAACAGAACTCGAAATCAAAATCGCTCTGAATCTCAAAGATGAATCTGTGAGAATGATGAGGGTTTAGAGAGGGTTGAGAGAGAGGCCAGATTTGAAGGCGTGAGGATTCAAAATAATTACAAAGCCTTTAACAATTATTCTCAGATTCAAAATAAGCTTCGAAATTGAGAGAGAATCACCGAAACATAGATTTCGAAATCGAAATTGAGAGAGAGAACTTCGATTAGGGCTATAGCGAGAGATGACTTGATCCGTTGAGACGGTTAGAGAGAGAGAGAGAGAGCGCTAACGAGAGACAGAGTGAGTGAGTGAGAGATTAGGGCTAGAATGTATTATATTTGATATTCACCCGCTCACTCATTTAAGAGAGAGAGAGATAGGACTTTCCAAGACGTTTTCAAACGCCTTTGGTTTCTAAAACGGTGCCGTTTTGATATTAAACAAAAGCGACGTTTAAAAAACGTCGTTAAATATGATAAAACGCGACGTTTAATAAAACGCCGTTAAATAAACGTCGTCTAAACTCACATTTCTTGTAGTGAATTTACATTTACTTTTACAATTTACATTAACATACTGTATAACCAAAACAACTTTGAAAATAATTAAGAGTATAATACCTTAAAAAAAAATTCCAAACAAGACCACAAAAAATATTAAGAGTATAAAAAAATACCAAACAAGACCATAAAATTAAAAATACATGGATCAGGTTAATTCTAAGTTTGAATCTTATAATAAATATAGGCTCAAATTCTGACCTTTTTTTTAAAGCATTTTTTTCTCAACTATTGATCATCCATCGTCGGAAAAATCAAGCTTTCAGTATAAGTCGTCATTCCTCGAACATCAATATAACCCCAAGGCACACATTGAGGCAGTTGAGCAATTTCAATAATCCTACAACTTTTGTTCTTCATATCATAATAAATCATCGGTATGCATGCGAACTCCCCACGCCAAAGCCCAACTGGTAAAAGGCACTAGCAAGATCTCACCCGTAGGTATAGAACCAATTGGACAAAAATATTTATAGTTGTGAGATGAAAAATCAATAGTAATAACATGGTTGATCCAAACATGTCTTTGGTAATCCTCCAACACCCACATCTCCATCGTTTTATTAGAACCATCACGTTTGTAATGAATGACAGCCAAAACACCATTCACTTGAACTAGAACAGCTTCTGATTCTGATTCGGATTTGGATTCTGGCATGACAACACAATTGGGGGCTGGGATTACAAAAAAGTTTTCATCTTTCAAGTCGAATGCCACGATGGCATTCTTTGCTTTAACAAACCAATGGATTGTGCCGTTTAAACAAACGCTTCTACCCGATTTTATAAACCAATCACATATTTCTTCAAACGGAAAACTGGGATGGATTGTCCTCCACGAACTACCACCCAACATGAAAACACGGTATGCGATCCCCGGATAATCGTATGCGATCACAGAATAATTGTAAAGGTGAAAGTTGAGCACTTTGAACTTACTAGAAGATGGATCAAAGCCAAGGAAATAAGATATAATTTGATTTGCTCTGTCTTCGATTGGGGGAAGTTTGACGAATTGTTGAGTGGTGGGATTGCAAACATACGGGCATATGTTGAACAGAGGGTCACTGGACAAACAGAGCAAGCCATTAACGTCGTAAGACAAAGTTCGATAATGTGTATGATCTACTTTGGGCATGGTGAAGAGTTGGGTGACTCTTCCTCTTCTTCTTCTTCCTCCTCCGTCAAGTTTTGCTGATAATATTTCACGCCATTTACCTCCGCAGAATACAGAGATGAGGAGAGTAGTAGCTGCCAAGCGAGTTTTCGAGCGAGAGAGGTGGAGATTGAAGAAAGACGGGTCGTTGCGAGTCAAAGAGAGGATTGATTTAGAGACGAGCTTGAATCGAAACAGAGACTTCACGGGTAATCTGGTGAATATCTCAGAGAAGACCAACTCAAGAGGGAGATAGACAGAAGACGACGACGACGACGATAACTCCTCCTCCTCGTCGACATCGGTGTTTGTTCTGATGTTTTTCATGTCCCTGCTCTTCTTGTCTTTGCTCTGTTTTACATCCATATAATTTCTTTCTTGGAGATCAAGTATTGATTGACTTATATAAGATCATAAATTTGAATTGAATTAGGATTCTCTGTCTCTAGTTGTTTTTTAAGGGAACCGACAATATCAATAGGGATCTCAAATTTATAAATTTTTATTAATCTTAACTTTGAATTTTTTCAATATGCAAAAACAAATGTTACAAGGATTATTAATAATATTGTACAGAAATGATAGTCTCTTTTTTTTTCTTGACCCCTACAATCCTACAGACACATGTCAGTGAATGATAGGAGGAAAAAAAATAAAAAGTTGGTCAATCCCAATACATTGGGGGTGGTGGGGGTCAAGAAAAAAAAGGTCTCAACCATTTTCCAATATTCTATAAGTAATGTATCAATTTGACAAAGAATCTAATCGATATATTATATTAAGAAAATGAGATTTTTAGGGAGAAGCCTTCTAGGAGCTCTAAACCCTCATTCTAAAATTATTGAATTTTCTTAATTTTAAACAATTAAGAAATTTTTTATTGACTAACTTTCATTTACTTTTTTATTTTATAATCTTACATCGGGAAAAAAAAGAAAAAATAAATTATTTCACTTACATAAAATTAATCTTATACTCCCATTTATATAAGTAAAACTAGCCTATCACCCGTGCTATGCACGAGATAATTATAGATATTTATATTTATTTTAGATTTTTTTTAATATATAAATTATGTTTTTTAAGATTTTTTATAAAAATAATTTAACAATCTTATCACTAATCATATTGTATTGGAGAAGTTGAAAAGGGTGTTGTAGTAACTATACACGATTTGTATCTATAATTATTTGTTTGAGGGGATTTTAAATGCTGGTCAAGGGATTTTGACCAAATCAATAAATGCAGGCATGTGGAAAGACATGTGAATTGAAAAAAGTTAATAAATGTTGATCAGGGGATTTTGACCAAATCAATAAATGCCGTGTTTGTTTTTTTTTAATAAAAAATTTAGAAAATTCAAATTGAGATATTGAAGCTCCCACAAGTCTTGGGGGTTAAAAATCTCATTTTGCTTAATATATAGTAAGTATAGATAGATAGATAGATATATATGTTTTAGATATTTTTTTAGATATTTATATTTGTTAAAAATTAAAAAAAAAAAAGTTAAAAATGATGTGTATATAGGAGAAGTCAAAAAAACTTTGGAGAATTTAATAAATGCTGAGCCAAAACAAAAATTTTAATTAATGGAAACTATAATTTAATGGGCCAAGACATATATATATATATATATATATATATATATATATATATTTACATGTGGAATACACGCAGACATCATAATACCGTGCTATGCACGGGATAATTATAGATATTTATATTTGTTTTAGATTTTTTTTAATATATAAATTATGTTTTTTAAGGTTTTTTATAAAAATAATTTAACAATCTTATCACTAACCATAGTGTATGGGAGAAGTTGAAAAGGGTACTGCAGTAACTATACACGGATTGTATCTATAATTATTTGTATGAGGGGATTTTAAATGCTGATCAGGGGATTTTGACCAAATCAATAAATGCAAGCATGTAGAAAGATATGTGGATTGTAAAAAAGTTAATAAATGCTGATTATGGGATTTTGACCAAATCAATAAATGCTGAGTTTTTTTTTTTAATAAGAAATTTAGAAAATTCATATTGGGATAATGAATCTCCCACAGGCCTTGGGGTTAAAAACCCCCTTTTGCTTAATATATAGTATAGATGAGATTTTTAGTTAGAAGCCTTATGATCAATATCTCATACTAGTTTTTTTGATTTTCTTAATTTTAAACAATTAAGAAAATCTCCCTTGATTAGCTTCCATTTAACTTTTATTTTACAATCTCATATAGAGGTTTTGATTTTAAAAATAATTTTGTATGAGGTTTTGAACTCTCATAATATCTCTCCTTAAAAGTATTCTTTTGCAAAATATACAGATATATTGATAATCTCAACGTCACTCTTACTGCTCATTAATACAAAAATTATGAGATAACTATGATAATTTTAAAATTGTATTTAAAACTTATAAATCATGGGATAGACTATTATAATTTTAAATTTTAATAAAATAAAATTTAAAAGTTTAATTAATTAATTTTTATATAAGTTGGTTGGTCTTTTGACCTAACTGATTAAACTAAATCATTTTTTATTTGAATGATTTGATGGTTTAACCATGATTTTTGCGGTTTTACCAAAATATATTAGTTAGATTTGTTTGATTTGAAATAAACTAAAGATTGACTAAATAAAGATTGAAAGGTTGAGATTGCTTGATTAGAAATAAACTTCTTGCCCAAACAATTGTTAATTTTTATTTTACAATCTCACACTACAACAAAAGTAACCTATGGTGACGAAAACTAGTGAAGAAAATAAAATTCGTCACTAAATGAAAATAATTCGTGAGGAATTTTTAAATTTTGTCACATATGATAAAAAAATAAAAATGATAGGTGACAAAATATATTTTCGTCAATAAATACTTCATTTTAAGTGAGGAAAACTTAAATTTCGTCACCAAAAATTTTTCCGCTATTTTTTTCCGGTGGCGCCAATATTTTGGGACTTTTGGTGACAAAAAAATTTGTCACTAATTATAAAATTATTTGTGATGAATATATTTTCGTCACCAAAACGTTTTAATATTTCTGATATCTTTTGGTGAGGAAATAATATTGTCACCAATTTTGGTGGAAAATTTTTGATATATTGAGCGGCAATTAAAAAAAAAAATGTATTAATTTTTTTTATAATTTTTTTCTATTTATCATCTCTCTCTCTCAAAATAGGGTATTAATTTGTCTTACCTCTTGCTCCTCTACCACGCCGATCGCCATCGTCGCCTCTATTAGTCTTGTCGATCGTCACCGCCAGTAGCAGCCTTGCCGGTAACCGCCACATCTTCTTCGCTTGATGATTTGGTACATGATTTCTCTTTGCTCTTTTTTTGGTGTCTCTTTCTCTTATTCTCTGTTTTGGTATGGTGACAAAAATTAGTGAAGAAAACAAATTTCGTCACTAAATAAGAATAATCCATGAGGAATTATAAATTTTGTCACGTATAATAAAAAAAATAAAATAATAGGTGACCAAATTTATTTCCGTCAATAAATATTTACTTTTAGGTGAGAAAAAAAAAATAAGTTTCGTCACCTAAATTTTTCCCACTAACTTTTTTTTATGATGTCAAAATTGTCAAAATTTTAAAAGTTTTGGTGAGAATTTTGTATAAGTTTATTATGCCTGATTAGTAATAAACTCAAATTTTGTATAAACTCAAATTTTGGGGCTTTTCACCAATAATCTCCAACTCCTTGGGTATCGAGAACTCCAAACACCAGATCGACGACGGTCTCCCTGCCCTTTACTCCTCTTCCATGGCCGCCACCGTCTTCACCCTCACATCCACCGCACACCACCACCACCACCGTCTTCACCATCTTCGTGCCATTCTCGGACGACGACGATATGAGATATGAAGGCTTCAAATCTGTTGGATTTATGGTAGATCTGAGATGTGAGGGCTCTTCCTCCGCTGCTACAACCACCGAGATGAACGATGGGGGCCAAATCTGTGTTCGATTTTTGTTGGTTCATAATCTATGTTCAAAGTTATATATATATATATATATAAAGCTTCAGTGATTTCTCTATGTGTGTGTGTGTGTAATTAGGTATCTGATTGTTCGATTTCCAAACCCTAATGGCGGAAATTGAAATTCGAAGTCTGTATATGTGTGTAATTGGGTATCTGATTGTTAATTGATTTGGTTGTATCAGCCACATTGTGCACCAAAACCTGTTCGACGAAAGTCCTCTCTGAAAATTCTTTACTATCTATCTAGTTTGGGAGCTTTTTAAAGATGTATGTTGTGAAAGGAGATGGGCGTCAAGAGACTCTACATTTCGACAAGATCATTGCTCGTTTCAAGAAGCTCAAGGGCGTCACCACCTGTTCAAGAAGCTCAAGGGCGTCAAGAGACTCTACATTTTATCTTATCTCATCTTGCTTTGTCTTATTGTGGTGATTTGCCTTTCTTGGCTCTCCACCTGTTCAAAAATAAACAGTAATATAATAAAAACCAAAACTAGCCATATTTTCTCTGTGGATGTATGGGGGTTTTTCAGATCCCCTTTAGCGGGACACTCCTGCACTATGTCACCCCTTTTGTCTATTTTTGGAGGTTTTTCCTGTTTTGAGCAGACAGTTCTGCAATTGTTGATAAGAGTAATGTTCCGACTTGTTTCTTTTAAATCATTGCTGTTTTGTGATCTGATGAAGGCTTTATATTTTATAGGCTAGTAGATTCAAGGACTGATCATTTGTTAAGTTGTATGCTGACCTATAATTTTTTATGTTCACAGTTTCAGGTTTCATCATTGCATGTTACTTTTCCATCAGAAAGTGAATGGCACAGAATGAAGGAAAAAGATTTTCTGCAGAGGATTGGAATGCAGTACCACTGGAAAAATCGCAATTATAAGGAGTGCGTGATATGCAGGCGTAACTCTAATTTAATCATTTGAGTTTTCTTGACATACTTCTCAAATGTGGATGCTTTCTGTGTTCCTCGTGTTTAAGGATCGCAACTGAGTGGGCTTGATATGTAGTGGCCCACCCTAGTTGCCCTTACCAGGAAGAAGTTCCTCCCCACACTTGTCACAATGCCATGCAGAGGTGGGGCGGGTCAAATATTTTACTGGGGTCAACGGGTTTAAGACGGTTAACTTGCTTATTAAAAATTCAAACTGGTTAGGAATGATTTTACAAAATGTAATTTGGCCATCGAGGGAGTAGAGCCTTACAATGCAATTTACACACCAATAAGCTTCCATGTGGTAATGAAGCAATTCCATATAGTTCCCGTTGGAACCAAGGCTTCTCTTTGTAGAGACTACTAGACACCCAACTGTTCACCTTTTTAATTATATTTTGATTTGGGACTCGAACATGTTTGTTGGCAAGCACAAGAAAGAATATTATGTCGTTCGACGTATCTAATTGCGTGTCACTTTTTGCACAAATTCTACCATAGTTGTCAGTGCTGCAGGAGCTCCGCTTTGTTATTAGTTTTGTTCCAATGTTTATCAGCGGCAATCGCAGCTAGCAGAATGTACATCTCTTTTCTTTTATTTAATTAATACCTCAATTAATTTATACGAATACAGAGTTATTTTTATCTTCTTGTAGTTGTTTTAAATGATATACTGAAGAGTAGTTTTATATTTGACCAACAGAGGACGATTGAAAGAACAATTGCAAAATGTACCAGATTCCTCTCTGCTTTCTAAAAGCATGTTAGACTTTCAATTTACTATTTGGGAGCATAGCACAAAGTGTTGCTTTCTTAAAACTAGGCTCTTAAAACTATTTTCTGTGGTTATAATTACTTATTTTTTATACTTAGATATGATAATGGGCTTTTAATGAAGCAAAGAGACATATTTCACTGGTAACTATGTTACCTTCCTAGGTGGTGTTGTATGATGCTCTTAATTATGCAATGTGTGAGGCTTATCAGTTGGATGCTACAATAATATGGTAACCCAGGTTAATAAATTTTTCAAGCTAAAGATACTACTATTGCCCCAACAAAATTGCAAGCTTACTAGTCATCCTCTTCTTAAGCTATGTAGTTAGTGTCTTCAACCCTAAGCAACTGTTTCGGGTCAGTGTTCTCCTGGATCAATTGACATTATGTTTTATGTAGAACATTCATTTACCATGAATGATGGAAGTATAATTGCTGCAAATTTCACTTTTGAAAATAAATAAAAGACAAGATATGAGAGTGTGCGGCCAATTTCCCTTGTTGGTTTAACACATTTTCTTGGTCTGTGGTCTTGTTGTTGCCTTACAGTTTGAACTATATTATGTTGTTGTCATCTCATATCATTTCTGTTACATGAATTTGACCTTATGATTTCCAGGTATAGTTGTAGAATTTAAGAAATTGTGTTCTTTCGTTTCAGGTGGTTAGCTGCATGGAACAACATCTTTGACATATGGTGTTGACATTGAAGGAATACGTTAGATGGGCATTTTGCAGGTCTTTTTCATGCTTTCAGCTTTTTCTTTTTATTGTTTGTCTTGAAAATTCTTTTTACGCATGCACTTTTTTTTTTAGTGCCAAGGATAACTCTTGTCAAAAAAGTAAAATCCCTAACTCCACCTCTATTTTTTTTATGTGCATTCGACAAATGACTACCCAGTTGTATAATAGATCGGCATTAGCATTGCTTGCTTTGGAAATAATAGATATCTAACACTAGATTGAGTTGCAACAGAGTATTAGCTTGTGCTAGTAATAAGAAAGATTGTTCTATGATTTTGAAATGTGCTTGTGGATGGTTTAACAGTTAAACACATTCATATTTCTGTTCATCCCCATTTTGGAGTTGCTTGCATAATCAGTTGTGGAACTTCTGGGAGGTTAGTAGCTTAAAACTGGAATTAATTACTGACAATTCTTGCTATCATCCTACCAGTTCATGTTTAAAATAATTTTATTTTGTTTTGAAAATCTATACATATCTGTGCCAATTGCATGTCTTATTGACATTTATTGTAGTGCTGATAAGCCATTTCTTACATAGCACAACTAATATGCCAATAGTGCACCTTACCTCCATGAAATATATCACCTTACCTATGTGAAATATATTTCTTCTTTTCCGTTTGGAGGACTTTCACATAGATTTTGATCCTTTATGGTGCAAAATATGCATGTTTCGTCATTTTTTAATGTACATAACACATCAAATGCAAACATTGTTAAACTAAGTGTTTCCTTGGTTAGATTTTTGTAATTTATGTTGTTTATTTTTCGTCTGGTTCAACTAAATGCTTTATTAGCGATTTTTGTCTTCTACGATGGCATTCTTTTTTAAGAAATTGGAAAAGAATTTATGACGAATCATCTCGAGTAAACCTTCTTTGCGAGCTATGAATCTTTGGTCTTTAAATGTTAAGAGTGCCATTTTGCAAGTCTCATATTGTGGCTTCGATTTGATACGAATCTTTGTTTTGACAGCACTACTACAAAAATGCTTAAAGATCATACTTAAGAAACTAAAACATGACACTTTTAATGAAAATGTCATTAAAAAAATCAAATTAATATTTTAATCACACCTAATTTAATTAAGTGTGATAGTATTTATTTTTTGTCACTTTTTAATTAAGGAATTTCTTGCACCAATTCACAAGTGACCTACATGTAATGCAATCATGTTCTACTATTTTAAAAAACTTGACAATCTTTGATCTTGAACCAGTTAACTTTCAATTTCAGGATACTAGCAGGCATGGATTTGACGGGTTCCCTTTCCAATGACATCCTATCATTATCTGAATTGCAATATCTGTAGGTTTTCTAATTTTTCTTTTGCTTTTAATCCATTTAGATGTAATATAAATGGCATATTCACTTTTCGTTACCATCATCTTTGTAGACTATAGTGCTTGGAATTGGATATCCTTGGCATTTTCAATAGCTTGATTCATCATAGACATAATTGTTGAATTATTATTTTGGATATCTTAAATAACATTACTTCCATAAGACTATTTTTAGTTCCTTGCTTAATTAGCTGCATTTTTTTTTATATTCTTCATTCTTGATAGAAAAAAAGAGAGATAATTTCTCATTATTAACTTTTGCATACAGGGATCTATCTAACAACAAGGGTCTGACTGGAACTCTTCCATCATTGATCGGGAATTTGAATCAGCTTACAACCTTGTAAGAAAATTCTATCTATTTCTTAGTATCAGCAACTCGTGCAATTTCACTCCTTACATTGAATCATTTGCTCTTTGTTACATACAGAATCCTCATTGGTTGCAGTTTCTTTGGTCCAATTCCGGACTCAATAGGATCTCTGCAGCAACTGGTCTTCTTGTAAGAATTTCAAGTCCAGTGTATATGTCTAGTCTCATGTCTTTGGTCTTTTTAATTATGGTACAGTAAATATATTAAAATTTTATTAGCATTGTCTGCAGAGCTCTGAATGCGAACAGCTTCAGTGGACCAATCCCGCCTTCCATTGGTAATTTGTCTAATCTTTCATGGCTAGATTTAACTGAGAACCAGCTTAATGGAACAATTCCACTCTCTAGTGGGAGCACAACTGGTCTGGATATGCTAGTTAAAGCAAGGCACTTGTATGTCTCACCTCTTTGAAATATCAAACTTAAATTTTATTTTATTTTTTTCAAATTCTTTTGAAGATAACATGTTTTAGTATTATTGTTATTTAGATTTAAGCAAATTTCTGCCCATTATTCACAGTCATCTAGGAATGAATCAGCTATTTGGCAGCATTCCATCTAAACATTTCCACTTAAACATGAATCTGATACATGCATAAGTTTCCAAATTGTAATCTTTGATGTTATGAACGACAAAACTTAGTCATTAATTAGCATATTTTGACTTCATGTGGAGCATTTGATTCAGTTGTTGTGACACTAGGCGATCCTATGTTCCAACTAATGCCAATTTGGACATTATCTTGTTATAGTCTCTAATAAAATAATTATACTTTTATATTGAGCAAGATTTTTTATATCAACAAACTCACTGGAAGCATCCCTGACACACTAGGATATGTGCAGACTTTGGAGGCCATGTGAGTATCTATGTCATGTACTCTAGAAACTTCTTACTAAGCTTCTTACAGAAACCATTCTGTGATTGGCTTTCATGTTCCTATAGTAACAAATTTAGTTTCTTGTTTTGGATTGAAACTTTTGCCTTGCAAACAGATGCTTCAATTGGAATTCATTAAATGGGCCTGTTCCTTCAAACCTCAACAACCTTACAAGTGTCAGGGAGCTGTAAGTACACACATAGAAAATTTTCCAACTTCATGTAGAATTCAAGTTGTGTCATTAAGAAAGTGTTTTGGTTATGCCTTTTCAGGTACTTGTCGAACAATAATTTGAATGGACCTTCGCCCAATCTCACAGGGATGAACTTTCTCAACTCTCTGTAAGTTGTTGCAATTTCCTTCGATATTCAATTTTGTTAGCAATGCATGTGAAATCTATTTGCATTTTCTGACCATAAGATGATGGTATGCAGGGACATGAGCAACAATAGTTTCAATTCATCAGCTGTTCCTCCATGGCATACAAGCCTAGAGGCTTTGACGACATTGTACCCTCTTAATCCTCATCATCTATTGATCTAGTTCTCACTAATAGTTTAGGGGATCTTAGAATAATTAAACATAAAAAATACTGCACCAAACAGGCTCATTATGCAATTTGAGAACTAGATCAACAGCTGATGAATTGTGTGTGTCAATTTCATGTAGGATATTAATCCACAATTTGCCACCATAGACATCTACATAAGGATGTTTTCCAATGTAAACCTGCATTTCCATTCCACTGAATGATTCCATGTTGATCACGACTCCTCTATGAGCTTGTGCCTGGCCCTGCATTTCCATTCCATTGTGAGTTTTCTTAATTTGTTTAATTATTTTCCCATAACTCATTGAATTCAGCCAAAGTTCCTCACCTTCTTTGTGGTGTATTTTGATTTCTTTTTCCTGATCATATTTTGTGGTTTTTGAATCGAAGAGGAAAGAGAGAGAGGTGGGGAATTCCTACTAAGTTTTTCACATTTTTCTACTAGAAATCTACTAAAATTGTTTGATGTAGTTATTAAAAATTTTGTAAGCAAGATGCTTGTTTAGTGGTTGAGTTCTTATTTATTCTTCTACCTAGTTTAAAATGTTAAATAAAATATTTTTCATATTAACTATTTGCTTATGAGTTTCAGGTTGAACAATTGGAGCGAGAGGTTGCTGAGCTTCGACATGCCCTTGTTGATAAGCAAGAACAAAAAAATGTCATGCTTCAGGTTTTGCATTGCTTTATGTTTGAAAATTAAATATGTAAAAAATTGGTTCTTGTTTTCTCTTATGTGATAAAGATTTCTAACAATATATTGATTATGACTTATCTGATAGGTTTTGATGAGGGTAGAGCAAGAACAACGGGTAACAGAAGATGCTCACAAATTTGCTGAGCAAGATGTAGCAGCTCAGAGATATGCTGCTCAAGTGCTTCAGGTTTTACTTTTTGATTTAAACTTATTT
Organism: Camellia sinensis; assembly: GCF_055761805.1. Lineage (NCBI taxonomy): Eukaryota > Viridiplantae > Streptophyta > Magnoliopsida > Ericales > Theaceae > Camellia > Camellia sinensis. Next base: position 195,493,573 of record NC_138965.1, read on the forward strand.
TTTTAGTACTGCTTTACTATAATGTTGGGTGGTTATTAGACTTTATACAACCCATGCAAATTAGAGATATCATGCAAATCACAAGGTAAACAAAGCAAGTAAGCAAGCACAAGAATCTAGTTAGTCTTTTTCTTTTAAAAAAATAAAAAACCAAAATTATAGGATGCAAAATACAAGAAACTAGATTGTCATGGATCTTATCTTCCCATTGGCATCTGAGCATTGAACATTGTTTTTTTGTGTATGTGGAAGATAGATCATATTAATAGAAATCACTTAGTATACCTACTATGGTCTAGTCCTATTTCATATTAATAGAAATCACTTAGCATATACTTATTGCACATTGGTCTGTTGATGTCCTTCTGGACATTGTAGTTATTTAAGTTGATGTCAATTGGGTCCTTCTGGACATTTTGGTTATTTAAGTTGATGTCAATACCTCCAAATGGACAATAGTGTTGGATTATTAAATGCATATACTTATTGCACATTGTTTTGTTGTCATGGGAAACATTAGATCACAACATATGTTAAATGTTAACTGTTGACTTGTAGACTCTGACTGAAGAAAACCTAACTTGCACATATGTAATTAATAATATATTAATGTCTTCCTTATTTATTTTCTTTGCAGATTGGTTTTTGATGACGTTTGGAAGCATATTTGCAAATCAAGATCAAGTGTTGAATTATTTATTTATTTCCTGAACTGATACTTAGTTGTAGTTGCAAATCAAGATTGAGTGTTGATTTTTTTTTGTGGACTCCACATTAGTTCATTTTGGGATTTGCTTTGATGATTTTTTTGTTATACATAATGGATTATTATGAAAGTTGTTTGATGGATACATTTTGATTTATAATATAATGGTTTAGTGAATTTTTGTGTGGAGTGGTGTATAATAGCTAGTGGATTTCTTAGTACAATTAAAAGGCTATTGGGATCTGAGCAGGGATATTTATGAAATAATAACTTAAATTGAATATAAAATATGGAACAACTTTAGTGACGAATTTTTTCGTCATTTGTACTTCTTATTATGACAAAGTGATTATTCGTCACTAATAAACTTTTTTTGTGACAAAATTTACTGCAGTTTATATATGAAAGTTTTATTTATTTTGTTGTTTGGTGACTAAAAATTTTGTCACGTGTATATATATTTATGACGAAATATATTTCGTCACCCATGTATGACTTTTGAAGACAAAAAATTTCGTCACCTTTACATCTTATTGTGACAATTATTTCCTCATCAATGATCAACATGCGTGACAAATTTATTCGTCAACTAAAGTTATAAATATGGTACTGAACAACTATTTGGTGACGAAAATGAGAATTTTTTGCGACAAAATTTTGTTTTATTGGTGACAAAAAATTATGACTTTTGAAGACGAAAAATTTCGTCATCTTTACATCTTATTGTGACGAAATTATTTCCTCATCAATGATCAACATGCGTGACAAATTTATTCGTCAACTAAAGTCATAAATATGGTACTAAATAACTATTTGGTGACGAAAATGAGAATTTTTGGTGACAAAATGTTGTTTTATTGGTGACAAAAAATTTCGTCACTGAAGTAATTTCATTGGTGACGAAATTATTTTTCATCACGTTGGTTTTTAGTGACAAACATTCAATGACGAAACCGGTGACGAAAATATTTCCTCACAAATATCTATAGTGACGAAATTAGCTCTTTAGAGACAAAAAAATTTCGTCATTCAAGACCCAACTTGTTGTAGTGTCACATCAGGAAAAAGAAAAAGAAAAAACGAGTTATTTCACTTATATAAAATGAATCTTATAGAAGGAGTTTTGAGGGAGAAGCCTTCTAGGAGTTTCAAACCCTTATTCTAAAACTATTGAATATTCTTAATTTTAAATAATTAAGAAAATTTTCATTGGCTAGCTTCCATTTATCTTTTATTTTACAATCTCACATCGAGAAAAAAAGAAAAAAGTGAATTGTTTCACTTACATAAAGTGAATCTTAAGCTCCCATTTATATAAATTATAGAATTTTCTTAATTTTAAATAATTAAAAAAATTCTCATTGGTTAGCTTCCATTTAAATTTTATTTTACAATCTCACGTCGGGAAAAGAAGGAAACAATGAATTGTTTCACTTACATAAAGTGAATCTTATACACCCATTTATATAAGTAAAAACAATTTTTGTTATAGCGATCCCGTTTCTTCCTCCTTTGGTTGTTGTATCCGGACTTGGTTCCGTGGATGTCGGTTGTGGTTTATATCTTGTTTCCGTCCTTCAATACTTTGTATTTGAGTTATAGAATGTTTTGGGCAGGATTGTTACAGGTTGGTTGTGATTGGGAGCAAATGGTTGCTGCCCAGAATTTTGGTCCTTCGCTCGAGCGAGCTCTGTGTTTTAGATCCTTCGCTCGAGTCAGGGTTCCTTCGCTCGAGCGAGAGTTGAGTTTTGTATCTGGTGGCTCGAGCGAGAAGTCCTTTGCTCGAGCTTGTGTCTACGTCCGGTTCTGGACCTGAGAGTTGCAATCCTTGGCTCGAGCGAGCTTTCCTTCACTCGAGCGAGCGAGGACTATGTTTTGGAGTTCTTCGCTCGAGCAAGCTTTTCTTCACTCGAGCGTGCTTCTGGGTTGTAGACCTGAAGGTTTGAATTGTTAGCTCGAGCGAGGCTTTCTACGCTCAAGCGAGCTCTGTGTTTTAGATCCTTCGCTCGAGCCAGGGTTCCTTCGCTCGAGCAAGAGTTGAGTTTTGTATCTGGTGGCTCGAGGGAGAAGTCCTTCGCTCGAGCATGCGTCTACGTCCGGTTCTGGACCTGAGGTTTGCAATCCTTGGCTCGGGCGAGCTTTCCTTCGCTTGAGCGAGCGAGGACTATGTTTTGGAGTTCTTCGCTCGAGCGAGCTTTTCTTCGCTCGAGCGTGCTTCTGGATTGCAGACCTGAAGGTTCAAATTGTTGGCTCGAGCGAGGCTTTCTACGCTCGAGCGAGGGTTCCTTGTGTCTGGTCGCTCGAGCGATCAATCCTTCGCTCAAGCGAGCCTGTGTTATATCAGTAGACAGTAGCGGGGAAACACTTCACTTTTTATCCTCTTTTGCTTTCAAAACCCTAGATCCGTCCTCTCTCTTTCTCTATACACCTTCCCTCTAGGGTTTCATCTATTTTTAGTGTGTTTCTACCCTAAGTTCTTTGTAAGAAAGATAGAGGGTTGTGTAACGCCCTCAAAATAATAACATTAAACCCATCAATATAAACATACATTTATATACAAAAGATCCACATTTCCTCAATTCATCAGAGTACTTCATTACAAAAGTATTACACGTTAACAACAAAAGTAAATGCCCTACGGGCTTACAGCTTTCCAAGTTAACACTTGGTTACAAAAGAGAGTATTGACTCGATTACACATTAAGCCCTTGGCTTGAATTTTACATGTAATACATCAAAAGGAAAATAAGGCAACAAAAGTATGTTTGCCCCTAGCCTCCCAAGTTATGTCCTCAGAGGTGGCATGCTACTTGTACCTGAAATGATGTTCCCATATAGGGTGAGCCACAGCCCAACAGAGATATACTAAACCAATTATAAACAATGCCTAAAAGATTAGCAACTGAAAGATGGTCGATACTTACACCTCCATTTACATCTTATTTCAATTCCATGACAACCAAGCCTACGTTACAACTCACTTTTCATTTCTTATTCAACTTTGAGTTTGAAAAACAGGGCTCAGTACTCTGGCCAAAACATTTTGATGAGATTATAGTTTATCACTAGAACACTTTCAAAATTCACGGTGGATGCACATTTTGGTGTTGTATCAATAACACATAAACTACTTCCATACTTCACAAACGATGATGATATACATTTTAGCGCTATATCAAATCAAACAAACTTTTCAATAGATAAGCATATGAGCTACATCACTACTACAACAGATAAGCATATAAGCTACATCAATACTACAATCCGATAAGCATATGAGCTATATCAACATTCCAATAGATAAGCATATTACACATCAACAGATAAGCATATTAGCTGTATCCACACTTCACTAGACAAGCATATGAGCTGTATCTACACTTCACAAAGATAAGCATATGAGCTGTATCTTCACTTCTCTAGACAAGCATATGAGCTGTGTCTACGGAGTTCATCCCCCATCTCCTCCCAATCCTATCCGGTTTAGAGGTACATCCCCCATCTTCCCCTAAACCGCGGAGTACATCCCCCATCTCCTCCTCTATACACAATGCATATAAACACAAAGGTTCTATACACAATCAATCAATACATAAAATTAATGTATTCTACCAACCGTCTACACATAATGCATATAAACACATTGGTCATATACACAATCACTCAATACATAAAGTTAATGTATTCTATCAACCGTCATACTCTATGACACATCCGATTGATTAGTTTTAGTTTGCCTAATCATCATGCATTGTCTACAACAATCAACACTACCCTCCACCGGTAGCCCAAAGCAATTATTTCTAAACAGGAAATAAATGCACAAATGGATAATATATCAACATTCCAATTAGGTGAGCAACAAATGATTTGTCTACACTCTTTAATCCCATACATTCCCAATTTCAACATTTTCAATTCAATTCCTCGCTTTCTTCAATTAATTATATGCATTAATTAATTAAACCAATTAGGGCAAATTACCATAATTTACAAAACAACCCTAAGGTTCCATTTCCATCAATGTCCCAACATTAATCTCATTTCTCTATGCCTAACATGCATATAGGTTTATATATTTAAAACCCCAACTTTTGTAAAATTATACAAAGGCCCAAACTTTCTCAAAAATTACCCAACAACCACCAACATAACAAAATGCTAAAATTTAAAGACAAAGCTCATAAGATGGAGTAGGTTATCCCTACCTCGAATGATGGGGCTCAACGAAGGAGGTGAAGAAACGAAAATGCTCCAAATCCCGAAATTTTCAGATTAAAAGATAGCCCTCGACGATCAACACAACTTTTGTAAAGGCCCAAGGTGAGAAAACAACTCCTACTAGATCATTCCCAAGAGAGAAGTTAGGGTTTTAGTGAGAGGAACTCTCAAAATAGCTTTTTGGAAAAGTAAGAGAGAGAAAGGATGTTGAAAAGTGAACAAAAAGGTCGAATCTCAGCTTTATATAAAAGTCGCCCCGCTCGAGCGCCAAACTCCCCGCTCGAGCGTCACTCACAGATCCTCGCTCGATCGTCCAATCCCCCGCTCGAGCGGCGGATGCACGCTCCCAGAACTTTTACAGACATGATGCCCGCTCGAGCGTCAAACTCCCCGCTCGAGCGTCAGACACATACTCCCGCTCGAGCGTCCAATCCCCTGCTCGAGCGTATACCACTTCAGACGAAATACTGGATGGGTGATTTCCCTGCTCGAGCACCAACACCCCCGCTCGAGCGGACAAGCAACAACAGAGTCCCGCTCGAGCGTCAAAATCGCCGCTCGAGCAGAAAGACCAAAAACTGGGCAAAGACTTTACGTTTTAAAACGCAACCAACTTATTCCCAACTTGCCTAACACAACTCCAAGCTCGAACACAAAGAGAAAGGGATAGAAAGAGGATAAGACAACGGCACCCTTACGAAATCGAATCCGGATTACAGTTAAGCACGAAAAGGAAAACCGGGATCGCTATAGGTTGTATGGGCTACGTTTTAATCTGAAAATTTGTGGATTTGGAGCACTTTGGATTTTCACCATCTTCTCCTTTGGTCTCTTCATTTCGAGGTAGGGATAGCCTACTCCATCTTATGAGTTTTGTTTTGAATTTCGGCCATTTTGATTAGTTGGTGATGTTGGGTAATTTTGGAAAAAGTTAGAGTTGTTGTGTAATTTATATAAGAGGGGTTTTTAAATAATAAAACCCATATATAGGTAAGACATTGAGAAATGGAATTATTGTTGTGTTATTGATGAAAATGAACCTTAGGGTTGATATTGTGGATTAAAGAAAAATGCCCTAGTTATGTGATAAATTAATTGGTATAATTAATTTGGGGGAAATATGAAATTGAATTGGAAATAATGAAATTAAGATGTAATGAGAATAAATGGTGTAGTTGAATTAATTTATCACTCACCTATGAAAATGTTGAGATTATATCTGTTTGATGCATTTATTATCTGTTTAGAAATAACTGCTTTGGACTATCGGTGGAGGATAGTCTTGATTGTTGTAGACACCGTATGTTGATTAGGGAAAATTGAAACTAATCGAACGTGTTATGTCATTGAATATGACGGTTGGAATAATACATCAAATATGTGTATTGATTGATTATTGTATATGATAAGTGTATATATACATTGTATTGTGTGGTAGGAGATAAGGGATGTACTCCACGGTTTGGGAGGAGATAGGGGATGGACTCCTAAACCGGATATTATTTGGGAGGAGATAGGGGATGGACTTCATTGATACAGCAAATATGTGTATCTATTGTGAAGTATGGAGGTGTTTTAATATGACATTGATACAGCAAATACGTGTATCTATTGTGAAATATGGAAGCGTTTTGATATGAGTTGTTATCTCAATTAAAAAGGAAGTGCTTTAAAATGAGTCGTAGTCTCGTTAAATTGTTGGCCAGGTTCTGAGCCATGTTATGAATTGAAAACTTGACAAGTACAGGAAAGGGAAATGTAACATGGACATGATTGTCATGGAACTATATAGTGATTTAAATTGGTTTATAAGTATTAACCATCTGTCAAATGCTATTGTTTTAGTCATTGTTCATATTTGGTTTAGTATATCTCTACTGGGTTGTGGCTTACCCTATATGGGACATCACTTTCAGGTGTAGGTGATATGCCACCTCCAAGGACGTAATTTGGGAGGCTTAGGACTGATAGTTCTTTTTATTGTTCTCTTTTGGTATTACATGTAAATTCAAGCCACGAGCTTAATGTGTATTTGAGTTTGTACTCTCTTCTTTTGTAACCAAGTGTTGGCTTGGAAAGTTGTAAGCTCGTAGGGCATTTACTTTTGTTGTCAACATGTAATACTTTTGTAATGAATACTTTGATAAATAGAAATATGCTTTATTCTCTTATGTCTATGCATGTCAATAAATGTTGGGTTTTATGTATTATTTTTGAGGGCGTTACATTTTTAGTGAGAAGCCCTATGATTAATATCTCATACCAATTTTTTTTTTGATTTTCTTAATTTTAAAGAATTAAAAAAAAAATCCTCATTAGTTAGCTTTCATTTAACTTTTATTTTACAATCTCAAATAGAGGTTTTAATTTTAAAAATAATTTTGTATGAGATTTGGAAACTCTTATAATATTTAACTTTAAAATAATTACAATCTCACATTGAGAAAAAAAAAAGAAAAAGAAAAAAGTGAGTTGTTTCACTTATATAAAGTGAATCTTATACTCTCATTTAATATTATAGTATTATGCATGTTTCAGTTTAAGATGTTTAAATTTTCAAACAAAATTTAAAAGTTTAATTAATTAATTTTGTTGTAAATTTGTTAGTCTTTTGACTTAGCTGATTAGGCTGAATTGTTTTCGGTTTGACTGATTCAATGGTTTAACCGCGGTTTTAGCTGTTATTAGGGGTGTGCACGGTGCGGGTCGGCGCGGTTTGAGAGAAAAATAGAAACCGTATGGCGGGTGGCGGATTGATAAAAGTGTCACTAGAATTTGCCATTTTCCTTATCAAAAACCAGCGGTTCGGTTGGCAAATAATGGCGGATTTGTCTTGGCGGTTCGGGCGGATTGGCGGTTTATAAAAAATATAATTCAAATTACAAAACTTAAATCAAAGAGTAAAAAAAAGACAAGAGATACCGTGATGTTAAGCATCTTGAAAAGTGAATTGGAATCCAACTTTATTTTGTATTATTGACATCTTGAATTCTCCTCGAGTAGTAATTTAACACTATATTCTAAGGTATAGAACAACAAGCAAATTTAAGTAAAAAAGAATTTTTAGAATCTTATAAAACATGATTTAATAGCGGTGCGGGTCGGTGCAATTTGGAAGAAAAATAGAAACCGGCGGATTGATAAAAGTGTCACTAGAATTTGCCATTTTTCTTACTAAAAATCGGCGGTTCGATTGGCAAATAATAACGAATTTGCCTTGGCAGTGCGGTTCTGTGCGGTTTCGGCGGTTTCGGTGGTTTCGGCAGTATTATGCACACCCCTAGCTGTTATATCAAAATATATTGCTTAGATTTGTTTAATTTGAAATAAACTAAGATTGATTAAAAATTGAACGACTGAAATTGCTTGATTAGAAATGAACTTTCCGTTCAAACAACTGTTAACTTTTATTTTACAATTCCAACTATTCAAACAACTTTTAACTTTTATTTTACAATCCCACATCAGGAAAAATGAGAAAAAAATAAGTTGTTTCACTATATAAACCTTAATCTCCTATTTAATATTGTAGTGTTGTGTATGTTTTAGTTCAAGATAGTTTAAATTTTAAAATTAAAATAAAATTTAAAATTTTTAAATAATTAATTTTGTATAAGTTGGTTTGTCTTTTGACCTAGCCGATAGGGTGAACTGTTTTTGGTCTGACTGATTCGCTGGTTTAATCGCGATTTCAGCAGTTTTATCAAAATATATTAGTTAGATTTGTTTGATTCGAAATAAATTAAAGATTGACCTAATTAAAAATTAAACGGCAGAGATTGTTTGATTCAAAATAAACTTCCCACCTAAATAATTGTTAACTTTTATTTTATACAATCTCACATTGGGAAAAGACGGAAAAAGTGAATTATTTTACTTATCTATACTATATATTAATCAAAAGGGGGTTTTTAACCCCCAAGGCTTGTGGGAGCTCCAATATGCTAATCCTAATTTTCTAATTTTTTGTTTTTTTAAAAAAAAATTAACCTCAGCATTTATTAACTCCTCTCAACCCACAAGACTTTTTAACTTCTCTCATAATTGCTGCAGTACCTTTTCCAAAACAAATAATTTGTATATTAAAAACAATTTAAAACAAATATAAATATCTATATCTATATCTATCTATTTATTTATATTTATCTCTAACCTACAAGTTTTGTGGGAGTTTCAATATTTGAACCTTAATTTCTTAATTTTTTTGATTTTTTTTTTGAAAAAAAAAACTTAGCAATTATTAAATTCTTCCAAATCTTTTTAACTTCTCCAACACACACATTTTTTTTTTTAACTTTTCACATACTTATTGCAAACAGTGAGTCTCCTTTTTGTTTTCTCCTTCTTGACTTCTTACTTTTACACTTTCAACTTCAATGACCACGTATGCAAACAGTAAGTCTTCTTTTTGTTTTCTCCTTCTTAACTTTTCCTTTTGTTTACTCTTTTAATATTATAGTTAGATAGCGCATAAAAATATTTATGATTTTTCTAGCGAATAAAAAATTATAATTTGATCTTGTAATATGATTGAAGTTAGATAAATATAAACCTTCACAAAGAGAAAAATGTGATTATAATTAGTTGAATAATTCTTTTTTTTTAAATGTGATTATAGTTAGTTTAATAGTTCTTTTTTTTCATTTATTTATTTTATTATGGAAAAAATGTGATGTGATTGTAGTTTGTTCAATGGCTCTTTTTTTTAATATGATTGTTGTAGTTAGTTCAATGTTTTTTTTTTTAATATTATTTAATCTTTTTATTTACTATTTTAATTTTATTTTTAATATGATTGAAGTTAAATAAACATAAACACTCACAAAGAAAAAAATGTAATTGTAATGTGATGTGATTGTAGTTTGTTCAATGGCTCTTTTTTTTAATATGATTGTTGTAGTTAGTTCAATGGTTTTTTTTAATGTTATTTAATCTTTTTATTTACTATTTTAATTTTATTTTTAATATGATTGAAATTAGATAAACATAAACACTCACGAAGAAAAAAAAGTGATTGTAGTTAGTTCAATGGTTCTATTTTTTTAATGTGATTGTAGTTAGTCAATGGTTCTTTTTTTCATTTATTTATTTTTTTATTATGGGAAAAATGTGGTGTGATTGTTGTTTGTTCAATGGTTCTTTTTTTTTAATATGATTTAATCTTTTATTTACTGCTTTAATGGTTTTTCTTTACAATTATTTATGAAAAAAATATTTGTGATTTGATTTGATTTTTTTCTGATTTGATTTTTAAAGTACCAATTATTGATAATGATTAGATTGTATTTTGAAAAAAAAAATTGTAATTAATTTTTTTAACTCACTGTGTTTTTTGAAAAAAAATTATTGTGTTTTTTTAACTATCAATTCACTTAATTTGTGATTCGATTTTTAACTCACTGTGATTTTTGAAAAACAAAATGGATTGTACTCATTAGGGTCACATAATATACTCATTATTGATGATGATTAGATTGTATTTTGACCCAAAAAAAAATTATAATTGATCTTTTTAACTCACTATGTTTTTTGAAAAATAAATTATTGTGTTTTTTAATTATCAGTTGACTTAATTTGTGTTTGATTTTTTTAATTATTGATGATGATTAGATAGCATTAAAAAATTGTGATTTGTATGATTGAAGTTATCTGATTTTGTTTATAATTTTATTTTTTAATATGATTGAAGTTAACTCACAAAAAGAAAAATGTGATTGTAGTTTGTTCAATGGCTATAAATAATATTTTTATTTACTATTTTAATTGTTCTTTTTTTCAATTATTATTTTTTTATTATGAGAAAAATATGATTGTAGTTAGATAGCATTAAAAAAATTGTGATTTATATGATTGAAGTTATCTCCTTTTGTTTATAATTTGATTTTTTTAATATGATTGAAGTTACATAAACATAAACACTCACAAAAAAAAAAAAAAAAATGTGATTGTCGTTTGCTCAATGCTACTAAATAATCTTTTTATTTACTATTTTAATGGTCCTTTTTTTGAATTATTTTTTTTATTATGAAAAAAATGTGATTGTAGTTAGATAGAATTAAAAAAAAATGTGATTTGTATGATTGAAGTTATCTCCTTTTGTTTATAATTTAATTTTTTAATATGATTGAAGTTAGATAAACATAAACACTCAAGGGGGGTTTTAAAGAAAATGGGATTTTTAACCCCAAGGCCTGTGGGAGCTTCAATATCCCAATCTGAATTTTCTAAATTTTTTATTAAAAAAAAAACTCAGCATTTATTGATTTGGTCAAAATCTCCTGATCAGCATTTATTAACTTTTTTCAATCCACATGCCTGCATTTATTGATTTGGTCAAAATCTCCTGATCAACATTTAAAATTCCATCATACAAATAATTATAGATACAATCTGTGTATAGTTACTGCAGTACCCTTTTCAACTTTTTTCATATACTATGGTTAGTGATAAGATTGTTAAATTATTTTTTATAAAAAATCTTAAAAAACATAATTTATATATTAAAAAAAATCTAAAACAAATATAAATATCTATAATTATCCCGTGCATAGAACGGGTGATAGGCTAGTATTATATAAAGAAAATGTGGTTTCAAAAATAATTGTTTAAAATAGAAAATAATTTTCGAAATAAACTTTCCACCCAAATAATTGTTAACTTTTATTTTACACAATCTCACATTGGGAAAAGAAGAAAAAAGTGAGTTATTTCACTTCTCTATCTATCTATCTATCTATCTATCTATTATATAAGGAAAATGGGGTGTTTAACCCATAAATCTTGTGGGAGCTCCAATATCCCAATCTTAATTTTCTAATTTTTTGATTTAAAAAAAAACCTCAACATTTATTGACTTCTCCCAACCCATAAATCTTTTTGACTTCTTCCATACCTACTGCTATACACTTTTCAACTTCTCCCATACATTATGGTTAGTGATGAGATTGTTAAATTATCTTTATAAAAAATCTAAAAAAATAAATTGCATATTAAAAAAATATAAAAAACAAATATAAATTCTTATTAAATCTATCTATCTATCTATCTATTTTATATATTAAGCAAAATGGAGGGTTTTAACCCCCATGGCCTGTGGGAGCTTTAATATCCCAATCTGAATTTTCTAAATTTTTTATTTAAAAAAAAAACTCAGCATTTATTGATTTGGTCAAAATCCTCTGATCAACATTTATTAACTTTTTCCAATCCACATACCTTTCCACATGCCTACATTTATTGATTTGGTAAAAATTCTCTAATCAGTATTGGAAAATGCTAGAGGTCCCAAATTTTCTACCAAATAAATGACCAAATGTCTCACATGGGTGTGGGGCCCACAAAATTGCGGACCCCACACCCATGTGAGACATTTGGTCATTTGTTTGGTAGAAAATTTGGTGTCCCTAGCATTACCCATCAGTATTTATTAACTTTTTCAAATCCATATGCCCTTCCACATGCCTTTTAAGAGCTTTGGTCAAAATCCCCTCATACAAATAATTATAGATACAACTCGTGCATAGTTATTGTAGCACCCTTTCAGCTTCTCACATACACTATAGTTAGCGATAAGATTGTCAAATTATTTTTATAAAAATAATTTAAAAAATAATTTGTATATTAAAAAAATTAAAACAAATATAAATATTTATAATTATCCCGTGCATAGCACGGGTGATAGGCTAGTATATTATACAAGTAAAAAAGAGTTTCGAGCCATAAGTCTTGTGGAAGTTCTAATCTATCTATCTATCTATCTATACTATATATTAAGCAAAAAGGGGTTTCTAACTCCCAAGGCCTGTGGGAGCTCCAATATGCCAATCCTAATTTTCTAATTTTTTGTTTTTTAAAAAAAAAAATTAACCTCAGCATTTATTAACTTCTCTCAACCCACAAGACTTTTTGACTTCTCTCATAATTACTGCAGTACCTTTTCCAAAACAAATAATTTGTATATTAAAAAAAATTTAAAATAAATATAAATATCTATATCTATATCTATCTATTTATTTATATCTATCTCTAACCCACAAGTTTTGTGGGAGTTCCAATATCTGAACCTTAATTTCTTAACTTTTTTGATTTTTTTTTAAAAAAAAACTTAACACTTATTAAATTCATCCAAGTCTTTTTAACTTCTCCAATATACACACTCTTTTTAACTTTTCACATACCTATTGCAAACAATGAGTCTCTTTTTTATTTTCTCCTCCTTGACTTCTCACTTCTATACTTTCAACTTCAATGACCATGTATGCAAACAGTAAGTCTTCTTTTTGTTTTCTCCTTCTTGACTTTTCCTTTGTTTACTGTTTTAATATTGTAGTTAAATAGCACATAAAAATATTTGTGATTTGTCTAGCGAATAAAACATTATAATTTGATTTTTTAATATGATTGAAATTAGATAAATATAAACTCTCACAAAGAGAAAAATTAGATTATAATTAGTTGAATGATTCTTTTTTTTTAATGTGATTGTAGTTAGTTTAATAGTTCTTTTTTTCATTTATTTATTTTATTATGGGAAAAATGTGATGTGATTGTAGTTTGTTCAATGGCTCTTTTTAAGCAATTGAGGATTTTTAACCCCAAGGCCTGTGGCAGCTTCAATATCCCAATCTGAATTTTCTAAATTTTTTATTATAAAAAAAAAACTTAGCATTTATTGATTTGATCAAAATCGCATGATCAGCGTCAAATCTCCTAATCAACATTTAAAATCCTCTCATACAAATAATTTTAGATACAATCTGTGTATAGTTACTGCAGTACCATTTTCAAGTTCTCTTATACACTATGGTTAGTGATAAGATTGTTAAATTATTTTTATAAAAAATCTTAAAAAACATAATTTATATATTAAAAAAAATCTAAAACAAATATAAATATCTATAATTATCCCGTGCATAGCACGGGTGATAAGCTAGTATATTACATAAGGAAAATAGGGTTTTTAACCCACAAGTATTGTGGGGGCTCCAATATCCCAATCCTAATTTTTTAATTTTTTTTTATTTAAAAAAATAAATAACCTTAGCATTTATTGATTTCTCTCATAGTTATTGCAGCACCCTTTTCAACTTCCTCTATACATTGATTAGTGATGAGATTTTTAAATTATTTTTATAAAAAATCTAAAAAAATAATTTGTATATTAAAAAAATATCTAAAGTAAATATAAATATCTATTTCATTCTAAAATTATTGATTTTTCAATTTATAAAATGGATAACAAAAATAATATTGATTTTTCAATTGGTTGATTTACTTATTTAATTATTTTAGAAATAATAATGGGAAGATAACAAAAATATTTCATAATCTCTCCATCATAATCTCTCTCACCAATTTTCAAAAAACAAAAAAAATTAAAAACTTGCACTCCTTTTCTCTCCTCAAAAAAATCAGATAATATTTTTCATGAAAGTTGTGGGTATTTGTATATATCTTAGAGCCTCTCCAACCGTTCACTTCTTTTTTCACCAAATCTGAGTAAAAAATAGGTTGTTTTCTCAATTTGATACGGCTTCCTCCAACGGTGAGCATAAAACAGAATTGAGGGAAAGGTCGACCGGCCAGTCAACCGGTATGACTATTTTTTTTTTAACCTGTTTGAAACTTTCGACCTGTTTGAACCTACCTATTTGAAAGGGAACCAGTTGACCAGTTGGTCAACCTGTCGGACAACCGACTGGTTGACTGGTTAGTCTCCTCCAACGGTAAAGCACAGTAAAATAGTGAAATCTGAAGCCTGTTCTCATTTTGATGAATTTTTTGTTCCATTCTCATTTTGATACCAATTTGCTGAAACCATTAGAGCTCCAAAAAGTGACTTTTTCACCAAATTTCAAATCTGATGCAAGGTTTGATGAACCGTTGGAGATGGTCTTATATATTATATTGTAACACACAAAAAAAAAAAAAAAAAATTAAAAATTAGACATACAAACAAATAAAATAAATAAATTTGATTTTTATTTATTTAGTTAAAATATTTATTTTGCCTCTCAATATCCAATTTTAAATTTTAAAAATCTATAAAGTCTATCAAAACAAATCTGATTTAAAAATATCTCCCACTATCATACTTTAAATCAATAAAACTCACGTATCGTATAGAAATAAAAACCCACAACTCCATCTAAAATAAATTGAAAAAAAAAAATAGAAACCACACAAAAATAAAGAAGATAAGAATTAGATATGGATCTCAAAAAGATATAACAATATCGAAATTTGAATTATGATTTAATAATATAATTATCTATTTTTTTGATGTATATCTATCAAAATTTTTAATCACTTATGTACGGGGAGGAAATAATTCTCCTCGTATAATCCTGTTGACCAAGTCCACGCTTCTCCGTACGACGTCGCTTTGTCCCCTGAAAACACAAACGTGAGCTAGCCGGCGGGTGTGTGCCGGAAACCGCTCCGATGCCTAAGTCAGAAAACTTGACAAATAGACAAAGCTCTAAGTTCTCAGAAAGATTGTGTTCAATTACCTCCTCCAAGGTGATGCTTGTGAGCTTTTATAAGTTTCCCGTGGCACAATCCTAGTAGGACTTGTACTTCTCCATGCAGAGTCCTCCTAGGATTCATTCTCCTAAGGATAATGCTTATCCTTTCACACCCTCCCCCACTGCTTAAACCAAGTGGGATGGTTCTCTTTATGGCCGAACTTCTATTTGACCGAAGTAAAAATGGCTATGCCGAGCCACCAAGTAGGCCGTACTAACAGTTGTTCGGTTCTTCTTCATGCTATCATATCTCGGTTCTCTAATACCTGAACCGTGGTATGTTCGGACCGAACCACTGACTCGACCGACATAACTCTCAAACCGGTATGCCTCTAAGGCCGGTCTAACTCCAAGTTGCTCCCCAAACCGAAGTACTTTACAATTCTCTAGCCGAAGTAACTCTATTACTTCGTAAGCCGAAGTAATTCCACCTCCTTTGGGCCGGAGTAACTCTGTCTCTCCTAGGCCGGATTAACCATTACGGCCTTTTTTACTTAGTCCTTCGCTTTTCTGGGCCTTAAAGCCCAACTCGCAGCTCGGCCCAGTTTTTCCCAAAAATTACCCTCTCAATTGCCCCTTAATTCCATCTGTGCAACATGATTGGGATTACCAGCCTTCTGGCCGAGCTAAAGTTTGTTACGCTTTTTCAACCGAGCTAAAAAACCCTTTAGCCTTTCCAGCCGAGCTAAAAACCCTTTAGCCTTTCCAGCCGAGCTAAGTTTACCTCGGGTATCACTATGTCCGGTCAAAACGTCTCTTCAATCATAGCGACTGTAACGCTTCCAATTCCAGTGACACGTGGCAAGCCCTGATAAGCTGTGGCCAACTGTCACGCCGTCCTTCAGAATTTTTGTACTGTTCCCGCTTCTTTTTGCCGCCTTTTTCTCTCTCCCTTTTACACAAAACAGCCCTTTCGATTCTGGAATCATTTACCCTATTGTTTTCATCTTCTTTCTGTATCTCTACTTCTTCCACACTCGAGCTTGTGTTGAGCTTGTGTTCTTTTCTTGCTGCCACCGTTTCCGACTCCAGTCTTCTTTCTCTCTTCTCTGGTAAGAAAATCTAACCATCTTGCGATTTTTCGTTTGTTTTACCATTCGTTTCTGTTTTGTATGCTTTTTGCAAACATTTTTCTCCGTTTATCTGCTCTGCTTTTGTACTTTCTATGAAGAAACCAGTAGAACTTGTATGTGTATGAACTGTTATGTAGAAAAACAAGCCTTAGATCCAAAATCACATTGCGACCGAACTAGGATTCTGTTTGCCCCTAATATGTAGATTTCTGTAGTCAATAACCGAGCTAGAACTTGTAGGAATGTCAGTAGTTTATCCTGAACCACTCTAGCCAAGATAAGATTACCGAATAAGCTTGCACATACCGAACTAGGTACTTCGGTCTCCAACCGAGGTAAGACCTTGGGGCCAAGCCGGCTTTCTTAGTTCTGAAACCGAACTCAGAAAGCCGCCCTAGGGGCTCAGCCGGAGTAACTCTCCTCACACCGCAACCGATTTAGGCCTTGGGACTAAACCAGCTTTCTTAGTTTTTTAGACCGAACTCAGAAAGCTGCCCCCAGACGTTAAACCGGTCTAAACTGCTCAAAACCGAGCTAAGAAACCTTCCGATGAGCCGAGGTAGAACCAGCCCACTAAACCGAAGTAGGATTTGTATATCTTGCTTATAATTTGTAGCGCGGTCCAACGATCTATGCTTAACCCCTTTGTTTTCTACTTTGCAGACTTAGGTTGCCCAGGCACTCCTGCGTGTGCTCAACCGAGCTACTGAGCCTAGTTTTTGTACCGAAATAATTTATTCATAAATTATACAATAAGTGGGTAAGTATAGATATTTAGTCGAAACCCCTGGTGGCCTGGCCGAATTTAGGCAAGATTACCAGATTCCTGATGATGTCCATCTGGCGTTGGCCGAGAAAGATGCTACCCCCTGGAACAATGAAGGCTTCGTGCCCTTTACCCTTCAATCCATAATAGAAACCGGACTACGGTTTCCTGTCCAACCGCTAATCTGCGAATTTCTTAGACAGACTAGGTTATGTCCCACCCAACTATCCACCAATACATACCGTATTATAATGGGGATAGCCGCATTAAACCACCAAACCGGACTGAATCTTGGTCTAGCCGAGATCTTTCATCAATACTCTATCGGCTCAAAGAATGCTAGGTGGGTCTACTACCTTAGAATTCGCCGCCGCCGAGAGAAGATAATCAAGCACACTCCGGACAAAGATCTTAACGATGATGATTTCTTTTGGGTCTCTGGGAACTTTGAGGATTTTCAAGCTCAAATTCCTGGCCGACCTATAAATTGGAAAATGGGAGAGCCTGGTAATTTTACTTCGGTCTTCTGCTTTGTGTGTTATCTCGGTTGTTTAATCTATTAGCCGAACTAACACTTCTCTCTTTTTTGCAGATTTCGCCCATCTCCATTCCTTATATAGCTATCCCAACCTCGGAGTCTTGCGAGCCGCATTTCGGATTAAAGAAAGAGATTGGGCCAAGCTTCTAAATTTTGAGCCGACTTATCGCTACAGCGGTCGCCGAAAAGCAAGGGTGACTGACTTCCTTCTTGAAGAGGCACCGGAGCCGGACCCAACTTTGCCCGAGATAAGACTTGTCCCTCTAACCGCAGAAGAAGAGATGGCGAAAAGGAGCAGAGTCAGGGCCCTTCTTACCGAAACAGCTAGGCCCGAAGTGGCGCCTCCCAGCCAACCGCAGCCTGCTGTTGTCGCCCTTCCTTCCCAACAGCCATCCTCTTCCCGCCGAACCAAACGTGCCCGAACTTCCGAACCCGAACGAGTTTTGATTGATGAAGAAACTCCTATTCAGCCGAGCTTACCACCGAGCCCCCTTCCGGAGTCTTCCGACCGAACCATCGGCTGCTGGGCATCGAAATTAACCTTCAACGACCGAGACATTCTAGACATAGACTCGGTCGTTGCTGAGAAGGATCACCTGTTGGCCATCAACCTGGCCAAGAGCGTGTGTCTGCCCAGAGACATGGAGCATCACCAAAAACAATTAACCACCGAGCTGAAGTCCATTCGGTCTGCGACTAAATCGATGATTCTGGTTAGTAACTTCGGTCGCATTTCTGTTTTTCTACTCAACTTTTTCTTCGGCTAAATTGAGGTTGTTGCTTTGTCAGGCCATCCAGAAAAATCAAATCACCCATAGGAAGGTGCTGGAGCTGAGGAAAGTGACTAGGCAAGCAGCGGCAGAGGCAGAGGCGAAATCGGCCGAACTAGAGGAGGCCAGAAAGGAAATGGCCGAACTCCGAGGTGAGGTCGGTCGTTTGACCGGAATGGTTAGTTCGGCCGAGGCCGAAAAACAAAAGACTGCCATTGTGCTGAAGGACAAGTACTTGCGCGAGTTATTAAAACTTGAAAGAAAGAAGGACGCCGAAATAAAGGAGAAGGTAAAAGAGGCTGACAAGCAGGGCTTCAAGAGGGTAGAGGATGCTTACGCCCAACAATGTAATGCTGCCAAGGATCTTTTCTTTAAGTGCGGCTGGAGGGGAGCCGTTGAGAAGCTCGGTCATGATCCTCAGACCGAGGTTTTCAACCCTCCAGCCTACTTCATACCTAACTCCTTGATGGAATATGCCACGGCCATGCAACAGCAGTTCCTTGAGGGCTCAGATGATGAAGATTCTGATGAAGACTCTGCCCCCGGGGATACTTCGGTTGTGAATGTGGATCAGATAGATCGGCCCGAGTCCAGAGTGGAAGATCTGACTATTGAACAGCCAAATGAAACTGTGGCTCCGGTCGATACCACTGTTGTGACTGAAGGAGTCCTGCCGCCAGAGACCGGTCTTCCAGCTGACACTGATGCTGCCTTTGATGCCGAGATAGATGAACTTTTCTCTTAAATTTGTACTCTTTTCTCTGTAACCGAACTAAGCCCCCTTGTAATGACTTCTTTTTGAATGAAAATTTTACTGTAACTCTTATTCTGGTTGTGATATGTATACTTGTAGTTTATAATGCCTTCACTTACTTTTATTTCGGTTTTAGGTGGTTTAAACTATACTTGCCAGCCCACCTCTCCTTAGCCGAAATAATTACTTCGGCTGAGGAGTACACAGTGTTGGTTCATTTCAGCCAACCACTCTTCAGCCATACACTTACTTCGGCTGAAGAGAAACAAGTGTTGGTTTATTCCAGCCAACCACTCTTCAGCCATACACTTACTTCGGCTGAAGAGTAACAAGTGTTTGTTTAATCCAGCCAACCACTCTTCAGCCATACACTTACTCCGGCTGAAGAGAAACAAGTGTTGGTTTAATCCAGCCAACCACTCTTCAGCCATACACTTACTTCGGCTGAAGAGTAACAAGTGTTGGTTTAATCCAGCCAACCACTCTTCAGCCATACACTTACTTCGGCTGAAGAGTAACAAGTGTTGGTTTATTCCAGCCAACCACTCTTCAGCCATACACTTACTTCGGCTGAAGAGTAACAAGTGTTGGTTTATTCCAGCCAACCACTCTTCAGCCATACACTTACTTCGGCTGAAGAGTAACAAGTGTTGGTTTAATCCAGCCAACCACTCTTCAGCCATACACTTACTTCGGCTGAAGAGTAACAAGTGTTGGTTTAATCCAGCCAACCACTCTTCAGCCATACACTTACTTCGGCTGAAGAGTAACAAGTGTTGGTTTAATCCAGCCAACCACTCTTCAGCCATACACTTACTTCGGCTGAAGAGTAACAAGTGTTGGTTTATTCCAGCCAACTATTGAAGTTAGTTTTTCCAGCTAACTTATAGTATTTGGTTATTCCGACCAAATGTCCTGCAGCCTAGATCCTTATCCTGGGCTTAGGAAGGATGTTGGTTTAATCCAGCCAACCTCTGAGTTAGTTTTTCCAGCTAACTCGGAATAGAATGCTTGCAATAAACTTAGTCTCTAAAGCTAACTTTTACAAAGAATAATTTGTGCTAAAAAGAATTGCTCATTTTATTGAAGGAAAAAAATTACATATGTTTGAAAAAGAAAAGCTAAAAGTAAAATAACTTGAGATTGGCCGTATTCCATGGCCTAGGGATTGCCTTGCCATCCTTGTCTTCTAGGTGGTATGCCCCTTTGCCGGCTAACCCAACCACCTTATAAGGACCTTCCCAATTTGGGCCTAACTTGCCGTCTCCTGGGACCAAGGTGTTTCCCATTACTTTGCGCAATACCCAATCGCCAATTTTGAATTGTCTTGGATGAACCTTTTTGCTGTATTTTTTGATTAACTCTCGTTGGTATGAGGCGATGTGGACCAACGCTCTTTCTCTTCTTTCTTCTGCAAGGTTGAGTTCTAAGGCTATGGCTTCTCCATTTAAGTCTGGATCAAAATTTTCGCTTCGAATTGTAGGGAGGCCAACTTCTAGTGGGATCACTGCTTCCATGCCATAGGCTAAGGAAAATGGTGTTTCTCCAGTTGATCGCCGAGGTGTGGTGCGGTAAGCCCATAGAACATGAGGAAGTTCATCCGCCCACTTGCCTTTTGCTTTCTCTAGCCTTTTCTTTAGTCCATCCAAGACGACTTTATTTGATGCTTCAGCCTGCCCATTTGCTTGAGGATACGCCGGTGTGGAATTGTAGAACTCTATCTTGTATTCTTCACAAAAGCTTCTGAAGATTCTGCCGTCGAACTGAGTTCCATTGTCTGAGATCAGTGCTTTTGGTATGCCAAACCGAGTGATAATATTTTGCCACACAAACTTCTTCACATCTTTTTCTTTGATTGAAGCCAATGCTTCTGCCTCCACCCATTTTGTGAAGTAGTCTGTTGCTGCGAGAAAGAATTTTCTGCCCCCGGGTGCCGTTGGAAGTGGTCCTACTATGTCTAAGCCCCACATTGCGAAAGGCTATGGGCTAGTTAGAGGTAGGAGTTCTCTTGCTGGTTGATGTATTTGGTGCGCGAATTTCTGGCATTTTTCACACTTCTTCACATATTTCTCTGAGTCTGCTTGCATATATGGCCACCAATATCCTTGTGAAATAGCCCTGTAAGCGAGCGACCTTCCCCCTTGATGACTTCCACATACCCCTTCATGTATTTCGAACAGGAATGCTTCTACTTTGCTGGGATGAACGCACTTGAGGTAAGGCCCAGAGAACGACTTCTTATATAATGCCAAAGATGGAGATAGCCAAAACCGCTGCGATTTCGCCCTTATTCTGTTGGCTTCTTTTTTCTCTTCTGGTAGGATGCCGTCTTTTAGGAACAGGATGATGGGATCCATCCAAGAGGGCCCTAATTCTGTGCAATACACTTCTTCTGCTTCGGGGTCTTCTATGCTTGGTTTTGGTAAGAAGTCGACGAGTAATGGATGAGGGATTGATGTATCTGCCATTGAGGCAAGGCCTGCTAGCTCGTCCGCTCGGCTGTTTTCCTCCCTGCCAATTTGTTCTATCCTTACCACATCAAACTTCTTGATCTCCATTCTGACTAGCTCTTGGTACTTGGCCATTCTGTCATCCTTTGCTTCGTATTCGCCAGAAATTTGGTTTATTACCAGCTGAGAGTCACTGTACACCATTAGTTCGGTTGCTTTCATGAAGTGTGCCGATTTGAGTCCTGCGAGAAGTGCCTCATACTCCGCTTCATTGTTGGATGCTGGGAAGCCAAGGTTGATTGCTTGCTCTATAACCAGGCCGTCTGGAGAGATGAGGACTATGCCAAGCCCTGCACCATGTCGGTTGGATGCTCCATCCACAAAGAGCTTCCACATCTCTCCAACGAATAGTTTTCAGCAGGTGGAAGGGTCAGACGATGCCGTGGGGTCAAGGATGGTGTTTTCTTCAAAGTCCATATTGGCTGTCTGCCCTTCGTCCTCTGTTTGAACTGCTGGTGAGCCTTTGTTCGTCTTTTCCTTGTTGTCCTTAGTATGGTTTGCCTTTGTGCTTGATGGACTACCTTCCACTAGGGGTTGCGCTATTCCGGCGTCAACTTCCGTCCCTAGTTCGGTCGATGGACTACCTTCCACTAGGGGTTGCGCTATTCCGGCGTCAACTTCCGTCCCTAGTTCGGTTGAGTCAGTCAGGTCGACTGGGCAGATATGATGACTTCCAGGAGTAAACTCTGCGACGAAGTCTGCCAAAGATTGAGCTTTTATTGCGGTCTTTGGTTGGAACTTGATGTCGAATTGTCCCAACTCTACTGCCCATTTCAAAATTCGCCCACTGAAGTTCGCCCTTTCAAACAGAGCTTTTAGTGGAAAGGCTGTGAGGACGACTATGGTGTGGGCGTGAAAGTAATGCGCCAACTTTCTGGATGCCATCATTAATGCTAATGCTAGCTTCTCTAAGGGCAAGTACCTTGTTTCGGCTCCTAACAATGTCTTGCTTACATAAAAGATGGGTAGGTGTTGTATTCCTTCTGCACGAACCAACACTGCGCTAACTGCGTGCTGAGAAACTGCCAGGTACAAAAAGAGTTCTTCACCAGGAACTGGAGTAACAAGTAGTGGTGGGGAAGACATGTACTCCTTCAAGCTTTCCAGAGCTCGGTCGCATTCTTCATCCCACTCAAACTTGGCCTTTAAAGCTTGGAAGAACGGTCGTAGTCTATCCGACGATCTGCTTATGAACCGGTTGAGTGCAGCCGCCATACCAGTGAGATGCTGCACTTCTTTGACTGAGTTTGGTCTCTCCAACTCCTGGATTGCTTTGATCTGAGAGGGGTCGGCTTCTATACCTCGGTTGGTCACCAGGAAGCCCAAGAATTTGCCAGATCCAACTCCGAATGCGCATTTGGACGCATTGAGGCGTAGCTTGTGTTTCTTCAGGATCTGGAACATCTCGCCTAGGTCTTTCAGATGGTCATTCTCATCCTTGCTTTTGACCACCATGTCGTCGATGTACGCCTCCATTGTTCTGCCTAACAATGGTTCAAACATCTTGGTGACCATCCTTTGGAATGTCGCCCCTGCGTTCTTTAGGCCAAAGGGCATGACCATGTAGCAATATAACCCCCTTGGTGTTGTGAAGGATGTGACTTCCTGGTCTGGTTCATGCATGGCGATCTGGTGGTAGCCTCTGTATGCATCCAGGAAGCTGAGACGGTTATGCCCTGCCGTTAGGTCCACCAGTTGATCTATCCTTGGTAGAGGGAAGCTATCTTTTGGGCACGCCTTGTTGACCGTTTTGTAGTCGACGCAGACACGCCATTTACCATTCTTTTTTGGCACTACGACGGTGTTGGAGATCCATCTTGGGTAGTGCACTTCCCTTATCGCTCCTGCTTCCAGCAGGTTGCCTACCTCTTCTGCCACTATTTCGGCGTGGTGGAGTGCCGATCTGCGTGTGCGTTGAATGACTGGTCTGGCGGATGGGTGGACATTGAGTTGGTGACTGATGAAGTTTGGATCAATGCCTGGCATGTCGTAAGGTGTCCAGGCAAACACTTCGATATTGGAGGTCAAGAATTCCATGACCTCTAATCTCTCAGCGCTAGACAACGATGATCCAAGCAAAAAGAACTTATCCGGGTTCTTCTCATCTATTTTTACCTCCACCAAGTCTTCCACTGCTTTTTGATCAGCCTCTTTGCCGACGTCAGCGAATAGTTCATTACTTTCTGGCTCTTCCACCGAATGAACGTATCCTTTGGCAGCTCGGCTTCCATTCGCTGTGGCGAAGCACTGTTTTGACATGATCTGATCGCCATAGACTTCTTCAATTATACCGGCGTCATTGGCGAACCGCATTACCTGATATTATGATGACGCTACCGAACGCATGGCATGCAGCCATGTTCTGCCCAGGATGATGTTGTAGGTGGAGGGGACCTTCAATACCCAGAACTCCACCTGTTTTGATACACTTCCCGCTCTGACTGGAAGGATTATTTTGCCGACAGGCCACTCTGGCATGGAGTTGAATCCAATCAGGGGAGAAACTGCGGGTGCCAAGTCTTTATCTTGCAGCTTTAGTTGTTTAAATGTGTCGTAATACATGATCTCACATGAACTACCCTGGTCAATCAGAATCCGCTTGACGTCAAAATCCTTGACTCGGAGAGTGACAACCAGGGCATCATTATGGGGGCAGTAAATTCGTTCCAAGTCCTTATCCGAAAAGGACATGACGTTTGTTGCCTCTGTCCTCCCCTTCTTGATGGCGGGTTGGACACTTAATACTTCCCTAAAGTGCTCAGCCTTCTTGATCGAACCTCTAAGCTCGCATACGCGCTCAGGTTCAAAAACTCCATGAATTACATTGATAATGCCTTGTGGTGGTGCATCGTTTGGCATTCTGTTGGGTTGGTCATTATGATCTTGGGGGGCCGGTTGCGCTCCCCCTTCAATGTATTCGTCCAAGTGGCCTGCTGCCACCAATTCTTCTAAATGCTGTCTTAGTGGCGTGCAATTCTCAGTTCGGTGCCCCTTTTCTTTGTGGAAGGTGCACCGTGATCTGTCGTCGTAATTCTTCTGAGCTTCCCCAAGCTTGGCTGGCCACTTGACAAAAGGCTTGTCTTTGATTTCGCTCAGAATCCGATATATTGGTTTTTTGAACACCGTTGTTATGGCAGTGCGGATTCTCAACCATCTTTTGTCTGGGTCTTCTCCGTTATCTCGTCTGCCACGTCCGTTCTTGTTACTTCGGTCAACCGTGTTGACCTTGGCAGGGGTTTTCTTTTCCGGTGCTGCGGTCGTGCTTGATCTTGCTTTAGCACGCGCGCCATCCTCTTCTACCCTGATGTGCTGATGCACTCTTTCCATCAGGGCCTCCATGGTGAGGGGTGGCGTCATGGTGATCGAGTCCCTTAATCGGTTTCCTACTGGTAGGCCTCTTTTATATTGCGCAATGGCTAGATTGGTGGGGCAGTCTCCAATCTGGTTGAATGTCTCCCAGTAGCGACTGTTGTAAGATCTGAGGGTCTCTTTTTCACCCATGTCGATGGAGAGTAACTGGTCTATCTCCACCGGTGTCTTAGTATTTGTCCGAAACCTTGTTACGAACGCTTCTGCCAATTGGGCCCAGGAGGCTATGCTACCCTCTGGGAGCTTTTCGAACCAAGTCAAGCCCAGGTCGCCCAGACTTGATGGGAAAAGTATGCACATTAAGGCCTCGTTTCGCCTGTACACGGCCATGACTTGGCGAAAGTGGCTCAAGTGTGAATACGGGTCCGTCTTCCCTTCATATGTATTGAACTTCGGCTGAAGGAAGCCTGATGGTAGGGGTGCGTTTTCGATCGCTGGGACAAACGGCGAGGTCTGTAGTCTTGCCAATGCCTTGTCCGTTGGTTCGTAGGCCGGTCGCGGTATTGGCATTCCAACCTCGACGCTTCCGTGCGTCCGAGGAGCCAACCGTTGTAAGGCCGAAACTCGGTGTGGATCCCTTGCCCTGGCATCTTCCTTGCATCGTGCTTTTTCTTCTAGCACGGTTCGTAAGTCGGATGACCTGGGTAGCTCGGTTTGTCTGGATCTGGTTTGGTGCGAATGTGAAGGCCAATACGTGCTTCCTTCAGTGTATGATCTTTCGGATCTCGTCCTCTCAGACCTGGAGTGACGAGTCCTTGAAGATAAGGAGTGAGTGTCGCCTGTCCTGAGGCTTCTGCTCTCTCCTTGAGAGGGTGTAGTATTCCTACTACGACTTTCTGAGTGGCGAGGGGGCGTCTTGTGCTTGCGCCCCTCTCCTGTCGCCACATCTTTGGTCTTCATCTGGTGTTTCAAGGCCTCCATGTCCGCCGCCATCCTCCGAATTAGTTCATCCTGTTCCTTTACGCGATCTTCCAGGGTTTGAGGATCAATCCTCCTCCTTTGCCTGTCGGGACTTTGAGAGTGACGAGGGCTGCCATTCCGCCTTCCCCTGCCGCTCCTCCTGGAATTATGTTGTTGGGGCTCCAAGTCCGCCATGGGAGGGACAGCAGGTAATCCCTCACGCCTTGCGCCCCCTTCTGGAGTTAGTCCGTCGACGGCGGACTGCGGCAAGTCTTCAATGTGTGCCATTGAATGAGAAAAGGAGAAGCTTAGTCAAGAGGTTTTTGTTCTTGTCTGTTATTCCTACAGACGGCGCCAATTGTACGGGGAGGAAATAATTCTCCTCGTATAATCCTGTTGACCAAGTCCACGCTTCTCCGTACGACGTCGCTTTGTCCCCTGAAAACACAAGCGTGAGCTAGCCGGCGGGTGTGTGCCGGAAACCGCTCCGATGCCTAAGTCAGAAAACTTGACAAATAGACAAAGCTCTAAGTTCTCAGAAAGATTGTGTTCAATTACCTCCTCCAAGGTGATGCTTGTGAGCTTTTATAAGTTTCCCGTGGCACAATCCTAGTAGGACTTGTACTTCTCCATGCAGAGTCTTCCTAGGATTCATTCTCCTAAGGATAATGCTTATCCTTTCACACCCTCCCCCACTGCTTAAACCAAGTGGGATGGTTCTCTTTATGGCCGAACTTCTATTTGACCGAAGTAAAAATGGCTATGCCGAGCCACCAAGTAGGCCGTACTAACAGTTGTTCGGTTCTTCTTCATGCTATCATATCTCGGTTCTCTAATACCTGAACCGTGGTATGTTCGGACCGAACCACTGACTCGACCGGCATAACTCTCAAACCGGTATGCCTCTAAGGCCGGTCTAACTCCAAGTTGCTCCCCAAACCGAAGTACTTTACAATCCTCTAGCCGAAGTAACTCTATTACTTCGTAAGCCGAAGTAATTCCACCTCCTTTGGGCCGGAGTAACTCTGTCTCTCCTAGGCCGGATTAACCATTACGGCCTTTTTTACTTAGTCCTTCGCTTTTCTGGGCCTTAAAGCCCAACTCGCAGCTCGGCCCAGTTTTTCCCAAAAATTACCCTCTCAACTTAATAGAACAAAGTAATTAATTTTTTAAAAATATTGATTTTTCAATTTATAAAATAGATTTTAATAAAAAAACTATTGACCGAATTATTTTAGAAGTAATAATTATCATTTTAATTTATGAATTTCAAATGGAAAGATAACAAAAATATTTCATAATCTTTCCATCCTAATCTTTCTCACCGATTTCCACAAAAAATATTAAAACTTGCCTGTCTTCTCTCTTCCCCAAAAAATCAGATATTATTTTTCATAAAAGTTGTAAATATCTATCTATATCTTATATATTATATTATAACTTAATAAAAAAAAAAAACTCAAAATCAGATATACACACAGATAAAATTAATAAATTTGATATTTATTTATTCAGTTAAAATATTGCTTTTGTTTCTCAATATCCAATTTTAAATTTTAAAAAGTTTTAAAGTTTATCTAAACAAATCTAATTTAAAAATATCTCCCACCATCATACTTTAAATCAATAAAACCCTCATGTCTATCACATATCTAACTCACATCATAACTTACCTAAATAATTCATTTTCGCTGTATCGAAAAAAAAAAACTTACCTAAATAATAATAATTAAAAACAAATTGAAACCATAGATAAATTAAATTGGGGAAAAAATAAATAGAAACTCACAACTCCATCTTAAATGAATTTATTAAAAAAAAAAAACCCACACAAAAATAATATAAAAAAAAAGAAGATAAGAAGTTAGATATTGATCTCAAAAAAATATGACAATATCTAAATTTGAATTATGATTTACTAATATAATTATCTATTTTTCTTATGTATATCTATCAAAATTTTAAATCACTTAATGGGAAAAATTAATCAATTCTTAAGTCTTTTTTAAAGAATAATCTGATTAGTCATCCCAACTCTTAGACTTTGCGGGCACTGGCGGATGAGCTAACAGATTGGGTTAGGTGAGGTCGAAGTTGTTGGAGGTAACATTTTCTCATTCCATAAATTTATTTGTTTTTTAATTTTATTTTTTTTCATGTATGATTCTCTTTCTCTGCTGTTGGTTTGGTTTCGGTTTTAGTGAGGTTTATGTGTTTGTTTACAGATTTGCATGGTGGAGAAGAATTATTGGTAATTAAGGTTGCAATCAAAGTATCTATGTCAATTCGGTGCTAAGGATTTTGATCGGATTTTGTTTTCTTCAATGAAGACCATAAAATTGAAGTAAAAAAAATGGGTATCAATTTTTTTTTTTGTTTTTTTATTGTCATTTTATTTTATAGAAAATGTGAAAATTTATTGAGAATTGAAGATTTTAATATAACATTAGGTAAATTTAAAACTTTTAAATATTATTTTGTTATTTATTTTTATCCTTGATGATTCACCGGGTTCCTGTAACGCCCTCAAAATAATAACATTAAACCCATCAATATAGACATGCATTGATATATAAAAGCTCCACATTCTTCTATTCAGCAGAGTTCCATTACCAAAAAGTATTACATGTTAACGACAAAAGCAAATGTCCAAAAGGCTTACAGCTTTCCAAGTTAACACTTGGTTACAACAAAAGAGTGCTAACTCATTTACACATTAAGCCCTTAGCTTGAATATACATGTAATACATCAAAGAAACTAAACAACAAAAGTCTGCCCGCCTCTAGCCTCCCAAGCTACGTCCTTGGAGGTGGCATGTTACCTGTACCTGAAAATGATATTCCCATATAGGGTGAGCCACAGCCCAGTAGAAATACACTAAACCAAATATGAACAATGACTAAAAGATTAGCAGTTGATAGATGGCCAACACTGATACTTTCCCTTATCACACTTTACGGTTTCATGACATACAAGTCCATGTTACAATCCATTTTCCAATTCTATTCAATTCTCAATTTATAACCATGGCTCAGAACCTGGCCAAACAACTTATATGAGACAGTAACTCATATTAAACTTCTTCCCAATTCATATTAGATAAGCGTACTAGCTATATCAACACATCAACAGATAAGCATACAAGCTATATCATCACTTCCATAGATATGCATAAGAGCACTATCACACTTCCAAAGACAAGCATATGAGCTGTGTCAACACATTACTAGATAATCATATGAGCTCTATCTATGGAGTCCATCCCCTATCTTCTCCCAACAACATCCGGTTTAGAGGTTCATCCCCTATCATCCCCTAAACCGTGGAGTACATCCCCTATCTCCTCCAACACGACATAATGCATATAAACAATAATTATACACATCATCACACAACACATAAACTTAATGTATTCTTTCAACCGTCATACTCAATGACACATTCCAGTGATTAGTTTCAGTTTGCCTAATCATCATGCATTGTCTACAACAATCAAGACTATCCTCCACCGATAGCCCAAAGCAGTTATTTCTATACAGAAAATAAATACAACAATGGATATATAATCAACATTTCAACCAGGTGAGTGATAAATAATCCAACTACACCTTTTAATTCCATATATTTCCAAATCAATTTCTCATTCCTCATAATTAATTATGCGAATTAATTATCCAATGTAATTAGGGCGTTTTCCATAATTAACATTACAATCCTTAGGTTCCATTTTCATTAATGTTTTAACATTAATTTCACTTTTCCATGCCAAACATGCATCTAGGTTTTATATAGCTAAAACCCCAAATTTTGTAAATTTACACAAAAGCCCCAAACTTTCACAACATTACCAACCCAACCCCAACATCTCAAAATGCTAAAATTTAAAGACAAAACCGATAGTGAGGAGTAGGTTATCCCTACCTCAAAGAATGACACCCAACCAAGAAGATGATGGAAACTAAAATGCTCCAAACCACGAACTTTTCGGATCAAAAGATAGCCCTCGACGATCAACAACTTTTTTGTAAAGGCCAAAGGTGAGGAAATCACTCCTACTAGATCAATACCTAGAGAGAAGGTAAAGCTCTAGAGTGAGAAGCTCAACAACGGTGTTTTTGGAAAAGTAAGAGAGAGAAGAGAAGTGGAAAAAGTGATTTAAAAAGTCAAAATACGGAGATTTAACCCAGTCGCCCCGCTCGAGCGGCCAAACCCCCGCTCGAGCGTCACTCACAGACTCCCGCTCGAGCGTCACAACCACTGCTCGAGCGTACAACACTATAGAGGAGATACTGGATGGGTGTTTTTCCCGCTCGAGCGCCAAAACCCCCGCTCAAGTGGACAAGCAACAAAAGGATCCTCACTCGAGCGTCAAACTCCCCGCTCAAGCGGATAGGTCAAAATCTGGGCAACTAGTTTTGGTTTCTAAACCTCAACCAACCTGTAACAAACCTGCCCAACACATCCTATAACTCAGATACAAAGTAAGAAAGGATGTGAATAAGGTATACACAACAACCAACTCCACGGAACCTAAGTCCGAATACAACAATTAAAGAAAAGGGAAACGGGGATCGCTATAGTTCCAGACGGAACGGGTCGGACTGATCCATGCTTCCCAAACCGGTGTCCGAGTGACCAAGCCCACAGAGGAGCCTGCACAAGAGTTCAACGGGGAACGGGAGTCCCCTAGCGAACCCTCCGACGAACAAGTTAGAGAGAGAGAGGTGGAATGTAGAGATAGATTGGAGTTAGAAAGCTTAACCTTTTTCTTGTCTTCGACGTCTGCTTATATCCTCTGGTAATCATTTCGTTGTCCCTTCCGACCTGTCACCTTAGCCGAAAGTCTATGCTCTAGCTTACCTTGTTCATGGTGAAGGCGTTCTGTCCCGACGGAGAGGGGTTATCGCAATAAATGCTGTAAGGGGCTTCATTAATGGCGATGTACAGTAGCAATAACTTTGCAGATCTTTGTCTGCTTATGTGGCTTGCCCTTCTCTTGCCATGTGTCTTGATGTCATTGGTTCTTATTGCTACGTGGGGCTTCAACAATGCTGGGATTTAGTATTTGAGTTATGTACTGGGCCCTAAATTGTGGGCTATAATCTTTATGGGCTTACCCATGTCAATCCTCTTTCTATCCCATTATACAATTATAGCTATTTGTTAGTTTGTTAATTATAATTCAATTAATTGAAAATAAAAATTTAATATAACTTTTCATATATATTATGGTTAATTTGTTACAACTATGGTTGTATATAATAGCATAATATATAGGGATAACCTCTAAATATAATTTTTATTTTTTTATGTGATTAAATAGTCCATCTTAAATAGTATATAGAAGAGCCAGATGGCTTCCTTCATCTCTAAAAAACCCAATCTTTTTTTTTACTTTTTAATTTTTAAATTGAAACATCAATTGTTTATGTTCATAAAACAAAAGTGATAAACACATATCCAAAAACTACATTTTTTTTAATATGTAGGATGTTTACAAATGAAAAATGTTTGACACTTCAAAATTTTTTCATAATCTGACTTATAATGATGTAATCATAAGTGTCAATTTTTATACAAATATGAGAAGATAATTAATTAAATTATACATTTCAACCAACCACATACTCAAATTTTGACTATTTTAAAATGTTATTTCACTTTAATTCCAATTAAGAGAATCTTCAACCCTTAACATTTTTTTAATCAAATTATAATTTGATAAAAATTTAAAAAGATGAAATGTTGAAAATTATTGTTTTTTCCATCAAAATTGGTGAAAAGGAAAAAAAAAAATTGGGATAAGAATGAAATTCTTTTAAAATTGATAAACGTTTAATGAAAAAGTTAAAGTAATTCATGTAAAATTAAAAATTTTATTCAAATTTAACATCAAATTGGATTAAAAAAAAATGATGAAAGTTTGAATAGATTTTGAAACCTTCTTATTCTTAAAGACTAGAAATCCATGTGTGTATTATATTCATATTGTATTTTTAGTTATGAAATTGAAATCAAAAGAAATGTAACTTAAATTATCGGATTAATAATAGAAACATCATATTAATTATTGTTAAATATCACTTCACCTCATATTTAATAATAAAATTGTATATTTTCACAACAAGAAGAGGTATGTCATTGTAACAACCCTCACCTTACTCTTGTCATATTTGCATACATTCCTCCATGATCTTGCCTTGTTATGCTAATTGGAAGGATTTTCTTGCCTTGTTTTGTTTGTACTGCTTGCGTGGTTTTGTTCCTTGTTCGGTGTGTGTGTGTGTGGCCGAGGTCATCTTGAGCTTAGCTCGCCTTTGAACCCTTGTACTTAGAACTGTTTTAAGACCTTGGTCGACCCCCATCCTCACCTCGGGCATTTATTGCCGAGATGTTTTGCATTTAGTGAACCTTGTCCGCAGGCAGGTATGGCCTAGGCCGAGATGTGGCACACCCCGGCCAAGGTGTGGCACAGCTTAGTCAAGTGTCGTCCTCCCTAGCCGATGTTTTGTTATCCTGTTGCCGGATCCTTGATTTGAGCCGATGTCATTTCTTGCCGATGTGTCTTACCCGAGCTTGCTGCATACGCTTTGTCAGAGACTTGTCTTATCTATCAATCACCTTTTCGAGTTGAGCCAACCTGGCAGCGCCACGTGTCCGAGCTGATTGTTAAGACAGCCGGCAGACTTAGAAACAAATCATTTTTGTCTCAAATCCTTGCCTTTTAGAGAGAGAGGCTCTAGAGAGAAGGAGGAGAAGTTCTTGAGTGAGAGCTAGCCTTCCAAGCTTGATCTTCGTGGTTTGATCCGTTGGATTCGAGTTCTGAGGTTAGAATCTTGATCTACTTTGATTGTTGTTGTTGATCATCTAGCTGCATTGCATGATCGGATTCGTTTTGCATGTCATGCATTGCTTTGAAGTTGGTTTTGAAAAGAGAAAATGGTTTTCATGTGTTCTTGAAGAAAAGTCTCGTTTTGTTTCGAAAGTTTGGAACGAAAACCATGTTTTCATGTTTGTTCTTGCATGACCTTCTTGTATGGGTACCCAGGTCCATGTTTTGAACTCTTGGCATGAAACCTCAGATCTTTGTAACGAGTTTT
Organism: Camellia sinensis; assembly: GCF_055761805.1. Lineage (NCBI taxonomy): Eukaryota > Viridiplantae > Streptophyta > Magnoliopsida > Ericales > Theaceae > Camellia > Camellia sinensis. The sequence goes on from NC_138965.1 coordinate 195,526,807, forward strand.
GAACTTACATTCATATTCCTCATGATCATGTTCATCATGTTCTTCACATGTTCTTCGTCGGGAAAACCCAGGTTTTCCCGACTTTGCTTTTGAATGAGGCCATCGGGACCGCACCTCGGCAAGGATGTGTGGGACCTCGGCAAAGACCTGGTTGGTACCACAGTGTGTTTTCATGAGACGGGAGCAGTGTGTAAACTCCCAGCATGTTTTGCTTTGTTATCGACTTGGGTCTGGCAAGAATGCCGAGATCATTCGCGTGTGTATATGAGCTTGTTTTGAGAATGTGATTTTCCATGTGATTGTACGTCCTTGATATTTGCTTTGAGCCTACACCCGTGGAAAACTATGTGAGTGGTATTTCTAGTAAAGCTATGTTACACTTGTTTTGATGAATCTTGCATTGTTTTGTTTTGACGAAAGTATTTGCTAAGCATGAATGAATAGCTCTGTCTTGATGTATCAAGTATAAGCCTTGTTTTGATGTCATCCTTGAAAAGTCCCTTGTGCTGGAGGACTCTAAACTTTCGCAGCACTAAGTACAAAAGGATACGGTCCTTTCTTGGAAAGACTATGTTGTTAAATCGGGCTACGGGCCTAAGCAACACAAGTCCCTTGTGCTGGAGGACTCTAAACTTTCGCAGCCCTAAGTATAAAAGGATACGGTCCTTTCTTGAAATGACTATATTGTTAAATCGGGCTACGGGCCTAAGTAACACAAGTCCCTTGTGCTGGAGGACTATAAACCTTCGCAGTACCTTTGACTAAACGATTACGGATCGTACAGCCCTTGTTTTGATGAGCTTGATGTGTTTTGCCGATGTCAGTAAGCATCCTTGAGACTTGTATGACTTGACAGATGAATACGGTTCATCCTTTGTTTGTTCAAAAAGCTTGAGACTTGTAAGATTTGATTGATGAATACGGTTCATCCCTTGTTTCGCCGATGTCAGTAAGCATCCCTTGATACTTGTAATATTTGATTGATGAATACGGTTCATCCCTTGTTTCGCCGATGTCAGTAAGCATCCCTTGATACTTGTAATATTTGATTGATGAATACGGTTCATCCCTTGCTTGATAAAGTTTGATGCGTTTGTTTTGAAAGACTCCGGCTATATTCATGCAAACCTTTATTATTAGTACCATTCACTGAGTATCCAAGCTCACCCTCTCTATATATATGTAGGTGATGAGCAGGACGTCGGCGACGCCTAGACTGTTTTGAAAGCTTATTTGGACTCATGATTATGTTGGCTTTGTTTTGTATTTACGTCGGCAATGTCATTTATCTTTATGTCGACAATTCTTGAAAATCATGCTTCTTGGCTTGTATTAACTGTATTTTGTATATGTCGGCTCAAGAAGCCTTTTGATCAAGATGTAACCCGTCTTTTACTTTGTTGTATTCAAGTTGTAAAGTTAATTGGAAATGTTTGACATTGCATTTGATCTATGCACAGCTCTTATGGACCACTCATATTTTAGATTATTGCTTCCGCATTTGTGAGCCCCGTTTATTATACTCTGATTGTGTTGAGTTTTGAAAGTTGGCCTTCAGTAATCCCAGATTACTGGCCATCACGGCACCAAACTACTAGGGGCGGCTTGGGGTCGTGACAGTCATAACTCATTTTGTTTCATTTAATCAGATTTAACTTTTTTTTAATACAAATTATCAAAATTGCACCAATTAGACTTATATATATATATATATATATATATATATTAAACTAATAATTTAAAAAGTTATAAACATTAAAGTTAACTTATAAATTTTATGTATACCACAAGATAAAATATTAAATTATTTTAAGATAATTATAATATTTTTTTTTTAATTTATAAAATCCCGTGAACTAGTCTATACTATATATTAAGCAAAAAGGAGTTTTTAACCCCAAGGCCTGTGAGAGCTTCAATATCTCAATCTGAATTTTCTAAATTTTTTATTTTTTTAAAAAAAAAACTCAGCATTTATTGATTTGGTCAAAGTCTCCTGATCAGCATATATTAATTTTTTTCAATCCACATGTCTTTCCACATGCCTATATTTATTGATTTGGTCAATATCTCCTAATCAACATTTAAAATCCCCTCATACAAATAATTATAGATACAATCCGTGTATAGTTACTGCAGTACCATTTTCAACTTCTCCCATACACTATGGTTAATGATAAGATTGTTAAATTATTTTTATAAAAAATCTTAAAAAACATAATTTATATATTAAAAAAAATCTAAAACAAATATCTATACTACATAATAAGTAAAAGGGGGTTTTTAACCCCAAGGCCTGTGGGAGCTTCAATATCCCAATCTGAATTTTCTAATTTTTTTATTTTTTATAAAAAAAAACTCAGCATTTATTGATTTGGTCAAAGTCCACTGATCAGCATTTATTAAATTTTTTAAATCCACATGTCTTTCCATATGCCTACAGTGATTGATTTTGTCAAAATCCCCTAATCAACATTTTAAATCCCCACATACAAATAATTATAGATACAATCCGTGTATAGTTACTGCAGTACCATTTTCAACTTCTCCCATACACTATGGTTAGTGATAAGATTGTTAAATTATTTTTATACAAAATCTTAAAAGACATAATTTATATATTAAAAAAAATCTAAAACAAATATAAATATCTATAAATATCCCGTGCATAGCACGGGTGATAGGCTAGCCTATACTATATATTAAGCAAAAAAGGGTTTTTAACCCCAAGGCCTGTGGGAGCTCCAATCTCCTAATCCTAATTTTCTAATTTTTTGATTTTTAAAAAAAAAAAACTCAGCATTTATTGACTTCTTCCAACCCACAATCCCTTTTGACTTCTCTCATAATTATTACAACACCCTTTTCAATTTCTCCCATACACTATGGTTACACACAAAAATAAAATAAAAAAGATAAGAATTTAGCTATAAATCTCAAAAAGATATAGCATCTAAATTTGAATTATGATTTAATAATATAATTATGTATTTTTTTTTTATGTATATCTATCAAAATTTTAAATCACTTAATGGAAAAAATTAATCAAATTTTCAAAATTATTGATTTTTAATTTACAAAGTAGATTAAAAAAAACTATTGACTGATTTATTTATTTAATAACAAAAATATTTCATAATCTCTCCCTCCTAATCTCTCTCACAAATTTTCAAAAAAATATATTAAAACTTGCATTCTTTTTCTCTTCCCCAAAAAATCAGATAATATTTTTCATTAACGTTGTAGATATCTACCTATATTTTATATATTTCATTATAACATAACAAAAAAAAATAAAAAACTAATTTTTTTTAAGTTTATCTAAATAAACTTTAAATCAATAAAACTCACATGTCTATCACATATCTAAGAGCATCTCCAACCCTGAACCAAAATTTTCATCAAATCTGAGTAAAAAAATGACTTTTTTCTCAATATGATACCGAGTGCTCCAACGGTTGATTTTCATCAAATTTGTGGCGGGATAACCGGTTGGTCGACCGGTTAAGCCAAATTTTTTTTTTTTGATTTTTTTTTGAACTGTTTGAACCTTTTAGTGGTCGACCAGTAAGACAAAATTTTTTTTTTCTTTTCAACTATTTGAACTTTTTTTGGAACTGTTTGAACCTTTTGGTGGTTGACCGGTTGGTCTCCCTCAACGGTTATACACAGTGTTTTGGTGAAATGCGGAGCCTGTCCTCCTTTTGGTGAAACGTTTGGTGAATTCTCGATTTGATATAAATTTGGTAAAATCGTTGGAGTTCCAAATAGTACTTTTTTCACCAAATTTCAAATTTGATGCTAGGTTTGGTGAAGGGTTGGAGATGGTCTAACTCACATCATAACTTACCTAAATAATAATAATTAATTTTTTGATTTAAAAAAAAAAACTCAGCATTTATTGACTTCTCTCATCCCATAATCCCTTTTGGCTTTTCTCATAATTATTGCAACACCCTTTTCAATTTCTCCCATACACTATGGTTACACAAAAAAAAAGAAAAAAAAGATAAGAATTTAGCTATAAATGTAGCGACCCTCACCTTACTCTTGTCATACTTGCATACATTCATGCATGATCTTGTCTTGTTATGTTGTTTGCAAGTTTTGCCTTGCCTTGTTTTATTTAAGTATTGCTTGCATGATTTTGTTCATTGCTTGGTGTGTAGCCGAGGTCATCTTGAGCTTAGTTCACCTTTGAACCTTTGTACTTAAGAACTGTTTTGGAACCCCTTGGTCGACCCCCATCTTCGCCTCGGGCATGTTTGCCGAGATGTTTTGCACTTAGTGATCCTTGTCCTTGGGCAGGTATGGCCTAGGCCGAGGTGTGGCACACCCAGGCCGAGGTGTGGCACAGCTTAGTCGAGTGTCGTCCTCCCTCGCCGATGTCTTTGTTACCCTGTTGACGAAGCTTTGACTTTAGCTGATGTCATTTCTTGCTGATGTGTCTTGCCTTAGCTTGTTGCATACGCTTTGTCTCGGACTTGTCTTATCAATCAATCACCTTTTGAGTTGAACCAACCCGATAGCGCCACGTGTCCGAGCTGATTGTTAAGACAGCCGGCAGACCTAGAAACAAATCATTTTGTCTCAAATCTTTGCCTTTAGAGAGAGAAGCTCTAGAGAGAAGGAGGAGAAGTTCTTGAGTGAGAACAGATCTTCCAAGCTTGATCTTCGAGGTTTGAACCGTTAGATTCGAGCTTTGGGGTAAGAATCTTGATCTACTATAGTTGTTGTTATTGATCATCTAGCTGCATTGCATGATCGGATTTGTTTTGCATGTCATGCATCGATTTGAAGTTGGTTTTGGAAGAGAAAAATAGTATTCATGTGTTCTTGAAGAAAAGTCTCGTTTTGATCCGAAAGTTTGGAACCAGAACCATGTTTTTGTGTTTGTTCTTGCATGACCTTCTTGTATGGGTACCCAGGTCCATGTTTTGAACTCATGGCATGAAATCTCAAATTTTTGTAACAAGTTATGATCTTTGCATTCGTCTTCTTCATGATCATGTTCTTCAAAGGGAAACCCAGGTTTTCCCGACTTTGCTTTTGAATGAGGCCATCGGGACCACACCTCGGCAAGGAGGTGTAGGACCTCGGCAAAGACCTGGTTGGTACCTAGTGTGTTTCCATGAGACGGAAGCAGTGTTTAAACTCCCAGCATGTTTTGCTTTGTTATTGACTTGGATTTGGTGAGAATGCCGAGATCATTTGCATGAATAAAGCTTGTTTTGAGAATGTGATTGCCATGTGATTGTAGGACCTTGATCTTTGCTTTGAGCCTACACCTGAAGAACTAGGTGAGTGGTGCTTTTAATAAAGCTATGTTATACTGTTTTGATAAATCTTGCCTTGCTTTGTTTTGACGAAAGTATTTGTTAAGCATGAATGAATAGCTCTGTTTTGATGTGTCGAGTATAAGCTTTGTTTTAATGTCACCCTTGGAAAGTCCCTTGTGCTGGAGGACTCTAAACTTTCGCAGCACTAAGTATAAAAGGATACGGTCCTTTCTTGGAAAGACTATCGTGTTAAAGCGGGCTACGCGCCTAAGTAACACAAGACCATCATGTTAAAGCGGGCTACGGGCCTAAGTAACACCAGATCATCGTGTTAAAAGGAGCTACGGGCTTAAGTAACACAAGTCCCTTGTGCTGGAGGACTATAAACTTTCGCAGTACCTTTGACTAATCGATTACGGATCGTACAGTCTTTGTTTTGCCATTAACGGTTTACCGTGTGGATTTGTTTGTTCGGAAAGCTTGATTTGTGTTTTGCCGATGCCAGTAAGCATCCCTTGAGACTTGTAAGACTTGATAGATGAATACGGTTCATCTCTTGTTTTGATAAAGTTTTGATGTGTTTTGTTCTGAAAGGATCTCGGCTAATATTCGTATGGTTTTTGGCATGTTTCGTTTTGAAAGACTTCGGCTATATTCATGCAAAACCTTTATTTCTAGTACCATTCACTGAGTATCCAAGCTCACCCTCTCTATATATATGTAGGTGATGAGCAGGACGTCGGCAACGCCTAGAATGTGTTTTTGAAAGACTGTTTTGGATCCTTGATTTTTGTCGGCTTTGTTTTGTATTCACGTCGGCGATATCGTTTCTTTTACGTCGGCGAATCTTGAAAATCATGCTTCTTGGCTTGTATTCACTGTATTTTGTATATGTCGGCTCGAGAAGCCTTTTGATCAAGATGTAATGCGTATTTTGCTTTGTTGTATTCAAGTTGTAAAGATGTATGCCATTTCATTGAACTTATGCACTGCTCTTATGGACCACTTGTATTGTGACTTATTGTTTTCGCATTTGTGAGCCCTGCATACTACACTCTGATTGTGTTAAACTTTTGAAAGTTGGCCTTCGGTAATCTCGGATTACTGGCCATCACAGCACCAAACTACTAGGGGCGGTTTGGGGTCGTGACAGAATGGTATCAGAGCACAAGTTCCTCAGTACACGTTATTCACACACTTTGAGTCCTAAAGAGCATAGGATTTCCCTTAGAAAGATGTTAGGATTGCATCATGGTGCTTGCTATTTGAACGAGGTGTGCATTGTCTTGACATACCTATTTGTTACTTGCCTACGTGGTTATTTGCTTATTTGTTTTAAAGTCACACTTTGCATGCTCATAGCATTATAAGGAGAGGTAGACCTCCAATTGGCCGGGATCAGCCCGAAGACAGAATGGACAGACTGGAAAGATTAGTTGAAGGTTTGGCCCGCGAGTTGAGGCAAACCAGACAGCAGTACGCTAGTGCTACGTCGACTCAAGCCGAGCAGACCAACGGCCGAAATGTAGTTCCGCCTCCACCTCCTCCAGTGCCGCAAGTTCCCCCACAACCGGCCTTATATGGGGATGGCACGATAGCTTTGATCAGGGAGTTCAAGAAGATGAAACCACCGAGATTCTCTGGGGGTATAGAGCCAATGAAGGCTGAGGCGTGGGTTTTAGAAATGGAAAAGTTGTTCGAGATCTTTCCTAGCACCGACGCTCAGAAGGTGACGTTGGCAGCATTCACCTTAGATGATGACGCTCGCAGATGGTGGATGATGGTTCGAGAAAGCAATCCAGATCTGACCTGGACTCGATTCTTAGAGTTGTTCTACAATAAACACTTTCCTCTAAGTGTTCAAAACCGCAAGGCTACCGAATTCCAGACTTTGATGCAAGGCAACCGAACAGTGGCAGAATATGACCGCGCTTTTACTGAATTGGCGAGGTTTTCACCTCACATGGCCAACGATGAATACATGAAGGCCAGGAAGTTCGAGAGTGGGCTCCGCGGACCGATTCAAGACCGGGTTAACTTGTACAATATGCCGACTTACGCCGAAGTATTGGACAAAGCCATTCAGGCCGAAGCTAACCTGAATCGATACCAGAGCTCGGGGGAGAACCAGCGAATGAGACAGAACTATGACAATCGCCGAGCACAGCAGGGCACCAAGAAGAAGATGAACATGGGCAGTGCTGGTAACCTAAGGCGAGAAGGTAATGCTAAGCCGACGTGTTTGGATTGTGGGAAGCAACATTTTGGGGTCTGTCGACGGACGTCTGGAGCTTGTTATGAATGTGGCGAATTGGGTCATTATGTGAAAGATTGCCCTAAGACAAAGGCTGATAACAACAAGAAAGGTGAGAATACCTCGGGTTCTGTCTAGAAGGGTAATGTGGGAAAAGGACAGATGAGACAGGGCAGAGTATTTGCGCTAGTACCAGGAGACACTCAGAATGCCGAGACAGTGGTGTCAGGTATACTCCTAATTTGCTCCCAAAATGCCTATGTGTTGATTGATTCGGGTTCTACGCATTCGTTTGTGTCTGCTAAATTTGCCGAGAAAATTGATAGAGAACTAGAGCCCCTTGATTATGTGTTATCTGTGTCTACTCCATCTGGGAGATCTATGATTGTTGCATCCATTTATAGAGCATGTGTTGTTGTGATTGAGAATGTTGAATTGTTAGTAGATTTAATGCCTCTGGACATAACTCATTTTGACGTTATACTGGGAATGGATTGGTTAGTCGCGAATCAGGCATCTATTAATTGTGTTTCGAAAAGTGTCACACTGAGACCCCCGAACCTAGCCGAGGTTATTTTCCAGGGTAAGGGGATAGTGCCCCCACCTTACTTGATTTCGTCCATTAAAGCCTATAAGTTAATTCAGAAAGGGTGTCGAGGCTACTTGTGTAGAATACTGAGTGATCAGAATGGAAATGTTAATTTAGCCGCATCCCAGATGTTAGTGAATTTCCCAACGTCTTCCCAAACGAATTGCCTCGCCACTTAGCCGATAGAGAAATAGAGTTTACTATTGACATCATGTCGGGAACACAGCCAATCTCCAAAACACCCTACAGGATGGCCCCAACTGAACTTAGGGAATTGAAACTACAATTACAAGAATTGTTGGATAAGGGATTTATTAGGCCGAGCACTTCACCATGGGGAGCACCTGTTTTATTTGTTAAGAAAAAGGATGGCACACTCCGTCTTTGTATCGATTACAGAGAACTTAATAAGGTCACCATTAAGAACAAGTACCCATTACCTAGGATTGATGATTTGCTTGACCAATTATGAGGAGCACGAGTCTTTTCTAAGATTGACCTTAGGTCTGGTTACCACCAGCTTAAAGTTAAAGCCGAAGATGTTGAGAAGACTGCTTTTCGGACAAGATATGGCCACTACGAGTTTTTAGTAATGCCTTTTGGAGTGACCAATGCCCCTGCTGCATTTATGGATTTAATGAACAGAGTCTTCAAGCCATATTTAGATGAGTTTGTAGTTGTCTTCATTGATGATATATTGATCTATTCCAAGAGTAAAACTGAACACGAAAATCATTTGAGACTTGCCTTACAGATTTTGAGAGACCGGGAATTGTATGCTAAGTTTAACAAGTGTGAATTTTGGCTTTCTACTATCTCATTCTTGGGTCATGTGATTAGTGAAGAGGGTATCTCGGTTGATCCTAGCAAAATTAAAGCCGTAATAAATTGGCCGAGGCCGACTAATGTGTCCGAGATTCGTAGTTTTCTGGGTTTGGCAGGTTATTACAGGAAGTTTGTGAAGGATTTCTCAAGGATTGCAATTCCATTGACGCAATTGACTAAGAAGGGAACACTGTATGAATGGACTAAAGATCGGGAGTCAGCTTTCCAGGAACTGAAGACGAGGTTAGTTACAGCACCAGTACTCGTACTTCCATCAGGTAATGAAGAGTTTCATATCTATAGTGATGCATCGCATAAGGGTTTGGGTTGTGTATTGATGCAAAGGGTAAAGTCATAGCATATGCATCTCGTCAGTTAAAGCCACATGAAAGGAACTACCCCACCCATGATTTGGAGCTAGCAGCCGTCGTATTTGCTTTAAAGATTTGGCGTCACTACTTGTATGAAGCTTCTTGTCAGGTTTTTACGGATCATAAGAGTTTAAAGTTCCTGTTCACTCAGAAGGAATTGAATTTGAGACAGAGAAGGTGGCTTGAGTTGTTAAAAGACTATGCTATGCAAATTCAATATCACCCAGGTAAAGCTAACAGTGTAGCCGACGCTTTGAGCAGAAAGTCAAATGGAAATTTGGCGTGTTTGACCATGATAGCAGTAGAGCCGACTATTGTTGATGAGGTAAAGACAAGATAGATGGAGGATAAATTCTTCAAGAAAGTGGCCGAGGAGATTGTCATGAGGCTGAGATCAGGGTATACCATCGAAAATCAAGTGGTTAAGTTTGAAGGAAGGTTATGCGTGGCCGACATCCCAGAGTTGAAAAGGAGAATTTTGCAGGAAGCTCACGGTTCCAAGTTTGTTGTTCATCCAGGGAACACTAAGATGTATCAGGATGTGAAACAGACGTTTTGGTGGCCAAATATGAAAAGAGAAATAGCCGCATTCGTGTCCCAATGTTTGCATTGTCAACAAGTAAAAGCAGAACATCAAAGACCGGCAGGACTTCTTCAATCTTTGCCGATTCCTGAGTGGAAATGGGAACACATCTCCATGGATTTTATGATTGGTTTGCCGAAGACACCGAAAGGTATGGATTCGATTTGGGTTATTGTTGATAGATTAACTAAGTCAGCACACTTTCTACCTGTTAAGACTACCTTCAACGCCGATCAACTTGCCTTTCTATATGTGAACGAGATTGTTAGACTTCATGGAGTGCCGATGTCAATTGTGTCAGACCGAGATCCTAAATTTGTTTCTAGATTTTGGCAGAGTCTATAGAGGGCTTTCGGAGCCGAGCTGAGATTTAGTACAGCTTTTCATCCCCAGACGGATGGGCAGACAGAGAGGACAATTCAGACACTTGAAGATATGATTAGACTTTGTGTATTGGACTTCTTAGGAAGTTGGGGAATGCATTTGCCCTTAGTGGAATTCGCTTACAACAACAGTTATCAAGCTAGCATTGGCATGGCGCCGTATGAAGCCTTGTACGGAAGGAAGTGTAGGTCGCTGATATGTTGGACCGAAGTTGGGGACAGAGCTCTGCATGGTCCCGAATTGATCCAAGTAACAACAGAGAAGATTAAACTTATCCAACAGAGGATTAAAACTGCCCAGAGCCGACAAAAGAGCTACGCCGACCAGAGAAGGAATGAGTTAGAATTCGAAGTTGGGGATCATATATTCCTGAAAGTTTCACCAATGAAAGGAGTTTCCAGATTTGGGAAGAAAGGTAAGTTAGCACCCCGTTATATCGGGCCATTTGAAATTCTTGACAAGGTTAACTCCGTTGCCTACAGACTTGCTTTGCCGCCAGATTTAAGCCAAGTCCACAACGTGTTTCATGTTTCGATGTTGAGGAAGTACGTCCGAGATCCACTACATATAATTGATCATTCTGGGATTACGGTTAATGAGGATTTGGGCTACGAGGAGAAACCAATGAGGATTATTGCCAGGCAAGTGAGGCAGTTGAGAAACAGATCGATACCAATGGTAAAGGTCGAATGGAATGAGCATTATGGCACAGAGGCCACGTGGGAAAAGGAAGAGGATGTGAGAATCCGTTATCCGGAATTGTTTATAGAGCAAGGTAATTTAAGTTTGGGGACCAAATTTCTTTAAGGGGGGTAGACTGTAGCAACCCTCACCTTACTCTTGTCATACTTGCATACATTCATGCATGATCTTGTCTTGTTATGTTGTTTGCAAGTTTTGCCTTGCCTTGTTTTGTTTAAGTATTGCTTGCATGATTTTGTTCCTTGCTTGGTGTGTAGACGAGGTCATCTTGAGCTTAGTTCACCTTTGAACCTTTGTACTTAAGAACTGTTTTGGAACCCCTTGGTCGACCCCCATCTTCGCCTCGGGCATGTTTGCCGAGATGTTTTGCACTTAGTGATCCTTGTCCTTGGGCAGGTATGGCCTAGGCCGAGGTGTGGCACACCCAGGCCGAGGTGTGGCACAGCTTAGTCGAGTGTCGTCCTCCCTCGCCGATGTCTTTGTTACCCTGTTGACGAAGCTTTGACTTTAGCCGATGTCATTTCTTGCCGATGTGTCTTGCCTTAGCTTGTTGCATACGCTTTGTCTTGGACTTGTCTTATCAATCAATCACCTTTTGAGTTGAACCAACCCGATAGCGCCACGTGTCCGAGCTGATTGTTAAGACAGCCGGCAAACCTAGAAACAAATCATTCTGTCTCAAATCTTTGCCTTTAGAGAGAGAAGCTCTAGAGAGAAGGAGGAGAAGTTCTTGAGTGAGAACAGATCTTCCAAGCTTGATCTTCGAGGTTTGAACCGTTAGATTCGAGCTTTGGGGTAAGAATCTTGATCTACCCTAGTTGTTGTTATTGATCATCTAGCTGCATTGCATGATCGGATTTGTTTTGCATGTCATGCATCGATTTGAAGTTGGTTTTGGAAGAGAAAAATAGTATTCATGTGTTCTTGAAGAAAAGTCTCGTTTTGATCCGAAAGTTTGGAACCAGAACCATGTTTTTGTGTTTGTTCTTGCATGACCTTCTTGTATGGGTACCCAGGTCCATGTTTTGAACTCATGGCATGAAATCTCAGATTTTTGTAACAAGTTATGATCTTTGCATTCGTCTTCTTCATGATCATGTTCTTCAAAGGGAAACCCAGGTTTTCCCGACTTTGCTTTTGAATGAGGCCATCGGGACCACACCTTGGCAAGGAGGTGTAGGACCTCGGCAAAGACCTGGTTGGTACCTAGTGTGTTTCCATGAGACGGAAGCAGTGTTTAAACTCCCAACATGCTTTGCTTTGTTATTGACTTGGATTTGGTGAGAATGCCGAGATCATTTGCATGAATAAAGCTTGTTTTGAGAATGTGATTGCCATGTGATTGTAGGACCTTGATCTTTGCTTTGAGCCTACACCTGAAGAACTAGGTGAGTGGTGCTTTTAATAAAGCTATGTTATACTGTTTTGATAAATCTTGCCTTGCTTTGTTTTGACGAAAGTATTTGTTAAGCATGAATGAATAGCTCTGTTTTGATGTGTCGAGTATAAGCTTTGTTTTAATGTCACCCTTGGAAAGTCCCTTGTGCTGGAGGACTCTAAACTTTCGCAGCACTAAGTATAAAAGGATACGGTCCTTTCTTGGAAAGACTATCGTGTTAAAGCGGGCTACGCGCCTAAGTAACACAAGACCATCATGTTAAAGCGGGCTACGGGCCTAAGTAACACCAGATCATCGTGTTAAAAGGAGCTACGGGCTTAAGTAACACAAGTCCCTTGTGCTGGAGGACTATAAACTTTCGCAGTACCTTTGACTAATCGATTACGGATCGTACAGTCTTTGTTTTGCCATTAACGGTTTACCGCGTGGATTTGTTTATTCGAAAAGCTTGATTTGTGTTTTGCCGATGCCAGGAAGCATCCCTTGAGACTTGTAAGACTTGATAGATGAATACGGTTCAGCCCTTGTTTTGATAAAGTTTTGATGTGTTTTGTTCTGAAAGGATCTCGGCTAATATTTGTATGGTTTTTGGCATGTTTCGTTTTGAAAGACTTCGGCTATATTCATGCAAAACCTTTATTTCTAGTACCATTCACTGAGTATCCAAGCTCACTCTCTCTATATATATGTAGGTGATGAGTAGGACGTCGGCGACGCCTAGAATGTGTTTTTGAAAGACTGTTTTGGATCCTTGATTTTTGTCGGCTTTGTTTTGTATTCATGTCGGCGATATCGTTTCTTTTACGTCGGCGAATCTTGAAAATCATGCTTCTTGGCTTGTATTCCCTGTATTTTGTATATGTCGGCTCGAGAAGCCTTTTGATCAAGATGTAATACGTATTTTGCTTTGTTGTATTCAAGTTGTAAAGATGTATGCCATTTCATTGAACTTATGCACTGCTCTTATGGACCACTTGTATTGTGACTTATTGTTTCCGCATTTGTGAGCCCCGCATACTACACTCTAATTGTGTTAAACTTTTGAAAGTTGGCCTTCGGTAATCTCGGATTACTGGCCATCACGGCACCAAACTACTAGGGGCGGTTTGGGGTCGTGACAATAAATCTCAAAAAGATATAGCATCTAAATTTGAATTATGATTTAATAATATAATTATGTATTTTTTTTTTTGTATGGAAAAAATTAATCAATTTTTCAAAATTATTGATTTTTAATTTACAAAATAGATTAAAAAAAACTATTGACTGATTTTTTTATTTAATAACAAAAATATTTCATAATCTCTCCCTCCTAATCTCTCTCACAAATTTTCAAAAAAAAAAATATTAAAACTTGCATTCTTTTTCTCTTCCCAAAAAAATCAGATAATATTTTTTATTAAAGTTGTAGATATCTACCTATATTTTATATATTATATTATAACATAACAAAAAAAACTAAAAAACTAAAAAACTATTTTTTTTTTAAGTTTATCTAAATAAACTTTAAATTAATAAAACTGACATGTCTATCAGATATCTAACTCACATCATAACTTACCTAAATAATAATAATTAAAAACAAATGGAAACCACAGATAAATTAAATTTTAAAAAAAAAGATACCCACAACTCCATCTTAAATAAATTGAAAAAAAAAATACCCGAATAGAAACCACATAAAAATAAAAATAAAAATAAAAAGATATATCTATCTATCTATCTATCTATCTATCTATCTATCTATCTATCTATCTATCTATCTATCTATATTAAGAAAAATGGGGTTTCTGACCCCCCAAGTCTTATGGGAGTTCCAATATCCCAATCTAAATTCCCTGATTTTTTATTTAAAAAAAAAACTTAGCATTAATTAACTTCTCCCAACCCCCAAGTATAAAAAAAAAATTCTTTGAAAAATCCAACACATATGAATTCCTTGAAAAGTCTCAACACACACGATTATTATCCCTCATAATAACACTTTAATACATTAAGAACAATCATAAAAAAAAATTCCTTGAAAAGTCCAACACATATGAATTTCTTGAAAGTCCAACAAAATATGATTATTATCAAAATATTACACTTTAATATAATATATAAAAAAAAGACATTTAAAAATCACAATTCACATATATAGAAATAATTGTGAAGTACATATGAATTCCTTGAAAAATCCAATACATGATTATTATCCCTCATAATAAGATTTTAATGCATTAAGAACAAGAATGGAAAAAAATTCTTGAAAAGTTCAACACATATGATTAGTATCAAAATATGAAATTTTAATATAGTATAAAAAAAGAAAAAAAAGAAAAGAAAGACAAAGTGGTGAAACACAACCCGTGCATAGCACGGGTGATATGCTAGTACTATATAAGGAAAAAGGGGTTTCTAACTCACAAGCCTTGTGGGAGTTCCAATATCCCAATCTTAATTTTCTAAGTTTTTGATTTAAAAAAAAAAAAAAAAAAACCTTAACATTTATACTTCTCATAACTCACGAGTCTTTTTGACTTATCCTATACCTACTACTAGACCCTTTCAACTTCTCCCATACACTAGAGTTAGTGATGAGATTGTTTAATTATTTTTATAAAAAATCTAAAAAAAATCAATTTGTATATTAAAAAAAATCTGAAACAAATATAAATATAAATATATATATCTATATCTATATCTATATCTATATCTATCTATCTTTACTTATCTATATCTATACTATATATTAAGCAAAAGGGGGTTTCTAACCCCCAACCATGTGAGAGCTCCAATCTCCCAATCTAAATTTCCTGATTTTTTTATTTTAAAAAAAAAATCTTAGGGTCTGTTTGGTAACGTTTACGTTTTCAGTTTATATTTACAAAAATTTTATAAACTGATTTTTGTTTATTTTTTATTTATTTTTAGAAAAACATAAACTACAAACGCGTTTGGTAATTGACAAAATGTTTTAAAAAATTTAAAAATATAAAAAAGAGTGAGAAATGGCAAGTGGTGGCAAGTGGCGGCGGAGGACGGTGGTGGAAAGTGATAACGGTGGGTGGTGGGTAGCAGGTGGTGGTGGTGGTGGTGGTGGTGGGGGGTGGGTAGTGGGTGGTGGTGGCGAAAGACGGTGGTGGAAAATGGTAGCGGGTGGTGGCTAGTGTTGGGTGGTAAAAAAAAAAAAAACTTAAAACTTAAAACGGAAACACATTTTTTGAGTTTATATTTTTTGGCCAAATTTATAAACTGAGACCACTAATTTATAAATCAAAAATTTACCAAATAAGTTTTTATTTGAGTTTTTTAAATTTTTGTAAATATAAACAGAAAACTGAAAACGTAAGTGTTACCACACGGCACCTTAACATGTATTAACTTCTCCCAACTCCCAACTCTTACCATCATAATAACACTTTAATGCATTAAGAACAAGCATAAAAAAAAATTCTTTGAAATTCAACACACATGGATTCCTTAAAAAGTCCCAACACATATGATTATTATCCATCATAATAACACTTTAATGCATTAAGAACAAGTATAAAATTTTTTTATTGAAAAGTCCAACACATATGATTATTATCAAAATATTAAAGTTTAGTATATTATAATAAAAAAAGACATTTAATTGCTTGAAAAATCCAACACATATGATTATTATCAAAATATTAAACTTTAATATAATATAAAAAAGGAAAAAAAGAAGACATTTAAAAAAAAACATTTAAAAATCACAATTCACAAATATAGATAACTAGCCTATCACTCGTGCTATGCACGAGATAATTATAGATATTTATATTTGTTTTAGATTTTTTTTAATATAAATTATGTTTTTTAAGTTTTTTTATAAAAATAATTTAACAATCTTATCACTAATCATAGTGTATGAGAGAAGTTGAAAAGGGTACTGCAGTAACTATACACGGATGTATTTATAATTATTTGTATGGGGGGATTTTAAATGCTAATCATGAGATTTTGACCAAATTAATAAATGAAGGCATGTGGAAAGACATGTGGATTGGAAAAAGTTAATAAATGCTAATCAGGGAATTTTGATCAAATCAATAAATACTGATTTTTTTTTAAATAAAAAATTTAGAAAATTCAGATTGAGATATTGAAGCTCCCACAGGCCTTGGGGGTTAAAAATCCCCTTTTGCTTAATATATAGTATAGATATAGTATAGATAGCCTATCACCCGTGCTATGCATGGGATAATTATAGATATTTATATTTTTTTTAATTTTTTTTAATATATAAATTATGTTTTTTAAGATTTTTTATAAAAATAATTTAACAATCTTATCACTAATCATAGTGTATAGGAGAAATTAAAAAGGCTACTGCAGTAACTATGCACGGGCTGTATCTATAATTATTTGTATGAGAAAATTTTAAATGTTAATCGAGGATTTTGACCAAATCAATAAATGTAGGCATGTGGATTGGGAAAAGTTAATAAATGATGATCAGGGGATTTTGACCAAATTAATAAATGCTGAGGGTTTTTTTTTTTAAATCAAAAATTTAGAAAATTAATATTGAGAGATTGAAGCTCCCACAAGGCTTAGGGTTTAGAAACCCCCTTTCCTTAATATATTTACAATTAACTATATATGTGAATTGCGATTTTTAAATGTCTTTTTATTTTTATTTTTAAGTGTCTTCTTTTTTTCCTTTTTTATATTATATTAAAGTTTAATATTTTGATAATAATCATATGTGTTGAACTTTTCAAAGAATTAAATTTCTTTTTTTTATTATATTATATTAAAATTTAATATTTTGATAATAATCATATGTGTTGCGACTTTTCAAGGAATTTATATGTGTTGGATTTCAAAGAATTTTTTTTATGCTTGTTTTTAATGCATTAAAGTGTTATTATGAGTGTAAGACTTGGGAGAAGTTAATAAATGCTAAGGTTTTTTTTTTTTTTTAAATCAAAAAATCAAGAAATTTAGATTGAAAGATTGGAGCTCCCACAAGACCTGGGATAAAAAATCCCCTTTTACTTAATATATAGTATAGATTGTAAACACAATTCGTGCATAGCACGGGTGATATGCTAGTCTATACTATATATTAAGCAAAAGGGGGTTTTTAACCTCAAGCCTTGTGGGAGCTCCAATCTCCCAATCTAAATTTCTTGATTTTTTGATTAAAAAAAAAAAAACCTTAGCATTTATTGAGTTCTCCCAACCCCAAAGTCTTACCCTCATAATAACACTTTAATGTATTAAGAACAAGCATAAAAAAAATTCTTTGAAATCCAACACATATGAATTCTTTGAAAAGTCCCAACACATATGATTATTATCCCTCATAATAATACTTTAATGCATTAAGAACAAACATAAAAAAAAATTCTTGAAAAATCCAACACATATGATTATTATCAAAATATTAAACTTTAATATAATATAATAAAAAAAAGACATTTAATTGCTTGAAAAGTCTAACAGATATGATTATTATCAAAATATTGAATTTTAATATAATATAAAAAAGGAAAAAAAGAAGACATTTAAAAAAAAAAGACATTTAAAAATCGCAATTCACATATATAGATAATTGTAAACACAATCCGTGCATAGCATGAGTGATATGCTAGTCTATACTATATATTAAGCAAAAGAGGGTTTTTAACCCCAAGGCCTGTGGGAGTTCTAATCTCCTAATCCTAATTTTCTAATTTTTTGATTTAAAAAAAAAATCTCAGCATTTATTGACTTCTCCCAATCCAACCTCAACATTTATTGACTTCTCCCAACCCACAATCCCTTTTGATTTCTCTCATAATTATTGCAACACCCTTTTCAATTTCTTGCATACACTATGGTTACACAAAAAAAAAAAAAAAAAAAAGAGATAAGAATTTAGCCATAGATCTCAAAAAGATATAACATCTAAATTTGAATTATGATTTAATAATATAATTATGTATTTTTTTTATGTATATCTATCAAAATTTTAAATCACTTGACGGGACAAATTAATCAAATTTTCAAAATTATTGATTTTTAATTTACAAAATAGATTAAAAAAAACTATTGACTGATTTATTTATTTAATAACAAAAAATATTTCATAATCTCTCCCTCCTAATCTCTCTCACAAATTTTCAAAAAAAATAAAATAAAACTTGCATTCTTTTTCTCTTCCCCAAAAAATCAGATAATATGTTTTATTAAAGTTGTAGATATCAACCTATATTTTATATATTATATTATAACATAACAAAAAAAAACTAAAAAACTAAAAAAACAATCTTTAAAGTTTATATAAATAAATTTTAAATCAATAAAACTCGCATGTCTATCACATATCTAACTCACATCATAACTTACCTAAATAATAATAATTAAAAACAAATGGAAACCACAGATAAATTAAATTTTAAAAAAAAAGATACCCACAACTCCATCTTAAATAAATTGAAAAAAAAATACCCGAATAGAAACCACACAAAAATAAAAAGATATATCTATCTATCTGTCTATCTATCTATCTATCTATCTATCTATCTATCTATCTATCTATACTATATATTAAGCAAAATGAGGTTTTTAACCCAAAGCCTTGTGAGAGCTCCAATCTCCCAATTTAAATTTCTTGATTTTTTGATTTAAAAAAAAAAAATCTTATCATTTATTAACTTCTCCTAACTCCCAAGTCTTACCCTCACAATAACACTTTAATGCATTAAGAACAAGCATAAAAAAAATTCTTTGAAATCCAACACATATAAATTCCTTGAAAAGTCCCAACACATATGATTATTATCCCTCATAATAACACTTTAATGCATTAAGAACAAGCATAAAAAAAATTTCTTGAAAAGTCCAACACATCTATCTATATCTATACTATATATTAAGCAAAAGGAGATTTTTAACCCCAAGATCTGTGGGAGCTTCAATATCCCAATATGAATTTTCTAAATATTTTATTAAAAAAAAAAAACTCAGTATTTATTGATTTGATCAAAATCTCTTGATCAGCATTTATTAACTTTTTTCTATCCACATGTCTTTCCACATGCCTGTATTTATTGATTTGGTCAAAATTTCCTGATCAGCATTTAAAATCCCCTCATACAAATAATTATAGATACAATCTGTGTATAGTTACTGCAGTATCATTTTCAACTTCTCTCATACACTATGGTTAGTGATAAGATTGTTCAATTATTTTTATAAAAAATCTTAAAAAACATAATTTATATATTAAAAAAAATCTAAAATAAATATAATTATCTATAATTATCCCGTGCATAGCACTGGTGATAGGCTAGTACTATATATTAAGCAAAAGGGGGTTTTTAACCCCAAGCCTAGTGGGAGCTCCCATCTCCCAATCTAAATTTCCTATTTTTTGATTTTAAAAAAAAAATCTTATCATTTATTAACTTCTCTTTACTCCCAAGTCTTACCCTCATAATAACACTTTAATGCATTAAGAACAAGTATAAAAAAAAAAAATTGAAATCCAATACACATGAATTCCGTGAAAATTCCCAACACTTATGATTATTATCCCTCATAATAACACTTTAATGCATTAAGAACAAGTATAAAAAAAATTTCTTGAAAGGTCCAACACATATGATTATTATCAAAATATTAAACTTTAATATAATATAATAAAAAAAAACATTTAATTCTTTGAAAAGTTCAACACATCTATCTATACTATATATTAAGCAAAATTGGGTTTTTAACCCCAAGCCTTGTGGGAGCTTCAATCTCCCAATCTAAATTTCCTGGTTTTTTGATTTAAAAAAAAAAATCTTCGCATTTATTAACTTCTCCCAACTCCCAAGTCTTACCCTCATAATAACACTTTAATGCATTAAGAACAAGTATAAAAAAAAATTCTTTGAAATCCAATACATATGAATTCTTTGAAAAGTTTCAACACATATGATTATTATCTCTCATAATAACAATTTAATGCATTAAGAACAAGTATAAAAAAAATTTCTTAAAAGTCCAATACATATGATTATTATCAAAATATTAAACTTTAATATAATATAATAAAAAAAGACATTTAATTCATTGAAAACTAGCCTATCACCCGTGCTATGCACGGGATAATTATAAATATTTATATTTGTTTTAGATATAAATTATATTTTTTAAGATTTTTTATAAAAATAATTTAACAATCTTATCACTAACTATAGTGTATGAGAGAAGTTGAAAAGGGTACTGCAATAATTATACACGAGTTGTATCTATAATTATCTGTATGAGGGGATTTTAAATGCTGATTAGAGAATTTTGACCAAATCAATAAATGTAGGCATGTGAAAAGACACGTGGAATGAAAAAAGGTAATAAATGCTAATCAGGGGATATATATGTGAATTGTGATTTTTAAATGTCTTCTTTTTTTTTTCTTTTTTATATTATATTCAAGTTTAATATTTTGATAATAATCATATGTGTTGGACTTTTCAATGAATTAAATGTTTTGTTTTTTTATATTATATTAAAGTTTAATATTTTGATAATAATCATATGTGTTATACTTTTCAAGAAATTTTTTTTATGCTTGTTCTTAATGCATTAAAGTGTTGTTATGAGAGGTAATAATCATATGTGTTAGGACTTTTCAAGGAATTCATATGTGTTAGACTTTTCAAGGAATTTTTTTTATACTTATTCTTAATACATTAAAGTGTTATTATAAGGATAAGGCTTAGGGATTGTGAGAAATTAATAAATGCTAAGTTTTTTCTTTTAAATCAAAAAATCAATAAATTTAGATTGAAATATTGGAACTCTCACAAAATTTGTGGATTAGAGATAGATATAAATAAAGAGATAGATATAGATATAGATATTTATATTTGTTTTAAAATTTTTTTAATATACAAATTATTTGTTTGGAAAAGGTACTGCAATAATTATGAGAGAAGTCAAAAAGTCTTGTGGTTGAGAGAAGTTAATAAATGGTAAGGTCAATTTTTTTTTAAAAAAAACAAAAAATTAAAAAATTAGGATTGATATATTGGAGCTCCTATAGGCCTTTAAAAAAAACAAAAAATTAAAAAATTAGGATTGATATATTGGAGCTCCTATAGGCCTTGGGGGTTAGAAACCCCCTTTTGCTTGATATATAGAATAGATTCCAACACAAATTATTATTATCAAAATATTAAACTTTAATATAATATAAAAAATGAAAAAAAAGACATTTAAATATAAAAAAAAATTAAAAATCACAATTCACATATATAGATAATTGTAAACACAATCCGTGCATAACACGGGTGATATGCTAGTATTATATAAGGAAAATGGGGTTTCTAATCCACAAACCTTGTGGGAGCTCTAATATCTCAATCCTAATTTTCTAATTTTTTAATTTTTTATAAAAAAAACTCAGCATTTATTGACTCTTCCAACCCACAAGCTTTTTTGACTTCTTCCATACCTACTCCTACACCCTTTTCAATTTCTCACGTACACTATGGTTAGTGATGAGATTGTTAAATTATTTTTATAAAAAATACAAAAAAATAATTTTTTAAATTAAAAAATATTTAAAAGAAATAAATTTTTTTATTAAATTTATCTATCTATCTATATATTATATAAGTAAAAGGCAGTTTCAAACCACAAGTCTTGTGGGAGTTTCAATATCTCAAACTAAAATTTCTAATTTTTTGATTATAAATAATTAAAAAAATCCTCTGTAGCTCTCATTCAAGCAATTAATAATAATAATAATAATAATAATAATAATAATAATAATAATAATAATAATAATAATAATAATAATAATAATAATAATAATAATCTATATATATATATATATATATATCTATACTATATATTAAGCAAAAAGGGGTTTTTAACCTCAAGCCTTGTGGGAGCTTGAATCTCCCAATCTAATTTTCCTGATTTTTTGATTTAAAAAAAAAAAATAAACATAGCATTTATTAACTTATCCCAACCCCCAAGTCTTACCCTCATAATAACACTTTAATGCATTAAGAACAAGTATAAAAAAAATTCTTTAAAATCCAACACATATGAATTCCTTGAAAAGTCCCAACAGATATGATTATTATCCCTCATAATAACACTTTAATACATTAAGAACAAGCATAAAAAAAATTTCTCGAAAAGTCCAACACATATGATTATTATCAAAATATTAAACTTTAATATAATATAATAAAAAAAAGAAGACATTTAATTTCTTGAAAAGTCCAACACATATGATTATTATCAAAATATTAAACTTTAATATAATATAAAACAGGGAAAAAAGAAGACATTTAAAAAAAAAAATATTTAAAAATCGCAATTCACATATATAGATAATTGTAAATATATTAAGAAAAAGGGGGTTTCTAAACCCCAAGTCTTGTGGGAGCTCCAATCTTTCAATCTTAATTTTCTAAATTTTTTATTTAAAAAAAAATCTTAGCATTTATTGATTTGGTCAAAATCCTCCGATCAGCATTTATTAACTTTTTCCAATCCACATGCCTGCATTTATTGATTTGGTCAAAATCTTTTATTAACATTTAAAATCCCCTCATATAAATAATTATAGATACAACTATTGCATAGTTACTGCAGTAGCTTTTTTAATTTCTCCTGTACACTATGGTTAGTGATAAGATTGTTAAATTATTTTTATAAAAAATCTTAAAAACATAATTTATATATTAAAAAAAATATATAAATATATATAATTATCCCGTGCATAGCACGGGTGATAGGCTAATCTATACTATATATTAAGCAAAAGGGGGTTTTTAACCCCAAGTCTTGTGGGAGCTCCAATCTCTTAATCCAAATTTTCTGATTTTTTGATTTAAAAAAATAAAAAAATCTTATCATTTATTAATTTCTCTTAACCCCCCAAGTCTTATCCTTATCATAACACTTTAATGCATTAAGAACAAGTATAAAAAAATTTCTTTGAAATCCAACACATGAATTCCTTGAAAAGTCCCAACACATATGATTATTATCACTCATAATAATACTTTAATGCATTAAGAACAATCATAAAAAAAAAAATTCTTGAAAAATTCAACACATATGATTATTATCAAAATATTATATATATTAAGCAAAAGGGGGTTTTTAACCCCAAGGCTTGTGAGAGCTCCAATCTCTCAATCTAAATTTCCTGATTTTTTGATTTAAAATAATTTTTTTTTTAGAATTTATTAACTTCTCCCAACTCCCAAGTGTTATCCTCATAATAACACTTTAATGCATTAAGAACAATCATAAAAAAAAAAAAAAAAATTTCTTGAAAAATTCAACACATGAATTCTTTGAAAAGTCCCAACATATATGATTATTATCCCTCATAATAACATTTTAATGCATTAAGAACAAACATAAAAAAAAATTCTTAAAAAGTCCAACACATATGATTATTATTATAGCGATCCCGGGTTTACCCTTGTTGTACAGTGATCCGGACATGTGTCTGTGGATGTTGATAGTTGATTATTATCTTGTTTACATCCTTTTACTTCGTACTTGAGTTATAGGATGTGTTGGGCAGGTTTGTTACAGGTTGGTTGAGTTTAGAAACCAAAACTAGTTGCCCAGATTTTGACCTGTCTGCTCGAGCGGGGGTGTTGGCGCTCGAGCGGGAATTGCACCCATCCAGTATTTCCTGTGCAGTGTTGGACGCTCGAGCGTGGTATTGGCCGCTCGAGCGGGGTTGTGTGAGTGCCGCTCGAGCGGGGAGTTGGAAGCTCGAGCGGAGACCTGGTTCTGTAAAAGTTTTGGGAGTGTGTATCCGCCGCTCGATTGGGATTGTTGACGCTCGAGCGGGAGTCTGTGAGTGACGCTCGAGCGGGTCGACTGGGTTTAAGTTCCGTGTTTTGACTTTTCAAATCACTTTTTCACTTTCTCTTCTCTCTCCTACTTTTCCAAAAACACCATTGTTGTAACGCCCTCAAAATAATAACAATAAACCCATCAAATAAGACATGCATTTACATTTAAACTAACTGCATTCCTTTCATTCATTAGAATTCCAAGTCATAAGTATTACATGTTAACCTCATAACAAAATGCCCTACGGGCTTACAGCTTTCCAAGTTAACACTTGGTTACAACAAAGAGTTCTAACTCGTTTACACATTAAGCCCTTGGCTTGAAATTACATGTAATACATCAAAAGTAAAACGACAAAACTATGCCCGCCACTAGCCTCCCAGCTATGTCCTTGGAGGTGGCATGCTTCCTGTACCTGAAAATGATATTCCCATATAGGGTGAGCCACAGCCCAGTAGAAATACACTAAACCAACCATGGACAATGACTAAAACATTAGCAATTGATAGTTGGTCAACACTGATACAATCACATAAATTACATATTTATGTCAATGACTTACAAGTCCCAATTACTTTTCATTTTCCCTTTTTCAACAGATAAGCATGCTAGCTCTATCATCATTTCCACAGATATGTATAAAAACTATATCTCACATTCAGATAAGCATAAAAGCTATATCCACATTCTCAACAGATATGTATATCAACAATATCCACAGATAAGCATACAAGCTGTATCCACACTCTACAACAGATATGTATATCAACAATATCCACAGATAAGCATACAAGCTGTATCCACACTTCACTTCACAAAGATAAGCATATGAGCTCTATCTTCACTTCTCTAGACAAGCATATGAGCTCTGTCTACGGAGTTCATCCCCTATCTCCTCCCAATACCTATCCGGTTTAGAGGTACATCCCCTATCTTCCCCTAAACCGCGGAGTACATCCCCTATCTCCTCCTCTACACATAACGTATATAAACACATTGGTTCTATATACAATCACACAATACACACAATTAATGTATTCTATCAACCGTCAAGTTCCATGACACATTCCATTGATTAGTTTCCGTTTACCTAATCATCATGCATTGTCTACAACAATCTCGACTATCCTCCACCGATAGCCCAAAGCAGTTATTTCTAAAACAGAAAATAAATGCACAAATGGATATTCAATCAACATTTTATTTCCTCATTTCTCACCAATTAATTAAACAATGTAATTAGGCCATTTTCCATAATTACTATTTCAACCCTTAGGTCCCATTTTCATCAATGGTTCAACAATCATTCCATTTTCTATGCCAAACATGCATCTAGGTTTATTATGAATAAAACCCCAACTTTTGTAAAATTACGCAAAAGTCCCAAACTCTCACCAAATTACCAAACCAAGCCCAACATCTCAAATTACCAAAATTTAAAGACAAAACCCATAGAGAGGAGTAGGATATCCCTACCTCAAATTCGGAGTCCCAAAGGAGAAGATGACAAAACCCAACGTGCTCCAAAACCCGAGATTTTCAGATTAAAATGAAGCCCTCGACGATCAACAACTTTTTTGTAAAGGCCAAAGGTGAGTAAATCACTCCTACTAGATCAAAACCTAGAGAGAAGGTAGAGTCTAGAGTGAGAGGCTCAACAATGGTGATTTGGGAAAAGTAAGAGAGAGAAGAGAAAGTGAAAAAGTGATTTGAAAAGTCACAAATTTCGGGATTTAAACCCAGTCTTCCGCTCGAGCGTAAAACACCCCGCTCGAGCGGCCACTCACAGACTTACGCTCGAGCGGCCAACCTCCCGCTCGAGCGCAGAATGCACTCGCCCAGCACTTTTGCAGAACCAGACCTCCGCTCGAGCTCCCAACCCTACGCTCGAGCTCACAACACTGCACAACAAGATACTGGATGGATGTATTCCCCGCTCGAGCGCCAACACCTCCGCTCGAGCGGACGGGCCAAAAATCTGGGCAACTAGTTTTGGTTTCTAAACTCAACCAACCTGTAACCAACCCGCCCAACACATCCTATAACTCAAATACAAAGTAAGAAAGGATGTAAACAAGATAATAAACAACTACCAACATCCACGGACACATGTCCGGATCACTGTACAACAAGGGTAAACCCGGGATCGCTATAACCTCCCCCCCTTAAAGAATTTCGCCCCCGAAATTAAGCACAAGTTGCAAAACAAGCTTTCCTCCATTTTAAACAGTGTTACACTTGAACAGTCAACAATTCGACCCATTACCGGTCATCCCATCCCTTTTAACAAGAGACATACCACAATATGTAAACAACATACGTACTTTCAACATGCATTAACATTATGCACTATCCTTCCAATTTCAACAATATATTCAACAGATATACTGTTGCATTCAACTTCCATATGAGGCAAGTTCCAAAACGTACTTTCAATAAACCAAACATTTTCAATGTTTCACAACTTAAGACATATATAAAAGCTCTTAAGTTCAGCAAAAAGTAAAATTTAAATACAAGATCACACATCAACAAACAAGTCCGGATATTTCTCACGGACTTCCAACTCACGTTCCCAAGTGGCTTCCTCCACTCCGTGATGTTTCCACAAGACTTTCACCAAAGGAATGGTCTTGCCACGCAGGACCTGATCCCGCCTATCCAAGACCCGAACCGGTCTCTCCTCATACGAGGCATCCTCATCTACCTCTAAATCAGTCCAATCCAACACATGTGATGGATCTGGCTCATACTTCCGAAGTATACTCACATGAAACACGTCATGTACCCCGGACAACTGCGGCGGTAAGGCTAACCGATAAGCAACCGCCCCAATCCTCTCAAGGATCTCAAAAGGACCAATAAACCGAGGGGATAACTTCCCACTCTTCCCAAACCTCATCAGACCTCGCCTAGGTGATATCTTCAGAAAGACATGATCACCTACCTCAAACGCCAAAGGTCTCCTCCTACGGTCGGCATAACTCTTTTGTCGACTCTGGGCTGTAACAAGCCTCCTACGGATAAGCTCAATTTTCTCCGTCGTCTCCCTAACCAACTCCGGACCCAACAAAGGTGCATCACCCACCTCGGCCCAACAAACTGGAGACCTACACGGTCGGCCATACAAGGCCTCAAACGGTGCCATACCGATGCTAGACTGAAAACTGTTGTTGTAGGCAAACTCTACCAATGGCAAGTGCCTCTCCCACGTCCCACTAAAGTCCAGGACACAACCCCGAAGCATATCCTCGAGGATCTGAATAGTACGCTCGGACTGCCCGTCAGTCTGAGGATGATAAGCCGTACTAAAGGTCAGCTCAGTGCCCAGTGCACTCTGCAAACTCTGCCACAACCTAGCAGTAAAACGAGGATCTCTATCTGAGACGATCGTCACTGGGACCCCGTGCAATCTCACTACGTCCCGAATATACAAATCGGCTAGGTGATCTACCGAATCTTTCACGCGCATAGGAATAAAGTGCGCCGACTTAGTCAACCGGTCTACAACCACCCAAATGGCATCACTACCTCGCTGAGTCCTCGGAAGACCTACAACGAAGTCCATAGTGACATGCTCCCACTTCCACTCGGCAATAGGCAAGGGTTGCAACAAACCCGCTGGCCTCTGATGCTCGGCCTTCACTTGCTGGCAAGTAAGGCATTTCGATACGAAAACAGCCACATCTCTCTTCATACCCCGCCACCAAAACTGGCGGCTCAAATCCTGATACATCTTAGTGCCTCCCGGATGCACCGCAAGGCGCGAATGATGAAACTCTCGGAGTACTTCCTCTCGGCAAGACTCCGGTACAAACAAACGGTCTCGGTATCTCACACTCAGGTCGGGATACACCGTCAAACCCTTCTCAACTTTCCCACTGGAGATCTTCTCTCGGATGGATTCTACCTCAAGGTCACCTCTCTGTGCCTCTAACACTCTAATCACAAGTGTAGGTTGCGCAACAACGGAAAACAAGGCCGCAGCCTCAACAGATTCGCCCAGTAGCAAATCAAACTCGCCAAGTGCTCCCAACATCTCCCATTCCCGGATGGCTATACAAGCTACATCACTAATGGTTTTCCTACTAAGGGCATCGGCCACAACATTGGCCTTTCCCGGATGATAATGCAACTCAAAATCATAATCTTCGATGAACTCCATCCATCTCCTCTGCCTCAGATTCAAGTCTCTCTGTGTAAACAGATACTTCAAACTCTTATGATCCGAGAATACCTCGAACCTCTCACCATAAAGGTAGTGCCTCCAGATTTTCAAGGCAAAGATCACAGCTGCTAACTCTAGGTCGTGTGTGGGGTAATTCTTCTCGTGTATTTTCAACTGACGTGAGCCATAAGCTACCACTTTCCCCTCTTGCATCAACACACAACCCAAACCCTCTCGTGAGGCATCACAATAAACCGCATAACCCAACCCTCTCTCCGGAATAATCAATACCGGAGCGGTGGTCAATCTAACTTTCAACTCTTGGAACGACTTTTCACAAGTCTCACTCCACACAAACTTGACTCCCTTCCGAGTCAGTCTAGTCAACGGTGACGCTAACCTGGAGAAATCTTTCACAAACCGACGGTAATACCCAGCTAATCCCAGAAAACTGCGGATCTCAAACACACTCTTAGGCTGTGCCCAATCTTGCACTGCCTCAACCTTGGATGTATCAACAGACACCCCTTTCCCGGATACCACGTGGCCTAAGAATTTGACTTCCCTCAGCCAGAACTCACACTTCCCAAACTTGGCATACAGCCTATGGGCTCTAAGCAATTCAAGCACCACTCTCAAGTGTTCCTCGTGCTCTTCCTCAGAAGGCGAATAGATAAGAATGTCGTCCACGAAGACGACCACAAATCGGTCTAAGAACTCCCGGAAAATCCGGTTCATCAAGTCCATAAAGACTGCCGGTGCATTGGTAAGCCCGAATGACATCACCAGAAACTCGTAATGGCCATACCGCGTACGGAATGCCGTCTTCAGAACATCTTCCTCCCTGACCCTCAACTGATGGTAACCCGATCTCAAGTCTATCTTAGAGAAACAACGGGAACCCTTCAACTGGTCGAACAAATCATCTATACGGGGCATAGGGTACTTATTCTTAACCGTAGCCCGATTCAACTTCCTGTAGTCAATACACAATCTCAAGGCACCATCTTTCTTTTTAACAAAGAGGGCCGGCGCTCCCCACGGTGAAACACTAGGGCGAACAAAGCCCTTATCGAGCAATTCCTGGAGCTGAACTTTCAACTCAACCAACTCTGCTGGAGCAAAACGGTAAGGTGCCATAGAAATCGGCGCCGTACCAGGCACTAAATCAATAGAGAACTCTATCTCTCGGTGAGGTGGCAAACTAACAAGATCTTCGGGAAAGACATCCGAATACTCACAAACCACCCTCGGTAACACAACCTGGGTCTCACCACTCTCACCACTCTCACAGCTAGCAAGTAGACTACTAAGCTCACTTCGCCCTCGCGAATCAAACCCCGGTGGCAAAACACTACCAACCCGGTCTCCCAAGAAATGGAACCACTCCCCGCTCAAGGTACATAACGTGACCCTCTGGCGGTAGCAATCAATAACAGCCCGGTATGACGATAACCAGTCCATACCCAAAATAACATCAAAACCCTTCATGGGCATGACAACAAACGGAAAAGGAAGCCTATAGTCGGCGACCTCTATATCACATCCTCTAACACCCTGTTTCAGAATCAACTCACCACCCAAAGGCGATACCACACAAATAGGAGATGCTAACTGTGCTAACTCCAATTCCAAAACAGATGCAAATGCAGCAGATACAAAAGAATGAGATGCACCCGTGTCTATCAA
The DNA here is from genome assembly GCF_055761805.1 of Camellia sinensis. Lineage (NCBI taxonomy): Eukaryota > Viridiplantae > Streptophyta > Magnoliopsida > Ericales > Theaceae > Camellia > Camellia sinensis. Next base: position 195,556,879 of record NC_138965.1, read on the forward strand.
CACATTAGCAACCGAGTTGCAAAATAGAAAAGTACCTCTCACTACTGATGGAGCCGGTACTAAATCCTGCGCGGTAACAGCATACACGCGCCCCGTAGGCCCCTGGTCTACCTGCTCACCTCTCGGAGCAAAAGACTGCTGCACAGACTGGGATGACGAAGCTCCCGGATTGGCCCTCGAGGCCTGCACAGACTGAGCTGGCTGAAAACCCTGCGTCTGCCTAGAACCAGACGCTCCCGAAGTGGCACTCAACTGTGGGCAAAACCTCTTCATGTGCCCAGGTTGTCCACACTGATAACAAGTCAAGAGCTGCCCCCTGCCCAAACTCTGACTCTGCGGTCTAGCTGAAGAAGAAGCAGCTTTCTGACTCCCACCCTTCTGCGGGCAAACCGAAACCTTGTGACCCAACTGGCCACACTTGTAACAAGTGAATTCCCCCTGACTGCCTCTCCCCGAGCCTATACTCGGCACTGGAAAGGTCGATCTAGAGACTGCACCCTGAGACTGCTGAGGGTTATAACCCTTCTGTCTCCTGCCATCACTCTGACTATCCTGGCTCCTCTTGGAGCCTCTCTGACCCTCATCCTCCTCCTGCATCATAAGCTCCATATGAGCTGCAGCGTCCACTAGGTGTCTATACTCTCTAATATAAGACCCACCAATTCTCAACTTGAGGCCCCGCCTCAACTTCCGCTCAAACTCATAGCAACGGCGTTCCTCAGACGCCACCAGTTCAGGTGCAAACCTGGACAGACTGGTAAAAGTAGCCTCAAACTCGGCCACTGACAAGCCCTGCTGATTAAGCCGGCTAAACTGATCCCTCAGCTTCTCCCTAGCTGCTGCTGATAAAAACCTCTCCTGAAAAGCATTCACAAACGCCTCCCAAGTACCACCAACACGAGCTTTCTCGTACTTCCACCATTGACCCGCATCTCCCTTTAGTTGAAAGGATGCCAAGGTCACTTTCAGTGCTCCGTCCTCGATGCCAAGCATCTCAAACGTCTTCGTTGTCTGTTCGAGCCATTCATCTGCCTTAAGCGGCTCTTTAGGATCCCCGATAAACTCGTCCGGATTACACCGGAAGAACTCCCTCTTCAAGAAGGAAGGCCCTGCCTCAGCTGCCTGATTCCCAGCTCTAAGAATACCCAAAGCTCCTGCTATCTCTCTGGCCAAGGCACCCATAGCCTGCTGACCTACTGGCTCGGCCACATTGGCCTGCCCAACTCCCTCCTGCACTGCCGGAATCTCACCCTGTAACGGTACTTCCTGCCTCGCAGGTCTACCACGCCTAGCACCTCTTCCTCGTCCTGACATCCTAATAAAGGCAACACAGAACGTTAGCACATTCTTAAATGTGCCGAAACTAAACACTCACGTCCTAATGCATGGACAAGTGTAATTCACTCCACATCAGCACATAAACACATAAGCACTTACGAATTTCATTTCCGGATAATGATAGTCCCGAGACGTTACTAGAGTTCCGGTTAGAAACAGCATTGATCAAGTGCTTTTCCAACAAGACTCCCAGAAACTCAAGGATCCAATCAACATCCTAGAAATTAAATCCCATACCCACATAGTCACATAAGCATGTTAGCATTTAAGCACATAGCATATGATACTACATCTAAGTCTCTATCAAGCGAGACAAACCCATTGTGATCCTAATCACTTCCCACGTACCCAAAGTATTCGAACCCGGTACGCTCTGATACCAAGTTGTAACGCCCTCAAAATAATAACAATAAACCCATCAAATAAGACATGCATTTACATTTAAACTAACTGCATTCCTTTCATTCATTAGAATTCCAAGTCATAAGTATTACATGTTAACCTCATAACAAAATGCCCTACGGGCTTACAGCTTTCCAAGTTAACACTTGGTTACAACAAAGAGTTCTAACTCGTTTACACATTAAGCCCTTGGCTTGAAATTACATGTAATACATCAAAAGTAAAACGACAAAACTATGCCCGCCACTAGCCTCCCAGCTATGTCCTTGGAGGTGGCATGCTTCCTGTACCTGAAAATGATATTCCCATATAGGGTGAGCCACAGCCCAGTAGAAATACACTAAACCAACCATGGACAATGACTAAAACATTAGCAATTGATAGTTGGTCAACACTGATACAATCACATAAATTACATATTTATGTCAATGACTTACAAGTCCCAATTACTTTTCATTTTCCCTTTTTCAACAGATAAGCATGCTAGCTCTATCATCATTTCCACAGATATGTATAAAAACTATATCTCACATTCAGATAAGCATAAAAGCTATATCCACATTCTCAACAGATATGTATATCAACAATATCCACAGATAAGCATACAAGCTGTATCCACACTCTACAACAGATATGTATATCAACAATATCCACAGATAAGCATACAAGCTGTATCCACACTTCACTTCACAAAGATAAGCATATGAGCTCTATCTTCACTTCTCTAGACAAGCATATGAGCTCTGTCTACGGAGTTCATCCCCTATCTCCTCCCAATACCTATCCGGTTTAGAGGTACATCCCCTATCTTCCCCTAAACCGCGGAGTACATCCCCTATCTCCTCCTCTACACATAACGTATATAAACACATTGGTTCTATATACAATCACACAATACACACAATTAATGTATTCTATCAACCGTCAAGTTCCATGACACATTCCATTGATTAGTTTCCGTTTACCTAATCATCATGCATTGTCTACAACAATCTCGACTATCCTCCACCGATAGCCCAAAGCAGTTATTTCTAAAACAGAAAATAAATGCACAAATGGATATTCAATCAACATTTTATTTCCTCATTTCTCACCAATTAATTAAACAATGTAATTAGGCCATTTTCCATAATTACTATTTCAACCCTTAGGTCCCATTTTCATCAATGGTTCAACAATCATTCCATTTTCTATGCCAAACATGCATCTAGGTTTATTATGAATAAAACCCCAACTTTTGTAAAATTACGCAAAAGTCCCAAACTCTCACCAAATTACCAAACCAAGCCCAACATCTCAAATTACCAAAATTTAAAGACAAAACCCATAGAGAGGAGTAGGATATCCCTACCTCAAATTCGGAGTCCCAAAGGAGAAGATGACAAAACCCAACGTGCTCCAAAACCCGAGATTTTCAGATTAAAATGAAGCCCTCGACGATCAACAACTTTTTTGTAAAGGCCAAAGGTGAGTAAATCACTCCTACTAGATCAAAACCTAGAGAGAAGGTAGAGTCTAGAGTGAGAGGCTCAACAATGGTGATTTGGGAAAAGTAAGAGAGAGAAGAGAAAGTGAAAAAGTGATTTGAAAAGTCACAAATTTCGGGATTTAAACCCAGTCTTCCGCTCGAGCGTAAAACACCCCGCTCGAGCGGCCACTCACAGACTTACGCTCGAGCGGCCAACCTCCCGCTCGAGCGCAGAATGCACTCGCCCAGCACTTTTGCAGAACCAGACCTCCGCTCGAGCTCCCAACCCTACGCTCGAGCTCACAACACTGCACAACAAGATACTGGATGGATGTATTCCCCGCTCGAGCGCCAACACCTCCGCTCGAGCGGACGGGCCAAAAATCTGGGCAACTAGTTTTGGTTTCTAAACTCAACCAACCTGTAACCAACCCGCCCAACACATCCTATAACTCAAATACAAAGTAAGAAAGGATGTAAACAAGATAATAAACAACTACCAACATCCACGGACACATGTCCGGATCACTGTACAACAAGGGTAAACCCGGGATCGCTATAATTGTTGAGCCTCTCACTCTAGAACTCTACCTTCTCTTTAGGTTTTGATCTAGTAGGAGTGATTTGCTCATCTTTGGCCTTTACAAAAAAGTTGTTGATCGTCGAGGGCTACATTTTAATCTGAAAATTTCGAGATTTGGAGCACGTTGGGTTTTGTCTTCTTCTCCGTTGGAGCTCCGAATTTGAGGTAGGGATATCCTACTCCTCTCTATGGATTTTGTCTTTAAATTTTGGTATTTTGAGATGTTGGGGTTGGTTTGGTAATCTTGTGAAGATTTGGGGCTTTTGTGTTATTTTACAAAGGTTGGGGTTTTATTTATAATAAACCTAGATGTATGTTTGGTATAGAGAATTGAAATAAATGTTGAATCATTGATGAAAATGGGACCTAAGGGTTGAAATGGTAATTATGGAAAATGACCTAATTACATTGTTGATTAATTGAGATAATTAATTGTGAGAAATGAGGAAATGAAATGGAATTGTTGAGATTGGGAGTGCAAGGGGTTAAAGGGTGTAGTTGAATTGTTTATCACACACCGAATTGAAATGTTGATTGAATATCCATTTGTGCATTTATTTTCTGTTTAGAAATAATTGCTTTGGGCTATCGGTGGAGGATAGTCGTGATTGTTGTAGACAATGCATGATGATTAGGCAAACGGAAACTAATCAATGGAATGTGTCATGAAAATTGACGGTTGTTAGAATACATTAACTGTATGTATTGAGTGATTGTATATAGAACCAATGTGTTTGTATACGTTATGTGTAGAGGAGGAGATGGGGGATGTACTCCGCGGTTTAGGGGAAGATAGGGGATGTACCTCTAAATCGGATAGTGTTGGCAGAAGATAGGGGATGAACTCCGTAGATACAGCTCATATGCTTGTCTAGAGAAGTGAAGATAGAGCTAATATGCTTATCTTTGTGAAGTGTGGATACAGCTTATATGCTTATCTGTGAATGTGGGATATTGTCGTTATACATATCTGTTGAGAATGTGGATATAGCTTATATGCTTATCTGTGAATGTGGGATATAGTTTTTATACATATCTGTTGAGATGATGATAGAGCTAACATGCTTATCTGTTGAAAAAGGGAAAATGAAAGGTAACTTGGACTCATAAGTCGTATGACATAAACATGTGATTTATGTGAATGTATCAGTGTTGCCCATCTATCAATTGCTAATCTTTTAGTCATTGTTCATGGTTGGTTTAGTGTATTTCTACTAGGCTGTGGCTCACCCTATATGGGAATATCATTTTCAGGTACAGGTAGCATGCCACCTCCAAGGACATAGCTTGGGAGGCTAGAGGCGGACATACTTTTGTCGTTTTATTTTTGATGTATTACATGTAAATTCAAGCCAAGGGCTTAATGTGTAAATGAGTTAGCACTCTTTTGTTGTAACCAAGTGTTAACTTGGAAAGCTGTAAGCCCATAGGGCATTTGCTTTTGTTTTTAACATGTAGTACTTTTGTAATGAAACTCTGATGAATAGAAGATTGTGGTTATTTCTTATGTCAATGAATGTCTTATTTGACGGGTGTAATGTTATTATTTTGAGGGCGTTACAATTATCAAAATATTAAACTTCAATATAATATAATAAAAAAAAAGACATTTAATTCCTTGAAAAGTCCAACACATATGATTATTATCAAAATATTAAACTTTAATATAATATAAAAAAGGAAAAAAAGAAGACATTTATAAAAAAAAATTTAAAAATCACAATTCACATATATACATATGATTATTGTCAAAATATTAAACTTTAATATAATCTATATCTATACTATATATTAAGCAAAAAGGAATTTTTAACCCGAAGTCTTGTGGGAGCTCCAATCTCTCAATCCAAATTTTCTGATTTATTGATTTAAAAAAATAAAAAAATCTTACCATTTGTAAATCCAACACATATGAATTCCTTGAAAAGTCCCAACGCATATGAATTCCTTGAAAAGTCCCAACACATATGATTATTATCACTCATAATAACACTTTAATGCATTAAGAACAATCATAAATAAAAAAAAATTCTTGAAAAATTCAACACATATGATTATTATCAAAATATTAAACTTTAATATATCTATACTATATATTAAGAAAAAGGGGGTTTTAACCCACAAGCCTTGTGGGAGCTCCAATATCCCAATCCTAATTTTCTAATTTTTTGATTTAAAAAAAAAACCCTCAGGATTTATTAATTTCTTCCAATCCCTATGCCTTTTGGGAGATTTGGCCAATACTCCCTCATAATTAAACTTTAATGCATTAAAGACCAGCATAAATAAAATTTCTTTAAAATTTCAACACATCTGTCTATCTATATTATATTATCTATATCTGTATCTATATCTATATATATATATCTATCTATCTATACTATATATTAAGTAAAAGGAGGTTTTTAACCCACAAGTCTTGTGGGAGCTCCAATATCCCAATCCTAATTTTTTAATTTTTTTTATTTAAAAAAAAAACTCATCATTTATTAATTTCTCTCAATCCCCATGCCTTTTGGGAGATTTGGTTAAAACCCCCTCATAATTATTTAATCGTTTTATTTACTATTTTAATGGTTCTTCTTTACAATTATTTTTTTTATTATGAAAAAAATATGATTGTAATTAGATAGCATAAAAATATTTGTGATTTGTATGATTGAAATTATCTCATTTTTTGATGTATTTGGTCTAGCCAAAAAAAAAATTATAATTTGTATTTGGTTTAGCAATTTCTTCTTTTGAGTACTATTTTAATAGTTCTTTTAATGGTTCTTTTGATTGAAGTTATCTCCTTTTGTGATTTGTAAAAAAAAAAATTTATAATTTATTTTTTTAATATGATTGAAGTTAGATAAATATAAATACTCACAAAGAGAAAAATGTGATTGTAATTAGTTCAACAATTTTTTTTTTAAATGAGATTGTAGTTAGTTCAATGATTCTTTTTTTTAATGAGATTGTATTGTAATTAGTTTAATGGTTCTTTTTTTTTCATTTGTTTTTTTTATTATGAGAAAAATGTGATGTGACTGTAATTTGTTCAATGGTTCTATTTTTTAATGTGATTGTATTATAGTTAGTTCAATGGTTCTTTTTTTTTTCATTTACTTTTTTTTATGATGAGAAAAATGTGATGTGATTGTAGTTTGTTCAATGATTTTTTTTTAATGTGATTTAATTGTTTTATTTACTGTTTTAATGGTTCTTCTTTACAATTATTATTTTTGTTATGAAAAAATATGATTGTAATTAGATAGTATAAAAATATTTGTGATTTGTATGATTGAAGTTATCTTCCTTTTTGATTTGTATTTGGTCTAGCTAAAAAAAAATTATAATTTGATTTTTTAATATGAATGAAGTTAGATAAATATAAACACTCACAAAGAGTAAAATGTGATTGTAGTTAGTTCAACAGTTCTTTTTTTTAATATGATTATAGTTAGTTCAATGGTTCTTTTTTTTTTAATGTGATTGTATTGTAATTAGTTTAATGGTTCTTTTTTTTCATTTATTTTTTTTATTATGGGAAAAATGTGATATGATTGTAGTTTGTTCAATGGTTCTTTTTTTTAATGTGATTGTATTGTAATTAGTTCAATGGTTCTTTTTTTTCATTTATTTTTTTTTATTATGAGAAAAATGTGATGTGATTGTAGTTTGTTCAATGGTTTTTTTTTAACGTGATTTAATCGTTTTATTTACTGTTTTAATGGTTCTTCTTTATAATTATTTTTTTATTATGAAAAAAATATTATTGTAGTTAAATAGCATAAAAATATTTGTGATTTGTATGATTGAAGTTATCTCATTTTTTTATTATTTGTATTTGGTTTAGCCAAAAAAAAATTATAATTTGATTTTTTAATATGATTGAAGTTAGATAAATATAAACACTCACAAAGAGAAAAATGTGATTGTAGTTAGTTCAACGATTATTTTTTTTAAATGTAAATTGGTCAGAAGAATGTCTATACATTTCAGAAGGTTAAAAAAAAATGTAAGTATAACATTTTTACTTTATAACATTTTATAAATACATAATATATGTATTGTTCATTAATTATAATACTAAGCCTTTGTTTGGCAATGACTTTTTTAGTTGGCTTTTTGGCCTTTTTGACTTTTTTAGCCTGAGACTTTTTTTGTTCGTTTGGTATTCTTGATTGGATTTTTGGATTTTTAGCTTTGGAAAAATGATTTTTTTTTTGTCTTTTTGTGATTTTTGGCTTTCTGTGATTTTTTGAATATTTTTTTTTTGTCTTTTTGTGATTAGTTAGCCAAATATGATAACCAAACACCACCTAACTATCATGTTGACAATGCAGGAATGCTGATGAAATGCTCACAACAATTTAGATTTTAGTTATTTTTTTGTTTTACTTATTTAGTGAATTTCGAACAAATGTAATAAATTCTTATTTTTATTACTTTAATTATGCAATGTCAACATTTTCTTTTAAAATTGAATATTTTTATGCTAACAATTTATAAATATGTTTGACATAATATAAATAGTTTTTTTTTTTTTTAAATTTAATCCCGTGCATAGCACGGGTGATATGCTAGTACTATATATTAAGCACAAGGGGTTTTTTAACCCCAAGTGTAACAACCCTCACCTTACTCTTGTCATCCTTGCATGATCTTGCCTTGTTATGTTAATTTGAAGGATTTGCTTGCCTTGTTTTGTTGAAGTATTGCTTGTGTGATTTTGCTCCTTGTTCGGTGTGTGTGTGTGGCCGAGGTAACCTTGAGCTAGTTCGCCTTTGAACCTTCGTACTTAGAACTGTTTTGAGACCTTGGTCGACCCCCACCTTCACCTCGGGCATTTATTGCCGAGATGTTTTACACTTAGTGAACCTTGTCCGCAGGCAGGTATGGCCTAGGCCGAGATGTGGCACACCCCGGCCAAGGTGTGGCACAGCTTAGTCAAGTGTCGTTCTCCCTAGCCGATGTTTTTGTTATCCTGTTGCCGGATCCTTGATTTTGAGCCGATGTCATTTATTGCCGATGTGTCTTACCCGAGCTTGCTGCATACGCTTTGTCAGAGACTTGTCTTATCAATCAATCACCTTTTTGAGTTGAACTAACCCGGCAGCGCCACGTGTCCGAGCTGATTGTTAAGACAGCCGGCAGACCTAGAAACAAATCATTTTGTCCCAAATCTTTGCTTTTAGAGAGAGAAGCTCTTGAGAGGTAGAAGAGAAGTTCTTGAGTGAGAGCAAGTCTTCCAAGCTTGATCTTCGTGGTTTGAACCGTTGATTCGAGTTTTGAGGTTTGAATCTTGATCTACCTTGATTGTTGTTGTTGATAATCTAGCTGCATTGCATGATCGGAATCGTTTTGCATGCCATGCATTGTTTTGAAGTCGGATTTGAAAAGAGAAAATGGTTTTTCATATGTTCTTGAAGAAAGCCTCATTTTGATCCGAAAGTTTGGAGCGAAAATCATGTTTTTATGTTGTTCTTGCATGACCTTCTTGTATGGGTACCCAGGTCCATGTTTTGAACTCTTGGCAGGAAATCTCAAATCTTTGTAACGAGTTTTGAACTTGCATTCATCTTTCTCACGATCATGTTCATCATGTTCTTCATGTGCTTCAAAGGGGAACCCAGGTTTCCCCGACTTTGCTTTTGGTTAAGGCCAGTGGGACCACACCTCGGCAAGGATGTGTGGGACCTCGGCAAAGACCTGGTTGGTACCCAGTGTGTTTCCATGAGACGGGAGCAGTGTGTTTAAACTCCCAGCAGGTTTTGCTTTGTTTTTGACTTGGATCTGGTGAGGATGCCGAGATCATTTGCATGCATGTAAAGCTTGTTTTGAGAATGTGATTTGCCATGTGATTGTAGGTCCTTGATATTTGCTTTGAGCCTACACCAGTGGAAAACTATGTGAGTGGTATTTCTAATAAAGCTATGTTATACTTGTTTTGATAAATCTTGCCTTGCCTTGTTTTGATGAAAGTATTTGCTAAGCATGAATGAATAGCTCTGTTTTGATGTATCAAGTAAAAGCTTTGTTTTGATGTTATTCTTGGAAAGTCCCTTGTGCTGGAGGACTCTAAACTTTCGCAGCACTAAGTATAAAAGGATACGGTCCTCTCTTGGAAAGTCCATTGTGCTGGAGGACTCTAAACTTTCGCAGCACTAAGTATAAAAGGATACGGTCCTTGTTAAATCGGGCTACGGGCCTAAGTAACACCAGTTTTGCTATGTTAAATCGGGCTACGGGCCTAAGTAAAACAAGTCCCTTGTGCTGGAGGACTATAAACTTCCGCAGCACCTTTGACTAAACGATTACGGATCGTACAGCCCTTGTTTTGATGAGCTTGATGTGCTTTGCCGTTGTCAGTAAGCATCCCTTGAGACTTGTGATACTTGATTGATGAATACGGTTCATCCCTTGCTTGATAAAGTTGATGTGTTTGTTTTGAAAGACTCCGGCTATATTCATGCCAAAAACCTTTATTATTAGTACCATTCACTGAGTATCCAAGCTCACCCTCTCTATATATATGTAGGTGATAAGCAGGACGTCGGCGACGCCTAGACTGTTTGAAAGCTTATTTGGACTCATGATTATGTCGGCTTTGTTTTGTATTTACGTCGGCAATGTCATTTATCTTTATGTCGGCGAATCTTGAAAATCATGCTTCTTGGTTTGTATTTACTGTATTTTGTATATGTCGGCTCGAGAAGCCTTTTGACCAAGATGTAACACGTATTTTGTTTTGTTGTAATTAAGTTGTAAGTTGAATGATATTACATTTGATCTATGCACAGCTCTTATGGACCACTTGTATTTTAGATTATTGCTTCCGCGTTTGTGAGCCCCGCGTACCATACTCTGATTGTGTTAAGTTTTTGTAAGTTGGCCTTCGGTAATTACGGATTACTGGCCATCACGGCACCAAACTACTAGGGGCGGTTTGGGGTCGTGACAGAATGGTATCAGAGCACAAGTTCCTCGGTATACGTTAATCACACACCTGAGTCCTAAAGAGCATAGGATTTTCCTTAGAAAGATGTTAGGGTTGCATCATGGTATTTGTTATTTGAACAAGGTGTGCATTGTCTTGATATGCCCATTTGTTGCTTGCCTACGTGGTTATTTGCTTAATTGTTTTAAAGTCACACTTTGCATGCTCATAGCATCATGAGGAGGGGTAGACCTCCAATTGGCCGGGATCAGCTCGAAGACAGAATGGATAGACTGGAAAGATTAGTCGAGGGTTTGGCCCGCGAGTTGAGGCAAACAAGACAGCAGTTCGCCAGTGCCACGTCGACCCAGGCCGAGCAGACCAACGGCCGAAATGTAGTTTCGCCTCCACCTCCTCCAGTGCCGCAAGTTCCCTCGCAGCCAGCCTTATATGGGGATGGCACGATAGCTTTGATTCGGGAGTTCAAGAAAATGAGACCACCGAGATTCTCTGGGGGTATAGAGCCGATGAAGGCTGAGGCATGGGTTTTAGAAATGGAGAAGTTGTTCGAGATCTTCCCTAACACCGACGCTCAGAAAGTGACGTTGGCAGCATTCACATTAGATGATGACGCTCGCAGGTGGTGGATGATGGTTAGAGGGAGCAATCCAGACCTGACCTGGACTCGATTCTTAGAGTTGTTCTACAAGAAACATTTTCCCCTAAGTGTTCGAAACCGCAAGGCTACCGAATTTCATACTCTGACGCAAGGCAACAGAACAGTGGCGGAATATGACCGCGCTTTTACTGAATTGGTGAGGTTTGTACCTCACATGGCCAACGATGAATATATGAAGGCCAGGAAGTTCGAGTGTGGGCTTCGCGGACCGATTCAAGACCGGGTTAATTTGCTTGATATGCCGACTTATGCCGAAGTATTGGACAAAGCCATTCAGGCCGAAGCCAATTTGAATCGATACCAGAGCTCGGGAGAGAACCAGCGAAAAAGGCAGAACTATGACAATCGCTGAGGACAACTGGGCACCAAGAAGAAGACGAACATGGGCAATACTAGTAACCTAAGGCAGGAAGGTAATGCTAAGCCAACGTGTTCAGATTGTGGGAAGCAACATTTCGGGATTTGTCGCCGGACGTCTGGAGCTTGTTATGAATGTGGCGAGGTGGGCCATTACGTGAGAGATTGCCCTAAGGCAAAGGCTGATAACAACAAAAAGGGTGAGAGTACCTCGGGTTCCGCTCAGAAGAGTAATGCTGGAAAAGGGCAGATGAGACATGGCAGAGTATTTGCGTTAGTACCAGGAGACACTCAGAATGCTGAGGCAGTGGTGTCAGGTATACTTCTAATTTGCTCCCAAGATGCCTATGTGTTGATTGATTCGGGTTCTACTCATTTGTTTACATCTACTGAGTTTGCCGAGAAAATTAATAGAGAACTAGAGCCCCTTGATTTCGTATTATCTGTGTCTACTCCATCTGGGAGACCTATGATTGTTGTGTCCATTTATAGAGCGTGTGTTGTTGTGATTGAGAATGTTGAACTGTTAGTAGATTTAATGCCTCTAGACATGGTTCATTTTGATGTTATACTGGGAATGGATTGGTTAGTCGCAAATCATGCATCTATTAATTGTGTTTCGAAAAGTGTCACATTGAGACCCTCAGACCTAGCCGAGGTTATTTTCCAGGGTAAAGGGATAGTGCCCCCACCTTACTTGATTTCGTCCATTAAGGCCTATAAGTTAATTCAGAAGGGGTGCCGAGGCTGCTTGTGTAGTATATTGAGTGATCAGAATGGAAATGTTAATTTAGCCGACATCCCAGTGGTTAACGAATTCCCCGACGTCTTTCCAGACGAATTGCCTGGCCACTTAACCGATAGAGAAATTGAGTTTACTGTTGACATCATGTCGGGAACACAACCGATCTCCAAAACACCTTATAGGATGGCCCCAGCTAAACTTAGAGAATTGAAACTGCAATTGCAAGAGTTGTTAGATAAGGGATTTATTAGGCCGAGCACTTCACCATGGGGAGCACCTGTTTTATTTGTTAAGAACAAGGATGGCACACTCCGTCTTTGTATCGATTATAGAGAACTTAATAAGGTCACAATTAAGAATAAGTACCCATTACCTAGAATTGATGATCTGCTTGACCAATTACAAGGAGCACGAGTCTTTTCTAAGATCGACCTTAGGTCTGGTTACCACCAGCTCAAAGTTAAAGCCGAAGATGTTGAAAAGACTGCTTTTCGAACAAGATATGGCCACTACGAGTTCTTAGTAATGCCTTTTGGAGTGACCAATGCCCCTGCTGCATTTATGGATTTAATGAACAGAGTCTTCAAGCCATATTTAGATGAGTTTGTAGTTGTCTTCATCGATGATATATTGATCTATTCCAAGGGTAACACTGAACATGGAAATCATTTGAGGCTTGCCTTACAGATTCTGAGAAAACGGAAATTGTATGCTAAGTTTAACAAGTGTGAGTTTTGGCTTTCTACTATCTCATTCTTGGGTCATGTGATTAATGAAGAAGGTATCTCAGTGGATCCTAGCAAAGTTGAAGCCATAGTAAATTGGCCGAGGCCGACTAATGTATCCGAGATTCATAGTTTTCTGGGTTTGGCAGGTTATTACAGGAAGTTTGTGAAAGATTTCTCAAGGATTGCAATTCCATTGACGCAATTGACTAAGAAGGGGACACTGTACGAATGGACTAAAGATTGGGAGTCAGCCTTCCAGGAACTGAAGACGAGGTTAGTTACAGCACCAGTACTCGTACTTCCATCAGGTAACGAAGAGTTTCATGTCTATAGTGATGCATCGCATAAGGGTTTGGGTTGTGTATTAATGCAAAAGGGTAAGGTTATAGCTTATGCATCTCGTCAGTTGAAACCTCATGAGAAAAACTATCCTACCCATGACTTAGAATTAGCGGCCATGGTATTTGCTTTAAAGATTTGGCGTCACTATTTGTATGGAGCTTCTTGTCAAGTTTTTACAGATCATAAGAGTTTGAAGTACCTATTCACACAGAAGGAATTGAATTTGAGACAGAGAATGTGGCTTGAGTTGTTGAAAGATTATGATATGCAAATTCAATATCACCCAGGTAAAGCTAACAGTGTAGCCGACGCTCTGAGCAGAAAGTCAGATGGAAGTTTGGCGTGTTTGACCATGATAACAGTGGAGCCGACCATTGTCGATGAAGTAAAGACAAGACAAAGGAAGGATAACTTCTTGAAGAAAATAGCCGAGGAAATTGGCACAAAGCCGAGACCAGGGTATACCTTCAAAAACCAAGTGCTCAAGTTTGAGGGAAGGATATGTGTGGCCGACATCCCAGAGTTGAAAAGGAAAATTTTGCAAGAAGCTCACGGTTCTAAGTTTGCTGTTCATCCGGGGAACACCAAAATGTATCAAGATGTGAAGCAGACCTTCTGGTGGCCGAATATGAAAAGAGAGATAGCCGAATTCGTGTCCCAGTGTTTACATTGTCAACGAGTGAAAGCAGAACATCAAAGACCGGCAGGACTTCTTCAACCCTTGCCGATCCCTGAGTGGAAATGGGAACACATCTCCATGGATTTTGTGATTGGCTTGCCGAAGACACCGGGAGGTATGGATTCGATTTGGGTTGTTGTTGATAGGCTAACTAAGTCAGCACACTTTCTACCTGTTAAGACTACCTTCAACGCCGATCAACTTGCCTTGCTATATGTGAACGAGATTGTCAGACTTCATGGAGTGCCGATGTCAATTGTGTCAGACCGAGATCCCAAATTTGTTTCTAGATTTTGGCAGAGTCTACAGAGGGCTTTCGGAGCCGAGCTGAGATTTAGTACAGCTTTTCATCCCCAGACAGATGGACAGACAGAGAGAACAATCCAGACACTTGAAGATATGCTTAGACTTTGTGTATTGGACTTCCTAGGGAGTTGGGGAACATATTTGCCTTTAGTAGAATTCGCCTACAATAACAGTTATCAAGCTAGCATTGGCATGGCGCCGTATGAGGCCTTGTATGGAAGAAAATGTAGGTCGCCGATATGTTGGACCGAAGTTGGAGACAGAGCTCTGCTTGGTCCCGAATTGATTCAAGTGACAACAGAGAAGATTAAACTTATCCAACAGAGGATTAAAACTGCCCAGAGCCGACAAAAGAGCTACGCCGACCAGAGAAGGAATGACTTAGAATTCGAAGTTGGGGATCATGTATTCCTGAAAGTTTCACCAATGAAAGGGGTTTCCAGATTTGGAAGGAAATGTAAATTAGCACCTCGGTATATTGGACCGTTTGAAATTCTTGAGAGAATTAACCCCGTTGCCTACAGACTTGCTTTGCCGCCAGATTTGAGCCAAGTCCACAATGTGTTTCATGTTTCGATGTTGAGGAAGTACATCCGAGATCCGCTACATGTAATTGATCATCCCGAGACTACGGTTAATGAGGATTTGGGCTACGAGGAGAAGCCGATGAGGATTATTGACAGGCAAGTGAGACAGCTGAGAAACAAATCATTACCGATGGTAAAGATCGAATGGAAGGAACATTATGGCACAGAGGCCACGTGGGAAAAGGAAGAGGATGTGAGAACCCGTTACCCGGAGTTGTTCAAGGAGCAAGGTAATCTAAGTTTGGGGACCAAACTTCTTTAAGGGCGGTAGGATGTAACAACCCTCACCTTACTCTTGTCATCCTTGCATACATTTTTGCATGATCTTGCCTTGTTATGTTAATTTGAAGGATTTGCTTGCCTTGTTTTGTTTAAGTATTGCTTGCGTGATTTTGCTGCTTGTTCGGTGTGTGTGTGTGGCCGAGGTAACCTTGAGCTAGTTCGCCTTTGAACCTTCGTACTTAGAACTGTTTTGAGACCTTGGTCGACCCCCACCTTCACCTCGGGCATTTATTGCCGAGATGTTTTACACTTAGTGAACCTTGTCCGCAGGCAGGTATGGCCTAGGCCGAGATGTGGCACAGCCCGGCCAAGGTGTGGCACAGCTTAGTCAAGTGTCGTTCTCCCTAGCCGATGTTTTTGTTATCCTGTTGCCGGATCCTTGATTTTGAGCCGATGTCATTTATTGCCGATGTGTCTTACCCGAGCTTGCTGCATACGCTTTGTCAGAGACTTGTCTTATCAATCAATCACCTTTTTGAGTTGAACTAACCCGGCAGCGCCACGTGTCCGAGCTGATTGTTAAGATAGCCGGCAGACCTAAAAACAAATCATTTTGTCCCAAATCTTTGCTTTTAGAGAGAGAAGCTCTTGAGAGGTAGAAGAGAAGTTCTTGAGTGAGAGCAAGTCTTCCAAGCTTGATCTTCGTGGTTTGAACCGTTGATTCGAGTTTTGAGGTTTGAATCTTGATCTACCTTGATTGTTGTTGTTGATAATCTAGCTGCATTGCATGATCGGAATCATTTTGCATGCCATGCATTGTTTTGAAGTCGGATTTGAAAAGAGAAAATGGTTTTTCATATGTTCTTGAAGAAAGCCTCATTTTGATCCGAAAGTTTGGAGCGAAAATCATGTTTTTATGTTGTTCTTGCATGACCTTCTTGTATGGGTACCCAGGTCCATGTTTTGAACTCTTGGCAGGAAATCTCAAATCTTTGTAACGAGTTTTGAACTTGCATTCATCTTTCTCACGATCATGTTCATCATGTTCTTCATGTGCTTCAAAGGGGAACCCAGGTTTCCCCGACTTTGCTTTTGGTTAAGGCCAGTGGGACCACACCTCGGCAAGGATGTGTGGGACCTCGGCAAAGACCTGGTTGGTACCCAGTGTGATTCCATGAGACGGGAGCAGTGTGTTTAAACTCCCAGCAGGTTTTGCTTTGTTTTTGACTTGGATCTGGTGAGGATGCCGAGATCATTTGCATGCATGTAAAGCTTGTTTTGAGAATGTGATTTGCCATGTGATTGTAGGTCCTTGATATTTGCTTTGAGCCTACACCAGTGGAAAACTATGTGAGTGGTATTTCTAATAAAGCTATGTTATACTTGTTTTGATAAATCTTGCCTTGCCTTGTTTTGATGAAAGTATTTGCTAAGCATGAATGAATAGCTCTGTTTTGATGTATCAAGTAAAAGCTTTGTTTTGATGTTATTCTTGGAAAGTCCCTTGTGCTGGAGGACTCTAAACTTTCGCAGCACTAAGTATAAAAGGATACGGTCCTCTCTTGGAAAGTCCCTTGTGCTGGAGGACTCTAAACTTTCGTAGCACTAAGCATAAAAGGATACGGTCCTTGTTAAATCGGGCTACGGGCCTAAGTAAAACAAGTCCCTTGTGCTGGAGGACTATAAACTTCCGCAGCACCTTTGACTAAACGATTACGGATCGTACAGCCCTTGTTTTGATGAGCTTGATGTGCTTTGCCGTTGTCAGTAAGCATCCCTTGAGACTTGTGATACTTGATTGATGAATACGGTTCATCCCTTGCTTGATAAAGTTGATGTGTTTGTTTTGAAAGACTCCGGCTATATTCATGCCAAAAACCTTTATTATTAGTACCATTCACTGAGTATCCAAGCTCACCCTCTCCATATATATGTAGATGACAAGCAGGACGTCGACGACGCCTAGACTGTTTGAAAGCTTATTTGGACTCATGATTATGTCGGCTTTGTTTTGTATTTACGTCGGCAATGTCATTTATCTTTATGTCGGCGAATCTTGAAAATCATGCTTCTTGGTTTGTATTTACTGTATTTTGTATATGTCGGCTCGAGAAGCCTTTTGATCAAGATGTAACACGTATTTTGTTTTGTTGTAATTAAGTTGTAAGTTGAATGATATTGCATTTGATCTATGCACAGCTCTTATGGACCACTTGTATTTTAGATTATTGCTTCCGCGTTTGTGAGCCCCGCGTACCATACTCTGATTGTGTTAAGTTTTTGTAAGTTGGCCTTCGGTAATTACGGATTACTGGCCATCACGGCACCAAACTACTAGGGGCGGTTTGGGGTCGTGACACCAAGGCTTGTGAGAGCTCCAATCTCCCAATCTAAATTTCCTGATTTTTTGATTTAAAATAAAAAAAAATTTAGCATTTATTAACTTCTCCCAACTCCCAAGTCTTATCCTCATAATAACACTTTAATGTATTAAGAACAATCATAAAAAAAAAAATTTCTTGAAAAATTCAACACATATGAATTCTTTGAAAAGTCCCAACATATATGATTATTATTCCTCATAATAACATTTTAATGCATTAAGAACAAGCATAAAAAAATTTCTTAAAAAGTCCAACACATATGATTATTATCAAAATATTAAACTTCAATATAATATAATAAAAAAAAAAGACATTTAATTCCTTGAAAAGTCCAACACATATGATTATTATCAAAATATTAAACTTTAATATAATATAAAAAAGGAAAAAAAGAAGACATTTATAAAAAAAATTTAAAAATCACAATTCACATATATACATATGATTATTATCAAAATATTAAACTTTAATATAATATAATAATAACAAAAAAACATTTAATTCCTTGAAAAGTCCAACATATATGATTATTATTAAAATATTAAACTTTAATATAATATAAAAAAGGAAAAAAAAAAGAAGACATTTAAAAAAAAATTTAAAAATCACAATTCACATATATAGATAATTGTAAACACAATCCGTGCATAGCACGGGTGATATGCTAGTACTATATATTAAGCAAAAGGGGGTTTTTAACCCCAAGCCTTGTGGGAGCTTCAATCTCCCAATCTAAATTTCTTGATTTTTTGATTTAAAAAAAAATATATCTTAGCATTTATTAACTTCTCCCAACTCCCAAGTCTTACCCTCATAATAGCACTTTAATGCATTAAGAACAAGCATAAACAAAATTCTTTAAAATCCAACACATATGAATTCCTTGAAAAGTCCCAACACATATGATTATTATCCCTCATAATAACACTTTAATGCATTAAGAACAAGCATAAAAAAAATTTCATGAAAAGTCCAACACATATGATTATTATCAAAATATTAAATTTTAATATAATATAATACAAAAAAAAAAGACATTTAATTCTTTGAAAAGTCTAACACATATGATTATTATCAAAATATTAAACTTTAATATAATATAAAAAATGGAAAAAAGAAGACATTTAAAAAAAATTTAAAAATCACAATTTACATATATAGATAATTGTAAACACAATCCATGCATAGCACGGGTGATATGATAGTATCTATATTAAGGAAAAAGGGGTTTCTAACCTCTAAGTTTTGTGGGAGTTCCAATATCCCAATCTAAATTTCTTGATTTTTTGAATTTTTCTTTTAAAAAAACCTTAGCATTTATTAACTTCTCCCAACTCCCAAACCTTACCCTCATAATAACACTTTAATGCATTAAGAATAAGCATAAAAAAATTCCTTGAAAAAGCCAACACATATGAATTCCTTGAAAAGTCCCAACGCATATTATTATTATCCCTCATAATAACACTTCAATCCATTAAGAACAAGCATAAAAATAATTCCTTAAAAATCTCAACACATATGATTATTATCAAAATATTAAACTTCAATATAATATAAAAAAAAGACATTTAATTCCCTGAAAAGTCCAACACATATGATTATTATCAAAATATTAAACTTTAATATAATATAAAAAAGAAACAAAAAAGAAGACATTTTAAAATCACAATTCGCATACATTGATAACTAGCATATCGCCCGTGCTATGCACGAGATTAAATTTAAAAAAAAAAAACCATTCATAGTTATGTCAAACATATTTTTAAATTGTTAGCATAAAATATATGTAATTTTAAAAGAAAATATTGACATTGAATAATTAAAGTAATAAAAATAAGAATTTATTACATTTGTTCGAAATTCACTGAATAAATAAAACAAAAAATAACTAAAATCTAAATTGTTATGGGCCTTCCGTCAGCATTCCTGCATTGTCAACATAATAGTTAGTATTATAATTAATAAAAAACACATATCTTATGTATTTATAAAATGTTATAAAGTAAAAATGTTATACTTACATGTTTTTTTTCTTTTACTTTCTGAAAGATATAGACATTCTTCAGACCAATCTATATTTAAAACAAAGGTCACGTACGGTGCAAAATCTAGTTGACATGGCATTGTTGGTACATGTATGACAAATGCATAGGCATGGTCTTGGCATGATGCAATATAATCTTTAATCATTCTAACGCAATTATCCTATAAAATTTTGGAATTATAATTTTGTGTTTGAAAAAGTAAGAATAAGTTATTTATAATAAATTTTATAATTTCCTACCTTTGATCTTATATTCTTCAAATATGATAGTTGACATCGAAAAATAAACTCTGCCCGTTTATCTTGAACAGTGAGATTTATTGAACCAGTACTATCTTTGACCACAAGGTTAACATTGTATCTTATCAACTAAAAAAAAAATGACACTTGTTAAAAGAAATATTGTACCTAATAAAAAATTAAAACACTTGTTAAGTTTGAATTATTATTGTACATATTAAAAATCAAATTATAAACAAAAGGAGATCACTTCAATCATACAAATCACAGTTTTTTTAATGCTATCTAACTACAATCATATTTTTCTCATAATAAAAAAAATAACTTTTAAAAAAGAACCATTAAAATAGTAAATAAAAAGATTATTTAGAACCATTGAACAAACTACAATCATATTTTTCTTTTTGTGAGTGTTTATGTTTATCTTACTTCAATCATATTAAAAATATATAATTATAAACAAAAAAAGATAACTTCAATCATACAAATCACATTTTTTTTAATACTATCTAACTACAATCACATTTTTCTTTTAATAAAAAAAAATAAGAACCATTAAAATAGTAAATAAAAAGATTATTTAGAACCATTGAACAAACTACAATCATATTTTTCTTTTTGTGAGTGTTTATGTTTATCTTACTTCAGTCATATTAAAAATATATAATTATAAACAAAAAGAGATAACTTCAATCATACAAATCACATTTTTTTTAATACTATCTAACTACAATCACATTTTTCTTATAATAAAAAAAAATAAGAACCATTAAAATAGTAAATAAAAAGATTATTTAGAAGTATTGAACAAACTACAATCACATTTTTCTTTTTGTGAGTGTTTATGTTTATCTAACTTCAATCATATTAAAAAATCAAATTATAAACAAAATGAGATAACTTCAATCATACAAATCACATTTTTTTTAATACTATCTAACTACAATCACATTTTTCTTATAATAAAAAAAAATAAGAACCATTAAAATAGTAAATAAAATGATTATTTAGAGGTATTGAACAAACTACAATCACATTTTTCTTTTTGTGAGTGTTTATGTTTATCTAACTTCAATCATATTAAAAAAAATGAAATTATAAACAAAATGAGATAACTTCAATCATATAAATCACAATTTTTTTAATGCTATCTAAGTACAATCATATTTTTCCCATAATAAAAAAAAATAATTGAAAAAAAGAACCATTAAAATAGTAAATAAAAATATTATTTAGAGCCGTTGAACAAACTACAATCACCTTTTTCTTTTTGTGAGTTAATTTCAATCATATTAAAAAATCAAATTATAAACAAAAGGAGATAATTTCAATCATATAAATCACAATTTTTTTAATACTATCTAACTACAATCATATTTTTCTCATAATAAAAAAAATAATTGAAAAAAAGAACTATTAAAATAGTAAATAAAAATATTATTTAGAGCCGTTGAACAAACTACAATCACCTTTTTCTTTTTGTGAGTTAACTTCAATCATATTAAAAAATCAAATTATAAACAAAAGGAGCTAACTTCAATCATACAAATCACAATTTTTTTAATGCTATCTAACTACAATGACATTTTTCTCATAATAAAAAAATAATTGAAAAAAATAACCATTAAAATAGTAAATAAAAAAGATTATTTAGAACCATTGAACAAACTACAATCAGATTTTTCTTTTTGTGAGTGTTTATGTTTATCTAATTTCAATCATATTAAAAAATAAAATTATAAACAAAAGGAGATAACTTCAATCATACAAATCACAATTTTTTTAATGCTATCTAATCATCATCAATAATTAAAAAATCAATCACAAATTAAGTCAATTGATAATTAAAAAACACAATAATTTATTTTTCAAAAAACATAGTGAGTTAAAAAGATCAATTACAATTTTTTTTTTGGTCAAAATACAATCTAATCATCATCAATAATTGGTACATTATATGACCCTAATGAGTACAATCCATTTTGTTTTTCAAAAAACACAGTGAGTTAAAAATCAAATAACAAATTAAGTGAATTGATAGTTAAAAAAACACAATAATTTTTTTTCAAAAACACAGTGAGTTAAAAAAATCTATTACAATTTTTTTTTTCAAAATACAATCTAATCATTATCAATAATTGGTACTTTAAAAATCAAATCAGGAAAAAAATCAAATCAAATCACAAATATTTTTATACTATCTAATTACAATCATATTTTTTTCATAAATAATTATAAAGAAAAACCATTGAAACAATAAACAAAAAATTAAATCACATTAAAAAAAAAACTATTGAACAAATTACAATCACATCACATTTTTCCTATAATAAAATAAATAAATAAATAAAAAAAAGAACTATTGACTAACTACAATCACATTAAAAAAAAAGAACCATTGAACTAACTACAATCATATTTTTTCTTTGTGAGTGTTTATGTTTATCTAATTTCAATCATATTAAAAATAAAATTAAAATAGTAAATAAAAAGATTAAATAACATTAAAAAAAAACCATTGAACTAACTATAACAATCATATTAAAAAAAAAGAGTCATTGAACAAACTACAATCATATCACATTTTTCCCATAATAAAATAAATAAATGAAAAAAAAGAACTATTAAACTAACTACAATCACATTAAAAAAAAAAAAGAATCATTCAACTAATTATAATCACATTTTTCTCTTTGTGATGGTTTATATTTATCTAACTTCAATCATATTAAAAAATCAAAAATAAAATTAAAATAGTAAATAAAAAGATTAAATAACATTAAAAAAAATCGTTGAACTAATTACAATCACATCACATTTTTCACATAATAAAATAAATAAATAAATAAATAAACTATTAAACTAACTACAATCACATTAAAAAAAAAAAGAATCATTCAACTAATTATAATCACATTTTTCTCTTTGTGAGAGTTTATATTTATCTAACTTCATGTCACGACCCCAAACCGCCCCTAGTAGAATGGTGCCGTGATGGCCAGTAATCCGAGATTACCGAAGGCCAACTTACAAGGTTCACACACAATCAGAGTATAAAATATGGGGCTTACAAGTGCGGAAGCAATAAATATTGAATCTAAGTAGTCCATAAGAGCCGTGCATAAGTCAGATGAAATGGCATACATCTTTACAAGTCTTACAATTTAGTTACAAAGAGGAAATGAAATACAAAATACATCTTGACCAAAAGGCTTCTCAAGCCGACATATACAAAATACACATGAAATATATAGCGATCCCGGGTTTACCCTTGTTGAACAGTGATCCGGACATGTGTCTGTGGATGTTGGTAGTTGATTATTATCTTGTTTACATCCTTTTACTTCGTACTTGAGTTATAGGATGTGTTGGGCAGGTTTGTTATAGGTTGGTTGAGTTTAGAAACCAAAACTAGTTGCCTAGATTTTGACCTATCCGCTCGAGCGGGGGTGTTGGCGCTCAAGCGGGAATTGCACCCATCCAGTATTTTCTGTGCAGTGTTGGACGCTCGAGCGTGGTATTGGCCGCTCGAGCGGGGATGTGTGAGTGCCGCTCGAGCGGGGAGTTGGAAGCTCGAGCGAAGACCTGGTTCTGTAAAAGTTCTGGGAGTGTGTATCCGCCGCTCGAGCGGGATTGTTGACGCTCGAGCGGGGTGTTTGACGCTCGAGCGGGTCGACTGGGTTTAAGTTCCGTGTTTTGACTTTTCAAATCACTTTTTCACTTTCTCTTCTCTCTTCTACTTTTCCAAAAACACCATTGTTGAGCCTCTCACTCTAGAACTCTACCTTCTCTCTAGGTTTTGATCTAGTAGGAGTGATTTGCTCATCTTTGGCCTTTACAAAAAAGTTGTTGATCGTCGAGGGTTACATTTTAATCTGAAAATTTCGAGATTTGGAGCACGTTGGGTTTTGTCTTCTTCTCTCTTGGAGCTCCGAATTTGAGGTAGGGATATCCTACTCCTCTCTATGGATTTTGTCTTTAAATTTTGGTATTTTGAGATGTTGGGGTTGGTTTGGTAATTTTGCGAAAGTTTGGGGCTTTTGTGTTATTTTACAAAGGTTGGGGTTTTATTTATAATAAACCTAGATGCATGTTTGGTATAGAGGAATGGAATAAATGTTGAATCATTGATGAAAATGCGGCCCAAGGGTTGTGATGTTAATTATGGAAAATGACCTAATTACATTGATTGATTAATTGGGGTAATTAAGTGTGAGAATTGAGGAAATGAAATGGAATTGTCGAGATTGGGAATGTATGGGAAAAAAGGGGTGTAGTTGAACTATTTATGTAACGCCCTCAAAATAATAACATTAAACCCATCAAATAAGACATGTTTTTACATATAAACTAACCACATTCCTTTATTCATTAGAGTTCCATTACATAGGTATGACATGTTAACATCAAAACAAAATGCCTTACAGGCTTACAGCTTTCCAAGTTAACACTTGGTTACAAACAAGAGTACTAACTCGTTTACACATAAAGCCCTTGGCTTGAAGTTACATGTAATACATCAAAAGTAAAACGACAAAACACGTCCGCCTCTAGCCTCCCAAACTATGTTCTTGGAGGTGGCATGCTTCCTGCACCTGAAAATGATATTCCCATATAGGGTGAGCCACAGCCCAGTAGAAATACACTAAACCAACCATGAACAATGCCTAAAACATTAGCAATTGATAGATGGCCAACACTGATACAATCACATAAATCATATATTTATGTCGAACGACTTACAAGTCCCAATTACTTTTCATTTCCCCTTTTTCAACAGATAGGCATATAAGCACTACCCACATGCTCAACAGATATGTATAACAACAATATCCACATTCTCAGATAAGCAAATAAGCTATATCCACATTCTATAACAGATATGTATAACAACAATATCCACAGATAAGCATAAAAGCTATATCCACACATCACAAAGATAAGCATATAAGCTCTATCTTCACTTCTTTAGACAAGCATATGAGCTGTATCTACGGAGTTCATCCCCTATCTTCTCCCAACACTATCCGATTTAGAGGTACATCCCCTATCTTCCCCTAAACCGCGGAGTACATCCCCTTTCTCCTCCTCTACACATAACATATACAAACACATTGGTTCTATATACAATCACCCAATACATACAGTTAATGTATTCTATCAACCGTCAAATTCCATGACACAATTCATTGATTAGTTTCAGTTTGCCCAATCATCATGCATTGTCTACAACAATCACGACTATCCTCCACCGATAGCCCAAAGCAGTTATTTCTAAACAGAAAATAAATGCACAATGGATATTCAATCAACATTTCTTTTCTTCATTCTTCTCAATTAATTATCCCAATTAATTAAACAATGTAATTAGGTCAATTTCCATAATTACCATTTCAACCCTTAGGTCCCATTTTCATCAATGATTTAACATTTATTCCATTTCTCCATGCCAGACATGCATCTAGGTTTATTATGAATAAAACCCCAACTTTTGTAAAATTACACAAAAGCCCTAAACTTTCACAAAATTACCAAGCCAAGCCCAACATCTCAAAATACCAAAATTTAAAGACAAAACCCATAGAGAGGAGTAGGATATCCCTACCTCAAAATCGGAGTTCCAAAGGAGAAGACGACAAAACTCAACGTGCTCCAAAACCCAAGATTTTCAGATTAAAATGAAGCCCTCGACGATCAACAACTTTTTTGTAAAGGCCAAAGGTGAGAAAATCACTCCTACTAGATCAAAACCTAGAGAGAAGGTAGTATCTAGAGTGAGAGGCTCAACAATGGTGTTTTTGGAAAAGTAGGAGAGAGAAGAGAAAGTGAAAAAGTGATTTGAAAAGTCAAAACACGGAGCTAAAACCCAGTGGTCCGCTCGAGCGTAAAACACTCCGCTCGAGCGTAACTCACAGACATCCGCTCGAGCGCACAAACTCCCGCTCGAGCGCAAAATGCACTCTCCCAGCACTTTTACAGAACCAGGCCTTCGCTCGAGCTTCCAACTCTACGCTCGAGCGTCACTCAGACAACCCCGCTCGAGCGGCCAATCCCACGCTCGAGCGTACAACGCTGCACAGGAAAATACTGAATGGGTGTAATCTCCGCTCGAGCGCCAAAACCCCCGCTCGAGCGTACAGGCCAAAATCTGGGCAACTAGTTTTGGTTTCCAAACTCAACCAACCTGCAACAAACCTGCCCAACACATCCTATAACTCAAAATACAAAGTAAAGAGGGATGTAAACAAGATAATAAACAACTACCCTCAACCACGGACACATGTCCGGATCACTGTACAACAAGGGTAAACCCGGGATCGCTATAACCTCCCCCCCTTAAAGAATTTCGCCCCCGAAATTAAGCACAAGTTTTCAAAATAAGCTTTCCTCCATTTTAAACAATGTTACACTTGAACATTCAACAATTCGACCCATTACCGGTCACCCCATCCATTTAACAAGAGACATATCACAATATGTAAACAACATATGTATTTTCAACAGGCATCAACATTATGCATTATCTTTCCAATTTCAACAATATATTCAACATATATAGTGTCACATTCAACTTCCATATGAGGCAAGTTCCAAAACATACTTCCAATAATCAAAACATTTTCAATGTTTCACAATTTAAGACATATATAAAAGCTCTTAAGTTCAACAAAATGTAAAATTTAAATACGGGATCACACATCAACAAACAAGTCCGGATATTTCTCACGGACTCCCAACTCACGTTCCCAAGTGGCTTCCTCCACTCCGTGATGTTTCCACAAGACTTTCACCAAAGGAATGGTCTTGCCACGCAGGACCTGATCCCGCCTATCCAAGACCCGAACCGGTCTCTCCTCATACGAGGCATCCTCATCTACCTCTAAATCGGTCCAATCCAACACATGTGATGGATCTGGCTCATACTTCCGAAGCATACTCACATGAAACACGTCATGCACTCCGGACAACTGCGGTGGTAAGGCTAACCGATAAGCAACCTCACCTATCCTCTCAAGGATCTCAAAAGGACCAATAAACCGAGGGGATAACTTCCCACTCTTCCCAAACCTCATCAGACCTCGCCTAGGTGATATCTTCAGAAAGACATGATCACCTACCTCAAACGCCAAAGGCCTCCTCCTACGGCCGGCATAACTCTTTTGTCGACTCTGGGCTGTAACAAGCCTCCTACGGATAAGCTCAACTTTCTCCGTCGTCTCCCTAACCAACTCCGGACCCAACAAAGGTGCATCACCCACCTCGGCCCAACAAACTGGAGACCTACACGGTCGGCCATACAAGGCCTCAAACGGTGCCATACCGATGCTAGACTGAAAACTGTTGTTGTAGGCGAACTCTACCAATGGCAAGTGCCTCTCCCACGTCCCACTGAAATCCAGGACACAACCCCGAAGCATATCCTCGAGGATCTGAATAGTACGCTCGG
This sequence comes from Camellia sinensis, assembly GCF_055761805.1. Classification (NCBI taxonomy): domain Eukaryota; kingdom Viridiplantae; phylum Streptophyta; class Magnoliopsida; order Ericales; family Theaceae; genus Camellia; species Camellia sinensis. Next base: position 195,584,358 of record NC_138965.1, read on the forward strand.
ACTGCCCGTCAGTCTGAGGATGATAGGCCGTACTAAAGGTCAACTTAGTGCCCAAGGCACTCTGCAAACTCTGCCACAACCTAGCAGTAAAACGAGGATCTCTATCTGAGACGATCGTCACTGGGACCCCATGCAATCTCACTACGTCCCGAACATACAAGTCGGCAAGATGATCTACCGAATCTCTCACGCGCATAGGAATAAAGTGCGCCGACTTAGTCAACCGGTCTACAACCACCCAAATAGCATCACTACCCCGCTGAGTCCTCGGAAGACCCACAACGAAGTGCATAGTGATGTGCTCCCACTTCCACTCGGCAATAGGCAAGGGTTGCAACAAACCCGCTGGCCTCTGATGCTCGGCTTTCACTTGCTGGCAAGTAAGGCACTTCGATACGAAAACAGCCACATCTCTCTTCATACCCCGCCACCAAAACTGGCGACCCAAATCCTGATACATCTTAGTACCTCCCGGATGCACCGCAAGGCGCGAATGATGAAACTCTCGGAGTACTTCCTCACGGCAAGACTCCGGTACAAACAAACGGTCTCGGTATCTCACACTCAGGTCGGGATACACCGTCAAACCCTTCTCAACTGTCCCACTGGAGATCTTCTCTCGGAGGGATTCTACCTCAAGGTCACCTCTCTGTGCCTCTAACACTCTAGTTACAAGTGTAGGATGCGCAACAACAGAAAACAAGGCCGCAGCCTCAACAGATTCGCCCAGTAGCAAATCAAACTCGCCAAGTGCTCCCAACATCTCCCATTCCCAGATGGCTATACTAGCTACATCACTAATGGTCTTCCTACTAAGGGCATCGGCCACAACATTGGCCTTTCCCGGATGATAGTGCAACTCAAAATCATAATCTTCGATGAATTCCATCCACCTCCTCTGCCTCAAATTCAAGTCTCTCTGTGTAAACAGGTACTTCAAACTCTTATGATCCGAGAATACCTCGAACCTCTCACCATAAAGGTAGTGCCTCCAGATTTTCAAGGCAAAGATCACTGCTGCTAACTCTAGATCGTGTGTGGGGTAATTCTTCTCGTGTATTTTCAACTGACGTGAGCCATAAGCTACCACTTTCCCCTCCTGCATCAACACACAACCCAAACCCTCTCGTGAGGCATCACAATATACCGCATAACCCAACCCTCTCTCCGGAATAATCAACACCGGAGCGGTGGTCAATCTAACTTTCAGCTCTTGGAACGACTTTTCACAAGTCTCACTCCACACAAACTTGACTCCCTTCTGAGTCAGTCTAGTCAACGGCGACGCTAACCTGGAGAAATCTTTCACAAACCGACGGTAATACCCAGCCAATCCCAGAAAACTGCGGATCTCGAACACACTCTTAGGCTGTGCCCAATCTTGCACTGCCTCAACCTTGGATGTATCAACAGATACCCCTTCCCTGGATACCACGTGGCCTAAGAACTTGACTTCTCTCAGCCAGAACTCACACTTCCCGAACTTGGCATACAGCCTATGGGCTCTAAGTAACTCAAGCACCACTCTCAAGTGTTCCTCGTGCTCCTCTTCTGAAGGCGAATAGATAAGGATGTCGTCCACGAAGACGACCACAAATCGGTCTAAGAACTCCCGGAAAATCCGGTTCATCAAGTCCATAAAGACTGCCGGTGCATTGGTAAGCCCAAATGGCATCACCAGAAACTCGTAATGGCCATACCGCGTACGGAATGCCGTTTTCGGAATATCCTCTTCCCTGACCCTCAACTGGTGGTAACCCGATCTCAAGTCTATCTTAGAGAAACAACGGGAACCCTTCAACTGGTCAAATAAATCATCTATACGGGGCATAGGGTATTTATTCTTAACCGTAGCCCGATTCAACTTCCGGTAGTCAATACACAATCTCAAGGCACCATCTTTCTTTTTAACAAAGAGGGCCGGCGCTCCCCACGGCGAAACACTAGGGCGAACAAAGCCCTTATCGAGCAATTCCTGGAGCTGAACTTTCAACTCAACTAACTCTGCTGGAGCAAAACGGTAAGGTGCCATAGAAATCGGCGCCGTACCAGGCACTAAATCAATAGAGAACTCTATCTCTCGGTGAGGTGGCAAACTAACAAGATCTTCGGGAAAGACATCCGAATACTCACAAACCACCATTGGCAACACAATCTGGGTCTCATTACACTCACTACTCTCAAAGCTAGCAAGTAGACCACTAAGCTCACTTCGCCCTCGCAAATCATACTCCGGTGGCAAAATACTACCAACCCGGTCTCTCAAGAAATGGAACCTCTCCCCGCTCAAGGTACATAACGTGACCCTCTGGCGGTAGCAATCGATAACAGCCCGGTATGACGATAGCCAGTCCATACCCAAAATAGCATCAAAGCCCTTCATGGGCATGACAACAAACGGAAAAGGAAGCCTATAATCGGCGACCTCTATATCACATCCTCTAACACCCTGTTTCAGGATCAACTCACCACCCAAAGGCGATACCACACAAATAGGAGATGCTAACTGTGCTAACTCCAATTCCAAAACAGATGCAAATGCAGCAGATACAAAAGAATGAGATGCACCCGTGTCTATCAACACACTAGCAACCGAGTTACAAAACAGAAAAGTACCTCTCACTACTGATGGAGCCGGCACTAAATCCTGCGCGGTAACAGCATACACGCGCCCCGTAGGCCCCTGGTCTACCTGCTCACCTCTCGGAGCAAAAGACTGCTGCACAGACTGGGATGACGAAACTCCCGGATTGGCCCTCGAGGCCTGCACAGACTGAGCTGGCTGAAAACCCTGCGTCTGCCTAGAACCAGACGCTCCCGAAGTGGCACTCAACTGTGGGCAAAACCTCTTCAGGTGCCCAGGCTGTCCACACTGATAACAAGTCAAGAGCTGCCCCCTGCCCAAACTCTGACTCTGCGGTCTAGCTGAAGAAGAAGCAGCTTTCTGACCCCCACCCTTCTGCGGGCAAACTGAAACCTTGTGACCCAGCTGGCCACACTTGTAACAAGTGAATTCCCCCTGACTGCCTCTCCCCGAGCCTACACTCGGCACAGGAAAGGTCGATCTAGAGACTGCACCCTGAGACTGCTGAAGGTTAGAACCCCTCTGCCTTCTGCCATCGCTCTGACTATCCTGGCTCCTCTTGGAGCCCCTCTGTTCTTCCTCCTCCTCCTGCATCATAATCTCCATATGAGCAGCGGCATCAACTAGGTGTCTATACTCTCGGATGTAAGACCCACCAACTCTCAACTTGAGGCCCCGCCTCAACTTCCGCTCAAACTCATAGCAACGGCGTTCCTCAGACGCCACCAGTTCCGGTGCAAACCTGGACAGACTGGTAAAAGTAGCCTCAAACTCGGCCACTGACAAGCCCTGCTGTTTAAGCCGGCTAAACTGATCCCTCAGCTTCTCCCTAGCTGCTGCAAACAAAAACCTCTCCTGAAAAGCATTCAGAAACGCCTCCCAGGTACCGCCCACACGAGCCTTCTCATACTTCCACCATTGACCCGCATCTCCCTTCAGCTGGAAGGATGCCAAGGTCACTTTCAGTGCTCCGTCCTCAATGCCAAGCATCTCGAACGTCTTACTCATTTGTTCTAACCACTCATCAGCCTTCAGTGGCTCCTTCGGATCCCCGACAAACTCATCCGGATTAGACCGGAAGAACTCCCTCTTCAAGAAAGAAGGCCCTGTCTCAGCTGCCTGATTCCCAGCTCTAAGAATACCCAAAGCTCCTGCTATCTCTCTGGCCAAGGCACCCATAGCCTGCTGACCCACTGGCTCGGCCACATTGGCCTGCCCAACTCCCTCCTGCACTGCCGGAATCTCACCCGGTAACGGTACTTCCTGCCTCGCAGGTCTACCACGCCTAGCACATCTTCCTCGTCCTGACATCCTAATAAAGGTAACACAGAACGTTAGCACATTCACAAATGTGCCGAAACTAAACACTCACGTCCTAATGCATGGACAACAGTAATTCACTCCACGTAAGCACATAAACACATAAGCACTTACGAATTTCATTTCTGGATAATGATAGTCCCGAGACGTTACTAGAGTTCCGGTTAGAAACAGCATTGATCAAGTGCTTTTCCAACAAGACTCCCAGAAACTCAAGGATCCAATCAACATCCCAGAAATTAAATCCCATACCCACATAGTCACATAAGCATGTTATCACTTAAGCACATAGCATATGATACTACATCTAAGTCTCTATCAAGCGAGACAAACCCATTGTGATACTAATCACTTCCCACGTACCCAAAGTGTTCGAACCCGGTACGCTCTGATACCAAGTTGTAACGCCCTCAAAATAATAACATTAAACCCATCAAATAAGACATGCTTTTACATATAAACTAACCACATTCCTTTATTCATTAGAGTTCCATTACATAGGTATTACATGTTAACATCAAAACAAAATGCCTTACAGGCTTACAGCTTTCCAAGTTAACAATTGGTTACAAACAAGAGTACTAACTCGTTTACACATAAAGCCCTTGGCTTGAAGTTACATGTAATACATCAAAAGTAAAACGACAAAACACGTCCGCCTCTAGCCTCCCAAACTATGTTCTTGGAGGTGGCATGCTTCCTGCACCTGAAAATGATATTCCCATATAGGGTGAGCCACAGCCCAGTAGAAATACACTAAACCAACCATGAACAATGCCTAAAACATTAGCAATTGATAGATGGCCAACACTGATACAATCACATAAATCATATATTTATGTCGAACGAATTACAAGTCCCAATTACTTTTCATTTCCCCTTTTTCAACAGATAGGCATATAAGCACTACCCACATGCTCAACAGATATGTATAACAACAATATCCACATTCTCAGATAAGCAAATAAGCTATATCCACATTCTATAACAGATATGTATAACAACAATATCCACAGATAAGCATAAAAGCTATATCCACACATCACAAAGATAAGCATATAAGCTCTATCTTCACTTCTTTAGACAAGCATATGAGCTGTATCTACGGAGTTCATCCCCTATCTTCTCCCAACACTATCCGATTTAGAGGTACATCCCCTATCTTCCCCTAAACCGCGGAGTACATCCCCTTTCTCCTCCTCTACACATAACATATACAAACACATTGGTTCTATATACAATCACCCAATACATACAGTTAATGTATTCTATCAACCGTCAAATTCCATGACACAATTCATTGATTAGTTTCAGTTTGCCCAATCATCATGCATTGTCTACAACAATCACGACTATCCTCCACCGATAGCCCAAAGCAGTTATTTCTAAACAGAAAATAAATGCACAATGGATATTCAATCAACATTTCTTTTCTTCATTCTTCTCAATTAATTATCCCAATTAATTAAACAATGTAATTAGGTCAATTTCCATAATTACCATTTCAACCCTTAGGTCCCATTTTCATCAATGATTTAACATTTATTCCATTTCTCCATGCCAGACATGCATCTAGGTTTATTATGAATAAAACCCCAACTTTTGTAAAATTACACAAAAGCCCTAAACTTTCACAAAATTACCAAGCCAAGCCCAACATCTCAAAATACCAAAATTTAAAGACAAAACCCATAGAGAGGAGTAGGATATCCCTACCTCAAAATCGGAGTTCCAAAGGAGAAGACGACAAAACTCAACGTGCTCCAAAACCCAAGATTTTCAGATTAAAATGAAGCCCTCGACGATCAACAACTTTTTTGTAAAGGCCAAAGGTGAGAAAATCACTCCTACTAGATCAAAACCTAGAGAGAAGGTAGTATCTAGAGTGAGAGGCTCAACAATGGTGTTTTTGGAAAAGTAGGAGAGAGAAGAGAAAGTGAAAAAGTGATTTGAAAAGTCAAAACACGGAGCTAAAACCCAGTGGTCCGCTCGAGCGTAAAACACTCCGCTCGAGCGTAACTCACAGACATCCGCTCGAGCGCACAAACTCCCGCTCGAGCGCAAAATGCACTCTCCCAGCACTTTTACAGAACCAGGCCTTCGCTCGAGCTTCCAACTCTACGCTCGAGCGTCACTCAGACAACCCCGCTCGAGCGGCCAATCCCACGCTCGAGCGTACAACGCTGCACAGGAAAATACTGAATGGGTGTAATCTCCGCTCGAGCGCCAAAACCCCCGCTCGAGCGTACAGGCCAAAATCTGGGCAACTAGTTTTGGTTTCCAAACTCAACCAACCTGCAACAAACCTGCCCAACACATCCTATAACTCAAAATACAAAGTAAAGAGGGATGTAAACAAGATAATAAACAACTACCCTCAACCACGGACACATGTCCGGATCACTGTACAACAAGGGTAAACCCGGGATCGCTATAATTTATCACTCACCGAATTGAAATGTTGATTGAATATCCATTGTGCATTTATTTTCTGTATAGAGATAACTGCTTTGGGCTATCGGTGGAGGATAGTCGTGATTGTTGTAGACAATGCATGATGATTAGGAAAACGGAAACTAATCAATGGAATGTGTCATGGAATTTGACGGTTGATAGAATACATTAACTGTATGTATTGAGTGATTGTATATAGAACCAATGTGTTTGTATACGTTATGCGTAGAGGAGGAGATGGGGGATGTACTCCGCGGTTTAGGGGAAGATAGGGGATGTACCTCTAAACCGGATAGTGTTGGGAGAAGATAGGGGATGAACTCCGTAGATACAGCTCATATGCTTGTCTAGAGAAGTAAAGATAGAGCTTATATGCTTATCTTTGTGAAGTGTGGATACAGCTTATATGCTTATCTGTGAATGTGGGATATTGTTGTTATACCTATCTGTTGGGAATGTGGATATAGCTTATATGCTTATCTGTGAATGTGGGATATAGTTTTTATACATATCTGTTGAAATGATGATAGAGCTAACATGCTTATCTGTTGAAAAAGGGAAAATGAAAAGTAACTTAGACTCATAAGTCGTATGACATAAATATGTGATTTATGTGAATGTATCAGTGTTGGCCATCTATCAATTGCTAATCTTTTAGTCATTGTTCATGGTTGGTTTAGTGTATTTCTACTGGGCCGTGGCTCACCCTATATGGGAATATCATTTTCAGGTACAGGTAGCATGCCACCTCCAAGGACATAGCTTGGTAGGCTAGAGGCGGACATACTTTTGTCGTTTTATTTTTGATGTGTTATATGTAAATTCAAGCCAAGGGCTAAATATGTAAATGAGTTAGTACTCTTTTGTTGTAACCAAGTGTTAACTTGGAAAGCTGTAAGCCCGTAGGGCATTTTGCTTTTGTTGTTAACATGTAATACTTTTGTAATGAAACTCTGATGAATGTAAGGTTGTGGGACTTTTATATATCAATGCATATTTATTTGATGGGTTTAATGTAGTTATTTTGAGGGCGTTACAAAATATAAGCTAAGAAACATGATCTTCAAGATGTCACAAAATGCGAATCCAAAACACGTCGGCAATGCACCCAAAAACATATCGGCAACACATCTAGGCCTCAATGCCTTCCTGCTCATCACCTACATATATATATAGAGAGGGTGAGCTTGGATACTCAGTGAATGATATTAGAAATAAAGGTTTTGCATGATTGATATCCGAGATCTCTTCCGAAACAATACATAGCACAACTTTACAAATCAAGGGGAGAGTCAAGTTCGTTTGTCAATCTTTCAAGTTCCTTGGATGTTAATAACATCTACATAATACATGGGGTAATGACATTCCAAGACAAGGGTGCAGTTGCATTATAGTCCCCTCGCACTAAGGACTTTCAAGACAAGGGTGCAGTTGCATTATAGTCCCCTGGCACTAAGGACTTTCAGGACAAGGGTGCAGTTGCATTATAGTCCCCTGGCACTAAGGACTTTCAAGACAAGTCATCAAAACAAGATAGTGCTTGATGTACAAATAAGGATAATCATTCATGCTAAATCAAATACTTTTCAAAACAAAGCAAAGCAAAGCTTGTCAAAACGTATAACATAACTTTATTAAAAATACCACTCACTTAGTTTCTTCAAACGTCGGGGTCGAGACAAGCCCATGTCCTATAAACACATGGCAACGCCTATTGAATGCACTTTCAAACAAGCTTCATATGTACACAAATGATCTCGGAAGAAAAACATGCTGGGCACCAACCAGGTCTAGGCCGAGGTTCCACACCTCCTCGCCGAGGTGTGTTCCCGAGGGCCACATTCAAAGGGATGAAGTCGGGAAAATCTGGGTTTCCCTTCCTTGAATAATAAGATGAACATGGATATGAGGAAGATGAATGCAAGGATCGTGATTTGCTATTACAAAATCTGAGATTTCCTGCTATGAGTTCAAAAACATGGACCTGGGGACCATATTCAAGGATCTAGTGAGAACAAACACAAAAACACGATACTTAATGCAAACTTTCAGATCGAACAAGACTTTTCTTTTATGAATACATGAACACCATTTTCTCTTTCTAAAACCAACTTTAAATCGATGCATGGCATGCAAAACGGATTCCATCATGCAATGCAGCTAGATGATCAATAAGAATGACAAGAGTAGATCAAGAATCTAACCTCAATACGCGAATCTAATGGTTTGATCTCTAGAAATCGAGCTCGAAACTCACTCTCTCACTCTAAACTTCTTCTTCTTCTCCTAGAGCTTCTCTCTCCTCACAAACAAAGACATATAGCGAATGATACATTTCTAAACCCGCTGGCTGACTTAACCCTCTACAGAGGCACGTGGCAGCGGCTGGTTGGCGCTACACAGAAAAGTGGCTGAGTGACAAGACAAAACCATGACAAGGTGTGTTCAACAAGCAAGACGGTATGGGCACTTTGGCGAGTAATGATCTCGGCTAAGAGCAAGGCATCGGCAAGTAGGGAACAATGACCTCGGCTAGGAAGGACAACACTTGACTAAGCTGTGCCACACCTTGGCCTAGATGTGCCACACCTTGGCCTGGATGTGCCACACCTCGGTCTAGGTCATGCCTCTCCGAGACGAGATCACTTTGGTGCAAGGGTAACATCTCGGCCTAGATGATACACATCTCGGCCTAGATAATGACATCTCGGCCAAAATGCCAGGACGAAGGTAGAGGTCAACCAAAGTGGTTCCAAGGTGGTCCTAGGCTTAGGATGACCTCGGCTCGAAATAACCTAGGCTTAACATGACTTAGGCTTGAGACGGCAAGGAAGGAACAAAGCATGCACATAACACTTAGGCAAAACAAGACAAGATTCATGAATGTAAACTTGACAAGACAAGGTTATGCAAGTGCACATGAACATGACTAAGACATGAATGTGGGTTATTACACTTCAATCATATTAAAAGATCAAATTATAATTTTTTATTCGCTAGACAAATCACAAATATTTTTATGCGCTATCTAACTACAATATTAAAACAGTAAACAAAAGGAAAAGTCAAGAACGTGAAAATAAAAAGAAGACTTACTGTTTGCATACGTGGTCACTGAAGTTGAAAGTGTAGATGTGAGAAGTCAAGAAGAAGAAAACAAAAATGAGACTCACTGTTTGCAATAGGTATGTGAAAAGTTAAAAAGAGTGTGTGTATTGGAGAAGTTAAAAAGACTTGGAAGAATTTAATAAGTACTAAGTTTTTTTTTTCCCAAAAAAAATTTAAAAAATTAAGAAATTAAGGTTCATATATTAGAACTCCTACAAAACTTGTGGGTTAGAGATAGATATAAATAAATAGATAGATATAGATATTTATAATTGTTTTAATTTTTTTTTAATATACAAATTATTTGTTTTGGAAAAGGTACTGCAGTAATTATGAGAGAAGTCAAAAAGTCTTGTTAGTTGAAAGAAATTAATAAATGCTGAGGTTAATTTTTTTTTAAAAAAAAACAAAAAATTAGAAAATTAGGATTGGCATATTGAAGCTCCCACAGGCCTTGGGGGTTAAAAACTCTCTTTTACTTAATATATAGTATAGATAATATAATATATATATATATATATATAGATTATAAGATGAGATAAATAAATTGTTATTTTATTGTAATGGAGATCTTATAAAAAAAAAAAAGTGTAGACATGAATGCCTTCCTATTTTTATTATATTATATTAAAGGAATTAAATGTCTTTTTTTTATTATAGTCCAACACATGAATGACTTTTCAAGGAATTAAATGTCTTTTTTTTATTATATTATATTAAAGTTTAATATTTTGATAATAATCATATGTGTTGGACTTTTTAAGAAATTTTTTTTATGTTTGTTCTTAATGCATTAAAGTGTTATTATGAGGGATAATAACATATGTGTTGGGACTTTTCAAGAAATTCATATGTGTTGGATTTCAAAGAATTTTTTTTATGCTTGTTTTTAATGCATTAAAGTGTTATTATGAGGGTAAGACTTGGGAGTTGAGAGATGTTAATAAATGCTAAGATTCTTTTTTTTTTTAAATATAAAAATCAGGAAATTTAGATTGGGAGATTGGAGCTCCCACAAGGCTTGGGATTAAAAACCCCTTTTTGCTTAATATATAATATAGACTAGCATATCACCCGTGCTATGCACGGGTTGTGTTTCACCACTTTGTCTTTTTTTTTTCTTTTTTTTATACTATATTAAAATTTCATATTTTGATACTAATCATATGTGTTGGACTTTTTAAGGAATTTTTTTCATTCTTGTTCTTAATGCATTAAAATCTTATTATGAGGGATAATAATCATGTATTGAATTTTTTAAGGAATTCATATGTACTTCACAATTATTTTTATATATGTGAATTGTGATTTTTAAATGTCTTTTTTTATATATATTATATTAAAGTGTAATATTTTGATAATAATCATATGTGTTGGACTTTCAAGAAATTCCTATGTGTTGGATTTTTTAAGGAATTTTTTTTTTATGATTGTTCTTAATGTATTAAAGTGTTATTATGAGGGATAATAATCGTGTGTATTGGGACTTTTCAAGGAATTCATATATGTTGGACTTTTCAAAGAATTTTTTTTATACTTGGGGGTTGGGAGAAGTTAATTAATGCTAAGTTTTTTTTAAAAAATAAAAAATCAGGAAATTTAGATTGGGATATTGGAGCTCCCACAAGACTTGGGGGGTTAGAAACCCCATTTTTCTTAATATATATAGATAGATAGATAGATAGATAGATCTTTTTATTTTTATTTTTATTTTTATTTTTGTGTGGTTTCTATTCGAGTATTTTTTTTCAATTTATTTAAGATGGAGTTGTGGGTATCTTTTTTTTTTTAAATTTAATTTATCTGTGGTTTCCATTTGTTTTTAATTATTATTATTTAGGTAAGTTGTGATGTGAGTTAGATATGTGATAGACATGTGAGTTTTATTGATTTAAAGTTTATTTAAATAAACTTAAAAAAAAATTAGTTTTTTAGTTTTTTTTGTTATGTTATAATATAATATATAAAATATAGGTAGATATCTACAACTTTAATAAAAAATATTATTTATTTTTTGGGGAAGAGAAAAAGAATGCAAGTTTTAATATTTTTTTTTGAAAATTTGTGAGAGAGATTAGAAGAGAGAGATTATGAAATATATTTGTTATTAAATAAATAAATCAGTCAATAGTTTTTTTTAATCTATTTTGTAAATTAAAAATCAATAATTTTGGAAAATTGATTAATTTTTTCCATTAAGCGATTTAAAATTTTGATAGATATACAAAAAAAAAAAATACATAATTATATTATTAAATCATAATTCAAATTTAGATGCTATATCTTTTTTTTTTTTTTTTGTGTAACCATAGTGTATGGAAGAAATTGAAAAGGGTGTTGCAATAATTTTGAGAAAAGCCAAAAGGGATTGTGGGATGAGAGAAGTCAATAAATGCTGAGGTTGGGTTGGGAGAAGTCAATAAATGCTGAGTTTTTTTTTTTTAAATCAAAAAATTAATTATTATTATTTAGGTAAGTTATGATGTGAGTTAGACCATCCCCAACCCTTCACCAAACCTAGCATCAAAATTGAAATTTGGTGAAAAAAGCACTGTTTGGAACTCTAACGGTTTTACCAAATTTATATCAAATCGAGAATTCACCAAACGTTTCACCAAAAGGAGGACAGGCTCCGCATTTCACCAAAACACTGTGCATGACCGTTGGGGTAGACCAACCGGTCGACCACCAAAAGGTTCAAACAGTTCCAAAAAAAGTTCAAACAGTTGAAAAAAAAAAAAATTTTGTCTTACTGGTTGACCAGCCGGTCGACCACTAAAAGGTTCAAACAGTTCCAAAAAAAAATCAAAAAAAAAAAATAATTTTGGCTTAACCGGTCGACCACCTTGTCGACCGGCCGGTCGACCAATCGGTTATCCCAGCACAGATTTGATGAAAATTTGATGAAAATCAACCGTTAGAGCACTCGGTATCATATTGAGGAAAAAGTCATTTTTTTACTCAGATTTGATGAAAATTTTGGTTCAGGGTCGGAGATGCTCTTAGATATGTGATAGACATGTGAGTTTTATTGATTTAAAGTTTATTTAGATAAACTTAAAAAAAAAAATTAGTTTTTTAGTTTTTTTTGTTATTTTATAATATAATATATAAAATATAGGTAGATATCTACAACTTTAATAAAAAAATATTATCTGATTTTTTGGGAAAGAGAAAAAGAATGCAAGTTTTAATATTTTTTTTTGAAAATTTGTGAGAGAGATTAGGAGGGAGAGATTATGAAATATTTTTATTATTAAATAAATAAATCAGTCAATAGTTTTTTTAATCTATTTTGTAAATTAAAAATCAATAATTTTGGAAAATTGATTAATTTTTCCCATTAAGTGATTTAAAATTTTGATAGATATACATAAAAAAAAATACATAATTATATTATTAAATCATAATTCAAATTTAGATATTATATCTTTTTGAGATTCATAGCTAAATTCTTATTTTTATTTTTATTTTTGTGTGTAACCATAGTGTATGGGAGAAATTGAAAAGGGTGTTGCAATAATTATGAGAGAAGTCAAAAGGGATTGTGGGTTGGAAGAAGTCAATAAATGTTGAGGTTGGGTTGGGAGAAGTCAATAAATGCTGAGGTTTTTTTTTAAATAAAAAAATTAGAAAATTAGGATTAGGAGATTGGAACTCCCACAGGCCTTGGGGTTAAAAACCCCTTTTTGCTTAATATATAGTATAGACTAGCATATCACCCGTGCTATGCACGGATAAGCAAAAGGGGGTTTTTAACCCCAAGCATTGTGGGAGCTCCAATCTCCCAATCTAAATTTTCTGATTTTTTGATTTAAAAAAAATAAAATCTTAGCATTTATTAACTTCTCAAAACGTCCAAGTCTTACCCTCATAATAACACTTTAATGCATTAAGAACAAACATAAAAAGAATTCTTTGAAATCCAACACATATGAATTCCTTGAAAAGTCCCAACACATATGATTATTATCCCTCATAATAATACTTTAATGCATTAAAAATAAGTATAAAAAAAATTCCTTAAAAAGTCCAACACATATAATTATTATCAAAATATTAAACTTTAATATAACATAATAAAAAAGAAAAGGCATTTAATTCCTTAAAAAATCCAACACATATGATTATTATCAAAATATTAAACTTTAATATAATATAAAAAAGGAAAAAAGAAGACATTTAAAATAATAAAAAAACATTTAAAAATCAAAATTCACATATATAGATAATTGTAAACACAATCCGTGCATAGCACGAGTGATATGCTATCTATCTATACTATATATTAAGCAAAAGGGGATTTTTAACTTCCAAGGCCTGTGGGAGCTTCAATATGCCAATCCTAATTTTCTAATTTTTTGTTTTAAAAAAAAATATTAACCTCAGTATTTATTAACTTCTGTCAACCCATAAGACTTTTTGACTTCTCTCATTATAACGATCCCGGTTTTCTTTTTACTGTTCTGTTGCATTCCGGACTCGGTTCCGTGGAGTTGGTAGTTGTGTCTGCCTTGTTGTCGTCCTTTAATTCCATTTGATTGAGTTTTAGGATGTGTTGGGCATGTTTCGAGCAGGTGGGTTGAGCCTTGGTCTAATTTCTTGTTGCCAGGTTTTTAGTCTTTCCGCTCGAGCGAGTCGTCTAGCGCTCGAGCGGAGATTGCACACTCCTAGTTTTTTTCATTGTCTGTAAAACTCCTGTAGGTGTGATTTCTACGCTCGAGCGGATTTCCTGCGCTCGAGCGGGTCGCGCTCGAGCGGGCTTGTTGCCGCTCGAGCGGGTAGTACTTTTTTTGGTGTAAGTTCTGGGAGGGGGAAATCTACGCTCAAGCGAACTGGTTTTCGCGCTCAAGCGGATGTACTTTAATCTTGTGTCTTGGCGCTCGAGCGGTCCTTCTTGCGCTCGAGCGGACCTAGTTTTTGTTCTTGACGCTCGAGCGTTGTGTTTTCCGCTCAAGCGGGAATGTTAGTTTTAAATCACTTTCTCTCATTCTCTCTCTCTCTTACTTTTTCGAAAAGGCCATTAGAGAGCACCTCACTCTAAAACTCAAACTTCTCTCTAAGTATTGATCTAGTAGGAGTTGTTTCCTCACCTTTGGTGTAGAGACCCTAATTTTTGGTAATTACACTTGATACCCTAAGCCTTAGGTTAATTACATTTTAATCCCAAAATTTTTTAAAATTTTACAAAATGGTCCAAGAAAGAATAATTTTTCTGTATGTTATAATTAAATCATAGAATGCCATTTTTATATTTGGAAATACCCTAACACTTGGCTTTTATTTATGTACCTCCTGGTTTCTAAATTAATTCATCAATTTTATTTTTATCCTAATTGAATATTTATTAGTTCTTTGAATTTTTATTATTTTCTTTGAACCTTTATTATTTAATTGAGAAAATAAATATCTTTAAATAAATAGCTACACATATCTTTAAATAAATAGTTTTATTATTTATTTATACTTATTTGAGCAATGGAAAAATATCTAGATTTTTATGCTTTTTCTTAGTCATTAAGCTAGCCCTATTTCATGGCTTATAAATTGAGAACTTTGTCTCAATTTTCACCCCACATTTTCAAAAGCCTAGGGAGAGGGTGAGAGGGTGAAAGTGTGATCAAAGGAAGTAGAGAAGAAGAAAAAAAAAAGGGGTGACTCTCAAAAAGGAAAAAGGTAAGAACATACCCCTCATTTGTCTTCTCCAATTCTTTCACCATCTCCTTCTATTGTCTAATATGCCTCTTGTGTTGCAAATTAATGGTAAATAGGGTTTTTGGTGTATATTGAAGTGTGGGTATGATCAATTGCCATTGTCTTACAAATTTGTGAAATTAGGCACTGCTGCAACTTCCCTAATTTAAAATAAACATCAAATCTATTTAATTCTCAAATGTGAATTTATGGTAGGATATTTTGGTGTGTTTAGAGCTTGTAAAAATTTTATTAGCTCCTAATTGTTTGTTTTAGGGGCGTGGATAAATTGTCGAAAAATCTGGTCCTGAATCTCTGAAAAACAGTCCACTTTTAGCAATTTTATAAAATTCTAGAAAAATCACCTCATGTTGGTTCTTCTATCAAAATTTAGAAATCTGAGTCCTCTTTCCAAAAGATTTTATTTGAGTGAAAACCATCGGGTAGATTGAGAGAAAAGTTAGTTTCCCCAAAGGGTGACAAATCTGGATAGGTTTTCGAATATAGTTTGTAGATGAAATTGTGGAGGTGCTGTGCAACTTCTGAAAATTGGAACTGAAACTAGACAGATTGAATATTGTTTCTATCCAATTTCAGCCCCTAATTTGACCTATAAGTTTTTTTACCAAAGCATTCTTGTTAGCCCTGTAGAACCGAACAGTGCTGGGAATGGTGTTTTGTTGTGTTGTTTGTCTCTAAGTATTTTAAAGCATGCCTAATGTTATTTTCTTGCCTTACCATACCTATGTATGATTATCATGGGCTACATTTCATTTCTTATGTTTGTCTCATGCTCTTTTATATTACCGAATTACCGAATGTGACTAGCTTGCTTGGCAAAAGATCTAATAAATGGGAAATGGAAAGGGGTTGGTAGTGGATGACGTTCACCCTTGTGCTTCAGGATGATTTATGTATTGAACATGTGAATGGAATTAAAACCAAATGAGTTAAGTCTTGCGCAAGCGGTCTAAACGAGCCCCTAGGTTGACATGGATGTATTCAGACTCTATGCGGTGGTTTCAGGGTGTAAGCGAGCCCTTTGGTATGATATGTGCAGGGCGTAAGCGAGCCCTTTGGTATGATATGTGCAGGGTGTAAGAGAGCCCTAGGCACGATTTGGTATGGTATGTGCAGGGTGTAAGCGAGCCCTAGGCACAATTTGGGTGTAAGCGAGCCCACTTGTTTGGCCGTCCCTTTTGAGGTCCATCATTGTCACTAACCGGTAAATAACCAGGAGATGGGCATAGGTGGTAAGGTCTGCAAAGCAGCAAAAGGGGGAGTCTAAGTAATCCGGTGTTCAGCCTTGTGGTTGGGTAGAAGGATCTCTTTGGGGGATCCTAGATGTCTAGGCAAACTCCTAATTCATAGAACCTTGTTGTACTTTTGCATGTTATGTTACCCAATTTGTCCTATGTATGGTTGATTGGTTGATAGAAGATATGGGGATGTGTGTGTTTTTACTGGGCATTCCAAGCTCATGGCGTGTCATGCCAGGTGGTGAAACAGTTATAATGGTGAAAGTTATTGCGAAGGAAAATACGATGAAGTGTTGGAGCGGTGGTTCATTTGAAGACTTAGACTAGTTGTTTTTGTTTTCAATGTTTTGTAATCCTGTAATGGAAAATAAACGAATGATCCGTGATACTAACTCTGGTTATATATGTATGTTAAGATGTTTTGGTTATCTATCCTATTTGTGTGGTAATATTGTACTTATTTAACGGCCTGGAAGTTGGGGCGCTACATTTGGCCTTTGTAAAAGTTGGGTTGATCGTCGAAGGCTACATTTGGATCCGAGAAACTTGTGATTTGGAGCAACATCGTTTTCGTTATCTTCTTCTTTGGGTGTCATCTTTTGAGGTAGGGATTCCTACTCACTATTATGGTCTTTGACATAGATTTTTGGTTGTTTTGATAAAGTGTTGAAGTTGGGTAATTTTAGGACTTAGGGTTTCAAAATGTTAAAAGATGATTTTGTTATTTTGATTCTAAAATGTGTATTGTGGGTTTCAAAATAATGACATCATTGTTGGTTGTTAATATATAGACCATTGGGTCAATATTGAGAAATGGGGTAGAAAACCCTAATTGATAGTATAAATTAATTGGTATGATTAATTTGGGAAAATTGTGGTTATATGGAATTGAGTTGGAAATAATGAAATTGGTTCATTATATAGTAGAATAGTGGAGTTAGATTTATTAATCGCTCACTTTTGAAAACATTGATATTTTATCTGTTGGAGCTTTTATTATCTGTTTAGAAATAATTGCTTGGGCTACCGGTAGAGGGTAGTTTTGATTGTTGTAGACAATGCATGATGATTAGGCAAACTAAAACTAATCAATTGGATATGTCATAGAGTATGACGGTTGATAGAATACATTAACGTTATGTATTGATTGATTGTGTATATGACCTATGTGTATATACGTTGTGTGTGTGGGAGGAGATAGGAGATGTACTCCACGGTTTAGGGGAAGATAGGGGATGGACCTCTAAACCGGATGTTGTTTGGGAGGAGATAGGGGATGGACTCCACTGATACAGCTCATATGCTTGTCAGTTAACGTGTTAATACAGCTTATATGCTTATCTATGGAAGTGTTGATACAGCTCACATGCTTATCTTTGGAAGTGTTGATATAGCTAATATGCATATCTGTTGAAATGTGGATACAGCTTGTATGCTTATCTGTTGAGATGTTGATACAACTAGTATGTTTATCTATTGTAAAATGGGAAACGTTTAATATGAGTCACTGTCTCATATAAGTGGTTGGCCAGGTTCTGAGCCGTTGATGTAAATTGTGAAATTGATAAGAAATGGAAACTGAAATGAAACATGAACATAGTGGTCATGAAATGGAAATGGGTTATGAATTGATTTATGGAAATTGAACATTTATCAATTGCTAATGTCTTAGTTATTGCTCATACTGTGTTTAGCATATTTCTATTGGGCGTTGGCTCACCCTATATGGGACATTATTTTCAGGTACAGGTAGTATGCCACCTCCAAGGACATAGCTTGGATGATGATGAGAGTTGAAGACTCTTTTTTGTTTATTTTGTTTGTATTACATGTATATCAAGCCAAGGGCTTATTTTGTATTGAGTTAGTACTCTTCTTTTGTGTAACCAGGTGTTGACTTGGAAAGCTGTAAGCCCATAGGGCATTTGCTTTTGTTGTTAACATGTAATACTGTTGTAAGAAGTACTCTGATGAATAGAAATGATTGGTTTCTTTTATATCAATGCATGTCTAAAGTGATGGGTTTTATGTATTTTTTTGAGGGTGTTACACTCATAATTATTGTAGCATCTTTTCCAAAACAAATAATTTGTATATTAAAAAAATTTAAAACAAATATAAATATCTATGTCTATACCTATCTATTTATTTATATCTATCTCTAACCCACAAGTTTTGTGGGAGTTCCGATATCTGAACCTTAATTTCTTAATTTTTTTATTTTTTTTGAAAAAAAAAACTTAGCACTTATTAAATTCTTCCAAGTCTTTTTAACTTCTCCAATACACACACTCTTTTTAACTTTTCACATACCTATTGCAAACAGTGAGTCTCCTTTTTGTTTTTTCCTTCTTAACTTCTCACTTCTACACTTTCAACTTTAGTGACCACGTATGCAAACAGTAAGTCTTCTTTTTGTTTTCTCCTTCTTGACTTTTCCTTTTGTTTACTGTTTTAATATTGTAGTTAGATAGTGCATAAAAATATTTGTGATTTGTCTAACGAATAAAAAATTATAATTTATTTTTTTAATATGATTGAAGTTAGATAAATATAAACCCTCACAAAGAAAAAAATGTGATTATAATTAGTTGAACGATTCTTTTTTTTTTTTTTTTAAATGTGATTGTAGTTAGTTTAATAGTTCTTTTTTTTTCATTTACTTATTTTATTTTGGGAAAAATGTGATGTGATTGTAGTTTGTTTAATGGCTCTTTTTTTAAATATGATTGTTGTGGCAGAGGAGATGGATGGAGTATATGTTCACACAGAGAGACTTGAATTTGAGGCAGAGGAGATGGATGGAGTTCATCGAGGACTATGATTTTGAGTTGCACTATCATCCGGGAAAGGCCAATGTTGTGGCCGATGCCCTTAGTAGGAAATCCATTAGTGATGTAGCTTGTATTGCCATCCGAGAATGGGAGATGTTGGGAGCACTTGGCGAGTTTGATTTGCTACTGGGCGAATCTGTTGGGGCTGCGGCCTTGTTTTCCGTTGTCGCGCAGCCTACACTTGTGACTAGAGTGTTAGAGGCACAGAGAGGTGACCTTGAGGTAGAGTCCCTCCGAGAGAGGATCTCCAGTGGGAAGGTTGAGAAGGGTTTGACAGTGTATCCCGACCTGAGTGTGAAATACCGAGACCGTTTGTTTGTGCCGGAGTCTTGCCGAGAGGAAGTACTCCGAGAGTTTCACCATTCACGTCTTGCGGTGCATCCGGGAGGCACTAAGATGTATCGGGATTTGGGTCGCCAGTTTTGGTGGTGGGGTATGAAGAGAGATGTGGCTGTTTTCGTATCGAAGTGCCTTACTTTCCAGCAAGTGAAGGCCGAGCATCAGAGGCCAGCGGGTTTGTTGCAACCCTTGCCTATTGCCAAGTGGAATTGGGAGCATGTCACTATGGACGTCGTTGTAGGTCTTCCGAGGACTCAGCGGGGTAGTGATGCTATTTGGGTGGTTGTAGACCAATTGACTAAGTCGGTGCACTTCATTCCTATGCGCGTGAGAGATTCGGTAGATCATCTTGCCGACTTGTATATTCGGGACATAGTGAGATTGCATGGGGTCCCAGTGACGATCGTCTCAGATAGAGATCCTCGTTTTACTGCTAGGTTGTGGCAGAGTTTGCAGAGTGCCTTGGGCACTAAGTTGACCTTCAGTACGGCTTATCACCCTCAGACTGACGGGCAGTCCGAGCGTACTATTCAGATCCTTGAGGATATGCTTCGAGGTTGTGTCCTTGACTTTTGTGGGACGTGGGAGAGGCACTTACCATTGGTGGAGTTTGCCTACAACAACAGTTTTCAGTCTAGTATCGGTATGGCACCGTTTGAGGCCTTGTATGGCCGACCGTGTAGGTCTCCAGTTTGTTGGGCCGAGGTGGGTGATACACCTTTGTTGGGCCCGGAGTTGGTGAGAGAAACGACGGAGAAAGTTGAGCTTATCCGTAGGAGGCTTGTTACAGCCCAGAGTCGTCAGAAATCTTATGCTGACCGTAGGAGGAGGCCTTTGGCGTTTGAGATAGGTGATCATGTCTTTCTAAAGATATCACCTAGGCGAGGTTTGATAAGGTTTGGGAAGAGTGGGAAGTTATCCCCTCGGTTTATTGGTCCTTTTGAGATCCTTGAGAGGATCGGCGAGGTTGCTTATCGGTTAGCTTTACCGCCGCAGTTATCCGGAGTTCATGATGTGTTTCATGTGAGTATGCTTCGGAAGTATGAGCCAGATCCATCCCATGTATTGGATTGGACCGATTTAGAGGTAGACGAGGATGCCTCGTATGAGGAGAGACCGGTTCGAGTCTTGGATAAGCGGGATCAGGTCCTGCGTAGCAAGACCATTCCTTTGGTGAAAGTCTTGTGGAAACATCACGGAGTGGAGGAGGCCACTTGGGAACGTGAGTTGGAAGTCCGTGAGAAATATCCGGACTTGTTTGTTGATATGTAATCTTGTATTTAGATTTTGAACTATTGTTGAACTTAAGAGCTTTTTTTTATATGTCTTAAGTTGTGAAACATTGAAAATGTTTTGGTTTATTGGAAGTATGTTTTGGAACTTGCCTCATATGGAAGTTGAATGTAACATTATATATGTTGATTATATTGTTGAAATTGGAAAGGAAATGCGTAATGTTGATGCATGTTGAAAGTACATATGTTGTTTACATATTGTGAAATGCCCCTTGTTAAAGGGATGGGATGACCGGTAATGGGTCGAATTGTTAAATGTTAAATTGTAACATTGCTTAAAATGGAGGAAAAACCTGTTTTTGAAAACTTGTGCTTAATTTCGGGGACGAAATTCTTTAAGGAGGGGAGGTTATAGCGATCCCGGGTTTACCCTTGTTGTACAGTGATCCGGACATGTGTCCGTGGATGTTGTTAGTTGTTTATTATCTTGTTTACATCCTTTTCACTTTGTATTTGAGTTTTGGGATGTGTTGGGCAGGTTTGTTACAGGTTGGTTGAGTTTAGAAACCAAAACTAGTTGCCCAGATTTTGACCTGTCCGCTCGAGCGGGGGTTTTGGCGCTCGAGCGGGAATTGCACCCATCCAGTATTTCCTGTGCAGAGTTGGACGCTCGAGCGTGGTATTGGCCGCTTGAGCGGGATTGTGTGAGTGACGCTCGAGCGGGGAGTTGGAAGCTTAAGTGGAGACCTGGTTCTGTAAAAGTTCTGGGAGTGTGCATCCGACGCTCGAGCGGGATGGTTGACGCTCGAGCGGGAGTCTGTGAGTGACGCTCGAGCGGGGTGTTTGACGCTCGAGCGGGGCGACTGGGTTTAAGTTCCGAGTTTTGACTTTTCAAATCACTTTTTCACTTTCTCTTTTCTCTCCTACTTTTCCAAAAACACCATTGTTGAGCCTCTCACTCTAGAACTCTACCTTCTCTCTAGGTTTTGATCTAGTAGGAGTGATTTGCTCATCTTTGGCCTTTACAAAAAGGTTGTTGATCGTCGAGGGCTACATTTTAATCTGAAAATTTCGGGATTTGGAGCACGTTGGGTTTTGTCATCTTCTCCATTGGAGCTCCGAATTTGAGGTAGGGACATCCTACTCCTCTCTATGGATTTTGTCCTTAAATTTTAGTATTTTGAGATGTTGGGGTTGGTTTGGTAATTTTGTGAGAGTTTGGGGCTTTTGTGTTATTTTTACAAAAGTTCGGGTTTTATTTATAATAAACCTAGATGTATGTTTGGCATAGAGAAATGGAAATTAATGTTGAATCATTGATGAAAATGGGACCTAAGGGTTGAAATGTTAATTATGGAAAGTGACCTAATTACATTGTTTGATTAATTGGGATAATTAATTGTGAGAAATGAGGAAATGAAGTGGAATTGTTGAGATTGGGAATGTATGGGGTTAAAGGGTGTAGTTGGATTGTTTATCGCTCACCTAATTGAACTGTTGATTATATATCCATGGTGGCATTTATTTTCTGTATAGAAATAACTGCTTTGAGCTATCGGTGGAGGATAGTCGTGATTGTTGTAGACAATGCATGATGATTAGGCAAACTGTAACTAATCACTGGAATGTGTCATTGAGATTGACGATTGAAAGAATACATTAAATTTATGTATTGTGTGATGATGTGTATAATTGTTGTTTATATGCATTGTGTTGTGTTGGAGGAGATAGGGGATGTACTCCACGGTTTAGGGGAAGATAGGGGATGGACCTCTAAACCGGATGTGTTGGGAGGAGATAGGGGATGGACTCCATAGATAGAGCTCATATGCTTGTCATTGGAAGTGTGATAGTGCTCATATGCATATCTGTGGAAGTGATGATATAGCTTGTATGCTTATCTGTTGTTGTGTGATATAGCTAGTATGCTTATCTAATATGAAATGGGAGGTGTTTAATATGAGTCATTGTCTCATATGAGTTATTTGGCCAGGTTCTGGGCCATAGTTGCAAATTGAGAATTGAAAGAAATTGGAAAATGAGTTGTAATATGGACTTGTATGTGATGAAAATGTAAAGTGTGATAAGGGAAAGTATCAGTGTTGACCATCTATCAACTGCTAATCTTTTAGTCATTGTTCATATTTGGTTTAGTATGTTTCTACTGGGCTGTGGCTCACCCTATATGGGAATATCTTTTTCAGGTACAGGTAGCATGCCACCTCCAAGGACGTAGCTTGGGAGGCTAGAGGCGGACACACCTTGTCGTTTTATTTTTGATGTATTACATGTAAATTCAAGCCAAGGGCTTAATGTGTAAATGAGTTAGTACTCTTTTGTTGTAACCAAGTGTTAACTTGGAAAACTGTAAACCTTTAGGGCATTTGCTTTTGTCGTTAACATGTAATACTTTTTGTAATGAAATTCTGATAAATGAAAGAAAGTGGAACTTTTACATATCAATGTATGTCTTTATTGGTGGGTTTAATGTTGTTATTTTTGAGGGCGTGACAAAATCCAACACATATGATTATTGTCAAAATATTAAATTTTAATATAATATATGATTATTATCAAAATATTAAACTTTAATATAATATAATAAAAAAAAAGAAGATATTTAATTCATTGAAAAGTCCAACACATATGATTATTATCAAAATATTAAACTTTAATATAATATAATAAAAAAAAGAAGACATTTAATTCCTTGAAAAGTCTAACACATATGATTATTATCAAAATATTAAACTTTAATATAATATAAAAAAGGAAAAAAAGAAGATATTTAAAAAAATATATTTAAAAATCGCAATTCACATATATAGATAATTATAAATATATTAAGAAAAATGGAGTTTCTAAACCCCAAGTCTTGTGGAAGCTCCAATCTCTCAATCTTAATTTTTTAAATTTTTTATTTAAAAAAAAAAACTCAGCATTTATTAATTTGGTCAAAATCCCTTGATCAGTATTTATTAATTTTTTCCAATCCACATGTTTGCATTTATTGATTTGGTCAAAATTTCTAATTAGCATTTAAAATCCCCTCATACATATAATTATAGATACAGCCCGTGCATAGTTACTGCAGTAACTTTTTTAATTTCTCTTGTACACTATAGTTAGTGATAAAATTGTTAAATTATTTTTATAAAAAATTTTAAAAAACATAATTTATATATTAAAAAAAATTAAAACAAATATAAATATCTATAATTATAGCGATCCCGGTTATCCTTTTATTATTCTGTTGTTTTCCAGACACGGTTCCGTGGAGTTGGTAGTTGTACCTATCGTGTTGTCAACCTTTAAACTCTTTTGTTTGAGTTTTAGAATGTGATGGGCTTGGTTGTTACAGGTTGGTAGAGCTTTAGCTCCCATTGTTGTTGTCCAGTTTTTGACTGGTCCGCTCGAGCGGGTCTTATTGCGCTCGAGCGGGGTTTTCACAGTTTCAGTATTTCATATCTCTGCAAAACTTCTGCAGATGTGTTTTCTACGCTCGAGCTGGTTTCTTGTACTCGAGCGGGTCACGCTCGAGCGGGTACTTTGGCGCTCGAGCGGGTAGTACTTTTTGGTGTAAGTTCTGGGAGGGAGAAATCTACGCTCGAGCGGACTGGTTTTCGCGCTCGAGCGGATGTACTTTATTCTTGTGTCTTGGCGCTCGAGCGGGCCTTCTTGAGCTCGAGCGTACCTAGCTTTTTGTCCTTGACGCTCGAGCGTTGTGTTCTCCACTCGAGCGGGAGAGTCGTATATCAGTTGGCAGCTAGGCTATTTTAAATCACTTTTTACATTTCCTTTCTCTCTCTTACTTTTCCAAAACCGATCTTTGAGAGCTCCTCACTCTAAAACCTAACTTCTCTCTAGGGTTTGATCTACTAGGAGTGTTTTCCTCACCTTGAGCCTTTGTAAAAAGTGTGTTGATCGTCGAGGGCTTCGTTTTGATCCGGAAATTTTGAGATTTGGAGCAACCTCGAGATTCTCCATCTTCTCCATTTGAGCTCCGAACTTGAGGTAGGGATTTCCTTGTTCTTTTTCAATACTTCGTCTATAGATAGACATGTGGTAATTTTGTATTGCACAAAACCATATCCATGTTGGATTTGTTTGAAATCATGAGAAGGAACCTAGGGTTGGGTGTTTGAAAAATGGTTATGTTATCATTGATGGTTGTTTTGGGCTAATTGGAGTGTAATTTAGCATGTTGTAGTTGATAGGAAAAAAAGCCCTAAATCATATTTTGATTGATAAATTAAAATGGAGGATAGTGAACTTTTTTTTGAAAATCTCTATTGATGATGAAGGTTGGGTGAAGGTGTTAATACCTAAGGGGTTAACTTTGGCTTTGGAATGGTTTGAAATGAATGAAATGGACTAATGTGAGTCATGGCTTTATTATCAATGGAATTGGTTTTGTAAAAAAAAAGGAATGAATTTAGTTTTGTGACTACAAAAGGGACGGAGTTGGTTTTGTGAAAACAGAAGGGAAGTGAAACTTGTTTTGTGAAACGGGAAAAGTATTTTTGAAATACGTATGAAAATTGGATTGTTGTTTCTTGAGTGTTGAACACATACTTGTGGGGAATCGTAGCTTTAACTACCATGTTAATGTCGTTGTTGGGTTTGTGGTCTCATAGTAGTTGAGTCCTTAATAGATGTACTAAATATTTGCATCTAGAGGTTTTGTCCTTGGTCATCGGTGGAGGATGACACGGTTGTGTTGAATTGTCGTGCATGCATTATACCATTGTTAATGGAACATCGTCTGTGATGAAGCGTTGAGATACATTATATATGTATGCTTGCTCGGGAAGAGGTAGTTATGTGTTCATATACTTTAACACCTTGTTTGTATCTAGATGGTTTATGTATATGTGTTATACATGTTTGTTGTACCTTGTTACATTTGGTTGGTGGTGTTATACCTTGCGCTAATAATCAGAGGTACCGTGACCTTCCAGCTAGCGCCTGGAGAACTGTCTGCGCTGATAATCGAAGGTACCATACCCCTCCAGCTAGCGCCTGGTAAACTGGCTTGTTGTTGTGAAAGGTGTATCTTTGGCTTACTACGCACATAGCTAGTAGAGCAAAGTTCAGTTGTTGTTGTTGTTTCAGTGTATCTGAGAACATCATGGTTTGTGTTGGTTACAGCCTTAGAGGGCCGAGTTGCCTCATTGGTTTATCTTATGCATGTATGGTTATGATTGAATTGGGAATGAACCAAAATGCCTTTTGTCTTTTGGTAACGTGAAGAAAATCGAACACTTTAGAAACATGTTTTGAAAAGGGCATATCTATAGTATGTGTGGAAAATGGAAGAGAGTAATGAGCTTAGTGAATTTATTTCCTAAGAAATTGTTAATGTTATGAAAGATTGGGAACGGGGTCTAATGAAAGGAAAGGAAAGATGAATCATTTATAGCATTGAATGAAATTGTTGTTTTCGAGAAAAGTTCATACATATATATATATATATATATATCTTTTGTATAAACTGTCACATTACTATTCTGGTATGAGATTGAGCATTCATGATCATAGCTATCTGTAAGTTATTATTGTTGAGGGTCATGTTGAGATCCCTACTGGACTATATGTTCATCCCACGTTGTTGAATCTTTTTCAGGTGTTTAACTGAATGTACTGCAAGATTTGGATCTTCTGATTTGTTGGCCACGGGGCCTCTCTTATATGGGCAGAATGCCATATGTGTAAAAGGGTTGTACCATTCTTCTTGATATGTTGTAAATGATGTAAGCCCAAGGGCAATTTATTTAATATGCTCATGTTGTATTTAATTAACATTCGAAAGAGAGAATTGTTGTTTACTCCTTTTAGTTGAACATTTGAGTTTATTTCCTCATGTTATCTCTGAAATTGAATTAAGTTAATGAACATGATAATGGCTTCGAGTAATAAAAAGTGGGGCGTGACAATAATTATCCCGTACATAGCACAGGTGATAGGCTAGTATTATATAAGGAAAATGAGATTTCTAACTCACAAGCCTTGTGGGAGCTCCAATATCCTAATCTTAATTTTCTAATTTTTTGATTTAAAAATAAAAAAATTAGCATTTATTGACTTCTCCCAACCCACAAGTATTTTTGACTTCTTCCATATCTACGGCTAGACACTTTTCAACTTCTCCCATAATTATGGTTAGTGATGAGATTGCTAAATTATTTTTATAAAAAATCTAAAAAAAATAATTTGTATATTAAAAAAATATATACAATAAATATAAATTCTTATTAAATCTATCTATCTATCTATATATTATATAAGTAAAGGGGAGTTTCTAACCACAAGTCTTGTGAGAGTTCTAATATCTCAAATTAAAATTTTTATTTTTTTAATTTTAAATAATTAAAAAAAAATCTTCTATAGCTCTCATTCAAGCAACAAAAAACAAAAAAAAAATTCTCTAGATTTATAATTTTCAATTGGAAAGTATATCAAATATATAAAATAAAAAAATAGAAGGTATGCGAATCCATTTTGAAATTCAAATTTGAGGGGCACTAAATATGGAAAGCATTCCATTAATTTAAATTTAAAATTATAATAATTTATCCCATAATACGTATATATCTATATACTATTATAATTGCAAAATAATGTCATTTCATTAAGGTTGGAAGTTATAATTTTTTTTCTCATTTTTTTTTATTTTATTTAATTTTTTATTAATACATGTTACAATATGATTGGTCTATAAATTAATTTTATATTTTTAAAATAAAATTTCAAATTTGGATTCTTAAATTATGTTACTATAATTGGAAAAAATGAGTTTCTAACCCACAAGCCTTATGGAAGCTCCAATATCCCAATCTTAATTTTCTAATTTTTTATTTTAAAAAAAAACTCAGCATTTATTGACTTCTCTTAACCCACAAGTCTTTTTGACTTTTTCCATAGCTACTGCTACACACTTTTCAACTTCTCCCATATATTATGGTTAGTGATTAGATTGTTAAATTATTTTTATAAAAAATGTAAAAACAATAATTTGTATATTAAAAAAAAATATAAAACAAATATAAATTCTTATTGAATCTATCTATCTATCTATCTATCTATATCTATATATTATATAAGTAAAAGGGAGTTTCTAGCCACAGGTCTTGTGGGAGTTCTAATATCTCAAACTAAAATTTCTGTAACGCCCTCAAAAAGTAACATTAAACCCATCAGATAAGACATGCATTTACATATAAACCAACCATATTCCTTTATTCATTAGAGCTCCATTACATAAATATTACATGTTAACATCATAACAAAATGCCCTACAGGCTTACAGCTTTCCAAGTTGACACTTGGTTACAACAAAAGAGTACTAACTCGTTTACACATTAAGCCCTAGGCTTGAAGTTACATGTAATACATCAAAAATTAAGCGACAAAAGTATGTCCGCCACTAGCCTCCCAGCTATGTCCTTGGAGGTGGCATGCTTCCTGCACCTGAAAATGATGTTCCCATATAGGGTGAGCCACAGCCTAGTAGAAATACACTAAACCAACCATGGACAATGACTAAAACATTAGCAATTGATAGTTGGTCAACACTGATACAATCACATAAATAACATATTTATGTCAACGACTTACAAGTCCCAATTACTTTTCATTTTCCCTTTAACAACAGATAAGCATGCTAGCTCTATCATCATTTCCACAGATATGTACAAAAACTATATCTCACATTCAGATAAGTATAAAAACTATATCCACATTCTCAACAGATATGTATAACAACAATATCCACAGATAAGCATACAAGCTGTATCCACACTTCACAAAGATAAGCATATGAGCTCTATCTTCACTTCTCTAGACAAGCATATGAGCTGTGTCTACGGAGTTCATCCCCTATCTCCTCCCAATACCTATCCGGTTTAGAGGTACATCCCCTATCTTCCCTTAAACCGCGGAGTACATCCCCTATCTCCTCCTCTACACATAACGTATATAAACACATTGGTTCTATATACAATCACACAATACACACAATTAATGTATTCTATCAACCGTCAAGTTCCATGACACATTCCATTGATTAGTTTCCGTTTACCTAATCATCATGCATTGTCTACAACAATCTCGACTATCCTCCACCGATAGCCCAAAGCAGTTATTTCTAAAATAGAAAATAAATGCACAAATGGATATTCAATCAACATTTCATTTCTTCATTCTTCTCAATTAATTATCCCAATTAATTAAACAATGTGGTTAGGGCAATTCCCATAATTAACATTTCAACCCTTAGGTCCCATTTTCATCAATGACTCAACAATCATTCCATTCTTTTCATGCCAAACATGCATCTAGGTTTATTATGAGTAAAACCCCAACTTTTGTAAAATTACACAAAAGTCCCAAACTTTCACAAAATTACCAAACCAAGCCCAACATCTCAAAATACCAAAATTTAAAGACAAAACCCATAGAGAGGAGTAGGATATCCCTACCTCAAATTCGGAGTCCCAAAGGAGAAGACAACAAAACCCAACGTGCTCCAAAACCCGAGATTTTCAGATTAAAATGAAGCCCTCGACGATCAACAACTTTTTTGTAAAGGCCAAAGGTGAGTAAATCACTCCTACTAGATCAAAACCTAGAGAGAAGGTAGAGTCTAGAGTGAGAGGCTCAACAATGGTGATTTTGGAAAAGTAAGAGAGAGAAGAGAAAGTGAAAAAGTGATTTGAAAAGTCACAATTTCGGGACTTTAACCCAGGTCTCCGCTCGAGCGTAAAACACCCCGCTCGAGCGTCCACTCACAGACTTCCGCTCGAGCGTCCAACCGCCCGCTCGAGCGCAGAATGCACTCGCCCAGCACTTTTGCAGAACCAGACCTCCGCTCGAGCTCCCAACCCTACGCTCGAGCAGCACTCAGACAACCCCGCTCGAGCGGCCAATACCACGCTCGAGCGTACAACGCTGCACAGGAAAATACTGAATGGGTATAATCTCCGCTCGAGCGCCAACACCTCCGCTCGAGCGTACAGGCCAAAAATCTGGGCAACTAGTTTTGGTTTCTAAACTCAACCAACCTGAAACAAATCCGCCCAACACATCCTATAACTCAAATACGAAGTAAAAGGATGTAAACAAAATAATAAACAACTACCAACATCCACGGACACATGTCCGGATCACGGTATAACAAGGGTAAACCCGGGATCGCTATAATTTCTATTTTTTTTTATTTTAAATAATTAAAAAAAATCTTCTATAGCTCTCATTCAAGCAAAAAAAAAAAATCTGGATTTATAATTTTCAAATGGAAAGTATATCAAATATATAAAATAAAAAATAGAAGGTATGCTAATTCATTTCAAAATTCAAATTTGAGGAACACTAAATACGGAAAAGCATTCCATTAATTTAAATTTAAAATTATAATAATTTACCCCATAATACCTATGGAAAATGTTTTGTGGCCCGAATCTGCTTGCCCCGAATGCCCAAAACGACGTCGTTTTGGGCATTCCATTTTTTTTTTTTCCTTTTTTTCCGCCGTTTTTGACCTTTGCAATGCAGAGGAAGAGGGATAAAAAGAGAGGGAGAGGGAGAGGGAGAGAAAGAGAGAGAGAGGTCACGTCGCCTGCGCCGATCGCCGCCGATCACGTCGCCTCCGCCGATCGCGTCTGCCTCGCCTCAGCCCCTCCTCCTCCATTTTTTAGGCCCCCTCCAGTCCTTCCTCCCCCTCCCCCTCCCCCTCCTCCCCCTCCCCTCCCCCTCCCCCTCCTTCCCTTCTTCGTCTTCCTCCTTTCTTCTGCTGAAAAGAAAAAAAAAAAAATTAGGGGCATTCGGGGCGTCCCGTTTTCGGGCCCCCAATCACTACCGAATACCTATATATCTATGTACTATTATAATTGCAAAATAATGTCATTTCATTAAGGTTGAAAGTTATAATTCTTTTCTCTCTCTCTTTTTTTTTTTTGGTTTAATTTTTTGTTAATACGTGTTACAATATGATTGGTCTATAAATTAATTTTATATTTTTTAAATAAAATTTCAAATTTGGATTCTTACTTAAATTATGTTACTATAATTGGAATGAGATCAATATTCATTCCTTAAATTTTGTATCATTTATTAAATTATAAATAAAATTTCAAATTTAAATTCTTTTTCAAATTATATTACTACCTTTAGAATGAGATTAATATTCACGTGTCATAACGATGTGTCATAATATTATTGGTCTAAATATAATTTGTTTTAAATGCATGTGTTCAAATTATTAATCGCTACTAATTTTTTTCTTTTTTTGTTTTAAATTTTATAAAAAAAATTATATCATTACTTGACCAATAATTTTTTTAATATAAATTTTTTTTTAACAAAATAACAAAACATAACTTTTTTAGTACTTACCAAACATGGTGGATTTTGTTAGATTTTTTTTTTTAAATCTCAATTGTCAATTAAAAAAATTAAAATTAAAATAAAGAATAAAGATATCTTTGGCTCAAATTGTTAAAAAGTTACTTTTGCTAAAATAAATTTGAAAGCAACGTTAATTTTTTTTTTTATTAAAAGTGATATTTCATTAAACTTTTTTTATTTAAAAAAAAAGGTGGGTTATGGGTGATAATTTATTGTTCATCTAAAATTAAAATACCATATTGAATTTTCTTCTTACCTTTTTCTATTCAAATACTTTTATTTTGTAAGAAATTTGTTTTTATTCTATTTAATATTTTATAGTTATTTTTAAATTAAAAAAAATTCTAAAAAGTCATAATTAAATTATTTGTGCCATTATAAAAAGTAAATTTTTTTAATATCAACTTATGATGATTCTTTTCTAATATGTGTATTTTTTAAATATTTTGAAGAAAAATTCTATTGGTTTGAAGTATACTGCCTTTTCTTTTGTTTATTAATATTAAACTTTTAATTAATTTTATTTATTATTTTAAAAAATTAATTAGCAAATAATTTATATATTTATATATATAATTTTGTTTTGATTGCTCAGGTTATTTAGTATTTCTGACCAAATCCACTCAAATTTAATTTGAAATTTAAATTTCTGCACAGGTCCTCACTTAATTAAAAACCATATTGTTCAATTTTTAAAAACATTTAAGCTAAACTTCAGTTGTTTGGTTGAGCTCACCTAAATTTGCAATTCTAGCCATGTGTTTGAAAGTTACATGATTAAATTTGTGACAAATTTAAAAATAATAAATAAATTATGATAAAATTATGGGACTTAAATTGTAAATTTCAATCTTCTTTGTTTTCATAAATTGCATACAAAAATTTAACTATTTATATTATTTTGTATAAAGATATATTATTAATTTTTTTATATGTCGTGCATAGCACAGGTTACCACTAGTATTATATAAGGAAAATGAGGTTTTTAAAGAGAAACTTTCTAGGGGCTCCAAACCCTTATTCTAAAATTATTAAATTTTCTTAATTTTAAACAATTAAGAAAATTTTTATTGGTTAACTTTTATTTTACAATCCCACATCAGAAAAAGAAGAAAAAGTAAATTGTTTCATTTACATAAAGTAAATCTTATACTCCCATTTATATACATTATTGAATTTTCTTAATTTTAAATAATTAAGAAAATTTTCATTAATTAGCTTCCATTTAACTTTTATTTTACAATCACACATCGAGAAAAGAAGGAAAAAGTGAATTGTTTCACATAAAGTGAATCTTATGCTTCCATTTATATAAGCAAAATGAGATTTTTAGTGAAAAACCTTATGATCAATATCTCATATTAATTTTTTTAATTTTCTTAATTTTAAACTGTAACGCCCTCAAAAAGTACATATAAATCCAACATTTATGGCATCCATAGACATAAGAGAACAAAACATATTTCTATTTATTAGAGTATTTAGTACAAAAGTATTACATGTTGACAACAAAAGTAAATGCCTTACGGGCTTACAACTTTCCAAACCAACACTTGGTTACAAAAAGAGAGTTCTAACTCTAAACACATAAAGCCCTTGGCTTGAATTTACATGTAACACCAAAAAACAACAAAACAACCAACAAGAGTCTTCAACTCCCAAAACTTTCCAAGCTAAGACCTTGGAGGCGGCATATCACCTGTACCTGAAAATGATGTCCCATATAGGGTGAGCCAAAGCCCAGTAGAGATACACTAAACCAAATATGAGCAATAACTAAAACATTAGCATTTGATAAATGTTTAACCCACATATATGAGCATACATCTCTTTCATAACGAATCCATATTCACAAATATATTTCAATCCCTTTTTATTTCATTATCCAGACCAATTCATAAATATGGTTCTCTATTCATCCAGACAGTTTATAATGAGACTACAACTCATATCAACAATACTTCGATCATGATCAATTAATATGAGGCTACAACTCACATTATTAACACTTCAACACTTCAATTTCAAATGAGACTACAACTCATATTATCATCACTTCAATACTTCAATTCATCTACGTTATGCAAACGCAATTAGGATTTCGGAACTTTCACCCTGGACACTCCGGCCAACTTAGTTATCACTGGAGTCCATCCCTATCTCCTCCCAAACCGGTTTAGGAGTACATCCCCTATCTCCTTCCAAACAATATACATATACAATGTAATTAAACACTTATCATATACAATGATCAAGCAAAGCACATATTCAGTGTGTTATTCCATCCGTCATATTCAATGACATACTCAACTGATTAGTTTTAATTTACCTAATCATCATGCAGTGTCTACAACAATCAAGATTATCCTCCACCGATAGCCCAACACAATTATTTCTAAACAGATAATAAATTATCAAATAGATAAATTATCTACAATTTCAAAGGTGAGTGATTAGTCAATCCAACTCCACCATTTAATCTCATAATCTCCCAATTTCATAGTTTTCTACTCAATTTCATATTTCCATATTTCCCAAATTAATTATACAAATTAATCAATCACAATAAATTAGGGCTTTTTCCCCCATTTTTCTCAAATATTGCACCCAAGGCCGAATTTCATCAATCATACACCATAACTTCATTTTGAGGGACCACACATATACTTGGAACCCCAAAAATAGAAAACCTCTCTTTTATGATTTCAATTTCAAACCCTAACTTCACCCAAAAACCCCATACAACACCATCCATACAAAATACATAACATCTATGTCAAAACCCATAGAAAGGAGTAGGTTATCCCTACCTCAAATGAAGAGACCCAAAGGAGATGATGAACAAACTTGAAAGTGCTCCAAACCCAAAGTTTTTCGGATCAAAGCGAAGCCCACACCAAGCTCTACCTTTTCTTCAAAGAGACTAGGGTTGAGACACCCAACAACCAAGTGTTTTTTCTAGAGAGAAGGTGTATGTAGAGAGAAAAGCTCTCAAAATAGGGTTTAGAAATGCTAGAGAGAGGGAGAAAGTCGAAAAAGTGATCCAAAAAGCTTCTTCTCAGACTGATAGACATCACAGTCCGCTCGAGCGTGGAA
The DNA here is from genome assembly GCF_055761805.1 of Camellia sinensis. Classification (NCBI taxonomy): domain Eukaryota; kingdom Viridiplantae; phylum Streptophyta; class Magnoliopsida; order Ericales; family Theaceae; genus Camellia; species Camellia sinensis. Next base: position 195,618,685 of record NC_138965.1, read on the forward strand.
CGCCCCGCTTGAGCGTTAGACATAGACTTCCGCTCGAGCATGAAAAGTGCCGCTCGAGCTTGGAATGCACACTTCCATAAGTTCCGCAGACGAAGGTCCCTGCTCGAGCGTGAAAGTTGACACTCGAGTGTCCAATGCACAATCCTAGTATTTCAGACCTGCGAAAATACTGAAGGTTGAAGAATCCCGCTCGAGCATCAAACTGCCCGCTCGAGCGGAGAAGCAATTGCAAAAGGTCCCGCTCGAGTGTGAAAAGCCCCGCTCGAGCATGAAGGCCAAAATTTGGGCATTAACTATTTGTTTCTAAACACAACCAACCTGTTTTAAATTTTCCTAACACAACCCAAAACCCAAATACAAAGAGTTAAAGGACGAAAACGCAATATAGACAACACAATCATCCACGGAATCGAGTCCGGAATACAATAAACAATGAAGGGAAAACCAAGATCGCTATAAAACAATTAAGAAAATCCGATTGATTACCTTTCATTTAACTTTTATTTTACAACCTCACATACAGGTTTTGATTTTAAAAATAATTTTTTATGAGATCAGCGCCCCTTGGCGGGGGTCCAAGGGGCAATGCCCCTTGGCGGGGTTGAGTGGCAGCGCCCCTCAAAACAAAAATGCAAAACGCATTCGAAGTTGCTTGTCCGCTCGGTCGGTTTAGAGTGCGGGAGAGTTCCGCAAGTGCGGGGAATGAGGCTGCATGTGCGGAAAACAGGGCAGGAGGCTGAAGCACACTGCTAAAAAGGCAGGTGCGGCTGGAAGTGCGGGAAGTTAGGTAGATCCGTAATTTTTCCTTTTCTTCTCTCTTTGGGCTGATTGAATGTCACTTTTTGTATATCTCTCTCTCTAAAAACATTTCCTCTTCCTTCTCTCTACATTTCCTACCAAAAACCTCACAAGATCTTTGATTTCTCCAAATCCATTGGGATTTAGATCCAAGTCCTTCATCAAAGTTGGTTATCTAGGCGAGGGCTACGTTGTGTGCGGTGGAGATCGAGTTTAGGCATCGTTGATTTTGGGGTTTCAACTCGTTTCTTCTTCGAACTGGAGGTAGGGATTTTCTACACTCTAATATGGCTTTTAGCTTAGTTATTTGCTATTGTGTATAGATGATGAGATTTGGTTGTGGTTTGGACAAATCTAAGATTTTTGTGTGAAATGAAAAGAGGGGTTTTTGATGAATATGAAATAAATGAGTATGGGGTTTGAATATAAGATCTTGGTGTACCAAAATAGTTAATTTTGGGTATTTGGGTCAATATTGGAAAAATAAGGATTTTTGCCCTAATTTGATAAAATGATTATTTTGTATAAATAATTAGAATTAACATTGAATATGTTAAATTGGATGGTTATTTATATAGGTGGTGAAATTGGATATGTATTATCTCACACCTTTGGAAGTTTTAAATAATTATTTATCTTGAGATTTAATATATGTCTAGAGATAAATGTATTGGGCTATCGGTAGAGGATAGTCATGATTGTTGTAGAAATTGTATGAGGATTATGCGATTTAATGCTAATCTATTGATTGGTTGTCATTGAATATGACCGTGCTATAAATACATTGTATGTGTATGTTTATTGGGAGGAGATAGGGGATGTACTCCATATATGATTATGTTTATAAATACATTGCATATGTATATTTGTTTGGGAGGAGAAAGGGGATGGACTCCATTTAAAGCAAGTTGGCTGGAGTGTCCTGGGTGAAAGACCCAAAATTTTATATAAAAATGGGTGTCGAGTCCTTCGGACGAAATATCCGTAAAATGGCATATTTGAGAAAATATACATAGGTGCCGATTCCTGCGGACAAAATAACCGTAAAAGGGCAAGTTTGAAGTGTTTATGTGTGTTTTGCATAGTTGAAAAACCATTGAGTTGTAGTCTTATTTTGGTTATTGAAAGATAATGAATTTAACTCATGAATTGAGTAACATATATGAATTGGAAATGAATTGAAGGAAAAATTGAAAGAGGTTAGGTCTTAATGGCATATGAATATTCTGGCCTTGTGGATACTTCCGTATCGGTATTGTTTATGTACGTGGTATTTATACCTTTGCTAAATCTCATAAATTGTGTTAGATTATCTCCACTGGGCTGTTGGCTCATCCTATACGGGAATATCATTTTCAGGTGCAAGTGAGATGTTTCCTCCAAGGCAATAGCATGGATGGATTTTCGGGAAGCAAGAGCTTCTTATTTATGCTTTATGTGTGTATGTTTGTTATTTGTAAAGCCAATGGCTTAAGATGTAATGAGCGAGACTCAATTTGTGTAACTAAGCAATGACTTGGAAAGATGTAAGCCTACATGGCATATAACTGGTTGTTAAACTGTGAACTCTGATATATGAAAGTATGTTGTTTCTCATATTTATTCCGCATATGAGTTATTTTTATTGTATTATGTTGGGGGCGTTACATTTTGAAACTCTTATAATATCTCTCCTTAAAAGTATTCTTTTGTAAAATATATAGATATATTGATAATCTCGACGTCACTTTTATTGTTCTTTAATACAAAAATTATGAGATAATTATGATAATTTTAAATTTGTATTTAAAACTGATAAATCATGGCATAAATTATTATAATTTTAAATTTATATTGTGTCAATTTTAAATTTAAATTAATAGTGTAACGCCTCAAGAAAATATACAATAATAGTGTATTGATCTCTACTCTTTATGATAACAGAAGTAATTCATCAACATTTGAATACATGATCATAAGGTTTTTACAAAATAGTTCCACATGCGAATATACATTCAATGACTTCTAACACATGAATGTATAGCATATAGAACAATCAACCAAAAGAATAAGTGCCCTCAAGGGCTACAAATTTCCAAGGTTTAAACCCGGTTACACACAAAAATGGTTACTCAAATCCATACAGATGTAGCCCTTGGCTTACAAAATAAAATCATAACAAAACAAGAGCCTTGTGCTCTCAGCATGTACATCCACACCTTTAGTTCGGCGGGATCGCCAAATCTTTTCTTGCACCAAAATCTCGTAGGGTGAGCATAAAGCCCAGTAGGAAATTCTTAAAGTATATACATTTTATACAAGTCTCATGAAATGAAATGTACATGCCATGCCATGCAAAGTATCATTTTCATCATTTGAAAACCAACATACACAATGAAAATTTGAAATTTCAATAGATTCAATGATTTTAAACCAAGTTCACGGGGCGGTAAATACGACTCAAGTAATCCCTAGGTTGGTGTCTGCAAATAGGCATAACTAGCACTACCAAATCCCCCGCTTTACCGATAGCTAACCAGAAGGAACGTGGTACCTCATCCGCGCGTGTTTTCGGTCTTTCACCCTGGACACTCAGACCAACTTAATCAATTTCATCTACACCTCCTATTCGGACTTACCAACGTATTTACTTCAAAACATTTCAATAAATCTTGTTTCACAAATTCCCTTCTCAATGCAAGGTTTCAAATCCCAATTTAATATTTGTAACAAGCAATGGTATTGAAATTCCAATGCAACAATTATCAATGCCATGAAACACCATTTCCATTTTCAATTATTCCATGCAATGTTCTCATAGTAATCACAACACTCATTTCTCTTTTCAATGACATTCCTCATGATAGCCATATGTTCATTTAGATCCTACAATGAATAATCAACAATCTCACACTTCATCCATTCTCAACGATTTAATCATTTCATAACCACATCAACATTTTGAGCAACAACTTCCCAAAATCAACAATTCTCATATTCCATGAAATTTGTTATTTGTTATATAAAATAAGATATTTTTCAATCATTCATTCATTTTAACATGGTAAAAGGTAAACACCCATAAATTTTCAACATCTCTCACAAAAATCTCAAGTTTCTAGGTTTTTGCCAAAACTAGGCATTTCTTCATCTTACAAAAAAGAAAATCTTTCCAAAGCATCCTTTCTCACAATGTAGTCAAGCTCTCAAGAATTTTAGGAAAAACAAGGTATGAACCCACTTTCAAAATCATCACTACGTATGAACCAAAATCAAGTTCCTATACTTTCCAAAAGAGTTCTAAACCAACATAATCTTGCAAATATATATATATATATATATAACTCTAAGAAAATCCTTACCTCAAGTTTTGGAGAAGAAAAGAGATAAAAGCCCCAAATCTAACGGTGTCGAAAATCGATCTTCACCGCACACAACGAAGCCCTCGCTTGGCTCTCCAAAATTAGTGAAGGATGTTGGGTCAAAAATTCCAATGGATTTAAAGAAATCAAGGTTTTGATCTTGTTTGGTGTAGGTAAATGTAGAGAGAAGGAAGAGAAATGGGTTTTTAGAGAGAGAGAGGTATGCAAAAAGTGATATACACAGCCTAAGAAAAGAGAAAAAGGTAGATTTTCAAACTCAGATTTGTCCCGCACGTATGGCACCCATTCCCGCACGTGCAGCAACCCCCTCCGCACATGCGGCTCTTAACCCCGCACGTGCGGTGCTTTTCCCTCCGCACTTCCCTCCGCACTTGCATATAATACAGTAGCCAACCAAGGACATCCCTTCCTCACCGCACGTGCGGCCCCTCTTCCGCACGTGCAGCCTAAGCCCTTCATACATGCGGCCCTGCTCCCAGACAGAAAATTCACTAACTCAACCCGAGACACCCCGAATCCAACCTCGCACCCTTTGAAACAAGTGAAACTCAGGTTCGAAATAATTAAGAACGAGAATTTTGAAAGCAAGTTCACAAAACTAATTGACCCAACTGTTAACAAAACCTCGCATTAAAATCCGACACTATAATGAGAGTAATCCCAACATAATTCAAAAAGGACAAGACGAATAACATGATAGGTAGTAGTTCGTATTATGCTGGTGTGCATCACATATGATTGTATACCTGGATTAGTTAGAGAGAAAGTAGTTAGTTAGGAAGTTATATAGTTTGTTATATAGATACATATAGATATATACATATGGTAGCTAGTATATATAAAGCTCTCTAATGTAACTGATTGATTGTGATGAATGAATAAACTCTGAAGTTCTTCATGGTATCAGAGCACTGTTGAGCTCTACCGAGCGATCCATGGGTTCCTCTACAGAATCTTTATCTTCTTCTTCTTCCATTCCGCCAAATCTTAACATGCTGATTTCGAATCTAAGTTCTCTTGTTACCGTAAAGCTTGATAGCACAAATTTTATCATCTAGAAAAACCAGATGCAAAATATTCTTCATGCAACAGACTTATTGAAGTTCGTCAATGGTTCGTTTCCATGTCCTGTTGCTCATATTCGCAGTTCTTCAGAAACAGAGGATATCAATCCAGATGCGATTCAATGGCGGATGTTTGATGCACATCTCTTGAGTTGCCTCACAGCTATGCTCTCACCTGCGATTTTTACAACTGTTCTTCACCTACGGTCCGGTTCTGCGATGTGAACTGCACTTGGCAAACGCTTCATAAATTTTTCTCGCTCACACATTCATCAACTGAAGAACAGTTTGAATTCTGTTTCGAAAGGCTCCGATTCGATGGAAATCTATCTGAATAACATCAAATCAATTGTTGATCAACTTAGTATTGCATCTTCCTTTGTTGATGATGAGGATATGGTTCTTATCACCTTGAATGGCTTACCGACTGAGTATGATTCTCTTAAGACAGCCATCCGAATAAGACCTGAAAGTATATTTATGGAAGATCTCTTTTCTTTGCTCTGCTCAAAAGCTCTTCATATTGAAGGCAAGTTACAACACAACTTAGATCTTCATTTTGCTTATGCAACACAGCGAGATTCCAATGCCAATGCTTCAAAAGGTTATGTTTCCTATCATAATAATTGTAGCTCTTCTCGTGGTGGTTCTCGAGGCACTTTTCGTGCAAATCAATTCAGTTCTAATCGATGCTCTTCTTTTCGAGGAGGTCGATCTCAAAATCGCACCAAATCATCTGTTGGAACCATTTGCCAGATTTGTGGAAAAGCTAATCACTCCGCTTCTGAGTGTTGGCATCGGCTTGATCTTCAATATCAGCCCCAATCACATTAGTCTCAACAATCACCTCATGCTTCTTCATCTGGTGCTTCTATGCCTCATCAATCCAAGGCTTTTCTTACCACCATACCTAATGACACTGCCTCTCATGCTTCTAGTCCTTGGTTCTTGGACTCTGCTACTTCTGACCATGTCACAAATGACCTTCATAATCTGAATTCTTATCAGACCTATACTGGTTCCAATTAAGTTACCATTGGCAACAAACCTTCTCTTCCTATACATCACACTAGCAAAGGTATTCTCCCCACCCCACACCACTCTTTTAAGCTTGCGAAAGTTCTTCATGTTCCTTCCATACAGTCCAATTGCTTTCTGTTCAACAGCTCGCCAAAGACAATGATTGTGACGACCCCAAAATGTTAATCGTAATTATAAGTGATTAATGATGTATTAAATTTTAATTATGACATGTGCCAAGTGATTAATTGTGATATTATGAACATATGTGTATGGATATGAAAATTGAAAGCCTTAGCAGCATTCGAAATCAAAATTGGTTACATGAATAAATTATTTGAAATTTTTAGAACACTATGATAAGTTTAATTGGAATTGATTCAGTTTATTGAAACTGTTTGTGATCGGATTGAGCCTTAATTGGAACTATTCTGAGTAAATTGAGTTTTATGATAACTTTGATTGTATTTGCCCAAGATGTTGCATGATTAGTATCTAATTCAGCTCTATTCATGATTTAAAATTTGATTAAGTGTAGTAAGTGTTTGGGCATTTTGTGATGGTGAGTGTAGGAGAATAAATGCTGGTGGGTGTGCTGAGATCTGGGTGTGTGTGTGCAGAGAAACCAGTGTGGGTGTGTGTATGTGACTACACGTGATGTGCAATTCAAATGGGAGGGTGTGTGTGTATAATCTGATGCTTAGAATGAAGGTTTTCATTCATTTGGTTCATTGTGTTATGAATATATATATATATATATATATAGAGAGAGAGAGAGAGAGAGAGAGAGAGGGAGAGAACTCATCTAGAGAGAGAGAGCTCAAGATTTTGAAGAGGAAGAAGAAGAGAGCTAGGAAGAGACCATCCTATAATCTGAAATCAAGCTCTAGGTAAGTATTTATTTATGGATTAGACTCATCATATCTTTGGATTTAAGGAAATTATGGAGTTAATGTAAGAGAGAGCTCATAGATGATGAATATGGAAGATTAGCTCACTTGCATGAACATTTATGTGTTCTAGTGTTGAATTCATTGAAGTAATTTGGTCTCTTACATATATTTTGTCATAGAAAATCAAGACATAGTTGAATTCCTTCATGCATGGATGATTTCATGAAGATTTATTTATATATTTTGCAATTCATGCATGGGTTTTCAAGATTGAAGGAAAATGCCATGACTCCACTGACCGCCGATCTACTTCTGGCTATTGTGTCTATTTGGGTACCAATCTCACCGCTTGGTCCTCCAAAAAGCAAGCCACTGTTTCCCAGTCATCCACTGAAGCTGAATACTGTAGTGTTGCTCACACTGCTGCCGAGCTGTCCTGCTTACACATGCTTCTCACTAAGTTCTCCATTCCTCAGTCTACTCCTCTTACGTTATGGTGTGATAACCTCTCCTCCATGTCATTGGCTACCAATCCCCTTTTTCACAGTCGATCCAAGCACATTGAAGTCGACTATCACTTTGTCCGTGAAAGAGTTGCTGCCAACAAACTTCTCCTCAAATATGTTCCTCCTGCTGATCAAGTGGCTGACGTTTTTACCAAACCCCTTTCAACTGCTTGGTTTTCCTTTCTCACTGACAAGCTCATGGTTTCTTCAGCTCCCATTAGCTTGCGGGGGCATGATAGGGAGTAGTTCGTATTATGCTGGTGTGCATCACATATGATTGTATACCTAGATTAGTTAGAGAGAGAGAGTAGTTGGTTAGGAAGTTATATAGTTTGTTACATAGATACATATAGATATAGGGAAAGTCTATAGTACATTTTGTTTAAAAAATGTATGGTACATAGAAAATCAATGGTTCAGATTGAGCCACATCATTAAAAGTGACCTGGTAAGCAGGTCACTTTTTATAGTTATGAGCCAAAATCATATTTGTTCATAACTAGAATCAAATTAATCATAACTTAGTTATGAGCTCTCATCACATATCTCATAACCACATCTCATAACCAGCACCATTTTGTTGATAACCAATATCATATATTTCATAACTACAATCACATATCTCATAACTACATCTCATAACCAATATCCTTTAGCTCATAATCACACCACTTTGATCATAACCAATATCACATATCTCATAACATTAATCACATATCTCATAACTACTACCCATATAACTCATAACCACATCTTATAACCAATCCCCCTTTGACTCATAACCAACATTACATATCTCATAATCAACACCCTTTTGCTCATAACCACATCACTTTGATCATAACCAATATCACATATCTTATAACTAATAATCACATATCTCATAACCAAACACTCTTTTGACTCATAACTACACCACTTTGCTCATAACCAAAATCACATATCTCATAAACAACAATCATATATCTCATAACCATTACCCACATATCTCATAACCAACACTCTTTGGCTCATAACTAACATCACATCTATCATAACCACTAATCACATATCTAAATATGGTACATCTAAATGTACCATAGCATCACCCATATAGATATATACATATGGTAGCTAGTATATATAAAGCACTCTAATGTAACTGATTGATTGTAATGAATGAATAAACTCTGAAGTTCTTCATAACGCACCCGATCATCACAAATAGATTGCCTTCCATATTTAATAACAATTTAAATTTTAATAAAATAAAATTTAAAAATTTTAATTAATTAATTTTTGTGTAAGTTAGTTATTCTTTTAACCTAACTAATTAAGGTAAACCGTTTTTTGTTTGAATGATTTACTGATTTAACCGTGATTTTCGTTTTTTGTTTGAATGATTTACTGATTTAACCGTGATTTTAGTGGTTTTACATGTTACGATAATTCTTTCTTATTCATTAAGTTTTTAAAATTTCTTTAATTATTTCCCTTCAAAAACCAATATGACAATTTTTTTAAATTCATATATTTTTATTCTAAAATAGTGAAGTATTAGAACTATGTCATTTTTTTTTTATAACAAAGCATAATTTTAATTATTAATTGTCAATATAACAATTTTAATCTATCTATACTATATATTATAGTAAAAGGAACATTTAAAAAAAAAATCCTTAAACTTATATATAAAATTTTATATACAAGAGACAAAATATAAAAAAAAAATTAAATATAATTATCGTATTTTTAATAAATAATATATTATTTTATCCTATGCATAGCACGGGTGATATGCTAATATTTTAATATAACAATTCAATATGTCTATTTTTTTTATTTTTCATTTTTGGGTTCTAATTACACCTTTCACTTTTATAGTTTGATTTAAAATTTACTTTAATTCCTACAATTTCAAATTGAACAATTTGATCTTTATACTTTACTTTAAGTGTAGTTTCAAACTTTCCGTTCAAATTGAAATTTAAAATTAACAATTTTAATAAACTTGTCAATTTTTCAATGCGTACACAGAAGAAATTAATAGAAATTTAGACAAAAGAATTGAATTAAAATTGAATTTAAATTGTAGGGACTAAATTGTTTAAAATGAAATAATAGGAACTAAAGTGAAATTTCAATCAAACTATAAGAATGAAAAATATAATTGACGCTTAACTTTTTTTACAAAAAAAAAATCAAATTTAGAGAAAATGATAAAACACAACATAATAGTGACAATTTTCACATTCATTCCAGTTTATGATACCAAAATCACATGCTCCTCATTTGATGGAAAGATCCCATTTCAGAGAAACAACACAATCACAGAGATCACATTGAGATAACATTGTCATAAGCAATAAAAAAAAAAAATTTGCCGATAAAAGAAAAAAAAAATGAGATAACATCAAATTTCAATCACTAACTTGGAATTGAAACAAGACTAAATATGTTCATTAGTTTGTGTATCTTGAGAAGCCTAAGTCTATGCAGTATTGCAGTTCACATGTATAGATTTGAAATGTATAGATCAAATAAATTTGAAGAAAGATTTGTAATGTGAAAAGTGAATTAAATAACAACTAAACTTGCCTCAAATTCTAAATTCAAACACATTCTTATTGATCATCCATCGGAAAAAACAGACTTTCAGTATAAGTTGTCATGGAAAATAATTACTAAAATTGAAATAAACTCCTTGAGGGGGTTGTATAATTTCAGTGATCCTGAAGCTTCTGCTCTTCATATCATAATAAAGTAGCCGAACTCCCGAAGACAATTTGCCAGAAGGCAATAGCAGGATTTCACCAGTTGGTATAGAACCAAGAGGATAAAAATTATAACCATAGATGGAGCAAGAAGACGAAAAATCGATAATATGGTTGATCCAAACCTTTCTTTTCTTTTCTTTTTATATAAGTTAACCAAATAAGATAGGAGAGAAATCAATATCATTTCTTTTCTTTTCTCTCTTATCTACCCAAACAAATGGGAAAGAAATCACAATTTTTTTTTTAATTTTTTTATTTTTTATAACTGACTTAATCATTTCTTTTCTTTTTTCTCCTAAGTTACCAAACATTGGGGTTTTGTAACTCTCCATACTCCTAGAAGTGTTGATATAGGAATGAGGTTGTAAGGTGGTATATTACATACGAAAGTTATTCACAAAAGAGTTGATTACATTTCAATTTTTAGTTTTTTTATTTTTAGATGGGAATTTTTAGTTCTTAAGGTTTGTATTTGTGTGATTATAGTTTTCAATGTTTAAATTATATTAATTTGATCCTAAAAGTATAAAATTATTTTAATTTGGTCCTTAATATTTAAGGGAGACTTATTTATAAGTCTTTTTTCAGACACTTATGGTAGGCTAAGTCCTGTGTAATTTCTTATAGAGGTCTTATTTAGATAGGAATGTATTCCACAAGATCCTACATAAACATAATGTGACGTGGCACTTACATAAACGTAATGTAACGTGACACCTACATAAACGTAATGCAACGTGTCACATTACGTTTCGCAAACTTAATCTGTTTTTATTTTTTTAAATTAAATGTGAAAATGTTACTGATTTATGTTAGTGTCACGTTACGTTTCATATAAATATGATCTATGGCAACATTCAATTTCCTATCATAGGTGTCACGTTACGTTTATGTAGGTGTCACGTTACGTTACGTTTATATAGATATGATCTATGGTAACATTCAATTTCCAATTTCCTATTTCCTATTTCCTATATAGGAAATTGAATATTACCATAGATCATAGGTGTCACGTTACGTTTATGTAGGTGTCACGTTACATTTATTTTCCCTTTTTTATTTTTAAAATGGTAGCTAAGATTGCCACAACTCCTACAATAAATTGTGCCCCCAAGAGTGGACCCCTGCACACCCCTGTGGATAGGGATGTCAAAAAAAAATCGATCAAACCGATTAAATCGGACTGAATTGGGCTTATTTGGTCTGTTTTTTAACAAGAATTGGTATGTGTAGTTATTTTTTTTTTTTCAATTTTCGATTCGGTATCGGTTTAAACATCTTATGCACCGAACTAAACAAACAGACTGTTTCAATATATATAATTTAATAATATAATGATATTAATAAATATAATAAATTATTAATCTCAATTAATTAATCTTATCATCCCTATAACCTAAGTTAGGATACCCTTTTTATAATCTTAATTCTAATTCACTAATCTTGAAATCTTAGGATTTATTATTATTTTTTTGTTTTTGTATTTTTATTAATTTAGAAATTATAAAGTATTTATTAAATAGATGGATTAGATATGTTTGAAATGGTTGACAAATGACTAATTCAGTGCTTTTACATAAATGAGTGATCATACTAAAAAATTACTTAAATTTGAAATATCTTAAACCGATTAAACAATACCGAACCGAATCGTATCATTTCAATTGGTGCGACGGTTTGGTATCAGTACGCAAAATTATAAAACCTATATTATCAATTCGATGAAAATTTCTACCTAAATACCGACCGTACAAAACCAATTAGAACAAAAGACATGCATAATCCATTGAGCCATCACCCCCGGTGGTAGAAGCAGGACCATACTGAAATCACAAAACAACAGTGACAATTTTCATATTCATTTCAGTTTAGATACCAAAATCATATGCTTCTCATTTGATGGAAAGACCCCATTACATACAGAGAAATTACACAATAACAAAGATCCAATTGAGATAATATCAAATCACAACCACTGACTAGGAACTGAAACAGAACTAAATATATTCATTAGTTTGTGTATCTGGAGAAGCCTATGCAGTACTGCAGTTCATATATATAGATCATAAAACTACTTACAATTTGTTGAAATATATAGATTAAATAAATTTAAAGAAATATTTGTAAAGGGAAAAGTGTATGAAATAAAAACTAAACTTGCCTCAAATTCTAATTCAAATACATTCTTATTGATCATCCCTCAGGGAAAAACAGAGTTCCGGTATAACTTGTCATGCAAAAATAATTACTAACATACCAACAAACCCCTTTAGGGGGTTGAATAATTTCAGTGATTCTAAAGCTTCTGTTCTTCATATCATAATAAAACACACGAACTTCAGATACCACCGAAGAAAGATTGCGATAAGGTAATAGCAAGATCTCACCAGTAGGTATAGAACCAAGAGGACGAAAATATTGATAATCGGAGCAAGGCAAATCAATAATATGGTTGATCCACACATGTCTTTGGTAATCCTCTAACACCCACATCTCCATCTTTCTTATTCTAAAACGAGGATAATTGTAACCAATGACAGCCAAAAACCCGTTCACTTGAATTAGAACAGTTTGGGATAATTGACATTGAAAAACACCGCCGTCATGGTTGGGGAGTGGAATTACATGGAAGTTCTCATCTTTCAAGTCGAAGGCCACGATGACATTCTTTGCTTTAAGAAACCAATGTATTGCACCATTTAAACAAACACTTTTGGTCGGATTTATAAACCAATCACATCCTTCAAATGGAAAACCGGGATGAATTGTCCTCCATGAACCACCACTACTGTGGCTGCCCAATGTGAAAACCCGGCACACCATCATATCAGATTCAAGGTAAAGATGAATGTTGACAACTTTGAAAATCCTGGTGGATGGATCAAAGCCAAGGAAATAATCTATGACTTGATAACATGTGTCCGGGTTGCAGCTTTCGAGTGGAGGAAGTTTGAGGAATTGTCGGGTGGTGGGATTGCAAACAAAAGGGCATGTGTTGTGTTAGTATATTATTCTATGTAGGGTATATTTCTTTTCCTTTTACTTTACTTTATTAGTGCCTCTTTCGGCTCCTCTCCTATATAGAGGAGTTCAACTGAACCTTTGTAATATCAATCCATCAACAACATTCAATACATAAACATTTCAATACACAATTCTTTCTCTTTCTTTATACATAAATCTTACATGGTATCAGAGCTAGGTTAACAACCTAGTAATTTCGCTTCACCGGCGGGCGGCAGCCTCGCCTTGGCCGCCCGCCGGACGATGAGAAAACTAAGCACATAACATCTTCTCTCTGTCTCTCAACCAAGTCTTGAACCACACTGGTTAATCATATACAATAAGATGGCAAAAGGAGGCAAACTAACCAAAGCTCAAGTCAGTACTCAAAAAAAAAAAAAAAAAAAAAAAAAAAAAAATGGAACTCATTCAGCAAGCAGCTCAGCAGCCGCTCCACCTACGGCGGCTCCGTCGTCGCCGCCGCCTCGTCCTCAACCCACTCTTCCTCCGACGATGACTACTCCTTCTCTTTCCACAACAACAACGACAAGATCTGTAGAGACCTCCACCCCGTCTACGTCGGCAAGTCTCGCCGTCGCTACCTCGTCGGCTCCGACGTCGTTGACAACCCCGTCTTCCAGGAGCTCGTCGAGAGGTCCGGCGACAACGATGGATTCATGTTCCTCTCTCTCTCTGCACCTGGGCTCTCTCTCTTCTCGGTGGACCACCACCGCCGACCATGATCTGTAGCTCTCACGCACTGCTCGTCTGCTCACAGCTCTCTCCCTCTCGGCAACTCTCTCTCTTCCGGAAAACACACACCAAACCCAGCTCTCTTCTCTCTCTAGATTTCTAGGCTTCTCTCTCTCACACAATACTCACCCAGCCACCCACTCCATACACACCCAACATCTTCCCACCCATGCCCATGACACCCAGCTAACACACACCTCTCTCTCACCCACGGCACTCACAGCAGACACATCATAGACACACCCAACAAACACATATTTTTTTTTTGGGAGAGACGTGCATAGCTAGGAAGTAAAAAAAAAAAAAAAAAAAAAAAAAAAAAAAAAAAAAAAACAAAAAAAAAAAAAAAAAACTGTTCAAAGCTGCTACGGTCTCTCTCTTTCTCTGGTAGATGGTAGAGACCTGGGCTCTTCTCTCCTCACCCTCTCGGAGAACACACAGGTATACACACACATGCATGGCATCTCTTCTCTCTCTCGCTCTCTCTGGCACGGAAGTAGAGCAAAAGCCTGGGTTAGGAGAGCAAATTAGCAGAATACATTTTTACTCAAAGCTGGTGATCGGGTACAAAAAAAAAAAAAAAAATAATCAACAAAAAGGGAGAAAACAATTCATCCCTCTCTCTCTCTCTATCCAACCCACCAACTTAGCCGCTTTTGTCCCCCCACACCATAATTGTTTTCACCACCCACCACCCCACTAACTTTCTTTTACTTTAAATATATATATATATATATTTATTTTGTGTGTTCCCACTCCCTTCCATTTTCTTTTATTTTCTATTTATATATTTTTTTTTCTTTACCTCCACATCCCAACACACACGCACATGCATAAAGAGACCCATTTTATTTTTTTATTATTCAAACAACACCACTTTCACACCACACCGTCATCCCACTGTCCCTTTTATTTATTTTATTTTATCTTTTTTTTTTTTATACAAAAAAAAAAAAAAAAAAAAAAAAAACAATTCACATGGCATGTCCCTCAGCCTTTTGACAAATTCTTTGTCTTTTTCTTCTTCTCCCCGTCTTTATCATTTTCGTTTTTCCTATATATCTATATAAAAACAAAAAAAAAAAAAAAAAAACAAACCAACTTTATACAGATTTGCACAACAACTTAGTTTTATTTATCTTAGCGAGGATCAACCCTGATCACAATTCTCCAAAAAAACAAAAAACAAAAAACAAAAAAAAAAAAAAAAAAAAAAAAAAAAAAAAAAACCGAAACCACAACCACCTCATACACAGGCGGGATTTTTCTTCTCTACTCTGCCGCCGGTCTCTTCTTCTTGCCTCCGTCCTGGGCGGCCCTTGACGGTGCTGCCTCCGTATTTCCCACTCCACTGGGCACGATCACCACTCCCTGCTCCTCCACTGCAGCATACGGCGGACCTCCAAATCGGAACATCACAGTGGCCTTCCGCTTCAGCTCCTTGTTTTCTGCCCTTAGCACGCTTATCTCTGCTCGCGCATCCTTATACATGCGTTGGAGCAGAGCCAGCTGGGAGTTTAAATGCTGCACCTCATTTGTCCTACTCTGCAGCCGGTTCGACAAGTTTGTCACCGCCGTCATGCTTTCCACACATGCCTTCAAAGTATACTGATTGGCCTCCACATCCGTTTGCACTGCCATTTTTTGCTCCACCGACTGCATCGGAAAGTTCAACGGAGCAAACCCAGTGGTGTTTGGTTGAGGTTCACGGGACACCGCACCAGTTATCTCTCTTGTGGACTCGTTGAGGTCGGGAAAGAGAGTAAGCAGAGGGCGGGACGAAGAAGCCATTTTCTCTCGCAACAGAGTGTTACAGACTCTCTCTCTCAGCACAATAGTGTTACAGCCTCTCTCTCTCAGCACAACGAAGAGTTTTACAGAGGATTTCGCAGGGTTTTTTGCTTCTGCCTCCGCCTCAGCCTTCGTCTTGGTTATATAGCCAAGGCAGACACGCGCATCCTGCGCCGCTCGGCGCTCGGCGACAACCTGGCACGCCTTTTCATGGCACGCCTTTTGATGCATTTGGGCACGCCTTTTGATGGCACGCCTTTTGAGGGTGCGGGACACCTTTTGAGGGCACGACTTTTGAGGGCTCGATATCTACATCCATGTATATCTTTTGGGCAGCCTATATACACACTCATGCAGTGTCTTCTACACCGGCCAGCTTTATCAATCCCTTTGTTTCAACCTCAAATAGGTTTCTATCTTCACACCTATTTGAGTTTGAGGGGGGGTTATACATGTATCATGGTGAGCATGGTTACACACCATGGGAACCACTCAAGCCACCCCATGGCGCACTCCCTAAGTCGCCTCCTTGGTGCACCACCACAAGCTTTTACAACGGTCCGACATGACCCCATAAACTGTCTTCTACATCGGTCCGACATGACCCCATAAACTGTCTTCTACATCGGTCTGACACGACCACACAGTGTCTGCTACAACGGTCCGACATGACCCCGTAAACTGTCCTGTTACAACGGTCCGACATGACCCCGTAAACTGTCCTGCTACACCGGTCCGACATGACCCCATAAACTGTCTTCTACAACGGTCTGACACGACCACACAGTGTCTGCTACAACGGTCCGACATGACCCCGTAAACTGTCTTCTGCAACGGCCTGACACGACCACACAGTGTCTCCTATCCTGTTTTATTGTATTTATCAGTTTACTTTCCTGATTTGTTACTCTCTTCAAACTCAAGTTGGTTAGTACCTATCCTCCTTGAGTTTGAGGGGGGCTGTTAGTATATTATTCTATGTAGGGTATATTTCTTTTCCTTTTACTTTACTTTATTAGTGCCTCTTTCGGCTCCTCTCCTATATAGAGGAGTTCAACTGAACCTTTGTAATATCAATCCATCAACAACATTCAATACATAAACATTTCAATACACAATTCTTTCTCTTTCTTTATACATAAATCTTACATGTTGGAACAACTGTCACCGGGAAAAAAGAGCAAGCCATTAACGTCGAAAGAGAAGGTGCGATGATGGTAATCATAGCCACCAGGGATTGTGTAGAGGTGAGTGAGTGGTCCTCCACCGACTTCTGCGGATAATATTTCAAAGGAATTGCCTGAGCGGATTGCAGGGATGAGAAGAGTGGTGGCTTGTGGACGAGTTTGGGAACGAGAGAGGTGGAGATCCAGAAAGAAAGGGTCGTTGTTGTTGTTGAGTGTTAAAGATCGGATTGATTTAGAGACGCACCTGAATCGGCATAGAGACTTGACGGGTAGCCTGGTGAAGATCTCGAAGAAGAGGATATGAAGAGGGATATTCACAGATGATGATGATGGTGGTTGATCATCAACATTGTCATCATCTGTGTTTGTTCTGCTTTCTTTCATCTCTATGTGCCTCATAGTCGTCTTTGCTCTGCTTTCTTTCATCTCTATGTGCCTCATAGTCGTCTTTGCTCTCTCTCTTTTGCTTCGTCAGGGTTGTTTATATTGTATAACTCTCCTAGAGCCTAGAGGAACAAACTTTGATAGAAATCTTAAGATAGTAAAATTGTTTTTCCCAAGTACAGGTTACTTACAATTAGGATTGACGGTAGTTGTGTTGTAAATAGAATTAGATTGATAGGAGTTGTGTTGGAAATAAAATATCAGTGACGATATAAAAATACAAAATTTATGCAAAATATTTACATACAATAATATGGCTTAATAATTAATTTTTATTTTAAAATTTATTTATAATACTAATTTATATTTATAACAATGTTACTGTTAGAGTTCTTGATAAAAAAGAAATTGCACCATTGTGATACTTTTGTACGTGTAAGTAATATGTGATTGTAGAATATTTCATTCGCAAAAAATATGAATAATATTAGGGATCATGAAAAAAATATCATGAAATGCATCATGAAGATTTTTCATTATTTGATTAGTATGTGATATTTTATTGTATGTGTAATCTAAATGTGGAGAATCTTTCATGATCATTTTCATGATATTTTTTTCATGATCCCTAGTATTACTAAAAAAATATTAATTTATTTTTGAATTGTAAAAACCGAAACGCTAACCAGAAGAAAGGTGTTTTTCATTCACAACATCAATTTATGTTTGGATTGTAAAAACGGAAAGCTAACAAGAAAAAGGTGTTTTTTAATTTTTTTTTTATTGTAAAAGCAAAATTGCTGAGATAAAAAAGGTTTGTTTTTTTTCCTCCTCTTCTTCTTCTTCTTTGTGTGTGTGTGTGTGTATTGGTATTCATTTGATGGGAGGTCTTCTTATGATAGATTCAAGAGAAAATTAGTCTAAGTTTCCTATCTCATTTTTAGTAATAGAAGAAATCCATATTATTATTTTGTGATGTTTAAGATTCCTCAACCCTGACACCTATGTATCACAGAGAAATTTGATTCTCTCAAATCAAACCGGTCTCTCCCTCTCTTCCTCTCTCTCTCTGTTCTTCTCTCCCCAACGAATTCCACCTCTATTACCGCCGTCGACAACTCTTTACTACCGTTGCATCTACTCCATCAGCTCATCTTTCTCTCTCTCTCTCTCTCTCTCTCTCTATATATATATATATATATATACACACACACACATTGATAAATTTACAAACCTCTGCTTTGTTTTGTGCTTATGGCATGAATATGTGATTATTGAACACAAGTCCAAGAAATCTTTCATGGTAGGTCTGATTAGGGTTTGTTTCATCTAGAATATTTGATCTTTCTCTGTGTATGTGCGTGTATATATATAAAATAAACAAATACATATAAACCATACACATGTAATACGAGTTTATTGAAGATTAGGGTTTTATTTTTTTATATATATTCCATCTTTCTCTCTCTCTATTTTTCTCCTGCTTTGTTTTCTTTATTTTCTGCAATATAGTTGATGCAAATATGTGTTTCTTGAAAATCTGCCTGATGAACAATGTGATTACGGTTTGTTTGACAATTTTGCATGGTGTTTATGGGTCTTAAAAGATTTGAGGATGTTGAGTTCTTGAATTTCATATTTAAAGCTTTAGTGTTTGAGGAATTGTATATGTATTATGTATATGGACAAATGCAAATCACACTGTTTCTTCAAATCCAGAGAAAATCTCTAGACTCGAATCCAGAGAATTTCTTTGGCCTTTCCATGGACAAATGCAAAACAAAGTGAAACCAGATGCTCTGTTCCTTGAACTCTTCATTATTGTTTCTTAAAATCCAAAGAAATTCTCTAAATTTAGAGAACTTCTCTGGATATATATATATATATATATATATATATATATATTGGTTGTTATTATTGTTTATTTGGGTGATCGATTTGTGTATTGCACAACGTAATTAGAAAGGCAGAGAAATTTTCTACTATATCTTGAACTCTTCATTACTGTTTCTTGAAATCTAGAGAAAATCCATAGAAAATCTAGACAAAACCTCTGGAAATCTAGAGAAAATCTCTAGATTGGAATCCAGAGAATTTCTTTGGCCTTCCCATGGACAAATGCAAATCACAGTGAAGCCAGATGCTCTGTTCCTTAAACTCTTCATTACGGTTTCTTGAAATCTAGAGAAAATTCAGAGAAAATCCCTAGACTGGAACCCAGAGAATTTCTCTGGCTTTCCTATAATTCTAAAGAAATTCTCTAGATATATGTATATTGGTTGTTGTTGTTGCTTATTTGGGTAATCGATTTGTGTATTACACATCGTGATTGAGAAGACAGGGAAATTTTTTGACTTTTCTTGAGCTCTTCATTACTATTTCTCGAAATCCCAAGAAAATCCAGAGAAAATTTCTAAACTGGAATCCAGAGAATTTTTCTAGCCTTCCCGTAGACAAATACAAATCATAGTAAAGCTAGCTACTCTGTTCCTTGAAATCTTCATTATTGTTTCTTCAAATCCAGAGAAAATCCAGAGAAGTCTCTAAACTGGAATCCAGAGAATTTATCTGGGAAGTCCAAAAAAATTCTCCGGATATATGTATATTGGTTGTTGTTATTACTTATTTGGATGATCGATTTGGGTATTGCACATCGTGATTGGGAAGACAGATAAATTTTCTGGTTTGAATCTAGAGAAATTCTTACGAAAACCAGAGAAAATCTTTGGAAATTCAGATAATTTCTTTGGCCTTTCCAGAATTTCTCTGGAAAATTCAAAGAAATTCTCTAAATTGAATTTTTTTCCAGATCGATATTGAGAAACCTTAGACATAATGAAAATATTGAATGTCCTTTATATTATTAAATCTTAATATTAGGAACCCTAAAAAAAATCTCCTAGATTCAAATGAGATATGTGATATGTGCAAAGTCAAAATCTAACAAAAACGTAAATGCAGTAACATGAGTATGTAATTCAAAATAAATAAATAAAAATACAGCAAGACCCCTGTCATATATATGTAGTGTTTTTTCTTGTTTATGTGACACATTATAAAATTTTATTTTTCTTAAAAAAATGTCACATCAACATACTTTTTTATTTACATATAAAATTCTAGACAAATTTAATTATAATTATAATAACCAATTTTATATAGATTTTATTTGAGAAA
The DNA here is from genome assembly GCF_055761805.1 of Camellia sinensis. Taxonomy (NCBI): domain Eukaryota; kingdom Viridiplantae; phylum Streptophyta; class Magnoliopsida; order Ericales; family Theaceae; genus Camellia; species Camellia sinensis. The sequence continues at coordinate 195,639,379 of NC_138965.1, forward strand.
TACTTATTTTTCATATATTTTTTGTCGCGTATTCAGTTTTGTCATCATCATATTTCTTTTATACAGTTGATATTTTAATTTAATTATTACGGCATTTAAAAAAATTATCTCTATATATAAATAAATAAATAAGATATAATATGCTTAATTATGTATATTGCACGGATTAAATTAAATTCCTTTTATATTTTATATTTTTTTAGGTCTATCTTATTGATATTTTAATATTAATTTATATTTAAAATTTTAATTAACATGAAATTATTTATTACAAAATATTTATATTTAATTTAAACTCTATATACATGTACGCAATACATATGAATAATTCAAAAAGAATATTAAACAAACAATAATACTCTACATAATTAATTTATGTATGTTCTTTGTAATCCACTCCCAACATATTTATATTTAATCTTTTAAATAAGATTTGTGTAGTTTTATTTCTACATATTTTTATTTTTCAAATAAATATAAAAATAAAAATAAAATTAAATAATTAGAATCACTTTTAGTTTTATATTACTAAATTCTCTTTCTAATTTAACTATTATTTTTAATATCAAAATGAATATTTATTTTACTATCTTATAATTTAATATATCATATTTATGGCACAATAGAACTGAATTTATCAAAATAAACAAATAATTTAACCAAATTTATTAAATTAGTGAAATATACCTCTCCAACTTTGTGTAGTAGGAGAGGTTCAAGATATTTTTTTTATTAAACTAAGGTCTCTCAACATTTTTACAGAGAAAATTTGATTCAGAGAAATTTTGCCCGACTCAGAGAAATTTCACCCAATTCAGAGAAATTTCAAAATTTCTTTCGAAATTTCTCTGGGAAAATTGAAATTTCTTTGAGTAGAGACAAAATTTCCCTGAGGCGGACAAAATTTTTCTAAGTCGAATTTTCTCTATAAAAATGTTGAGTGACTAAGTACTATGAAAATATTGTATGTCATTTATCTTATAAAATCTCAATATCATGGATCTTAAAAAAAATTCCCAATTTATATATGTAAGTGTTCAAGCAATACTTTTATAAAACGATAAAATTAAGATTATTAAAATAAATAATTTAAATTTAAATTTTATTTTAAATTAAAATTAATAATATTTTTTTTTAACACATATCATAATATAATACACTATGAGTTATAAACAAGTCATAATTTATATATTATATAATTTTTCATTGTTTTTATTTTTTTTAGAAAAAAAAATATTTTGATACAAGTGGAATTCATGATGTTTTTTGATAAATTTAATTAACACAAATGAGAATTTGATTTCTGATTGAGAATACATACATATATATAATTTTTATAGCCTTTTACATAGAATCACACATAGGAACAAAAAAATTTATCAGTCATTAGCAAATATATTTGTATTTGACTTTCAATTATTAAAAATTTCTACATATAAAATATTAAGACTCAAAATCAATTTTTAATTTTAAAAATAAATTTCACCTAAGAGAATACGGCTAAAAAACTCCCAAACCAGAAAAACAGAGGCAGAACAATGGCCAGGACTTTAGTCCGGCCAACCAGGGATTAGAGCTTCAGAGCACAATGGACCCAAGACAACATAAAGATGGTAATACAAAACAATAATACCATAAATTCATGAAAAAAAATATTTTAAAAAATAGTTTAAAAAAATACATTTATGGATTACAATCATTTTAAATAGGGTTTACATTACACTAACTTTAAATTTATATCATAAAATTTATTTCAAAATAAATTTCAAAATAGGAGTATATCTTTTTTCATGATTCGTAATATTTGTGAATACAAGCCTTAAAATCGAAAAAAATAAAATAAAATAAAATAAAATAACAAAGGCTGTCTCTATATATGAAGTAACTGAACCAATTCCCAAAAATGAATAGTCACTTTCATTCAAGAGTGATGTTGTAGACCTTCAGTGACTAAGCACCCCCAGCACCCCCTCCAGTGCCACATGGCACATTGCTAGTGGCTAAAGTCCAAAAAAAAAAAAATTGTTTTCTTGCCAATTAGCAAGGACCCCCAACACCCCCACTGGGGGTCCAACGCATTTTCCTTCATTCAAAGGGTGGTAAAAAAATGAAAAATGAAAAAAGTAAGGTATATGTAAGTATACTTGTAAAAAAAATATTTATTTATAATTTAGAGTATTGCCAGCTAGGAAATAGAGCCTTAGAACATCTTTTTTGAAGAGATAGTTAAAAGTTTATTTTGAATAACATCATTTTTCTATTTTTTTACATGTTTTTTCAAAAAAAAAAAACAATAAAAACCAAAAAATCAACTTTTAACCAAGTTTCAAAAACAACCACAAAGAATGCAAAACAAAACTTAAAATTGCAAAACAGCAACCATCAACCCATTGAAACAACAATGCTAGAACAAAACCAAAATTGAAATTTGGAAGCATGTTCATAGCAGCATAAGAAGTAACTAACACATCTCGTCTCCCAAAATTGAATCAGTCACTTTAATCCAAAGCTGAATCACCATTAACTCCACCAAGAAAATAGAGCAGAAAAGTCCTTGTTCAACACTAAGGTCCCTCACATTTTAAAGGAAATTCAGGCCTCGTTTGGGAACCAACCCGTTTAGTCAAAAAGCCAAAAAGTTACTAAAAAGGTCAAAAAACTAACAACTTATACCAAAAAGTCAAAGATTCTCTTTTCTCTCTACTTTTTGCACATCTTTTCGTAAAAAGCTAAAAAGTCATCCCAAACATACTAATTTTTTTTAGCTCATATTTTAGCCAAATAACCAAAAAATTACTAAATTAGCCTGTTGCTAAACAAGAATCCATCAAAGCAAGAACTGTTGTGCACTGACTTGAAATCTCCTCCTATCTTGGCCCTTGATGACTAGACCTCAGTGAATTGGATTTTAAAATGCTCATAGGCCTCTTTTTTAACCTGAGTAGGATCTTAATATACAACATCCCCAACTGAAATAGATGTAATTTCATTTCTACTTTGTCTACATTTGGCCATCACATGAAAAAAAAATAGTGCTTCTATCCCCTTTCATGCACCAATTGAGCCTTGAAATATATAGATCAAATAAATTTGAAGAAATATTTGTGAAGGGAAAAGTGAACGAAATAAAAACTAAATTTGTTGGGTATACTTCCTTATTAGAGTATGAGACTCAATTGGTTTATTAAAAATATTTAATTTGATTTGGTGTTGTATCTAACTTTTGAAAGCTCAATGGGCATTTAAAAATTAGTTTCATAGCAGCTAGGGTTTTGATAAAAGCCCAAAAGTCAACAATATTTTTTGGTATTGTTTTGTTTTTCCGTAGGTGTGCTACGGCTGCTATAATATTGATGCAAAATTTGGTGGCTTAATTTTGGTTAAAATAGTGGCCGTGTGTATTTGCTTTGCAAGTTTCACTTTGCTATTTCTTCTGCAAAAGATATGAAGCACTGTTTGGGGTTTTTTTGACGACTTCGGCTCAGCATAGAAGGTGTTAGTTTTGGTTCATTATTTTAGGCCTTCTTCAACTCTGTTTCAAAAACTTTTGTTCATCTATTTTGTGAGGTCTTTCCTCTTATTTATTTGTGATTATTTGGAATTCACCTAAGAGTGATTTGTAAGACTATCCGTGTCTCATTTGTAATCGTTTGAAAACTATTGATTGATAGTAGAATCGGATTTCAGTCCTGTAGACGTATCTCACATTGAAGGAACCACGTAAAAAATCTTATGTCGTTATTGATTTAATTTTTCCGCATTAGTTTTTATTTCATTGATTGATTTACTTGTGGAAAATCATCTATTTTCCCTAACAATTGGTATCAGAGCTTATGGTTTATTTGAGTTTATTTATTTGTGTAAATCATTAGAGAGAAATATGAGTCCTATGTCTAGCTTCAATGGAAGCAATTAGGTAACTTGAAAAACTAAAATGGAAGACCTATTATTTTGTAAAGATTTGTATGGATCCATTGAGGATGATAGCGGCAAACCCAAAGGTATGAAAAATGATGAATGGAAGAGGTTTAATCGAAAAACGTTGGTGTTATCCATCAGTGGATCGATGACAGTGTGTTTCATTATGTTATTACTGAAACTTTGGCACATGATTTAAGAAAAAAAATCAGCAGGTCTTTATGATAAAAATCAGCCACAAATAAAGTTTTTCTGTTTCGAAAGTTGATTAATTTAAAATATAAATATGGCAACCCCATTCCGAAACATTTGAATGAAATAAAGAGTATTATTAACCAACATGCTTTTATGAAAATTGTTTTTGATGATGAGTTGCAGGCTTTAAAAGTTAGGAGACTTTGGTTGTGACGGTTAGTAATTTGGTGCCCGATGAAGTTGTCACAATGAGCCAAGCCACTAGTAGCTTGTTGAATGAAGAAATTAGAAGAAAATTAGCGGGTTCTTCTCATTCGGAGGCATTTGTTGGAAGAGATTGAAACAAAACAAGGGGGATGAGTAAAACTCCTCATGGTTGTGATAAAAGCCGTGACAAATTGAGAGATGGTTCTTTTTCAAAGAAAAAGATTGAGTGCCATTATTGCCATGAGAAATGGGGGAATGCCGAAAACTCAAGAATAAAGAGAAAATGTGTGACAAAAGTGTGGATAAGAAGTAAGAAGACACAACGGCAATTATTACCGATGGTGATCTCATGGTTGTTTGTGAAGATAATTGTGTCAATTTTGTGGGCCAAGAGAGCAATTGGGTGATTAATTTCGGTGCTTCTTTTCATGTGATTTCTCAAGTTGATTTCTTTACTTCCTACACCAAAGGAGATTATGGTTATATTCAAATGGGTAATAAAGGTTTGTACAAGATTATTGACATAAGTGATGTTTGCTTGGAAACAAATTTGCGTTGCAAATTATTGCTTAAAGATGTGAGGCATATTCCCGACATTCGCCTCAATTTGATCTCTATCGGGAAGTTAGATGATGAAGGCTACAACAACGAATTTGGTGATGGAAAATGGAAGCTCACAAAGGGTTCTTTGGTGGTGGCTAAGTACAAAAAGACTCGCACACTTTATTCGATGCAAGGAAAGATTTGTAAAGGTGTTATCAATGCACTTGAGAATGATACTTCTACCGAATTGTGACACAAGCGATTTGGGCACATGAGTGAAAAAATGGCTGCAAGTTTTATTCAAGAAAGAGCTTTTACCAGGTTTGAAAAGTATGCATCTTAAAACTTGTATTCATTGTTTGGCGAGTAAACAACATAGTTTTTTTTTATATATAAAAATGTTGTTTCTAGAAAATAAAATATTTTGGAGTTGATTCATTCGGATGTTTGTGGTCCTTTAAAAGTTAGAACAGATAGTGGTGCACTTTATTTTATTTCTTTCATTGATGATTATTTAAGGAAAGTTTGAGCTTTTGCACTAAAAACTAAAGATCAAGTTCTAGATATATTTAAGTATTTTCAGGCCATGGTTGAAAGAGAAACAGGGCAAAAATTGAAATGCATCCGAACAGACAATGGTGGTGAATATATTGGGCCATTTGATGAGTATTGTCATAGCCAAGGTATTCGGCACCAAAAGACAGCTAAAAGACTCCTCAACAAAATGAGGTTGCAGAGAGGATGAACCGCACCATCGTGGAAAACACAAGGTGTCTTCTTTTACATGCTAAATTGCTAAGATCCTTTTGGGTGAGGCAAGGAGGACAATGGTTGACATGATCAAGTTGTCTTCGTCTTATCCTTTGAATGGTGATGTTCTCGAAAGAGTTTAGACTGACAAAGATGTGTCTTATGAGTACTTAGAGTGTTTGGTTGTCGAGCCTTTGTTCACATTCCAAAGGATGAAAGGTCCAAACTTGATAGTAAGTCAAGACAATGCATTTTTTTTTTAGTTATGAGCGTGATGAATTTGGTTATAGATTGTGAGATCCGGTTGACAAGAAAGTTATTCCAAGCCGTGATGTTGTGTTTCTTGAAAATGAAACAATTGAAGACTTTGGCAAAGGTGATCAATCAGAGCCAAAAACTAGTAATTTTTTTTAACATTGATCTATCTCCTTCGTCTTCGATACATGATGAAAATGGGGGAGATATGCAGCCACTTATTGAAGATGTGAAGGATGATGCTAATTCTAACGAAGTTAAGCCCGAAATTGAGGAAGAGCATCCAATTTAAGAATCGCCACCAAAACTTGAGTTGAGAAAATCTATAAGGGACCGGTAACCTTCGAAAAAGCATCCTCCCAATGAATTTGTGTTGATATCAGATCAAGGGGAGCCCGAGAGCTACCAAGAAGCAATTGAGCATGCAAAGAAAGGTGATTAGAAAAAGGTCATGGAAGAGGAAATGAATTCCTTACTTAAAAATCACACTTATGATTTGGTGAAATTGCCTAAGGGGAGGAAAATTCTGAAAAATAAGTGGGTTTTCAAGTTGAAGAATGATGGCAAGAATCTAAACTACAAGGCACGTCTTGTTGTGAAAGGCTTTGGCCAAAAGAAAAGTGTGGACTTTGATGAAATTTTTTTACCGGTCGTGAAGATGTCTTCTAGTCGGGTTGTACTTAGCATGGCTGCAAGTATGAATCTTGAAGTTGAACAACTTGATGTGAAGACCGCATTTCTTCATGGTGATCTTGAAGAAGAAATTTATATGGAGCAACCGAATGGTTTTGTGGAAAAAAGGAAAGAGAAATTTGTTTGCAAATTGAAGAAAAGTTTGTATGGCCTCAAGCAAGCCCCATGACAATGGTATAAAAAATTTGACTCTTTCATGATGAATAATGATTTTTCTAAAACCATTTCAGATTATTGTGTGTTTGTGAAAAAAAATTCGGATGACAAATTTATTATTCTTTTGCTTTATATTAATGGCATGTTAATTATAAGTCAAGATTCTTCCATGATTAATAAGTTGAAATTGGACTTGAACAAGTCATTTGCTATGAAAGATTTGGGACCGACAAAGCAAATTCTTAATATGAAAATTATTCGTGATCGAAAGAATGGACTGATTCGGTTGTCTCAAGAATGCTACATTAAAAAAGTTCTTGAAAGGTTCAACATGGATAAAGCAAAGTCGGTTGTTTGTCCACTTGCAGGTCACTTCAAACTTAATTCAAATCAATGTCCTACAAGTGAGAAAGACAAGGAATAGATGCTAAAAATTCTTTATGCATCAACGGTCGGTTCTTTGATATACGCCATGGTTTATACAAGGCCGAATATTACTCACGCCGTTGGTGTGGTGAGTCGTTTTCTCTCTAATCCGGGTAAAAAACTATTAGGCAGCGGTGAAGTGGATTCTAAGGTATCTTCGAGGGACTTTGAAAATGTATTTTTGTTTTGAGAATGGTAAGCCGATACTTGATAGGTTCATAGATTCCGACATAGCCAGTGATGTTGATTCTAGAAAATTTACTTCGGGATATTTGATGACCTTTTGCAGGGAGAGCTGTGGCATGGCAATCTAAATTACAAAAATGTGTTGTTATCTCAACTACGAAAGCTAAATTTATCGCCATTGTGGAAGCTTGCAAAGAGAGTTATAGTTTAAGAAATTTTTACAAGAGTTGAGTTTGAAGCAAGAAATGTATGTGTTTTAATTGTAATAGTCAAAGTGCTATTCATTTGAGTAAAAATTCTACTTTTCATTCGAAATCAAAATATATTGATGTGAGATACCATTGGATTTGCAATGTGTTAGATTCGTAATTGTTATAACTCGAAAAGGTTCACACAGATGATAATATTTTAGATATGTTAATTAAGATTCTGTCGAGGGACAAACATTTGAAGTGTCGAATTTTTGCGGATATGGTTGATGTCACCACCTAAGTTGGTAAGGGGAAGAATTGTTGGGTATACCTCCTTAGTGGAATATGAGACCTAATTTGTTTATTAAAAATATTTTGATTTGGTGTTGATTATAATATATTTTATATATTATATCTAATTTTTGGATGTGCAATGGGTATTTAAAAATTAGTTTGGTATCAGCTAGGATTTTAATAAAAAAAACTCAAGAATCAACAATATTTTTTGTTATTGTTTTGTTTTTCCCTACATGTGTTGCGGCTGCTATAATATTGATGTAAAATTCGGTGGTTTAATTTTGGTTACAGTAGTGGCTTTGTGTATTTGCTTTGGGGGCTTCACTTCGCTATTTCTTCTGCAAAAGATTTGAAGCACTATTTAGGGGGTTTTTTTTTTTTTTTGACAACTTCAGCTTAGCATAGAATTTAGGGGTTTTTTTTTTTTTTTTTTTTGACAACTTTGGCTTAGCATAGAAGGTGTTGGTATTGGTTCATTATTTTAGGTCTTCTTTAACTTTGTTTCGAAAAGTTTTGTTTATCTATTTGGTGAGATATTTTCTCTTATTTATTTGTGATTATTTTGAATTTTGTGAGACTATTTGTATCTTGTTTCCAATCTTTTGAAAACTATTAGTTGATAGTAGATTCGGATTTCGGTCTCGTAGATGTACCTCAGATTAAGATAACCAAATAAAAATTCTTGTAAAAATTCTTGAGTCATTATTGATTTAATTTTTCCACACTAATTTTTGTTTATTTGATTGATTTACTTGTAGAAAATCATCTATTTTCCCTAACAATAAACTTGCCTCAAATTCTAAATTCAAATACATTCTTATTGATCACCCCTCGGAAAAAACAGAGTTTCAGTATAACTTGTCATGCAAAAATAATTAATAACATACCAACAAACCCCTTTAGGGGGTTGAATAATTTCAGTGGTTCTAAAACTTCTGTTCTTCATATCGTAATAAAGCACACGAACGTCAGATACCAGCGAAGAAACATTGCCACAAGGCAATAGCAAGATCTCACCAGTAGGTATAGAACCAAGAGGACGAAAAAATTGATTGTTGGAGCAAGTAGACGTCAAATCAATAATATGGTTGATCCAAGCATGTCTTTGGTAATCCTCTAACACTCACATCTCCATATTTCCACTAAAATGACGATAATCGTAACAAATGACAGCCAAAAATCCATTCACTTGAATTAGAACAGTTTCGGATAATCGAGGTTGAACAACACCGCCATGGTTGGGGAGTGGAATTACATAGAAGCTCTCATCTTTCAAGTCAAAGGCCACGATGACATTCTTTGCTTCAAGAAACCAATGTATTGCACCATTTAAACAAACACTTTTGCTCGAATTTCTCAACCAATCACATCCTTCAAATGGAAAACCGGGATGGATTGTCCGCCATGAACCACCACTATTGTCGCCGGCCAATGTGAAAACCCGGCACACCATCATATCAGACTCATGGTAAATGTGAATGTTGACAACTTCGAAAATCCTGGTGGATGGATCAAAGCCAAGAAAATAACGTATGACTTGATAGCCGCTTTCGATTGGGGGGAGTTTGAGGAATTGTCGGGTGGTGGGATTGCAAACAAAAGGGCATGTGTTGGAATAACTGTCACCGGAAAAAAAGAGCAAGCCATTAACGTCGGAAGAGAAGGTGCGATGATGGCAATCATAACCACCAGGGATGGTGTAGAGGTGAGTGAGTGGTCCTCCATCGACTTCTGCTGATAATATTTCATAGGAATTGCCTGAGCGGATTGCAGGGATGAGAAGAGTGGTGCCTCGTGGACGAGTTTGGGAACGAGAGAGGTGGAGATCCAGAGAGAAAGGGTCGTTGTTGTTGAGTGTTAAAGATTGGATTGATTTAGAGACGCACCTGAATCGGCAGAGAGACTTGACAGGTAGTCTGGTGAAGATCTCGGAGAAGAGGATATGAAGAGGGATATTCACAGATGATGACGATGATATCAACATCGTCATCTTTGTTCTGCTTTTTTTTGTCTCTCTCTGTCGCATAGTCGTCTTTGTTCTCTCTCTTTTGCTTCCTGAGGGTTGTTTTATTGTATAACTATCCTAGAGGAGAACAAATATTGATAGGAATTTTAAGATAGTAGAATTGTTTAGTCATATGTTACTTACAATTAGGATTGATTGGAGTAAAACTGTTTTGCCCAAGGACAGTTACTTGGAATTAGGATTGATTAGAGTTGGGTTGGAAACAGAATTAGGATTGACTGGAGTTAAATCGCACGTATCGTTTAGGTAGGCTGGCCTTGGTATAGGCCCATCAGGTCACGGTATAGGACTCCTTAAAATAGATTCAAAAAAAAAGTCTCATCTTATTACATTAGGCATGTTTTAAGTTCAAAAAAAATTAAAAAAAGACCCAAACTAACTTAAAATAATTGATCCATTAAAAAATTGAAGTCCCATTCAAAAAAATTAGCATTGTAATCAATTGAAAATAGACCCAAAAAAAGGTCCCCTCGTATTATAGTTTAGTGTAAATTGTAATATATTAGGTATGTTTTAAATCCAAAAAAATTTAAGGAAAGCCTAAACTAACTCAAATAAATTAATCCATTAAAAAATTGAAAGGCCCATTTAAAATTATTAGCATTGTTATCCATTGAAAATAATTTTGCAAAAAAAACTAGATTATGCAAGTATGATTGATTTATTTGCTTCTATAAATACAAGAAGAGCGATGATCAAGCGACACTTATTAGTTGTTGTAATGTAATGCTAAATATTTTTTGTGATTTTGACACAAATCTTGTCTTTTACCTTCAAAATTTTTTTTATTCAATGAAAAAAAAAATGTGAAGAGCCCCAAAAATTTATTAGTTGATTATCCGTTTTGGGCTCCGGAAATCTCAGGACCGGGCCTGCGTTTAGGGTGTTTTATTTATATTTTTTAATATGTGATTTTAAGGCTGTGTTTGGTTGTGTTTTCAAACAATGATTATACACTTATATTCCAATATGATGTTTGGTTGGAATTCTCAAATCACATTTCCACAACTTTGCTGAAAACTCTGTTTGGGGTGCGTTTTTCAAATATTTTTTTTTTTTCAAATTTGGCCTAACCGGTCGTCCTACCAGTCGTCCGGCCGGTTGACTGGAACAGTGGAAATTTTTTTATTTTTTTTTTGCAATTGATATATTTTAATTTTTATATATTCGAAAAAATATTTTTTGAATTTTTTAAAAACTTTTATGTGCTTTAATAGAATTTTTATTTGTATGTTTAGTTAGGAGTTGTAAGTTTTTGTATCAAATATCATATGTTACATCAAAAATTTCCCACTTAATTCAAAATTCTTTTCAAAACTCTTTTCAAAATTCTTTTACCAAACAAATTTTTCACACTCAAATCATAATTCCAAAACTCACAAACTCAAAATACAGTTCATACTCTCAAATCATATTTACAAAATTTTACCAAACGCAACCTACAATATTTCCGGTGTAAAATGAAGACGCTGACAAGAAAAATGTGTTTTTCATTTTATTTTCCGATGCTAAAAACAAAAACGCACAGAAAGACCCATCTCTCCAACCCTTTCCTCAGTAAAACCCATCTCTCTCATCCTACTAACAAGATTAAATTTCTCCTCTAGGTCTCAATGAGATCCGTATGTGTATCTTAGGATGGGGGATTTGCTCTTGTTGTCCATTAATATAGAAACAAATAGATAGAGGCAAACTGTTTGTTGTTATCAAATATCCAAAAGACAATCGAAATCATACCCTTCTCAACTGAAGTTTCACATTCCAACAACCACCACAAAAACAGAGCACCATAAAATTTCGGTATCGGAAAGGGATGTGATGGTGGTTGATTGTGAGGGTTGTGAGTGTTTAGGTTTGAGAGTCTCTTTTGATTTTTACACAGTTGAAAGAGACGAAATTGCAATGTTGCTTTGTGGTCGTGGTGAATGGTGGAAGAAAAATTTGACTTGTTTTGAGTTTTGCGAACATGAGGAGAAGGGATAGAAAAACAATTATTTGGTTATGTGGCAATTTTATATTGGTTTACCGTAAAATTGGACTGCACAGTGCGTCCATGTAAAACTTAAAGCCCAACAAAAACACTAGTGTTAGTTATAAAATATTAGGAAAATTACTATGTAGTTCTATGTAGAGGATCTATTTCCCTTCTAACCCCAATATATTTTAATAGATTAATAGGTCCACAGTTTTTAAGTTTTATATCCAGAGGTCCTGTTTTTTATTTTTGTATTTTGTAAATGACTGTATTACCCTTTGTTTTGAGATCTATATATACGTGAAAAATCAAATTTTTGCTCCGTTCAAAAAAGAAAATCAAATCTTAGTCTCTGCGATCTCGATTTCTCTTCGTTATAGCGATCTCATTGTGCTGTGTGGTCGATCTCATTGTGCTGTGAGGTGGATCTGGTTGTGCGATCTGAATCTCTGTGTACAGGCGATCTCTGCATACGTTCTCTCTCTCTCTCACTCACTCTCTCTTTGTGTATCTGGTTTGTATCTGTCGATACATATATGTATGTGTATGTATGTATCTGTCGATACATACATATACATATATATATCTCTGTGTGTGTGTACATATATGTATGTATATATAGATAAGCAAATTTGCATGATATCTGGTTTGTGTTTGGCAATATTGTTTTAGTTCTTTGTTTTGTGATAAATTTTGTTTGTTTGATATTTATTTTATTTTATTTTTGTATGTGATATAGTGTAATGATTTTGATTTTGTTGATTTTGTTTGTTGTATAGTGTAATGTGTTTTGAAGTTGTAGCTTGGAATTGTGAATTATGGTGTTTTGATACTGATATGTTGTAAGTATATAATTTTACAGTTTGGAATTGTGAATTGTGCAGTGTTGGAACTGATATGTTGTAACTGTATAATTTTGCAGTTTGGAATCTGTGAACAATTGTTTGTTGGTTTGTGATTTTGTAGTATGGAGGAGTATTTCATGTTAATGTGCAAATACAGTAATTGTTGTGCTGCTATTAAGATTAGTGAGGGATGTAGTTATGATGAAGTTGTTGAGAAAATATGTGAGAAGTTCAAGGAGTTGAGTGTTGGTAACTTTTGTTTGTTCTTCTCTATTGTTGGATATTCTAATTGTATTGTTGAATGTGATGATGATTTGTGGAATATGCTGTCAATGGTAGGTGGTAGTGATTGTCATGCTGTTGATGTTGTTGTGGGTGATAAGAGAATTGTGGAGGTTGATGATGGTAATTCTTGTGGGATTGATTCTGTAATTGGTGAGAGTTCTTTGGTTAACGATTGTGATGATTTTGGTGGTTTGTTGCCTAGTTTTTATTCAGGACCAGAGAGAGTTTTGTTGTCTGCTAGTTGGAAGGAGATTATACATAGTGTTGGTTAAGAATTTGAAGGTGGAGTGCCGGCGTTCCGCATTGCATTGGCTAAGTATGCAGTTGAGTGTGGTTTTGCAGTGAATTATTTGAAGAACGAAGCAACAAGAGTAACTGCTGAATGTATGATGAAGTCGTCCACGGGTTGTAAATGGTTTGTGCATGGAAGGGTGTTGATGAATTTCGGTATTTTTTTTATAATGAAGTTGGATAATGTGCATACTTGTGGGGTTTTGGCTCGTAGATCTTGTAGCAAAATGGTTGGTTCTAGACTTGTGTCTGATATTGTGCAAAATGATATTAGTGATAATCCGTTGACTCGTCCTATTGAAGTTAAAAAAAAGTTGAAGAAGCAATATGGTATAGATGTTTCTTATCGGGTTGCATGGTTAGGAGTTGATAAGGCAAGAGGTGGGTTGTTTGGTGATTTTGCAACTTCTTTTGACCAACTTCGATGGTACCTTGAGACGGCTATGAGAATGAATCCAGGAAGTGTGTTTGAATTAGATGTGGATGAAACTAGTGCGTGTTTTCGGAGGTTGTTTGTGGCATTTCATGGATATTTGTATGGCTTTCAATTTTGTAGTCCGTTGTTGTTTGTTGATGGTACATTCTTGAAGGGGCGTTACAAGGGGCATTTGCTTGCAGCAACATCAAAGGATGGTAATCAAGGTATGTATTTATTTGCAGTTAGTATAGGTTTGGTTTGTCAGTGTGTTATTGTATTGTGAGTCTGCTAATTTTTGCAGCTTGATGTTATGTTGTTTGCAGGTCTGTTTCCTTTGGCTTTTGCGATTGTTGACGCTAAAAATCAAGATAATTGAATGTGGTTCTTAAGTCAGTTGTTAAAGGGTGTTGGTTCAGGCCGGAGATTGACCTTTGTGTCGGACCGTCAACATGGATTGCTAGACGCTCTTTCAGTGGTTTTTCCCAATGCACATCATGCATATTGCTTAAATCATTTGAAGAGAAATTTGATTGAAAAATTGGTGGGACTTCGTACTAACTATAAGCTGAGTTTGATGAAAATATTAGTTAAATGTGCTTATGCGCCAACGGTTGCTTCTTTCCAACATTATGGAGAAATTGAGGCGTATTGCTGGGAATGGTAGAGTTGATAGTATGTTGGATAGTTTGCAAAATGATAAGTGGGCGAATGCATCTTTTAGAGGGAAACGATATGGTGAGATATCATCTAATGCTACCGAGTCTTACAATAATTGGATTGGTGGGGCCCGTGAGTTGCCTATTACTTATATGGTTGATATGATTAGGGTTCAAATCATGACTCAATTGTCGAATAGAAAAGCTGAATCTAAAAGATGGACTACGAAATTGTGTCCTGTTAAGGAAAAGAAGTTGGTGGACTCTTTGGAGCTAGCTAAGTCTTGGGATGTGATTGTTGCTAGTGATACTATGCTTGAGGTTCATTCTTCTATTTCTTTTTATGTTGATATTAGTAGACAGACTTGTTCTTGCCTTGAATGGCAATTGAATTGTTTTCCTTGTTGTCATGCTGTGCATGCTTTGCGTAGTAGTGGTAGAGATGTGTATGATTTCATTGATCCCTTTTTTCATGTAGATTGTTTTAGAGAGTCATACAAGGAATCTGTTTATCCAGTGCCTTCAAGTGAGAGATTTGACTTTGATGGTGCCAGTAGTTCGATTATCAAACCTCCTATAACGAAGAAACAGCCCGAGCTGAACAAGAAGAAGATGATACCTTCTAGGAGTGAGAATGTGAAGCAAATCAAGTGTGGGAGGTGCTTGAAATATGGAAATCGTAATAAGAAGACGTGCAAGGCTACTATTTGAGGCCACAGTCTATTCTTTTGGATTTGTATTTGAATTTGAGGAATTATGATAATAAAAAATGTGATACTTTGTATTATGGAAGTAATGAATAAAGTTGGTTGAATTGTTTTTTGTTTTTTGATGTGTTTTTTAGTTATTGAAGTTGTTTTGTAACAGTTTTGTTTTGTTTTTTATTGTTATTTTTTTTTTGTGGGTTTGGTTGGTTTTATTTTTATGGAATGCATAGAAGGTTGTTGAAATTTTCTTATTGAAACTATATAATATTGAAATGCAGTTTTACTACATGATTCATTTATTTCATATTTTATAGCGAGAAAACTGTAAAATTTTGCAGTTTTATTTTCAATTTTGAAATGTAGTTCATCTATTTGTTGAGTCATGAAATTGGATGCATAATTGTGTAGCATAAATTTTGTTTGAGTAATGAAACTGTATAATTTTGCAGTTTGAAGAATTATAAGAAACAACCTGATGAAATTGCATAATTTTGCAGTTTTAAGAATTATTAGAAACAACCTGATGAAACTACATAATTTTGCAGTTTGAAGAATTATTAAAAACAACCTTTACTGTATGAAAATATATGCAACCACAAACAAGTACACAAACAATCAGAAGTACAAGCACAATAATAATAACAAGAAGAAGAGCAATAATAACATCAATGACAACAATCGTTTTCACCATAATAACCAGAAGAAGATCATTTCCAAAAGTATATAAAGTACTTGTCACATGTTAAAAAGAAAAGTACAAAGATATGTTCACTTGAATATTTGTATTGTCGAGAAGTTTATTCATTGTTTCTATGGTTTGGTATGTTTTGTCAACATTTGGTAGTGCTCGAGTTGCCATGATCGGATTTCATCATTGAGGAATTGACTGGCGATTTCTGCTCGAAATTTGACCCACTCAGTTGGTTGAAGTGATTTCTGCACAAGTTGCCAGTTGATATATTGGTTGATAATATTGCAGATGGCGATTGCACAATCATTCCTGCAAAGTTTTAGATGAAGTTAATTAGTTAGGTAAAAAACTGCAAAATTTAGCATATTAGAAGATTAGTTTATTGATTTTGTATCTTACGAGTGTGGAGTTTGTAGTGGGCATTCCTCAATTGATGCAATTACTGTCTCGCACTCTTGAGATGATAACATGTTTCCTTGATTGCTGAGTAATGTTTTATTCCATCTGAGTTGATGTTGTTGCTACAAAATAGTTAGTGGGTATTTTTGTTAGTTATAGTGATGAGTTGAGATGTTTTTAAAGGAATGGAACTAAGTAGGAAATTTTATTTAACTTACAATTTCCTTTGCAATTTCAAAGTGCTTGTTGTGGCAATCTTTTACTGGTCTCAAAGAGTCATAGTGTCTCCATATCCCATCAGCATTGTCAAAGACCATAATTGTCCAATGATTGTCGTGGTTGATTAGGAAATGTATATATCTGTTTTTCATTGTTTCTGGAAAATGATTGTTCATTATTTTTTCTCTCAATGCTTGATCTTGGTTTTGTAGTGGAGTCTGTAAGTTATATATCTGTTTGAAATATGTGATAAAACTATGTAGTAAGACATATTAAGAAAGTAGAAAATTTTGCAGTTGAAATGTATGTTAAGTTTTGCTTACATTGATGAGTGTTGAGAAAACGTAAGATCTTCCTGCGTATGGATTTCTTGCAAAAGCTAGATCATTTTTCTCAAATTCTCCAATGGTTGGTTGGAGTGCCAATTGCTTTTCTGAGAAGGCATCAATGACCTGAAACATGTTATATATGCGAATGTGTTAGGTTTGTGGAATAGGTTATTGAATATGAACAGAAACTGTAAAATTGTGCAGTTGGAGACCTATATTCCCATATAAGGGTTCCCTGTTGGTCAATCTGCATATATCTGAAAAGTATACGCAATTTTCATCTTCGCTGCCAGACCAGACACAAGCACTTGATTGTGTGTTGTTGATGAGTTGAATTTCGTCTTGGTCTTTTTTGGATAGGCTATGCCAAACCTTGTTTGTTTTGCGGCAAGAAATGGCGAGTGGCTTGTTTTGGATTGATTCTTCCTTGAAATCATCATCACTTTACAATACTTGAAGTTGTGTCTTCTCTTGATTGGCATGCTCTTTTGGGTTGGTTTCAACAGCAACTGCTTTCTCTTGGCCAATATCTTCTTGCATATTTTCTTTCTGCTGTTATTTTGCTTCATGAGCACCCTCTTTTTGCTCAGGTTCAGTAGCAGGTTTTGTCTCTGTTTCATTTTCTTCTTTTTTCTTTTCATTATTCTTCTCTTTTTCTTCATCGGTACCCTCTGTTGGTTTGGGTACATCAGCAGCAGTTTGTGTCTTGTTCCCTGTATCTTCTTTGGCTTTTGTCATTGGTTGGTATTCAAAATCTGGGTCATGTGCTTGTTTTCTTAACGTTTGTTTGATTCTCTTGACCATTGATCTTTGTTGGGGACTGCTAGTTTTTTTGGTGGACATTTCCTTCAATTGATCTTTTTTTTTACGCAATTCAGCCATGAATTTTTGTTCCATATCTTGCATTTGTGCTCTCATGGCTGATATGAGCTTGTCCTTGTCGTCCTCTTTGGTTGGTGTTTGTGGTTGGTCATGACCTATAAAAATGTTGGATTGTGTTTTGGTTAGTTTAATTAAATTTTGCAGTTTGCTTTAGTATTAGACAATAGTTTACCTTGTGCATGAAATATGTCAGATTTCTCTTGGAGTTCTTCTTGTTGGTTTGTCAGTTCTTGTTCAATGACTTGTTGTTATTGGTTTGTTTGTTGTTCTTCTTGTTCTTGTTGTTGGTCTTCTTCTTCATCAGTGTCTTCTGGTTTATCACCTTTTGCTTCATGTCTTTCTTGTGCTTCATCATTGTCTTGTTGTTCATCAAGTTCTTCTTCTTCTTTTTCTTCAGTTTCTTCTTCTTCTTCTTCTTCTTCTTCTTCTTCAGCTTTTTCTTCATCAGTCACTTGTTTTTTTTCTTCATCACTCTCTTCTTCTTGTTCATCACTTTCTGGTTCTTCTTGTGGTTTTTGCTTTTTTTTCTTTTTTTTTTTTTTTTTTGTTGTTCTTCTTGTTCTGATTCTGATTCTGATTAATGTTCTTCTTTGAGAAAGTCATCCTCATCACTGTCTAGAAGTCTTTTTTTTTTGTTGCTTTTGTTTTCTTTTTTCGCTTATTGTCCTTTTTGTGGTCATGTTTCTTTGCTGAAGAGTCTATTGATATGATTTGATTGATATGCAATAACGGTATTTCTTGTTCAGTTGGGGTTAAAGCACTTTGGTTAACCTGTATTGGAACAATGTGGCATATATGAGTAATACTGTAAAATTGGTCAGTTTCATAAGATGAGTTGTGCTGTGAGTAATGTGGGTTAAGTGTCGAAATATGTTGCTTGAAACTGAAAAATTTTACAGTTTCATAATATGAGTGATGTGAAATAGATTTGTGCGTTTAAACTGTAAACTTTTGCAATTTCATAACATGAGTAATGTTAAATTAGTGTGTGCTTTGAAACTGCAAACTTTTACTGTTTCATAATATGATTTGTACTATGAATAATGTGAGTCAAGTGTTGAACATATGTTGTTTGAAACTGAAGAATTTGACAGTTTCATAACATGATTTTTACTATAATGAATGTGAAAGGAGTGTTGAATAGATTTGTGCTATGATAGTATAGAAGAGTTTGAATACCTTTTCAAAGTGAGCAAAGCTGATGTGTTTCCACTTGGAGTACATTTTGCCAAGGTTCCATTTCATAAACCTTGGGAAGCCTTCTTTGTTGGATGGTTGGAGGAGTTTACTGTGCTCACAGTACCAGTACTGTAAAAAAAAATTTAAATATGTTAGATAGTTAGAAATAGGTGGATGTCTGATATTTTTGTGTGAAGTAGTTGAGTAATGTGTTTACCAAGAGCAACATGACGCATCCAGTGACATGCCTTGGGTTGTTGTTTGCACTTGCCATTGAATTCATCAATGTGTCTTTTATTACCTCAACCCAATTGTACTTCTTGATGTTGCTGAGATTGTTAACATAGTTGAGGAAACTCCAACTGAGTGTATGGCCTGTTGTAGGCATGAGAAGTTTCAAGCACAAGTAAAGGGTGATGACCCTTGCAAGATCTTGATGATCATTGGTTGATTTTCCTTTTTTTGTTTGTTGAAACATTTTGGTCAAAGACTTGCCATCCAATCTCTTTACTGATTTGCATCTTCGTTTGTAAAATGGAAGCTCAAAATCCTTTGGTCTTGCATAAGATTTGGTGGTGATGCTGTCTTCTCCACAGTCGATACCAAAAATGAGCTTGACATCATTGTTTCTGAGTTTCATTTCCTTTTTGCCAAGTATAAATGCTTTTTTTCTTTTGTTGTAGAGTGTTGTCATTTCTACTACAATGGAATTGTAGCATCTGCACCAAGAGGCCTTCAGTTGTGTTGAGGAGAGAGCATTTATAATGGGCCAAAAAGGGATTTTTTCCAGCTCTGTCTGTTGGCCTTTTGTGAATTTGACCCCCTTCAATAGTTTGATTACTGTTCCGATGTTGGAACGGTAATTAAATTGTTGGACTCTCTTTGTAGGGATTGCAGCTTTTTTCCCTTTTGATGCCTTGGTTTTTGTTATGGGAGTTGATTGGCTTTCGTGGAGCTTTCTTTTTTTGGTTGGAAGAGCTTCTTGTTTTTTTGTTGGCTTTCTTTTGTTTGTTTTTGTTATGGTTGGAGGTGTGGTTGGTGTTTGTTGTGTGGGTGGGGTCTGTGGTATAGTTCTTGGGCTTTTTCTTGTAGGTAGTGTGGTTGTTTTGTGGGTTTTTTGGTGGGGTCTGTGGTGTTTGGTTGTTTTTGGTTGTGGTGGTTGGGTTTTTTGTGGAGGGGGAGATGTTGGCGGTATTTCAGTGGATACAGGAGACGGACTTTCAAAAGGGGAGATACTTAAATCCTTGATTGGATTTTTGGGCATATGGATTTGTTTCTTCCAATATCTTCCAACAACTATTTCTAAAAAAATGAAAGTGACAGCAGGGTATGAGTAATATAGTGACAAAACTGTATAATTTTGAAGTTTTATATGCAGTTGAATATGAAATTATATGTATTTGTTGGTAACAGTTACGAAACTGTATAATTTGACAGTTTGATTTGCACTTTATAATAAGTTACCTATTTGTTTTGAGTAGTGATTAAACTGTGTAATTTTGCAGTTTCATTTGCAGTTTGAATAAATTTAGATATGTTACTTGTAGAGTGATGAAATAAAACTGTATGATATTACAATTTTTGTAAACAGTATCAACAATAGGAATAACCCATTGTATTTTGTAAACAGCAACAATAACAACGAGAAGATTAAGTATTCAAAAATAACAACAATAAGAAAAGGCAATATTGAACAACAAGAATAAGAATAAGGTGTTGAATGTGTAAAAACAGGGATTTATGTGTAAAAACAGTGGATTAGAATGTTTAAAAATAGGGGACTAGAATGTTGTAAAACAGGGGATTATATATGAAAGAGGGTTTATACATTTTGAAGTATGTAAAATGTATATATACGAAATATGAAAGAATAATGTACAAATTTGAATGAAAAATAATGAATAGGTGAAGAGAGATGTTACTTTTTTTCCCCATTTTTGTGAATCAGAAGTCAGGAACTATGAAATTTCTTCAGAGTGGTGATGGTTCTTCGTGTTGTTGAGAGTCACCGATTGGAGAATATGAACGGCTTGGTGTTGTGTTGAAGATGAACGGTTTCGTTTTGTGGTTAGGGTAGGGTTTCAGAGGGAATGGAGTCGAACGGAGGAGAGATGGAGGAGTGAGAATGCGATTTCGAGCGGCAGAGATGTAACAGTGTACTGATCAGACTGAGATGATAAAGGGTGATGAAGATGAACGGTTTCGTTCTGTGGTTAAGGTAGGGTTTCAGAGGGAATGGAGTCGAACGGAGGAGAGATGGAGGATTGAGAATTCGATTTGAGCAGCGAAGATGTGACAGTGTGCTGATCAAACTGAGATGATCGTGGGTGATGGTTGCACGCGTGTGAATTGGATGATATATTGTGGGTATTTTCGCCTTATTGATAATTTGAGGACTTAATGGAGTATTAAATTTGTTTTGGGCCTAAATGGGGTATGATATGTTGGGCTTAGACCTTTGGGTCAGTTCCCCTAAAATATTCAAATGAATTTTGAGATGGGCTTTGATAGAGACCCCCTCCAATCACCACCCCCATTACCTCCCACACACATGTGGCGGGTGGTGATTGGAGGAGAAGGAAAAAAAGAAAAGAAAAGAAAAGAAAATCTAACCAATGAGAGAGAGACGGGTCGAGGGGGTGAGGGGAAAAAGCGGTCTGGATCTTTTTCCTTTTGAGATATATTATGAAATATATAGCGTTAGTTATGAAATATTCAAATAAATTATGAGAAATGTGGAAGTGACTATAAGCAAAGTCAAAGCCCAACAAAACACTAGTGCAGTTGTCGATAACAACTACACAACTTATCATAATTGCAAGATCTACACAAAAAAATAAATAAACAAACTAATTCAGAAAATAGTCACAAAATCAAACCTAACTGTCTCACATATGAGTATGTAATTAATTTGTGTGTAATTTAAATAAATAAAAAAATAAAAAATAAAAAACAGCAAGACCCATATTAAGAGAACAAAGCTAAAAAACCAAAAACAAAATACACTCAATCTCCCACACCAGAAAACAACAGGCAGAAGCAGAACAATGGCCAGGACTGAAGTCCAGCCAACCAGGGATTAGAGCTTCAGAGCACAATGGATCCAAGACAACATAAAGACGGTAATACTAGGAAAAAAATAATACTAAAAATTCAAAAAAAATATTTTAAAAAGTCATTAAAAAAATACATTTATGCTGTGTTTGGTTGGGAGATTTGAGGAGGGATTTGGAAAGGGAAAGGGAAAAGTTAGGTGAAATGTGAATAAAATATACCTACATTTCACCTAATTTCACACACTTTTTCCATTTCCTTTTCTAAATCCCTCCTTAAATCCTTCGATCAAACACAGCATTACGGATTACAATCATTTTAGATGGGTTTACGTCACTCCAACTTAAGTTTCAAGATATAATTTTTCGTGATTTAATTTGGAGTGTTGCCAATCAGACAGAACAAAAGTGTTGCCAACCAAGGAATAGATGTATCAAAGACAACATAAAGAATGCAAAACAAAACTTAGAATTGCAAAACAGAATACCATTGTAGCAACCATCAACCCATTGAAACAACAATGTTAAAACAAAACCAAAATTGAAAACACGTTCATAGCAGCAGCATAAGAAGTAACTAACTCATCTCCCAAAATTGAATCAATCGCTTTAATCCAAAGCTGAATCACCATTAACACCACCAAGAACATAGAGCACAAAAGTCCCTATTCAGCACAATGGTCCCTCAAATTTTAAAGGAAATTCAGGACTTCAACTTCTTTAATTTTGTATAGCAAGGGATATTTGAATGTGTTTTTATTTACCCAAGTTGCAAAAGAGTATTAAACAATTTCAGAACATGGGTATGTTCTGAAATAAAGAGAAGTTGCTTCGTCTATTTCGCAACTAAAAAAATGTCACTACTAGAAAATTGACTTTTTGCGTCAATTTTTTTGCGACTGCCTATTCAGCCGTGGAAAAAAATATATTTGGGACAACACAATATGAGACAAAAGTAGGTGATAGTAAAAAGTCTCAATTTTTGAGTGACTTTAAACCTCATTCAACCCGTAGGAATCAATGCCTAATTTATTTCTCCTATTTCTTTTTATTTATTTGCTCCATTTCCAGTTTTGCCCTAGACAGGCATTAAAACCAGTACGATTCAACATCGCTCTCTTTCTCTCGTCGTCTAAAGAACACCAGTATGAATCTCTGTCTCTCTCGATCTCTCAGTCTCTCCCTCAATCTCTGACTCTCTCTCGATCTCGATCTCGATCTCTCAATCTCTCTCTTGATCTCTGTGTCTCTCTCGTACAATCTCGTTCTCTCTACATCTGCGTACACATTATCTGACCTTTTTTAGATAATTTTTCTTCTCCTAAAAATCTCTCTATACAAGTATATATATGAATTTATATATGTATCTCTATGTATTGATTTAATAATCATTCTTATTTTATTTTCAGGTTCTCGACTGATCCAATCATTGATTGGCGGCGGTGGAAAAATCAACTCCTTTGAGAAGAGAAACCCTAACTTTCTCATTGGTGGTAGGCTCTAATCTACTTGTTTACATGTTTGTTCTAGTTTTGATCTTGTTTAGATTTGTATTGAACTACTCTTTGTTAGCTTTTTGTTTACTGTTTGGGAATTGATTTCAATTTGTTAGCTTTTGTAGTTTGAATGCCATGTTTATTGACAAATGTGTTCAGTTAAAATACAGTTAATGTGTTGATTATTGTTGATGTTGTGATTAATTGGTGCAAATTTCAACATAGACGAATGGGAAATTAGTTTTTGTTTCCAATTCCAAATGGAGTAGGAGTATAAACTCTAATTATTTGATGAATATTTTCCCAAAAAAATAAAATAAAAATGATTAGATGATTACAACTAAGAGCATATATTTTATGATAAAGACTTGCTACCGTTTACATCTTAAAACTAGAACTAGAACTAGAACTACAAGACAATTGGGAATACATTATATAATATAAGCAAAGACGTTGTAAGGTCTTTATTGATGAAAACTTCAATCTATTTTTCTCAAATTTTTGAATTTTTATAATGTAAAAATCTATGTGTCATATTATTGGTTCTCATCATTTTTTTTCTTTTTTAATTTTAATTATCAATATGGCAATACCTTTCAAATTTTGTCCATTAATTAGAGAATCTTTGGAATTTTCAACAATATGGAAACTTTCTATTTTTTAAATTGATGATGAAAATCTCAATATATATGTCTTAAATTGTTAGTGACAATTGATTTGTAAACCACTTGTTTTTCCTTAATTGGATAGTAAATTGAATTAAAAAAAATTTTGAGGACTTCTTGTTTTTTCCTTTGTAGATTTTTTTGGTTTTTGCTTTTGAGGACTTCTTGTCCTCCGTTGTACTTCTCTTTTCCCTTTTTTAATAAAATTCTTCTTTATTGCTGATCCCAAATAATAAAAAAAAAAATTGAAATAATTTTTTTTACGATATAATAATTGAAGTATCAAAGGTTTTGCTGCTTCTATAGCCATTATCTCTGTACCCATGTCATTTCTAATTTTCCTAATATAGTCGAAGATGTTTTATTAGATCAGATATATTGGGCTCAGTAATGAAACGCCATATGGTGTCATGAAGTTTCTTCACACTGCCAAATGTGGCACTGGTTTTCCCTAAGATAATATCTTTATAGGTATTATATGGTCAATTCTAGGTCAGAAATTAGCAACCCATCATTGGTGTGTGTGTGTGTGTGTGCGCGCGCTATCTGCAAATTCAATGTTTCTAGTTGATTTCTATGCTCATACATTGTCAACAACTTGACTTCGCTAGTGATTTTCATCATCTCAAACTTGTAGAAAGTAGAAACTATAAAAATGTTGTGTTAGGAGATGAAATTAGTGATTATATAAACTGGAAAGGTTTCTTTTCTCCTTTGTTGCTTTTTGGATGAGATCTATCTGTTTTGTAACACA
This sequence comes from Camellia sinensis, assembly GCF_055761805.1. Lineage (NCBI taxonomy): Eukaryota > Viridiplantae > Streptophyta > Magnoliopsida > Ericales > Theaceae > Camellia > Camellia sinensis. The sequence goes on from NC_138965.1 coordinate 195,664,066, forward strand.
GAACAGTAAGCAGGTTTACCTTTTGCATTTTAGACATTTGTATTACCTTTTTCAGTCCATCTTTTGAAAAGTACTGCTAAGGCAAGCTTGTCTTCTGAAGCTTCTAATTGAATATATTCAATTTTATTTTTATTTCCATATTAGTTTTGTATGTGAAGCATAGCTGGCTTACAGTTTGTTGCAAACCCCAAACTTGATGAGTTAGGTATGCTTAAGTTTATGTTTTATGCCTTTTCTGGATGAGCAGTAGTTTATATGTTTTGTATTCAACATACTGTATATCTTTCTATAACCTGCTTATGGTCAAGCCCTTTATATAGAACATGGATAACAAAGTTGGGAGGGATCAAGAAATTATAGTGCAACATTTTCAAGAAATGAATACATGTGTTTTATTTTATTTTTATAATTTTGTTAGGTCTTTATCTGGATTTGTTTCCCATGCAGCATGTAACATGTGCTGCAGAGCAAACCCAAACTATTACAAGGCAGTCATCTTTTTTTTTTTTTTTTTTGATTAGCAAAGAAAATGTTTATTAATGACGAAACCGTACATTAATATGGGAATACATCAATAAGGAGGAAAAAGAAAACATGAGAAAAAGGAAAACCAAGCATTGTGTTGGTGAGAAACCAATACTAGTTCACAGGACCACAAACACTTGATGCCACCACTCAAAAACTAGCTCAACAACTTGTTGCCACCACGCAAAGACTATCTTAACAAAAGCATATAACCCACTAAATGCTCTAGTGTTGCTTACTTGTTGCCATCATACTTCCTTCTTAGACCTATCCCTCCTATTTGGATTTCTCTTTGTCCTTTAGTTCTAGCTTAATAATCTTATTCAGAACATCATCTTCTTTCCCATGGAAATTGATGCTAAGAGATTTACCCAATTGTAAAGTGGTTTTAGCTTCATTGAGGAGTAGGTTGCTCGGGCTAGTAACATCCTCAGACAGATTTGAACGGGTTATCGTAGTTGTTGCTGGTCTGAAGATAACAGACTATAAGGCAGTCATCTACTATTACCGTCGCTTATATTCAAGGTAGTTTTGTCATTACTGATGTTGTTCAATTTCATGCTTTCTGCATATTGTAATTTACTTGTTGTATAGCTTAATATTTTGCCATCTCTCTATGTGGTTTATCTATGTGGAAAACATTGAATTTGCAGGATATAGATTGGATAAACAGGCTGGCTTTGCAACATATTAATATCTGTGTAGGATATAGATTGTTTAAAATCATGGCTCTCCTAGAAGCCTTTAGATAACCTCTTCTTAAAGATTGTTCCTCTTATTGGTTGTGACAACCCTCACCACTGATTAGTGCTAATCTATGATTAAGCATGTTAATTGACTGATTGACTGAAATCCTGAACTGATTAATTGAGTGTATTAGTTTAAATGCATTTCTATCTGTTGACCGTTAAATGATCTGTTCATGTTTTATGTTTTAAACTGCAAATTGAAAGCCTTATCGGCGGCCGAATCTGAAATTGATTAGTGTTTTATGCTAATTAGAATTTATGTGATTTTATGGCATGTTTAATTGAAATGTGATTTGGTATGTTTAAATTGGATTAAATAATGCTAATTTACAAGAGTTTGACTTATTCACCAAAATGCCATAATAGTGGGCCACTTATCAATTCATGTTTGAAGCCTATTTCACTTTTGATACAACATTTCCTCAGCCATTTCCTAGAGCAAACTGATTGAGAGAGAGAGAGTATGAGGATAGGCTTGAATTCATCAAACTTAACTAGAAGAATTGAAGGCTAATTGTGCAATTTGAGCTTGTATATCTTGCATTCTAGACCTAAGGTAGAACATTTACCTTATTGTTTGTGAATTTAAGTTAATTCTTGCATGGCTCATGGTAATTTAGTCATCTAAGTCTAGAATTGGTTTACAATGTTGAATTGAGAGCTAGATCATGCATGCATGCTCTTATATTGAGGTTTTGAAGTTGTTTTTCATGGAATTTGTTACATGCATGTCCATATCTTGATTTTAGATCATGAAATCATCTTGTTTTTGAGGGAATTGGCTCATTGGAGCATGCATTAGAAGCTTTGAACTCATTAGAACACATGCATGTTATGTTTGATCATGTTCTCGAAGTTTATTTGAAAATTGTGTTTAATTGAACTACCTTTGGGCTTTGATTTCTCAAATTGATCTTTGAAACGTGCTATACTATGAGTTTACAAGTGTTTTCCAGAAAATTAGCCCAAAAGGATCGAATTCGATGCATTAAAATTGAGTTTTGAGCTTGAGGTTCAAATATGGAAATTTTAAATTTTGGACTCACGCTCGAGCGAGGAACTCCACTCTCGAGCGTACGCCTTGTGTTCATGCAGTCCGCTCGAGCGAGAAAAGTGGCGCTCGAGCGTGAAATGCATGTATCCAGTACTTTGCATGTATTTACAGTCCGCTCGAGCAAGAGAGTTCACGCTCGAGCGAGAGAGTTCACGCTTGAGCGAGGACTTGTGTCTCACGCTCGAGCGTGGATCGAGCGCCCGTCGAGCGTGATTTTTGTGCATCCAGTATTTTTACTGTAGCTTACAGTCCGCTCGAGCGACGGAAGTCACCCTCGAGCGGAGCTCCTTTGTCTGCATGTCCGCTCGAGCGTAGAAAGCCACGCTCGAGCGAGACCCCTGTTTTCTGAAAATTTTGAAAATTGTTTTAAAATGCATCTTTGCATCCTCATTCCATCCTAGGCACTCCTAGGCCTAGTTTAAGGCATCTTAGCGAGGATATTGATGTAGAACCACGCCGAGGCAAATTAGAGATTAAGTTATTATTTTCCCAATTGTGTAGCTTAGTGTGTGTTCATTCTGTAACTGTAGGGTTGGCATCCGAGGACTCTCTAGCTGCTTATAGCCTAGTGCTCTGTGAGTAACAATGTTGTAAAGATATGTTCAATTGAGATTATTTTCTGAACAAATGACTGTACTGCTTTATGAAATGACATTGTTTACTGAATAAATGTTTGTCCTATTTGTGAACTATATTCGTGGCATCCATAGCAATTTACTGTTACTGAACTGTTACTGCTACTGTTACAGAGATCTCTGTCGGTTCCCATGTTGGAACCACTACTGTTTACTGATATGATGGCCATCAACTGACTGTTCGGTCTGTTAAGACCTACTGAACTGTTTTGCTATCGGATGTATCACATATGACTATTATAGTTTCTGAATGACTATTATGGCATGAATTATGAGCCACAAACTGAATGACTGATATACTGATAAATGACTGTTTTCAATACTGAAAGGACATTCATTCTTAACCTCTTTATGCATATGTTATTCACTGGGCTTTAGCTTACTGTTTATATATATATATATATATATATGTAGGTGTTCAGGCACCGGATCGGAGCTAGGAGCGTTGGGTTAAACTCCCTTTTTGTCAAGCCAACCACTGTGCCTCACTGCGAGGTTCCATGTGCTGCCAATCTAAGGCTGCTTCGGGGTGTTTTAGATTTCCCCCTTTCTGTCTCTGTATTGTATAGACTGTATAGACTCATACTGTATTGTTGTGGTAGGGACTTGGTCCCTAACCAGAACGATTGTATATGATGTATGTACATACTGTTATGGTTGAAATGCGTATATGTTTAAAAAAGTCTTTTTGCATACAGACTGTCACAGCTCATTGGACATCTTTTAATTACTGTTTTGGCTTCCGCCAGCCCCTGTACTCTGTATTACTGTTTTACTGTTAAGCAGGCCTTTGGTAATCTCGGATTACTAGCCGGTTACGGTGCTAAACCCATAGGGGTGGGTTTGGGTCGTGACATTGGTCACATTAGAGGTAACCCTGTTTCTCTCATCTCTTCCAACATGAAAGAACATTTATGGCCCAATAGTTCTGATATATGCTCCTTTACAAGTAGTGAATTCATTTAGTTTTTAACTGAATTAGATAGTGAAGTCTAGAAGTGCATTAATTCATGAACTTCAATCAATGCCCATAAAGGTATTATGCATCCCTGATTAGTAAATCCCATCTCTTGCTAGAAGCAAGTCACAAAAACAATTTACTTTCTTCCGACACTGTATTCTCTAAATGTTATGCCCTCCATCCTTTAATCTGTTGCTATATATTTTATTGATAAGGAAGTTTTTCCAAGTTAAACTTTGACTTTACACAAGTGTGACTACTATGGGCAGTTCTAAGAATGGTGTACAGATCCATTGGAGTCAAAATGTGGTAGTAACCTTTTTATGTAGCATAGATAACTTAGCTAACAACAGAGTCTCTCTCACTTTAACATGCAAGAGCACAACACCAATAGAGGAGTAAAGAACATGGTCGAAGAAAAAGCGAAAAAGCAATGCAAAATATGAAGAAGAATAAGAGTAATAATAATAAAGAAGTTCCAAAGCAGAAAGAGCGTCACATAGTTTCATGGTCTCAAGAGGTCATTTTCTTCTCCTTTACTTCTTCTACTTTGTTCTCTTAATCGCTTGACTGGTTGGTTTGTCTAATATTTAATACATGGATTACTTGACTTGTAGGATGATGATATACTTCGCAAGCAAATTCATAATCATGGAACTGAAAAGTAGAGATTTTCTAATCAGTTTTCATTTTGGTCATATTGATGTGATTAAAGGTCAGTGTTGATGAATGAAATTGATGGTTTTTATTGGAATGGATGTTTGCAGTTCGCCTATCATTGTATCAAAATTCAAGGATAAAACAATTAGACAATGTCGAAGAAGGTTTAAATATAGCTTTACCTATGGCCTGCATGCAAGTTATAGATTTAATATTCCTATATATGAAAAGCATATTATGTAAATCTGGTTACATGAGTTTGTAGAGGCATGTGCTTGTATCATGGCTTATGAAAGGCATATTATGTAAATCTGGTTATTATAAACACCCCATTTTTAACTGCCCTTACAACTTGGGCGCCATCGATTGCGCACCCTATGATGAATGTATATGTTTGTCAAATGCTCAAAGTCCTCAGCAGAATGCCTCAGCTTTGAGCCTCAAAACCCTGTAAACCTTTTGCCTTGTTTTTTGGACCAACACAGCAGTTTTTCAAGCCTAAACATCTTGTGACCTGTAGGCCCACTAGTGTGGACTGCCGGCCACTATTGTGGGCTGTCGGCCAATAATGTGGCTTGCCGGCCACTTATGTGTTTTTTCATATATTTTTTCCAATTGTCCTTACTATTTCCATAGATGCATACACTTGCCCACACGTGTCTATATGGATATTTCTGAGGGAGTCTCATGATTTTCTATATATAAAGGACCTCCCCTCTTGCTTTCAAGATTAGAAAATTTTGGAGCAAAACTTTTCTTTCTCTCTAAAATTCTCTCTCTCTTGTGCAAGTTCTTAAACCTTTACCTATACACTCTAAACCAAACCTTGTGGTATTTGGGTTGAGGTATTTTTGAGCTTACTTTTAGCTCTTGAGGGTGTGTAATTGTTGGTTTACAACTCAAAAAGGGTATACCTCTTTAAGAGGTATAATTTTTAACTTGTTTCCCTTCTTTATTTGCCATCTTTTTTACTATTTTTGGACTGTTTCTTGGACTGTTTTTTACACTGATTTTTGGGCTGAAACTTGTGGTTTAAGGCCATTGAGGGTGGAGGGGTGGATCACCCTTGTTTGCACCTAACTTCTTAGGCCTTTGTACTTGTGTTTCCCACTTTTCTATTATCTTTTTTTGAGCTTTTTACTACTGAATCTCAGAGTTTTTTCAAAGGCTAAAATCATGTTTTGAAGTCCCAAAAATGGAGGGGATAGCCTCTCTTTCTTGTGCTTGCTTACTAGTTTAACTTGTTCCATGTTGTAGCTTATTGTTTTAACTATTTTTGTCTTAATTCCAGCATGTTTTAGGACTATTGTAGGATTGTTTTCAATTTTTCATTACATTTGAGCTTTGTATAGCATGCTTGTAGTGTAATGGTCCTCATAAGTTTTGTAGTTTAGGCCTTAGCCACCAACCTATTTAAGTTGATAGTATTTATTTCTTGTTTTTCATACTTATTTTCATCTTTAATCACCTCTGCAACCTCCCTCATTTCTTGACTTTTTTTTTACTTTGAAAGTTGTTTCAAACTATTTGCTTGTTTAAGCTTGAGAAAGAAATATTGTGCTTAATGGTTTAATCCCTTTGGGGGTTCATTACCAACGGCATGACACTTCTCTCATGCCTAAAACAACACTTGGTTTGGTACTCCTTTACATTAGAGGACTTAAGGCTCATTTTTGGACTTAATGAACTACGAAATGGGTGGTAATTAAAATGAAGTAATAAAATTAGGACTAAAAGTGATGCAAGATAAAATCAACTTGGGTTCAATTGGACATTAATTGAACCTATTGAGTCTTGAGTCATTTCATACTTGTTAGTGATGTAAACGGTTTAAGAGTCAATGTTACCCACTTCCCTTGATCAATCCATGATAGGAAGGGGGTTTTGAGAGTCTTTAAATTGTGTATTTATCGAATTATGTCCCTTGGTTCATATGTCGTCACGCAATGAAATTGCGTCGATTGATGGCTTGCGAACCAAATTTACCCCTCTTTTGACCTGTTTGCTGATAAGGACAGGCAAAGTGGACAAACATCCCTTGAGAATACTCTGGTTTGTGCTTTGTTTGTCCTCTGTTGCTGCAGGACAAAACCAACCTTAGTGGCCGGCAGGCCACTTCTTCTAGACGGCAACCCACTATTAGTGGCCTGTCGGCCACTACTTCTAGGTTGTCGGCCACTTTTTCAAGGCAGACAGTGCTCTTTTTCCAACAAAGCAGAACAGAAGCTGAGGTGAAAAACAGTGCATTTTTCCAAACTGTGACTGTGCAACAGAGGCATTCCGGTAGCAAAACGAAGAGCATTATCGGGTGGAAATTAACATCCATCCATGAGTCGTCCCTCGATCCTCGGGATTTATTAAATGATATTGTAATAGTAGTAGTGTTGTGCTTAAAGTAGCAAGTTTGTAACTAATTAGTTAGAGTAGCTATGTGTTGTACTTATTTAATTAGTTAGAATAATTAATTAATTTGTCGTTGTAATAACTAGTTAAGTAGCTTAGCTATGTTATTCATTTGGGTTTGTAATAGTTAGTTAATTAGGTAATTAATTAGCTAGGACATTCATTTGGACCCTCTTGCAAGAGGGCAAACATGTAATAATGTGTATGTCTTCTAACCCCACGTCTTTCTCCCTTTTATTTACTTGTTTAAGATGGGTAGTTTTAGAACATCATGTTTCTTTTAGCATTACTCATGTTTGCATCCACTTGTCTTCCATGCATCAAGGCTCGGTTCATCATTCTAACAATGCATTGTCGTTTAAATACTTCGTTGAAAACGTGTTTAAACCGCATGCTATCAAGTTGTTTCAAATGACATAACTAGTAACCGAGCTTATTAGGTGCATATCGCTTATGTTGCATTAGTCATGTTGTATTAGTTAGGAACATGCATGTTTTCTAACTTTTTTGTTTCTTTTGGCTCGTCTTGGAGTACTAGGTGAGCATTTTTGTACTTTAGCATATTGCACGAATGTGTTTGTTGCCATGTTTAGCATGCTTGCCATGAGACTAAGTGCTTAATTGATATATCTACTTGAGTGCCTATGGATGAAGACTAATTGCTTGAATTAGAATAACTTGAGTAATGTACATATGCGATCACTTTTTCAAGTGGTACATATTTGAAACAATTTTGCAAAACACACTTGAAATCAAATGTTCCAATTTTTACAAATAAGTCTATACTTTTGTACTCATCACATAGTAATGTTAGCCTAATAATCGGAACAAGTGCATATAATGTAAATAAGATTCACATCATGATTAGTAGAAGCCGATCTTTGATTGGGCAAGTGGGGTGCTCAATTCATGACCTTTCCTTTTCATACCTAAGTTTCCGAGCCGAGACAATCTTGGTGATGGGTTTCTTAAATTTTTCAAAATATTTAGGTGGCGATTCTGTATCTGGCAAAGCAGTCTATTTTTGGCATTTTGATTCCAAATCAATTTTCCAAAAGATTTGCCGGATTTGGACTCTTTTGTGTTTATCTATTTCACATTGCACTTATGAGATCAGATTCAAAATCACGAGAATCTGAACTATAAGGCTAGTCGTCTTCCAAAAGGAGCACAAAAAGTCGAGCTACAGTTTATGGCGACTCTGCTGGGAATTTAGAGAACTTGACTTGAAATTCATGATGTGAAATTTCATTTATGTTAGGTTTTATTTCTTGGCAATCCCGTTTGACAAAACTCCTTTGAGTTGTAATTTTATTCACATTTTTTATTTCAGTGAGGCTATGAGTGTTTAGATGCGAATCCAACCCGAATTGTGCTTTTCAGAGAAGTTTGTGATGATAAAGCGTTCAAGATTGCCACTTCGCTGATTATGACGGGGATCGAGCTGCCCAGTCAGCTCGTGGGGGTCGAGGGGGCAGCGCCCCTTGGCGGGTCCGGGGCAGCGCCACGGCGGGGTCGAGGGGCAGCGCCCCCGAAGCAAAATGCAAAAATGCATTCAAAGTTGCCTGTTCGATCATGTTATATTTTTCCAGTTTTTCCAGTTTTGGCCTGTCCGCTCGAGCGGGGAAAGGGACGCTCGAGCGGGGATTGGAAGCTCTCCGCATCTCTGCAGTCGCCTGAAAAAATACTGGTGGGTGTGATTTTATGCTCGAGCGGATTCTCCTACGCTCGAGCGCATCTCAGTTTGTTCGCACGCAGCTTTTGGTCAGTCCGCTCGAGCGGGCTGTGTTGAGCTCGAGCGGACCGCGCGATCCCAGATTTCCAGATTTGATTAAAGAGTTGGTTTTCTTCTGAATCTAGGATTACTTTTGGTTCTCTATAAATACTTGGTTTTCTCCCAAAACTATGTGATGGATTGAAGTCCTCCAGATCTTCTTTTTGGTTCTTAAGGATTATATCTGGGGATATTTTGTTTGTTTTCTTTGATGTTTTTATTGAGTTTTCAACTCATGATTTAAAGAGAGTACATCAAAGGTTTGTTTGATATACACAAAAGAGAGAGTTGTTCTTCAGTTGTGGATTCTGAAGAATTCGAGCCTGAAGCTTTGGTGAAATCTAGAGTGGCTCATCAGAAAGACAATTCCGTGGTGAAGATGGAGTTGGAAGAGACACATAGAGGTTGGTTCAATTAGGCGTTGTGGATTCGCTAGGTAATTGAGAGTATACCTGTGTAATTCCTTTAAATCTTCTCAGTGGATTGTTCTTGTGGCTGTTGCCCGTGGTTTTTTGATCACAGTTGGAGGTGTCCAATTGTGGTTTTTTCCACGTTAAAATCGTTGTGTCTCTTTGTCTTGATTGTTTGATTGGGATTGTTATATTCTGCTTAAAATTGATACATAATCACAAATCAACATCTAGGGGATTTCTAGATTTTTCAATAAAAAAAATATATATATATATATATATATTTTTAGAACGAGATCTTGTTTGATTTGTGATAATGGATACAATTCGTGAAGGAAATTCTATGGTTCGACCACCCCTACTCGACGGATCCAATTATTCTTTTTGGAAAGCTCGGATGAGATCTTTTTTAAAATCTATTGATGAAAAAGTTTGGCAATCCGTCATGAATGGGTGGACTGAACCAACAATTATCGTTGATGGAGTTACAATCCCCAAACCAATTGATAAGTGGGACACAACTGATTACCAAAATAGTAGCTGGAATAGTAAAGCTATCAATTCTCTCTTTTGCGCTGTCACACCTGAAGAATTTAGTCGTATTTGTAATTGTGAAGTCGCAAAAGAGGCTTGGGATATCTTACAAACTATTCATGAGGGCACTCCTTCTGTGAAACGTTCAAAACTTCAAAGGCTCACATCTAGTTTCGAAAACCTTTCAATGAAAGATAGTGAGACCTTTGATGAATTTTATGCGAAGTTGAGTGACATTGTAAATTCCAGCTTCAATTTAGGTGAAAAAATTCTAGAATCCAAAGTTGTGGGAAAAATTTTGAGATCCTTGCCCGATCGATTCCAACCAAAAGTTACGGCTATTGAGGAGGCTCAAGATGTTGACAACCTCAAGCTGGATCAGTTGGTTGGAAACCTTCAAACTTATGAAGCACATAGGAATTTCAAAAAGAAACAAAAAGATACTATTGCTTATAGTAGTGCTCATAAAGTGGTAGAGGATTTTGATGAGGATTGCGAGATAGATTCCAAGATTATGGCTGCTTTTGTTAAACAATTTAAAAAATCTTTTTTGAAAAAGAATCCTAATCTTTTGGAATCTACTCATTCTCATAAATCTAAAGGCAAAGATAAACTCAAAATTAATCCTATAGCCAAGAAGGAGAAAGGAAAGATACAAGAGAACTCTGAAAGACTCCAATGCTATGAATGCCAAGGATTTGGCCACTTTGCTTCAGAATGCCCTACTCGTTTGAGGAAGAAGAAAGCCCTCGCTATCACTTGGGATGACGAATCAGAATCTGAGAAAGATGAAAGTGACAATGAAGATCAAGGTGAAGAGGGTCATAAACAATTTCTTGCTTTCATGGCGGCTTCCGAAGCTGAAGGACAAACAGATTCTCCGAAGATGTCAGTTGAGAATATCACTGATGATGAATCCTCGGAGAGTGATCATGAAGAGCTTGAGCAAGCATATGAAAAGTTGTATAAGGAATCTCTTAACTTATTCAAATTGAATGACAAACTCACAAAAAAACTCAAAGCATGTGAAAGTGATAATGTCAAACTTAAGGAGGAGATTTCCGAGGCCAGGATTAATGCCATCAAGGTAGCTGATGATTGACAAGTTCTTTGTGCAAAATTGTTGACTTGTGAGACAGAGAGGAATGAGCTGCTGCAAACCCATGCCATGTATGAAGAAAAGATTGAATCTCTCGAGATGTCACAAGTTGCTTTGGAAGAACTAATGATCAAGAAAGAGAAAGAGCTCAAGTGTGCTATGGCTACCATTGGTCTTTAGAACAGAGGATCAAAGACTTTGAAGGATATCATTGGGTCTCAACAAACGAGTTGTGACAAGAGTGGCATTGGCTTTGGTGGTAAGAAAGAGCAAAAACAGAGTGCTTCAACATCTCATGATACAAGAACTCAAGGAAAGGGGGGACAAAAGATTCAACAAGAGGAAAGACTTCTCAAACTCCCTAGAGTTGGTAAGGTAAAAGAAAAGAAGGTACACCCTGTTTTTATTTGTCATCATTGTGGTATGCATGGTCATATTCGCCCTTATTGTTATAAGTTGCATGGGAGAGTGTCTCAAAAGGGTAGGAATTCGAATACTTTTTGGGTTAGGAGACAACCTTACATGTCCAGGCAGAATACCAAGATTCATGAGGGTGTTCACAATGCCATGACATTTACCAAGACCGCTAGACCTAATTTTGTTAAGATCAAAAAGATTTGGGTGAGAAAACTTGACTTGTGTTAATTTGTTTATTTGTTTTAGCTTTTTGTGTATTGTTTTTTAATAAAAAAAAAATGTGTGCTTGTTTTTTTTTTTTTTTTGTCTTGCTTTATTTTTTTTTTTTTAAAAAAAAAAAAAAAAAAAAAAAACCAAAAAGATTTTCTTAGTATGGTTTTGCAAGCTTGAAATTTTTGAGTGGTCCTTGGTGCATATTGGATTTAATGAGAATATCCATTACATGTTAATATGTGTGTGCTTTTTGTGGTCATTACTCGTTTTGGAGTGTGTGTTTTTTGATTAGTATGTCTCATTCTGTACACACTCTTGGATTAGCAAATTTTGGAGTCTTCCGCCTTAGTGATTATTTTTTTTATGGACTTCTGGCATTGTATCTTTTGCTTTTCTAGAAGAATTGACCTATACTAGCATATCTTGGGTGATGTTGAGTCTCTTAACCACCTACCATCTTTTTGCATCTCCATGGCTTTCCCCTTAATTCTTTACAGTCTAGCCATGAGGAAAAGGCTACCTCAGAGTCACCAACCAGGCCATCCTTATTATATCCATGCTTCTCTGGTTCGGTTTTCATACTCTTGAGCGTGTCAGCCACCAATGATTGTGCAAAAGAAAAAACAAAAGAAAAAAAGAAAAAGAAAGAGAAAGAGAAGAAGACAAAATATGCAAAAGAAAAAAAAAATGTGCAAAAGAAAAAAAAAAAAAAAAAAAAAGATTCATTGATTGAGGGGGAGCCTCCGCCTTTACTCACCAAATACCCCTTGATTCCTAGTGGTTTGACTTTCCTTTGTTGTGCTTAGATTCTCTTGTCGGAGGTCCAGCTTTCATATCACTACTAAGATTGAATCTAGTGTTTGTCGAACTCCAAGAGTCATACACACACTTTTTATCATGGGATCTATGCTTTTCACATAATGCATCACTTTCTTTCATGAGGAATTTTCTACAGACTGTGCACATTGTGTTTTCTTGTAATGGTGCTTCTTGGATAGTCTTGTGTGTTTTAAGATACTAATCTGAAATTTTTAGATTGCTCCACCATATTATTTTTGTCGTTTTCTTCTTGTTCACTCAGTGTTTGTGGTTACTTTTAGTGAGGGGGAGTTTGGTTCATCTTGTTTTGGCTTGGTAAGGAAGTTTGGTTTCTCATAGCAAGAGTTGTTTAGCATGAACACTTTGTTATGTTTGGTAAGGGAGATTGGCTATATGTTTTGCATGTTGCTATACACTATTTGCCCTTCTTGCATGTTCATGGTATTTACATCATCATATCATTGCTTGTGTGGTTTATGATCTTGCTTTTGTTGTTTGAGAGTTGTTTTTCATGAGTTTTAATTTTCATCTATTCATGTTTTCCATCTCATGCTTCAAGATAATCGTGTCATATGTCTATTGCTTTTTCATATACCCTTGTGGGACTAATAGTTGTTTTGGAGATTGTAGCGCTAATGACTGTTTTGCAGATCATGACCTTGAGAAAGAAGTTGGCTTTTATTGGCTGTAATGGGTTGGGGTGTTTAGGATTTTATTTGTTAGGTGTGTTTTGTCACGGCATTGCCAAAGGGGGAGATTGTTAGGTTTTATTTCTTGGCAATCCCGTTTGACAAAACTCCTTTGAGTTGTAATTTTATTCGCATTTTTTATTTCAGTGAGGCTATGAGTGTTTAGATGCGAATCCAACCCGAATTGTGCTTTTCAGAGAAGTTTGTGATGATAAAGCGTTCAAGATTGCCACTTCGCTGATTATGACGGGGATCGAGCTGCCCAGTCAGCTCGCGGGGGTCCAGGGGGCAGCGCCCCTTGGCGGGTCCGGGGCAGCGCCACGGCGGGGTCGAGGGGCAGCGCCCCCGAAGCAAAATGCAAAAATGCATTCAAAGTTGCCTGTTCGATCATGTTATATTTTTCCAGTTTTTCCAGTTTTGGCCTGTCCGCTCGAGCGGGGAAAGGGACGCTCGAGCGGGGATTGGAAGCTCTCAGTATCTCTGCAGTCGCCTGAAAAAATACTGGTGGGTGTGATTTTACGCTCGAGCGGATTCTCCTACGCTCGAGCGCATCTCAGTTTGTTCGCACGCAGCTTTTGGTCAGTCCGCTCGAGCGGGCTGTGTTGAGCTCGAGCGGACCGCGCGATCCCAAATTTCCAGATTTGATTAAAGAGTTGGTTTTCTTCTGAATCTAGGATTACTTTTGGTTCTCTATAAATACTTGGTTTTCTCCCAAAACCATGTGATGGATTGAAGTCCTCCAGATCTTCTTTTTGGTTCTTAAGGATTATATCTGGGGATATTTTGTTTGTTTTCTTTGATGTTTTTATTGAGTTTTCAACTCATGATTTAAAGAGAGTACATCAAAGGTTTGTTTGATATACACAAAAGAGAGAGTTGTTCTTTAGTTGTGGATTCTGAAGAATTCGAGCCTGAAGCTTTGGTGGAATCTAGAGTGGCTCATCAGAAAGACAATTCCGTGGTGAAGATGGAGTTGGAAGAGACCCATAGAGGTTGGTTCAATTAGGCGTTGTGGATTCGCTAGGTAATTGAGAGTATACCTGTGTAATTCCTTTAAATCTTCTCAGTGGATTGTTCTTGTGGCTGTTGCCCGTGGTTTTTTTATCACAGTTGGAGGTGTCCAATTGTGGTTTTTTCCACGTTAAAATCGTTGTGTCTCTTTGTCTTAATTGTTTGATTGGGATTGTTATATTCTGCTTAAAATTGATACATAATCACAAATCAACATCTAGGGGTTTTCTAGATTTTTCAATTTACACTTATATGTTCTTTGCATTGCATTGCATTTGCATTGGTGCGCTTACGTCACTGTGTTTTCCATCTGCTATTCCTGGACGGATTGCCAGAGGCTTGCCCAAAAGCTTGCCAAAAGGCTAACTGGTCGTAGGCTCTGCTATGTTGGGAACACAACCCTTAGATCTAGGCTACCGTTGTACTATTTGATCCTCCTTTCACTTCTCGGTATTAGGTGCGAAAGGTATATTAGGTAGTCTTGCTGAGGTACCCTCTTTAACCATTCGGCCTAGTTACATATAGTAAAACTTCAGTGACTATTCCAAACTAAGACATGATGCTCACTTGAAATGCAGGATTGCGTGAAACCACTTGTGTGAAATAGTAAAACCCTAGTTCCTGACAAAACTAGGACAGGGTAACCCTACCCCCTCATAAAGGTGTTTTTGGCTCTCTCTAAACTGGTATGTGTTTTACAGTGAAACTGTACAGGAATGTGCATGACAATTGCAAATTTGGTATCTAGTTTAAGGGCATAATTCAGTGTGAAGTACAGTCCTACAGCTTTGATCATATGTGTTGATAACATCTTAGCTAAGGTGCTATATGATTTCTAAAAACTGCTCTTTTGCTTTATTTCTTTTGCTAGGTAGTTTAAAACCATAGCTTCAGAAAGTTTGGATATCCCTCTAGTACTCTAGACCTGAGTCAGAAGACTTTGTAAAGCCGGGGATCTTGTTCGGGGACAACTCGTGTTTACCTCACTCCAACCGGTTGCAAGATGGAGGAGAATCAGACATCATTCACCAGTTCAGTTTTTACACCAGTCACCCCTCAACTCACCTGTGTCCAGTCTGATTCAGGGACAGTCATCTATTTTAAGCCTAGCACAAGATCAATCGCCTATTCCAATGACACAGTATTCCCTAGTCAGTATGGAAGAATTGATACATCATCTGCAGCAGACAGTTGAAACCTTACAGTAAGATACTGCCTGCCAGGCCGAGATCACGACCCGTTAAGCCGAGGTTAAAACTAGGCTACAACAACAGCAACCCTAGTCGGTTGCGGCCTCTGCATCCCATGCACCTACCACAGGTATCCCAGCATCCAGAGCCACCGCTCATACTGCCAATGTTCAAGAAACCAGGGCAATCCAACAAAGCCAATCCCAATACAAGCCTCCAAAACCCTTGTTTATCTGACCGAGGCTCCGTTCGAGTTCGAGGTTGACCCAACTACACTCAAGGTCAACAAACTGGAAAAGTTATTCAAGAGGGCACAAGGGCTTAACTCCATCTCGGACATAAAGAATGGGTATACTAATTCTGCAGTTACATTATCGGATCGGTTTAAAACGCCGCACATTAACCATTTTCACGATTCTAGAGATCCAATGGTTCACCTTCGGCTGTTTTCAGATATCCTACAGTCGATGGGCCTGACTGGACTACAGAAACTGTCTCTCTTTGGTCGCACCATGTCAGGTATAGCGGCCATATGGTATGCTAAGTTGGAAAACTCTATCAAACAGAATTGAGAAGAAATGGCCGACGCCTTTGTTGCGCAGTATTCGTGTAATACATTAAACTCGTGATCTCGAGGCAACACGCCAAGAGCCAAATGAGGGTTTTTCTGAATTCGTGACAAGATGGAGAGCTAAAGCCACGATGATGACCATGAGTCCTTTCAAGAAGAATCAGATCAGGATGGTTGTCCAGAATCTACACGGCAAGTTACTGCAAAAGATGATTGTCCTACCTCTGTTCACATTTACAAAACTCCATGAAATGGGAGTGCAAATCGATGATACCATGAAACAGGGGCTTATTACAGATGAGAAGGAGTTGGAAAAAGGGCTGTTTGTTCGTAGTTCCAAGATGTAAGTGTTGTCACCACAACCAAGACTGCCGACCGCTTTGCCAACACAAGCTCACAAACACCGTCCAACCTTACCCAATCTCAAAGGACTTTTAACCAACTTTACATGACGCTATCTCAAGCTATGAAAGTGCTAGTCAAGAAAGGGCACCTCAAACCCTTAGAACCGCCCACTTCCTGATCCTCTCCCACCTAAGCACAACCCCGCAAAATACTGTGCATTTCACCAACAGCATGGTCATGACACTGACCAGTGCTTTCAATTACGTCATGAGATTCAGGATCTCATTGACAACAAGGTGATCGCTTCACCTCAGAAACCAAACGAGACCACAAATTCACTCCCAGCCCATAATCAAGTCCCTCCACCTCGAAATCTCAACCTGATCCACACACTGGCCACCTCTTATGACCCTAATGTATATATTATTCCCTCCCACCTACTAAAACTGACGTTGTTCATTCCAGAAGGCACATATCTGTGCATGATGGACATGTTTAACCCTCAACCCAAGCCTGTGGTGCTGAAACTTATAGTGAAAGGGGAGTCGGCTTTGGAGGAAGGTACTAGCCTATTGTCGGAGTGTCCGGAGGACTTATCTAGTAGGGTGTATGCTCTGAGTTGCTACATTGTGTCAACTGGTCAAATCAAGCCTGAATTGGTGCTACCAACCTTAGTAGACGTCAATGTGGTCAGGAAAGATGGCCCAAGCCAGGGGTTAGATAATCTAGCAGAACTCGAGGAGGATTTGGATAACCTGCAATTCTTTAATGGGCAAGATCAGGGAAATGTACAGATCAGGTGGTTCGACATGAATGAATCAACTGATAACACTGGATGGCTGAGTAATGAGCCAGACAAGGAAGAAAAAACTGGGATGAAACCAGAAGGAAATGAAGAAGAAATTGGGATGAAACTAGAAGGAAAGGAAGCAGAGATAGCTGTAGTAACTGGAGGGGCTGATGAAAAAGGAAAGAGCGTTGGTGTGGAAAACCCAGCCCCGGAAGTGAGCGCTATGAACACTGTGGACACCGAACAAGAAGCTGCACTGAGGCAGTTTGAATGAGAAAGGATTGAAGACAGCCGAGAAGCCGTAATGGCCCAACACCCTGTAGAGGATACCTATGATGTAAATGTGATACGAGTAGAGCTAGAGAACTATTTGTCAGCTGCTGAGGGTGAATGGTGGGACGACAATGATCTGCATCTCACCCACACCGACGAAGACTAGGGAGATTACCTTCCGGACAATATGTGATATGCCGAGGAAATAGACCATCTGACAAGAAGTGAACGGCATTTTAAGCCGCAGCACCTAGATCAAGCAGAGGCATTTAGAAAAGATAGAGAGGCCGAGAAACAAAAAGAGAAACAACTAGAAGAAGAGGCAGTGTTGAAACAGCTTAAGAAAATCCAAGCTGACATCTCCATCTGGGGTCTTCTCATGGCCTCCCGAGTACACCGACAGGCAGTGTTATCGGCAATGGACAATGCTAAATTGTCCATTGACACCACGCACAAGCAGCTTATGGGTTTGATCATTCCGAGTGGTGCCAGGCCAATACTTACCTTCTCTGACAAAGAGTTGTCGCCGGAAGGCTCAGCTCACAACAAACCGTTGTACATATCTGTGGAATCTAGGGAGAAATGGGTGCCGGTGGTGTTGGTAGATACCGATTCAGCCATCAATGTTTGTCCTTCTTGCACCGCCTATGCAATTGGCCTCAAACCAGCAGACTTTGTTCCCACAGCCCAAGTAATTTAGGCATATGATAACACGAGTAGAGAGGTCATCGGCACAATACAAGTCAGAGTCCATGTGGGCCCAGCTGAACAAGAGGTTGAGTTTTATGTCTTGGATGTGTCAGCTACCTTCAGCTTGCTGTTAGGAAGGCCCTAGTTGCACCATGTAAAGGCTGTTTCTTCCACTCTTCAGCAGATGTTGAAGTACCCTCATGGAGGAGGAGTGACAATTGTTTTTGGGAATTCATCCATTTATCTACCGCCAAAGGTTACTACGCCGGTACTAGAGATCAACCATGGCGAGGAGGATGTATTCCTCTCGGGGTTCACTCTGGCTGAAGCCCGGGTAGTGCAAACCATTTTGGCCACAAACAGCATGTACATCAGCACCCAGTCCATCTATTTCATGAACAAACTGCAGCACGTTCCAGGAATGGGACTCGGAAGGAGTGGTTGGAAAGGTGTTGTTGTGCTAACAAATGTGCCACACAACCTACATGCCTTTGGACTGGGCTATGTACCCACCAAAGAGGACTAGATAAGGAAGGGAAAAGAAATGAGAGGCAGAGCCAAGGCTAAGCAAGCCGGGAAACATCATGAACTCATCCACAGGCCAATCTAGGGGACACTGAATGGCCGCTTTATTCTAGAGGGAGAAAACTTCCTTTTTTGTGGCTTTCCCGAGCCTTGGGTGAATTCCACAAAGCAATGTGTTCCTGGGTTCGAGATCTTCTTTGACCTACAGCTATAAGACAGTGATAATAAGGAAAAGGCCGAACCAAGCATCAAAGTTGAACAGGGCACAGAAGGTGACTCAGATGGCAGTGAACTTGGAGTAGGGGCAACACTGGCTAGTCTCCTAACAGATCCTGCAGCCGACCTAGAGAACTTGGGGGGATAACCTTACTATCTCTGTGATCAGGGAAGAATTGGGTGTCAACCCAACCAGTGAAATTTTGGATGTATCAGGGGCACCATCTCTTACCTAGCAGCTGGAGGAAGGCTATCTATCCAATTCTGAATCAAGTGATAAGCTAGAATCTGATTCTACTAAGTCTGTGAGGTCGGGATTAGATTCAAGTTCTTTTGAGTCTGAGTCTGGTATTTCTGGGGGTGGTAACCCGGATACCAAAGTCCTATCTAGGTCATCATTCAACTTTTCTTTTGAGTCTATAACCGAAGATCTAAACCTTTTGAATGAGAAATCTACAGATTCAGTGTACTTTTCTGTGCCATTGGTTTATTGTATTGACTAAGATTTTTAAAATTTTAATGAAAATGAAGGGAAAGAAATTCCTCTAGCTTTGAAAAACTTGATTAATCAAAAGGAGGAGAGGTTTGCTAAACCCTGTGTTGATGAAATCATTGCCATTAATGTGGGCACTGAGAAGGATCCGCGCCTAGTCCAGATCGGGTCCACGTTGTCTTCGAAGAAGCGCGAGCGTTTAATCGCTTTGTTAAAAAATTTCAAAGATGTTTCGCATGGTCCTACGAAGACATGCTTGGAATCGATCCTGAGATTGTACAGTATCGGATTCCTCTTGACCCCGAGGCCTGACCAGTCAAGCAAAAGCTGCATAGAATTCGTCCGAATTGGGCTCTGAAAATCAAGGAAGAGGTCACCAAGCAGATTGAGGCAGATTTCTTGTTATCTAAGTACCCGACTTGGTTGGCCAATATCGTCCCAATGCCGAAGAAGGATGCTATAATCCGAGTGTGTGTAGACTTCTGGGACTTGAATAGAGCTAGTCTAAAGGATGACTTTCCTCTGCCGCACATTAATGAATTAGTGGATTTCATTGTAGGTCATGCATTGCTATCGTTTATGGATGGGTTTTCCAAGTACAACCAAATTCTGACGGCACCCTGATGCAACATAAAACATGAAATAGTAACAATCTTAAAATCCATTGATTCAAACAAGAATACAGGAAGTAAGATTCCTCTCTAGACTCATTGATTCACAAAGAATACCGAGAATAAAGGCTTAACTATGGTTGATTCGCAAGATTACCCAAAGTCGGATCAAAAGAGTATAAAACTCGAAATATATTAATTCTTAAAAACTATCTTCTTTTTTCCCTAAGGCTTACATTCATTATTTATAAGCAAAAAATAAACCTAACTTAATTAGGAAACAACCAGAATTGGCAACTACCATAATGCAATACGGAAATAAGGAAACTAAATAACTAAATAATTCCATAACAATATTAATTTTAAAATAATAAAATAAAAATACTTATTTTCTAAAATTCAATCTACATCACACCCGAGGACAGAGAGAAGACCACATTCACTACACCGTGGGGTACCTACTGCTACCGGGTTATGCCGTTGGTTTGAAAAATGCTAGAGCTACCTATCAGAGGGCTGCGACCACTATTCTGCATGACATGATCCACAAAGACGTCGAGGTGTATATGGACGACATAGAGAAGCTGTCCGTGAGAGCCATTCGATGGTTTTAAGGCTATTTTCAATTTTCGCCCCCGGAACGCCATTTTTCGATTATGTTAAGGCGATTTCGGCTCAAACTCGAAGACTATTTATCCTAATTACATTCCGTCAGTTGTCATAGGTCCTAATTGTCATGAGGAAGCTATCCGTGAGAGCCACATGATGGTTCGGGGCTTTTTGAATTTTTGCCCCCGGAACACCTTTTTTCGACTAAGTTTAAGGTGTTTTCGGCTCAAACTCAAAGCGTACGTGTCTTGATTACATTCCTTCAGTTGTCATACGCCCTAATTGTCATGGGGAAGATGTCGGTGAGAGCCACATAGTGGTTTGGGGGCTGTTTTGAATTTTTGCCCCCGGAACGCCCTTTTTCAACTAAGTTTAAGGCGTTTTTAGCTTAAACTCCAAGCCTACGCATCCTAATTACATTCGGACGGTTGTCGTAGGTCCTAATTGTCATGGGAAAGCTGTCCATGAGAGCCATATGGTGGTTCAGGGGCTGTTTTGAATTTTTGCCCTCGGAACGCCCTTTTTCGACTAAGTTTAAGGCATTTTCAGCTCAAACTCCTAACTTACGGGTCTGAATTACATTCCGTCTGTTGTCACAGGTCCTATTTGTCATAGGGAAGTTGTCTGTTAGAGCCACATGGTGGTTCGGGGGCTGTTTTGAATTTTTGCCCCTGGAACGCCTTTTTCGATTAAGCTGATCATGACACAATGAAACATGTTCCCCGTGGTGCACCCAAGTTCTATAAGAGCACGTGATTCCTCTGGGAATCAAGTGTAGCCATACAACTTGTTAACTATGTTTTGTGCCATTCAAGCAATCGACACACGGACAACGACTGTCATCGTGTGGGTCTAAATCCTTCGTAGCAAAGTCAATAAATGACTTTACACCTTGTTAATACTCTTTACTTTTCAACCTATCTTTTGTCATCATCCAACTCTTGTCCATCTTTTGAACCCTACAAATCAAGCAAAGATTAACGTAAGAATGGACACTAAATAAACAAAAATACTCAACAATGGAATTGAATATCTTTTATCATCATCTAATTGTTGTCCATCTTTTTAACCTATCTTTTTGTTTTCACTTATTTGTAACATATATTAAAGTTCAGAAATCACTTATTTGCAACAATGTTTAGAAATTTACTGTGAAGGTAATATATCAAAATTTTGCCAAAAATGATTTGCCGGTAGTAGAACGTCCCATTTGTCCTATTCTACAATTATACAGGCTTCTTCTGAAGTGTAGGCGAAATCGTATTAGCTTACTTAGAATGAACATCGTACTCCAATGAATATATCATGGCCAAATAAATCTTCCATCATAGAGGTGCCGTGAAGAATTAGTATTAGCACTTACTTTTATCTCACAACATAATTACAAGAACATGACAAAGTGCTACAACAAGAGAGAAAGTAAAGCATGAATAGGGTTTTTTTATTACCACGAGTACTAAGTCATGATTATCAAATTGATCAAATTTTTCTTATAAAAAATTGCATGCCAAATTTTTTTAAATAATAAAATATTCAAATTATAAAACCAGACTAATAATAACATTTTTTGAAATTCATATTTGAATTCCAAAGACATAAGTGTAGAACTTAAGACGAAAATAACTGTATTTCCTCATGTCTGAGTATGCCTACTACATCTCTTTTGAATCAGAAGGGAAATAAATGGAAATAATGCTTCCAACAATGATTAAGCAATTAAACAGGAGATGTTAACTTCCCAATGACTATACATACCAAATTTGTCTCTATGTTGAAAAGGAGCAAACATGGCTATTGGACCAAATTAACGGACCCAAAAAAACATTCATTTCTAGTAATAAATTACGACAAACTTTACACCCTTTTAATCGCAGAAACGCCTTTAATCTCTCAACCCTCTGTTTCTCACTCTCATTGCATTCCATTATGCGTTTCATCACTCCTCTCTCTGCCATCTACACATCAAGATTCAAGTAAGTTCTATTCTTTTTTCTTTCTTTTTTTTATGCCTTAATTTGTTATTCGTAAGATACTTGTTCATGTTACGTGAAAATACATTTATTTGGAAGTAAGTTTTTGATCCAATCAAATAGAAAAAGCAAATATAATTTGGTAGACCTTTATATAGGAATGTTACTCAAGGTTTGTTTTCTATTATTTTTTTTTTTGGGGATTTTTTTTTTTTTTAGTTGAACATTTAAGTTTTATCTCACCCACTTGTAAATGTGAATGAAACTTTTTTTTTACTATTGCAATTGCAGCATCATACCATCAAATTCCAATTCAAATATTCAGCCATGGTCAATAAACATACAATCGCATATTACCAACCATACATGCAAATAAACACATAGCAATGGATTAGGGCTTTCAAACTACTGAGAGATAGGAACAAAGAGAGGGAAATATATCACACCAGTAAAATATTTACCCAATTTCAGAAATTACAAACCAATGTCATAAATCAAACTAGTTGAACCCATAAAAGTAGTTGAACCCAATTTCGAAAATGGATTAGGGCTAACTATTTTGACCATCAAACCCTTAAAACTAAAGAAAACAAACCAGTTGAACCAAACCAATTTCAGAAATAAACACAAAATTAAACTAAAAAAATCATATCAAACCCTAGAGTATTGTGTGAGAAATGGGGAAATAGATGAAGCGAGAGTGAGAGAGAGGGAGAGAGAGAGAGAGAGACCGAGATTGACAGAGAATGATAGACACCGAGAGTGAGAGAGAGAGAGAAACAAGTGATTCGCGGCAGTGGGGGGGGTGGTGATTTGCGGCGGTGGCGGTGGCGGTGGCGGTGGCGACGTGCAAGGCTGGTGAGCGACGGTGGCCAGTGATGGTGGTGTGCGATGGTAGTGAGTGGGGGTCAGGTTTGGTGCTGACTCTGTTCTTTGTGTGTGTGACACAAACAAAGAGCAATCTATGTAAATGTAGAGAGAAGACACGGGAGCTAATATTAATTCGTTTCCCTCTAAAAAAAAAATTCAACCTTTAGTGACCAAAAAACATTCTGTAGCCAAAAGATAGGTTATTGGCGACTAAACTTTCGTAGCCTAAAGTACCATTTCGCCACTATTTTTTTTTTTTTGGTCGGCAAAAAGTTATTATACAACGACTAAATTTTTTTAGTCACCAAAACCTCATATTTGGCGACCAAATTCTTTGGTCGGCAAAGAGTAAAAAACAAAAAAAATCGCTAACTATTTGGCAACTAAAATTTCTTTTGTTGGCAAATAATTGTATTTGGTGACCAAATTAAATTTTTAGTAGCCTAAAGTGCAGACTATCACCGACTAATAGTTTTTTAGTCGCCTATTAGTGAATATTTAGCAACTAAATATTTTTTTAGTTGCCAATAAATAAGATATCTCAATTAAAATAATATAGTAGCTGAAACTTGAATCAACGCCGACTAATTTTTTTTTTTAGTCGCCAAACCTATCATTTTTGGCGACTAATTTTATTTTGGTCACCAAATTTAGTCGCCAAATGTGTAATTTTTTGTAGTGGATGTTGATAATAAAAAAATTATTTGCGACAACAAAAAATTCATTGTTAAAAAACTATTGTTGTACTGTTTATAAATGTCATTGAAAACTATTTGCGACGATAACAAAATGGTCACCAAAAGACCTGTTAGTATTTTTTCTTTGTTTGTTTGTACGGCAAAATAGCGGTCGCCATAAGTAGTTTAGGTGGTCACAAATAATTTGCACTACTACTTTGCCGTCGCAAAAAGTATTTGCCATCCCCACATTTGCATCTCCCATTTGCAGTCGCAGGGCCGTCGCAAAAGATCTTTTGTGACTGTATTTTTATTATTTGCGATGGTGTGTGACGATCACAAAAAGTACTTTTTCTAGTAGTGTATATGTATTAGCTGTAAACTGATAAAGAAGATGAATTGAAAGCTACTTAAACCAAACCAACTTTGAAATTGAAGAGTTAAATACAACAAAACCTAATACCAAGAAAGAGCAAGGTTCTTGGGCTCTATTTTCTACCCATGTTTGGAAAAAACTAGTTTTCAGTACAAGTCGTCATGCCTAGAACATCAAAATAGGAACCACAAGGCAGTTCGGTAAACTCAACGAACCTAGAGCTTCTATTCTTCATATCATAATAAAGCACCGGTATGCTAACTCCCCACAACAAAAATGGATTGATGAAAGTTAATAGCAAGATCTCACCAGTAGGTATAGAACCAACTGGATAAAAATTTTCATATCGGTAGGATGGATAAGATGAAAAATCAATATTGATAATATGTTTGATCCAAACATGTCTTTGGTAATCCTCCAACACCCTCATCACCATCATTTTATTTAAGGGAATGATTTCCCTCTAGTCTGTGATCGGACTAAAGGGTACTACAACTGTTGGACTCGTGGGGGTCACTATGGGTCCCGTTTTGATAATTCGAACCGTTTAATATGTAGAACTCGTTGAGTACTATATGCCTGTAAAAAAATTACGATGATCGGATATCGATAGCTATGTGATGAAATTAGATTTTTGTAAGATATTTATTTTTTACCGTCTATTTTTTTTATATACAAAGCTGATTTGATCACATAACTATTGATATCCGATGCATATAGTAATTGAACGGTTCGAATTATCGAAATGGAACCCGTGATAAGCCTCTACAGACCCAACAATACCCTCTCGTCCGTGATTGAGTTGGAGGGAAACCATTCCCCTTATTTAATTGATCACTTCGAACGACTGCCAAACATCCTTTCACTTCAATTAGAACAGTGGACCATTCTTCGAAATATGACGCATGGCTACCCACAACAACCCTTTTGGCCAATGGCATTACATGAAATTTCTCGTGTTTCAAGTCAAATACTACAATTTCTCTGTGCAATTCAAGCAACCAATGCATTGCGCCATTTAAACAAACACATTCGTCAAACGAATTGCACCCATCAAACGACAAGGTGAGAGGTAGTTTTCGCCATCCACTGCCACCGCCCAAAGTCAAGACCCAGAACATGGCGTTGGCCTCTGTAGAAAATTCGGACTGAGAAATGTGAATATGAAGCGCTTTGAACTTGGTCGTGGATGGATCGAAACCAAGGAAATAACAAACAGGTTGATGAGTGTAGCCGCCGGGAATGATGGGACGGCGTGGGCCGCGAAGTTTGAGGAATTGTTGAGTGTTGGGAATGCAAACATAAGAGCATGTACTGGAAAAAGGGGGCACCGGAGACACAGAGCAAGCAATTGACGCAGTGAGAGACGAAGCCATACTTATGATCTACATGGGGCAGTGTTAAGAGGGGAGTAAGTGGTCCTCTGTCAAGTCCAGCTAAATCGACAGAGGGACTTTACAGGTAGTCTGGTGAATATCTCGGTGATTAGGAGTTGGAGAGGTATATTCACCGACGATTGATCATCGTCGTCATCAGTGTTTGCCCTCATTTTCTTCCCTTAATTTGATATAAGTTATTCCAATTCTTTCATCAAATTTTGATCAAAATCTTTTAAAAATTTATTTTTTATCCCAAATTTTACTTTTTATCAATTTTCATTATAAAAAAAAAACCCCCAGTTTCAATCTTTTTTTTTTAAATTTATTTTTTTGATTCAAATGAAAGGTTAAAGATACAGTTACAGTCCTGGGATAACTTACTCCCTGCTAGAGTTAGCATTTCTCATATGGTGATTAACATGGAAAGGATGGAACTTGGTGAATCTTCCAAAAAGATGGTATGCCCTTGTTGGTTGACACCTAGGTTGGCCAAAGCATCTGCACTATGGTTAGCTTCCCTGGAAATGGCTTGGATTGTGCATTGACATCTCCTTAAGAGGAAGTTAGCATCTTTAATGAGTGCTCTATAAGGTGAGTTCACTTCTGCTCCATCTCGAATAAGCTCCATAGCTCTCTGTGAATCTGTCTCGATTGCAATGTTGGTCATCCCTTTCTGCATGATGATGGTTAATTCTCTGTAGATGCCCCAAAGCTCAGCTTCCAGGCTGATACAATTACCTAAGTAGCCATAGTACCCCCACACTCAGGTTCTAACTTCATCTCTGAATAGCCCTTCATATCCTGACTGTCCAGGGTCTCCTTTGGAGCTGCCATCTGTGTTTAGCTTGAGCTTACCTATAATAGGACAAGACCACATCATAGTTTAGAATCTCTAAAATTTGGGTTCAGGATGGCCTAGAAGGCGTCCTGGGTTTCCATGGCTTGTTTAAAGATGGAGTTAACACTGATATGGATAGGCTAGGAGAGGTTGTCGAACACTTCCTTGTTTCTCTCTTTCCAAATGTTCCAGATTGCTGTCAAGAACACTATAGGCCATTGAGTGTTATTTACTTGGCCATTACTTCTCATATTGATTTTGATCCATTCCTGCAGAGGGATGTTGTTGTTGTGTTGCCACCATCCAAAGCTTTTGAGGTTGGGCTATATTACCTTGGCTTTAAGGAAGCCTCTAAGTAGATGGTGCATATCTTCTCTGTGAGCTTGACACCTGGGACATGTCTCAAAGTTTGAAAGGTTCCTGATGAGCCTCATATGGTTAGTTAGAAGCCTCTCATGTATGACAAGCCAAAGAAAGTTTTTGAGGTTATGAGGAGCCTTAACTTTCCATATCCACTGCCAATTTACTCCTTCTCTTTCTTTGTTCAATATAGCTCAGTATGCTGCTGCTGTTGAATAGTTGCCAATAAGGGAGCCTTTCCAATGGGGTGTGTCATTGAAAGTCACATACTGGGGTCTATATATGCTAAGAATTCATTTTTCTCTTGTTGGGAGATAAGATCTTGAATGGAGGTTAAGTCCCAGTTTCCATCTTCATCAGTAATAGACCTGTTCCCTTTGTTGTGAAATACACAGAGGTTGATTCCCACACCACCAGTCTGTCCATAAGGATATGGTCTCTCTTGTACCAACATTCCATTTTAAATTCCTGTCCAAGACACCCTTATTTTTTATGATGCTTTTCCATGTGTGTGATGCTCTTCTCTGAGTGGGCTAGTTAGAGACTGAATGATCCTTAAGATATTTAGCTTTTAGAATTTTTCACCAGAGCTCATCAGAATTGGAAGTCAATTTCCATCCCAACTTAGAAATAAGTGTTGAGTTCTGTTCTCTGGCTTTTCTGATGCCTAGGCCCCCATTCCTCTTAGACTTACACATCTGTTGCCAATTAACAAGATGAATTTTCTTTCTATTTTTAGTACGCCCCAGAGAAAATTTATGTTTAGCCTATCAATTTGGTCATAGAACTGCCTAGGAATTTTCATGGTTTGCATGAGATGATTAGACATAGAATAGGTAACAACCTTGACAAGGGTAGTTTTATCTGCTAAGGATAGATTTTTTACTTTCCAACCAGAGAGTCTTTTGCTCATTTTGTCAATGATGTCTCTCAAATGATTTTTGCTGATTTTGTTATGGAGTAGAGGAGTACCCAGGTATTTCCCTACATCATTGGTGATAGAGATGCCACACATATAGCTAAGAGGAAGTGCTTCTTTTCTGGGAATGTTAGAAGAAATAAACATTTTGGATTTATGAAAATTAATTTTTTGCCCAGACATACCACAGAATTCAGAGAGCACATCCATAATACAAACACAATTACTTTTATTGGCTTTAGCAAAAAGGATCAAATTATCAGCAAAGAATAAGTGGGAAATAGAAAGGGTATTATTGAACACTTTGAGTCCCTTCCATTTTCCACTTTCAGCCTTAAGTCGAATCATGTTGGACAGATTTTCCATGCAAAGAACAAACAAGTAGGGGGAGAGAGGATCCCCTTGCCTGAGGCCTCTTCACATGCTAATATTAGGTAAGGTTTCCCCATTCCAAATTATAGCAGGGTTGACATTAGTCACACAGTTCATGATAAGGGTAATCCAGTCAGGATTAAGATTGAATTCATTAAGAGTATGGTGAACGAAATCCTAGGAAATACGATCATAAGGTTTCTCAAGATCAATTTTGATGACCATGCCACCAGACTTGCCTTTTTTACATCGAAGTGTATGGAGGATCTCTTGGGTTATGACAATATTATCAGTGATGGTTCTTCCGGGGATGAAACTGCTTTGGTTGGGACTGATAAGATCAAAGAAGAGAGGTCCTCTACACCATTGCTAAACAGATAGGGAAACCACTCGAGATTGACCTTAATGGCTATGGTCACAAGAGACAAATACGCACGAGTCTGCATCGAAATGGATCTAAACAAACCACTATGCCCCAAATTTCTTTTAGTTAAGAAAAACTATAATATTGAATATGAATCCATTCATTCCATTTGCTTTCTTTGTGGCAGGGTGGACCATCGAAGGGAGCTATGTCGATTTAAGGTAACAAACCACAATTCATAGGCATCTCAAAACACTACCTCGTCGCCGGCCGGAAAGGAAATAGTCGTTTCAGAGAACCCTCAAACGGCACAATTTCAGGAAAATGGCAACCTACAAAATTCAAAGGTAAATGATGTTAACTTTAGGCTGTGGATGTTAGTTACCAAAAGAAGCCGGAGGCCCACACCCAATAGAAAAGCCCAGAACAATGGGCCTAATCCAAACTCCAATAGGTTGCTGAATTGGGCACTACTAATCACCAGGAGGAGGGACCTAGCAAAGGTAAAAAGACCAATAGACTGGGCCTTGAAAAGGAGGCCTTTCCATTCTTTAGTGTCATAACCCTTCCTAGACAGGAAAATACCATTGCTCACCAAAGGAGTCCTAACACCCAGATATCAAACCATACTAATGGCCCAGTCAATGCCCTAAACCACCCTCCACCACATGTACCATCTAACTCACGTGACAACCCACTCTTGAGCTCTGGACCCAAAACAGACAAAGACAACACACCAAAAGAGACCATGCTTATACTAGACCCTATAACTCCTAATCTGAAGAATTCAGCTAGCAAATCTCCAGAAATCCCAGTGGAAGTGACAATTGAAGACACCTCTAACTCTCACCTATCCAACCTACTCTCTTTAAACCAAACCATATCTCTCAGAGAAGGGAAGGCAAGAGCTCGGAAACCACCAGATTCAGATAGCAAACATGGGAGCGGAGATGAACTACCTGGCAGTATCAGTCTACAAGATGGAGGGTACTGCGTTGGGGTTGTTGTTAGAGACAGAGACAGAAGCAATTCACTGCATCGACATAATCTGGTGGATAGGGCAAATCCAATTGAGAATAGAACCAGGGTGGAGCACCACAACAAACCCTCCACCCCACTCGCTGTAGATGGCCTCCATGAGGTCAATCGACTAGGATCATTGTAGGATCTGTAGCCTCTACCAAGTCTTGTTACCGATCCCCTATCTCTATTTCTATTCATGGATTCTCTCAAAATTCTGATTTGGAACTGCCACGAGGCTGGTAACAATACCTTTAGAAGAAACATGCGTAAACTTCTCCACGCCCACCAACTTGGGATTCTTATTCTCATGGAAATGAAAGTCTCACATAGTTCTATAGGAAATTTCTTCAACAACATAGGATTCACAGTAGCTACCATTGTCTACCCAGTTGGATGGTTAGGTGGAATCTAGTTAATTTGGGATACTGACCAAGTCAACGTTCGAGCTTCCGCTGTTTCTAACCAATGCATACAAGTTATAATCCGTAAAGAGGATTATGAGGAATGGGTTCTTAATGCAGTAAATGCCAGGCCCAATCCCTCACTAAGAGAGATACTTCGGCAAGATCTTGAAGACACAGCGAGGAACTTGAATAAGCCTTGGCTTGTAGTCGGAGATTTCAACGACTATGCCAACCAAAGCGAGAGGATGAGCTTTTCACATACCCATAACCTGAACAGAACTTAGAGGTTTATAAAAAGGATCAATAATTGTAACCTCAATGATTTAGGAAGTGTTGCTCCTCTTCTCACGTGGACTAGCAACCGTCAAGGCTTGGCTAACTCCATTGAAATGTTGGATAGAGCAATGAGCAATGATCAATGGCGCGCCTTTCTTCCTGAAGGCACTGTGAGGACTCTCCCAAGAACCTATTCGGATCACTCTACATTGGTGATATATACACAAGGTATGCGTCTCTTTAACCCTGAGAATAGGCCTTTTAGATTTGAAGTGGCGTGGCTTTGCCACCCTAATTTCTCTGAGATTGTGCATATTTCTTGGTTAAATAAGGATTTTCATTTTTTAATAATTTCATCAAACATAAATGGAAAAGGACTTGATGAAAATCCAATGAAAGATTTAGTTCATTTTTGATTTCATGAAA
Organism: Camellia sinensis; assembly: GCF_055761805.1. Lineage (NCBI taxonomy): Eukaryota > Viridiplantae > Streptophyta > Magnoliopsida > Ericales > Theaceae > Camellia > Camellia sinensis. Next base: position 195,694,586 of record NC_138965.1, read on the forward strand.
ATTTTGTTTCTCCCTTAATTTGATACAAGTTGATAAAATGAATAGTTCTCATTTTCACCAAAAATTTCATTCAATTTAAATTTGATGAATGATTTAGTGAAAGATTTGAGATGCTCTAAGATCAAATGTATTTGTTTGTGTATTAATGTGGTGGTAGTAGTTGATAATAATTAAATTTATGAAATTACGTAAAAAATTTCATTGTATAAAAATTAATTTTGTTGTTTTTGTAATATGGGGACAAAATTGTCTTTTTCATAACCAAATTCCATAGGATTGAATTAGCAACACACTCCTCCCATGAGAAAGCTACTCATGAGTTATGTAGGACATACATAGCCTTCGTTTGGGATGTGGGTTGACTTTTTAGTTTTTTGGCTATTTTAGCCTGGGGCTAAAAAGCCTCGTTTGGAATAGGCTTTTTGGCTTTTTTGACTTTTGTGAGAGAAAAAATGAAATGATTATGATTTAGATGTGATGTTTTGTCTTATTGGACTAAATAAGTTTTTTTTTTAATTTTGTGTGTGTGTGTGTGGCTATTTTAGCCCAAGACCCATATCCCAAACATAGTCATAAATTACTAATTCAATCCCCTTACGTATGTATGGGAGTGACTATCTTCTAGAATGATTTTTTTTTAGAATGCATTATTTTAGTGTAGGATATAAACAAACATAACCTAAGGTCTATTGAAGTTACACCATAATATCATAATTAATTTTGTTTTCAATCATAATTAAAAAAAAAATTATAACTAAACACTAGACGCCCATGTCCTTTTTTTTTTTTTTTTTTGATTCAGATGAAAGCATAAAGAAATAGAGAAAGGTTCTCAAAGAACAAACATCAATTTAGAGGCTAATTCCTCTCAAAATGGGCTCCATTCATATCATCTATGACCACAGCTATTACATTTTCTAGGGGGTCCTCTAGAATAACCACATGGTTATCTTGTTCAACTCCTATGTTTGCCAATCTGTCAGGGTGTGGCCCAGTGTACAGTTACATCTTTTCATCAAGAACTTTATATCTTCTATGATGGCCTTGTAAGGGGAGTTGTGGTTTGGCCCATCCTTGATTAGCTTGATGACTTGAGTGGCATCAGTTTCAATTTCCACATCTATGGTGCCTTTCTGAAACAATATTGTGAGGCCCTTGTAGATGGCCCATAGCTCCGCCTCCACACTGGTATAATGGCCCAACTTTCTATAGTAACCCCATAGCCATGTGCCTGTTACATTCCTCAAGAGCCCTTCATACCCTGCCTGTCCAGGATCCCCTTTGGAGTAGCCATTAGTGTTTAATTTCAGGTTACCTGCATTAGGGAAACACCAATGAATTAGTACAGGTAGAGATTGATTAGGGTGGAGAGGAGATTGGAATGCCTCATCAATCTCAAGAACATAGTCTCTAATTCTCTTGAGACTAACTTGAATGGGATGAATAACGTTATCAAAAACCATTTGATTTATGCTTTTCTAGATCTGCCAGAGGCTAACAATGAAATAAAGATACCATTTTTTGCCCTTTTTTTTTTGTCCCCTTCATATTGGAAGTCACCCATTCAGTTAGGGGCAATCGACAACATTCCTCCCACCATGTGGTATCTTTGAGTTCAATCCAGATAGCCCTGGAATTGGTACACTCTCTTAGAAGGTGGTTCATATCCTCACTGGATGCCCCACATCTAGGACATAAATCAGAGTTAGTCATGTGTCTTCTGAGTCGCATTTGATTGGTTAGCAGTCTGTCCTTGAGTATGAGCCAGAGAAAGCATTTCAATTTCTGAGGGGTTTTGGGCTTCCATAACCATTTCCAGTTAGTCCCATCCAGCTCATGGTTGGCAATAAGTTTATAAGCAGATGCAGTTGAGAAATTTCCTCCAGAGGAGCCAATCCAGGTAGGGGCATCTGTGTAGGTTACATAGTTAGGTCTATGTATCTATAGAATCTCTTGGAGGTCTTGCTAGGACGCAGTATTCATAATGGTTTCAGGGTTCTATTTGCCTTCATCATTAAGGGGTAGACTTACCCTATCTTTTTCATTAATCTAAGTAGAATATTTTTTATCAAAAGGTTTTGGTCCACACCACCAGTCATGCCATAGGGAAGTATTCTCCCCATTGCCCACATTCCATTTAATCCCTTTTCGAAGAATGTCTCTGTTTTTGCAGATGCTTTTCCAAATGTGGGAGGCTCTACACTTGAGAGGCCAAGAATAAAGGGTGTGTCTCTATAAGTACTTGGCTTGAAGAACTTTACACCAAAGTGTATTAGGCTCAGTTAGCATTTTCCAGCCAAGTTTGGTTAGAAGTGCAGCATTATGATCTCTAGCTCGTCTAAGGCCAAGACCCCCCTCCTCTTTAGTTCTGCACACACTATTCTAGTTAACGAGGTGGACTCTCTTGTTGTTGTCAGTCTCTCCCCAAAGAAAGTTCCTATTGATTTTATCAATTTCATCACAAAAACTCCTAGGGAGTTCCATAACTTGCATATTGTATCTAGGAATTGCAGAGGTAGTAGTTTGTATGAGCGTAGCTCAACCAGCTAAGGATAAAGTTCTAGCCTTCCAGCCTGAGAGTCTAGTTTTTAGTTTCTCAAGGGTTTCATTAAACATGACTTTGCTCACTTTATTGTGGAGAAGAGGTGATCCCAAGTATTTGCCAAGGTCCTGGGTGAGGGGGATGCCACAGTGGGAGCTTAGGGCTCTAGCTTGGTTAAAGGGAATATTTTTGGACACAAAAAGCTTAGACTTCAAGAAGTTGATTTTCTGTCCAGAGACAGCACAAAATTCATTAAGGACTCCAATGATGGTCTCACAAGTAGTGTGGTCCGCCTTGGCAAAGAGGATGAGGTCATCAACAAAGAATAGATAGGATAGGACTGGACAATTGTTTGAAGCCTTTAAACCTTTCCAAGACCCCTCTTTCACTTTTGATATGATCATGTTAGATAATCTTTCCATACAAAGAACAAAGAGGTAAGGGGAGAGAGGGTCACCCTGTCTAAGACCCCTCTCATTGTGGATACCCTCAAAAGTTTCCCTATGCCAAAGGATAGAAGAATGGTTGTTAGTGACATAGTTCATGATCAAATCTACCCATTTATCATTGAGTTTAAACTCCTGCAAGGTGTCTTTGTTAAAATCCCAAGATAGTCTATCATAGGCCTTTTCAAGATCAATTTTGAAAATCATACCACCACCTTTTCCCTTCTTGCATCTCAGAGTGTGAAGGATTTCCTGAGTGATAATGATATTATCAGTGGTATTTCTACCAGGAATAAAGCTGCTCTGATTGGGGCTAATTAGTGTATCCAGGAGAGGTCTAATTCTACCCATAATTAGCTTAGTGATGATTTGGTAGGTGACATTACAAAGACTTATGGGTCGAAATTGTTTGATTGTATCAGGGTTCTCAATTTTTGGGATCAGGAAAATAAGAGTGTCATTAACAGCAGTGAGCACCATATTAGTTTGGAAACATGAGTGAACAAAATCATACACAGATTGACCAACAAATTGCCAGTACTTTTGGTAGAATAAAGCTTGAATACCATCTTTGCATGCTGCTTTAAGTGCACCAATGCTTTTAACAGCTTTTAAGATTTCAAAATTAGTTATGGGTTATAGCATACTCGCATTGTCCTCCTGGGTAAAATAGGTTAGGACCAGGTTTTTCCAATGGTCCAAATGCTGAATAGCCTCATTTTTGAACAGGTCGTTGAAATAATCCATAACATTTCTAATAATATCAGCTTTTCCAGTAATCCAATTACCTTCATTATCTTTAATGGCATTAATCTTCAATTTTCTCCGTTTGGTGATGGTAGAAATATGGAAATACCTTGTGTTTCTATCTCCAAGGGTAATGGTCCTAGATCTGGATTTTTGAAACCACCGCATCTCTTCTTGTAGAAGAACATTATTAAATTGAGTAATGAGATTTTTCTCTAAGGTGAATAGACTATGAGAAAAATTATCAGTCAAGGCTTTTTGGATGCCTTCAATTATGGCCAATAAATGTCTTTTCTTTTTAAAGATATTGTCGAAAACCTCTCGATTTCATTTCTGAACTCTAATAGTAAATTCAGTAGTGGAATCCAGGAGCTTGTTGTTCATATCAGACCAAGAGGAGTTAATAACATCCAAAAGGCCAGAATGAGACATCCAAGCAGCCTCGAATCTAAATGGTCTATTTGAGGGATTGAGAGAGTGCATACCTTCAGGCCATGTTTGTTTGGGTGGACATGAGCTTGGGATTGGACTAATAGTCCAATAAAATTATTAATCCGATGTTTGGTTAAACAATTGAAGTAGGGACTAATTATTTTAAACTTGATTATTAGTTAAGATAGGATACATAATCCAACGGATTCGTAGTCCTAGGACTATTAGTCATGGGAATGCTAATCCAGTCCGCTCAAACAAACATAGCCTCAGTGTACACGATGAGAGGAGAGTGGTTTGAATATATTCGAGGGAGCACTTTCACAGTCGCTTCAGGATATAACGTGCGCCAAGCTACATTGCACATTGCCCTGTCCAATCTTTCCATAGTGTTAGCTAGCCCGTGTCGGTTGTTAGTCCAAGTCATTCGGGGTCCTGAGCTTCCCAAATTGATTAGGTTACAATTGTTAATTCTTTCAAGGAATTTCTAGGTCCTGGTTACGCTTTGGCTATTTGAAAAACTCCATCGTTAGCTCTGATTTTCATAATCGTTGAAATCTCCTGCAACTAGCCACGGTTTATCCATATTTTCTGCTACTTTTTCTAATTCATTCCATAGAGTCTCTCTTAGGACAGGGTTTGGGCTAGCGTATACAGCGGCTAGGGCCCATTCTTCGTAGTCCTCCTTATGGATAATTGCATGGATGACTTGAGAACTTACATAGGAGGCTCTCACGTTGACATGGCTGGTGTCCCAGATTATCCATATCCCACCAACTCTACCCACAGGGTCCACAATAGTAGAAGCTGTAAAGCCTTGGCGATTGAAAAAGTTGCCCATTTTGCTGTGAAGGACTTTAGTCTCCATGAGGATTAAGATTTCTGATTTGTGAGTCTGAAGTATCTCTATGATGTTGTGCTTGAAATTTTTATTGCCAGCACCACGGCAATTCCAGAAGAGCAATTTGAGTAAATCCATAGATGGAAAGTTAGGTGGGTCAGACTCCAAATCCCTAATGATGCTGCGTATTCTCTGATGATCGTCTTCCATTGATCTCATGGAAGCCATTTGAACCGAGTGGAATGGTCTCGCTGGATTGTTCTCCCAGTTTGGTTCTATTGTCAGTCAGATTTGCTCTATCAACAAGACGAAAGCGACAAAGTGAATTGTTTCGCTCTCAGGTTCGAACAACAAACTCAGTGCACTGGTCTGCTTCACATGTTCTTGCTCTTCTAGTGTCTGCTTCTCTCGGTCCATCTTCTCTTTCCGTTTCGTCTCTCAAGTCGCTAGGATCTGGAGGGATTGAGGCTTTCCTCCAGTAATATTTAGAAGTCGTATTTGTATTTGTAGGGGTTTGTTGTACTACCTGAGTTGGCAATGAGTTGTCTCTACCATGGTTGAGTCTATATGGCGTGTTGAATCTGTCAAGGAACAGGGTATGGCAGGAAGGTGTGAATGGGGTTGGTGGTCTTTATTGTGCCTGGTAAGGTCTGCCTGTTCACAGACTTCTGGTGCTGACAGTATCTCTGGAGCTTGATTTGTGCTAATCTCCTCCATTGGTTCTAGTTCTGAATGCTTTTGTTATAAGTCTGATTGATCAGTTTTGTGATGGGCTAGACCAATCTTGGTTTTACCTTTGGGGTCGTTGTATTGGAGTGGGCCAATCTGGGGGTTGTGTTCTCCTTGGGCTTTATCAAGCCCTGCTCTTGTTGTTTTTTTTCCCCTAGAGCTAGGAATGGCAATGGGCCGGGGCGGGGCCGGGGATGACACTCCCCGTCCTCAATCCCCGAAGGTAGAAAAATCCCCGTCCCCGCCCCCGATCCCCGATGGGGAACCCCTCACCTCCCCCACCCCCGTCCCCTAACGAGGATCGGGTTTCCCCGACCCCGAAACATCCCCGGCAGATCTGTTCAACACACAACCAAAAAAAAAAAAAAATCTGTAGAATGGAGGCTTCATGGTTCATGATCTGTTCTTCAACACACAACAATCATCAACAACAACAGCAAATATATATAACTTTAAAAAAAAAATGTTCTTCAACAACATATATATATATATATATATATATAGAGAGAGAGAGAAAGAGGGCAACCGAGGATTCATGGTTCATGATCTGTTTCACTATCTTTTTTTTCTTCAACAACAAATATATATATATATATAATGTTCCAGCCAGTCACAGAGATACATACTGATCTGTATATGTAACATACAGAATCAACATCAAAAAAAATAGATCGGTATATGTAACATACAGATCTGTGTATCTGTGTCAGAGAGAGAGAGAGAGGAGGCCGATCGCGACGCCGACAGTGGCGATGAGCGACAGAGGAGGCCGATTGGCGGAGGAGGCAGATCTGTGGCTGTGAACGACGCTGTGAACGACGGAGGAGGCCGATCGTGACACCGACAGTGGCGATGACCAACGGAGGAGGCCGATCGCGAAGCCGCGACGCCGACAGTGGCGATGATCAACGTCGTGAACAGGGCCAAAGAGAGTAGAGGGGGTAGAGAGAGAGAGACGGAAGACAACTGGATGAGGATTTGGTTTGGTTACTATGTGTGTCTATATATGTATCTAGGGGTAAATTAGTAATTTTAATTCGGGGAAAAACCGGGCCGGGTACGGGGTTGGGATACTTATCCCCATCGCCGGCCCGAATCTATTCAGGAATTGATTTTTAAATACCATCCCCATCCCGTCGGGGGTATTTTTCGGAAAAAACCCGCACAATTCGGGATCGGGGGGTCGGGTCCCCATCGGGCCGGTTTCAAATTGCCATCTCTACCTAGAGCTTTCTCCTTGGCCATCTAAGCCATCATCCAAATATTTGAATCTATTCTGTTGGAGGGTTGGGTTCGTTGGAATTTGGGCTTTTTTATGTTGGGCCGGTCTTCTTCCTCTTTTTGTTGCTAGCATCCAAGGCCCAAAGGCCTCTTCCTCAGTCTGCTTGTGTTGCAGGTTACCGTTGGTTTCAATGCTACCTGTGGGCAAAGTTTGCTCACCGAAAATGGCTAGATTTTTTGCCGACGGTTGACTGGGTGGTTCCTTGAATCGACATGCTTACTTACGGTGATCAATTTGTCCACAAAGGAAGCAAAAGGAGTGTAAAGACTCATATTCTATATTGTAGTACCTACCTTCCAGAATAAATTTGGGTTTTAGAGGCTTTGTGAGGTCCATTTCGACGCAGATCTGGGAAAATTTCCCCTTTGTTGCCATGGATGTTGTCCAATCGATTTTGAGAGGTTTACCAATTGTTTGCGTAATACCATATAAGACTTTATCCTGGTAGTATTCGATCAGAAGCTCTGGAAACCGGACCCAGACTGCGGTCGTGGTTTCAAGTGCTTCAAATGATTTGAAATTTGGTTCCCATTACCTCACTGTGAGGTAGTGATCCATGATGACCCATGGTCCCCCTGTGTATACCCTGGTATAATCTTCCCTCTCAGAGAATTTGAAAATGAAATAATTGCTGGCCAGGTCAATTGCATTGAACTCCCCTTGGAGTCCCCAAATTTTGGCAACTCTCGTGCATAGCATCTTGTAGCCTATGTTCTTTTCCAACAACCTTACAATTAATGCATTCTCCCAAGGTTTTCGGATTTTCTCCAGGAGCTTTTTAGGCAAAGAGATCATGGGGAATCCCACGTGTTCAGAGTGGATAGTGGCCGTGGTGGAGATGCATCTTTGTTCATCATCCTCCTCATCAAACGACAGGATGTCAACTCCAGCATCAAAAAGATAGTCACTATTCTTCACTGCAGTGAGGGCTTCCTTGAAGGATTTGGGAGGGGGAAGTGCATCAGGTGCTTCCTGTGTGTTGACCACCTCTGTAAGGACTTTAGTTTCCATGGCCATTTCTTGCGCCAACTCATTTTCCGTTGGTTGATTCGCACTATTAATTTTTTTGGTGCTTCGGATTAGATGATCCTCCTCTTCCGTTGATTTTCCAAGGTTTGGTGAGGCTCAATGGTCAGAGTTTTGGTCGAAAAGAGTGCCTGGCATTGCTCTCTCTGAGGATTTGCTTTAGCTATACTCACACCACAACACTGACACATTACACTAGACGCCCATGTTTGTTTATCGGCATGCGAGGGGAGATTGGAGTGTTATGGCCGTGACTCTTACCCACAGCTTGTTTGGTGGTGTTTTGGGAGGGGAAGTAATAGTTCGACGGATTTAGTTAGCTTAGCTTAACTGGATTTTGAGCGAGAATAGAAAAATAGTGAGCAGATTAAATTTATTTTATATTAAAGTTTTATTTTTTTAGTTTTTATTTTTACTAAGTATACCTGTTTGTTTTAATTTTTTTTTTTAGTTTTTTTTAATAGAAATAATTTTTTATTTATTTTATGTAAAAATAATTTTACAATCCCATCACTAATCATCTCCCATACTATCTTCACAACAAACACACTTTTACTTAATCCCTTCATTGACAATCTTTACATTAACAATATATTCACTAACTATCCTCTCACTAACAATCTCATCCAACTTAATTCGCCAAACAAACGTGGCCAATAAGATATAGGCAATGTTTTTTTCGATCATAATCAAAACAATAATAATAAGAGTAATGTTATTCAAACAAAAAAAAAAAAATCTCACTTTTCAAACCTAATAATTAATCAATTAATTACTCTTATGTTTTATTTCTCTTTCATATTGTTGTTTTGGGAAGTAGATTAAAAGTTAACTTTTTAATTTTTTTTTTTTTAAAACGTGTAAAAAAATAAAGAAGTAATATGACCCAAAATAGGTTAAAAGTCAAAAAAATGACTTTTAACCTTTTCTCCAAAAGAAGACATCTTCTTTAATTATCAACTAAGGAAAATGCTATAGGCCCCAAATTCTACCAAATAAATGACCAAATATCTCACTTGGGTGTGGGGTCCACAAAATTACGGATTCCATACCAACGTGAAACATTTAGTCATTTATTTGGTAGAAAATTTGATATTCGTAATGTTATCCAAAAATCATCTCACTTACACATCATTAAGTCTAAATAGTGAATCTAAAAAATAAAATTGTATATCATTTTTCTAATCACAATATATCATACTCTTTCCGTCCCAAACTATTAGTCTCTTATTTAATTTTTCATTATCTCAAAATATTAGTCCATTTTCAAAAATTAAGGAAGAAAATAATTTGAATTTACTATTTTGCCCTTCTTTTAAATTCATTAATAACACAAAAGGTACAATTATGATAATTGATATTCTCAAAAATATATACTATCAATGGGTAATTTTAAAAAATTAATATTTTTAAAATGTAATAATTATCCTATAAAAATAAATTAATTTTTCAAAAAAGACTATTATTTCGAGACTGAAGAAGTAACTAATATTATAATGAATTATAATCTACCTCACACTATAGAACCAAATAGCATAAATGTCATAAGTGAGCATATACTATACGGGCCTAACGGCCCTCCCATCACAGATCGGATTGGAGGGTGTTATTAGACTTGTGGGGGTCTATCATGAGATTTATTTTGATAATCCGAACTGTTTAATATGTAGAACTCATTGAGTACTATATGCCTATAAAAAATCACATTAATCGGATATTAATAGTTACGTGATCAAATCAGTTTTGTATAAAAAAAATAGAAGGTGAAAAAATAAACAGTTGATAGAAAACTGATCCAATGAGATAGCTATCAATATCCGATCAACTTGATTTTTCACAAGACTATAATACTCGACGAGTTCTACATATTGAACGGTTCGAATTATCGAAACAGGACCCGTGGTGGATCTCCATAGGTCTAACAGCACCCTCCAGTCCGAGGAAAGTCAGTGCCATATTATACGGTCCAAAATAAGGGATGTATTATAAAATTTCCGCTCCTATTAATTAAATCTAACTTATGATATGCCCCCATCTGATTTCGAAATTGGTTTTAACAAATTGACTTCAATAACACGTGTTGGTAATTTCAATTTCGGCTCAATCCGATATGAATAATTCCAAGTCTATTCAGTTTGAAAATTAACAAAATAATGATAATAACAAAAAATTAAAAAAAGAAGACGACATGTTAGAAAATGGGCATGCAATCAAATCCTAACCTGAGGACTAAAAAAACCTAAAAAGTTTACAACCTGACGTCACTACAAAGAAAAAAAAATTGACTGTACAGCATCATAAAAAGAGGTTCTCAATTTGATATGTTCATTCAATCTAAAAATAAATTAAAAAATTGATATGTTCATGTTATTAGAAACAAAAATTGAGCAAAAGAAAAGCATACAGGTCATTCATTTCAGTTTAAGATACAAGAATCACATGCTCCTTTGATGAAAAGACACATTTTAGAGAAATTACACAAGAACAGAGATCATATTGAGATAATAATATCAAATCACATATTTCAACCAATCTCAATCTCATCTCATCACTGACTTGGAACTGATACATAAGTGAATGCATTCTTTAGACTCTGAATCTTGAGAAGCCTACGCAATATTGCAGTCCACATGGACTGTATTCTTGAATTCACATAATGATACAAAAGAGAGACTAAATTCAAAGCTCTTGGTCATGAACTGGAATTCTATAGCTCATTTCAAAAAACAAAAAAGAATCATTATCCATCAACCACAAACCAATTTTGCAATTAGACAGTAGAGTTCGCTTTGTTTCATCCAACGGCTTCATTACCAAATCATGTTGAGAATAATAAGTCGTCGAACTATACATGAAATCCTGTCCATCTTCTGAAACTTCTAATCTCAGTTCCTTCAGACACGGCCATCCCAATTCCCATCTGTCCTCCTCGGCCAATTCCTCTATAATACAACCTCCATTCATCTGCAACCCCATCCATCTGAACAAGACATGGCGATCCCACTCCTTTATTATCCCACCCATCTTCTTCCGATGGCTTTAAAACCGCCTCACTTTGAACTCTCCGCCAAACCTTCAAGCCATCTGTAGACTCCGCCAATCCAATACTCCTTCCCCCGTCTGCAGCAACACCTTCATAAACCATCATATATTTTCCTTCTTTCCGATTTCTCACAACATGAGCATTCACCACCCCAAATTCATCGAAAGCACCATTCCCTCCTCCCCCAATTATTTTCCCCAATTTCACCCACTTAATCCCATCTCTTGACCTTGCAATCCCAACAGAAAACACACCGTTTTCCACATCGAATGAATGATAATACATTCTAAGATCACCAGTACCATGAAAGACAACATATGGAGAGGCAACAAATGTAGAATCCCACTCACCATTAGAACCCACATCAAATAAAGCCCCGGTATGATGTTCCCCTTCAATTCTAGCCCAATGCCTCCCATCTTGACTCATTGCCAAGCCCGGTAAAGATTTAAAAACCTTACTAATCCCACCATTCTCACCATTAAAAATTCGAGCCCTTTCTGGGTTCTGCAATGTGAATTCCACAGAATTATCCCAAATATCAACCTTTTCAGAGCTAAACCCAGTATAGTAAAGCCAATACACAGCATTGTTTGCTCTGACCTTTGTACTAGACATAATCACAACCTCACAAGGCCTGATACTCTGCGTATCAAATGCCCACCAATCTTTACTGCAATTCATGACCAAACCCGAATCCCCACTCGACCGAACTGGTCCACCGCCTCTTTCCCAATGAACACCATTGCTTGAAACCGCCAAACCAACTGAATCCGAACCCGGATTTCCATCAGACCTTCCATGGTACCACATGTACCACCTCTCCTCCTCATCACTGAGGTACCTTTTCACAACAGGGGACCCAATTTCAAAACTGTCCCAAGAGTTCTTGGGGCCCAAATCGAACACCAAACCTCTAGAAAACGATGAATTCGGAGAAGAAAGGGGTTGATTCGAATTGGGTTTTGTGGGTTCTTCTTGAAAATTCGAATTTGAGCTGGGTTCAACGGTCGAATTTCTGTTGTCTCTGTCTGTGTTTGGTTTTGTGGAGCAGTGAGTGAGAAAGAGGGGACGAGCTCTGTTTCTAGGGCTAGAGGCATAAAGATCAAGCATGCTTGGTCTGGTGATACAACAAGAACGGGCTAAGGCGGGAGTTGTGAGGACGTTAACAGTGTTGGTCATGGTGATTGCTGCTGTCAATGCAGTGTCCATTGTTGGACTCCGGAGGGGTCTCAAGTGTGAAGAGATCAAATGAAAATGGAGAGTTTTTGGAGGGTGAAGGACCAATTAAATGGCGACACGTTTGAATGAATATATCACCTATGAGTGAATAGAGAAAAAAAATGTTTTGGATGATATCTCTAAGGCAATGTAAAAACATTCATTTCATGTTATGGATAATATGCTTTTTTTTGAATAGTGGCAAATATCTAGTTTCACCTTTTTTTTTTTTTTTTTTTTGACATTCCATGTAACGTTCGCATATTTATTTTTTAAATAATTGTAGGAAGTGATATTTTATATTATGTACCCAATAAATGCAAATGCTATATTTTATATTTTTTTCAAAAAATAATAAAAAGAATTGCTACTGTGGGCTCATTATGGTGGAGGAAGAGAAATAGAGCTTCAACAAATTTTAACTCAAATTTAACATAAAATTTATAAATGTTATTATTTGATAAGAGTTTGGGCACGCCATTAAACAATTTTTTTTTTTTAAGTTGTGAAATTTTTGCCTCAGCAAAAGATGTATAGCATACAATGACGTTTCCTATCATAGTATAGAGAGGAAGCCCTCTGAAAGTTGATCAATTTAGAGCTGGCAAATTAAAGTAAAATAATATAAAGTATGTACAAATTAATGAATTTGTTGGGTAAAGATAAAAAGAATGATATGAAAAAAAGGAAAAGAGGATCGTATTCTTGGCTATCAAGAAAGGGACATATACATAGACAAGAAAATCTATTGGGTCTTCTACTGTCAGATTCTGCTAGTGACAGTAATGGTGTCATGTGAAGAAATGAGATTCAAATGATGAAGGGTTGTTTGGTTTGCTTCACAATGTGAAGTTCACATGAACTCCCCTTTATGCATTTACTGAAAATACTTTTTAGGTTTGAGATTATATTTTAAAATTATTGATTAATTTATTGGAGAAAAGCAATTTGTTGCCCATTCCTCTTTAGAGTCCTCAACAAATCAAAACTTCGAACACAAGGTTAATTTTATCCTAGAATTATTTAATCCTAAAGTGTATCCTGTTTATTGCTCGGGCATAATCATGGGTTCAAATTCCTTGTACTTGCTAACCATAATATATAATAAAATGACAATAATGATCAGCCCTTGTTGAATTCTGGTACAATTACATAAGGATCACAACTATTCATAATATCTTCTAGTGTCACAACGAAAAGATTAGTAACATTCTCAGACTTTGCAAATAAATTTGGTTTACGCCAGTCTAATTCGGAAAATTTAGAGACATCAACACAATATGCAAACAATTATAAGGTAAAAAGTTGAATTCCTCTGAATCAATTTTCTACTTGCATCCAAAATTGTATAGACAGTTGTATATATAGTCATGATATATCATCATTGACCCCATCAACTAGCTTCAGACCCCATTTCATATCCTCGCAATGCCTAACGTAAGGAACAACAGAACCGGTATCAACCCCTTTCTTTGCTTTGCAGTCGTAGAATGGAGGAGCGTGAAAACAAGGTTCCATCGACATGCCCCAACGACAAGGTGGATCTGGAGCCATCCGATTCTCAGGCTTGTACAGAATCAAAGGGTTAATACCCGCCAAACCCTGAGCCACGTAGCCAAATGTTGACCATGAACTTGTGACCAAGTAATCAGTCAAACTAAGGAGATAGATCTCTGCCCATGCCTTCAAGTTGTGCATCTGCTTCTCAGTCTGTTGGTGCTCTTCATGACTCGGTTGGTAAATTCTGATCACTTCCCCAGTAACGGTCGGGTGTTCCCAATACATCTTTCTCAAATTCTCAGAGTACCCAGGATATAAAGAAGTTATTAAAACTGCTTTTGTTTTCTGGTTTCTAGGCAGAGCTATCACGGGTTCATGAACGTTGACTTGTGGAAGTAATTTGTTCTGTAGAGTACAGGCTAAAATTTGATCCATTACGTGTGGAAACGTTTCGGTTCCAATGTCGAAGACTCTTATTTGGATCCCAATTCGCTCGTCTGCATTTGCTAAGTAAGCCTGATAGTACCTCGTGATTAGTCCCCAGACTTCGTTCGTTGGATGAAAAAGATACCGACCCAAGTGATGGAAAACATTTCCTTTCTCGGGGAATAAATTGCCTAGTTCTTGCTCGAAGGATGGAATCAAGAAGAGAGAAGGGACGAAGTAGTTATCAGTTTTCATAATCAACCAAGGAACTTTTCCGAGAAGAGCTTGTTCTTGGTCGCAAAAGAACAGCTTATCATGATCGCCATAATCATGAACAAGATGGAGATACAGAAATGATGGCAGTGACTCTTTTGAATGATTTATGATGTTATTTTTCAACAAGTTTCCATAACAATGAGAAGAGTTCTGATCAAAGCTTTTGAACTGATTCACAACGGGGAAGTCCTTTGGTAAAAGCCATGATTTCTCAGGAAATGGTTCGCAAAAGAGATCGACGATGTCGTTTCCTCCATCGACGAGTAGGACTCGGTTTGTGAGGAGAGCGTAAAGGAATGCAGAAGCCAGAGTTAGTATCCTGTTCCCCAAGCCACTAAACGATACCCAGACTATATAGCTGCACTCTGTGGGACCCGAGGCTTGGCCAGACTTGAGTAGCTCCACGGTCTTGTTATAGAGTTTGGTGTAGGGTCCGCAACGTTTATGGAGATCCTCATATCTCCGTAACTGAGAAAGGAGATAGGAAGAAGGAACATGGGATGATGAATATTTGTGATAAGAGGCAGACTGGTACCTGCTTAAGCAAGATTGTTCATCGAACCCAGGGACAAGAAGTCCATTGAGCAATTTGTCAACAGGTTGAGAGGAATAATCTTCTGAACCTGTAATATGCAAGAGAAGAAGAGGACATATTAACAAGCTAGAAGTATCAGAAAATACCACTTTTTCTGGATCTGGTAATAGATATTCATTGAGGAATGTGTAGAAATAATAATATCCCAGACTTTTTGAATAAGGGAGTAGAATCAAAGGTTTGGATACTGATATTCTATTTTGGAGCCGTGGTTCTAAACAAAATCTATTTTTTCCAAGAAACTAAAGAAAATAATAAAACTCCAAAGGAGAACTACCACATGATGATAATTAAGCATGTCATTTCAGAAAATTGACAAATGATTCCAAGCCTCCTTCCAAAGGAGTATATG
This sequence comes from Camellia sinensis, assembly GCF_055761805.1. Taxonomy (NCBI): domain Eukaryota; kingdom Viridiplantae; phylum Streptophyta; class Magnoliopsida; order Ericales; family Theaceae; genus Camellia; species Camellia sinensis. Next base: position 195,710,044 of record NC_138965.1, read on the forward strand.
CTCATGATTGTGAAAATATAAATAAATAGGAACAACAATAGTTTAGCTCAAAAGTTCAATAAAATAGCTAATTTAGCCTCATTAAGATTCTTATAACCTGTGTACATGTTTGAATAGCCACCGCTACATGGCTGGCCCTGTGAGTGCCATGTTATCTCCAACTTACCAACTCAGATAAGGAATCTCCAAATGGCAAGCTGTCCTGGTATTATGTCAACTCTCAGACAAACCATTGGCGTAATGAACCTAGCCTAAGTGGGGGGGCACATGAACTACCAAGTATGGTTCCCTAACTACTAAACATGCTTGGTGACTTAGCTCCAAGCAATGGCATCATAGGACAAGTTAAGGATAGGACACCCTGAGGCGTGGCACCTCCACTCAACCACCCTACTCATTAGCAGTATGGCCCAACACCTTTGGCTGAGTGTCACTGGCCAACTCCTTTAGAGGCGCAACGGATCAATTCTTCTCCCGTGTGGCGCTCAAACTTCACCAAGTTTAAGCCCGCCAAAGCTCGTTGACAAATCGAGTGTTGATGATCTCACCCATTTGAACATTAGGACCCAATGCTTTGTCAAGCAAAATAACTTTACAAGGAAATTCCGTCTTCACCCGGATGCCACAAGTAGGCTTGACGCCTCAAGTGCACCAAGCACGGCGTAAGTCGCTTCGTAGCACCAAGCTTACCTCAAGCAAGGTGCTCGCCCAACTTAGGTTCATGTCATCAAGGTGCCTAGCCACACAACGATGTGCTAGCGAAGGCCCTTGACTTAGCCGACAAGCCAACATAGCATGGTAGGTCTTTGACTACATCTCAAAGTGTCACAAGGTCAAGCATGCCTCAATAGATGCATATCGGATAGCCATACGGTTATGCAAAGCCCACAAGCCACCGACGGTCAATCTCTTGCCCACGGCGTAGTCCTCGTGCCAACACGTGTTAGATTCCGCCTAAGGCCATTGCGCACCTTAGCATTGCACCAACGTGTAGCATGAGTAAGGCAACGTCTCAACCCGTAGCTCGCTTGTAACATAATGTCATCCCTCAATGGATTTAGTCAATGCAAAGCTTGATGCTTTCATTCGATAGCCCACATATGGAGTGTTGCCTTCCAACCGCTTAGCTTAAGGCACGGGATCCTCTCATGCAAGGTTGAACCCAAACCTTAGTTGCACGGAGCGGGAGCGGGGGAACTTGGCCACTTAAAAGAGTTGTAGATTAGGAGCGCTTATGTATTATTTTTATTAATTATATTTTTAATTTATCTTCTTTTTTTTTTTTAATTGACATACATGTTTATATATTTTTTTAATAAATAAATTGACATATATATATATATATATATATGTTATAAATGAAAAAAGTAGAGTTGCTACCAAAATATAAATATTTTATAAATTCTCATTAGATAGACAAAATATATCACTAAGTTTGGGCAAAATCTATACACTTTTTTAATAATCCCTCCGTCTCAAAATATTAGTCCCTTATTCCATTTTTTATTCTCCCAAAATATTAGTACTTTTTCAAAAATCAAGGACTAAAATAATATTAATTTTCTATTTTGCCCTTCTTTTAAATTCATTAACACCACAAAAAATACAATTATGACAATTGATATTTTTCAAAAAATATACTATCAAAGCGTAATTTTAGAAATCAATTTTTTTAAAGTGTAATAATTATACTACAAAAAAAAAATTAAATTCCCCAAAAAAGACTACTATTTTGAAATGAAAGGAGTATATTTTTTCTCACATTTCTAATATTAACAAGTGATTTTCCTTATAATATTTGTTCTTCTACAACACTGTTTATTCTATTATCCCAAATAAAATAATTACAGCCTACACCTAGGGCATTGGAGATCTAAAAAGTCTGATTAAAACACTGTTTACTCTCACCCAAACTCTGCATATACACCCATCTATGTTTACTGTCTCACCCAAATTCTACATAAGGCCTCGTTTGGCAACAGGCCGGTTTAGCCAAAAAGTCAAAAAGTTATTAAAAAAATCAAAAAGCCAACAACCCATACCAAAAAGTCAAAGATTCTCTTTTCTCTCTACTTTTTGCACATCTTTTCGTAAAAAACCAAAAAGTCATCCCAAACATATTAGTTTTTTTTAGCTCATATCTCAGCCAAATAGCCAAAAAGTTACTAAGGCCTCATTTGGGAACAGGCCTTTTTAGTAACTTCTTGGCTTTTTGGTTAAAATGTGATGTAAAAAAAACTAATATGTTTGGGATGACTTTTTGGCTTTTTACGAAAAGATGTGCAAAAAGTAGAGAGAAAAGAGAATCTTTGACTTTTTGGTATAAGTTGTTAGCTTTTTGATTTTTTTAGTGACTTTTTAACTTTTTGGCTAAAATAGCCACTTGCCAAACAAGGCCTAAATTAGCCTGTTCCCAAACGAGGCCTAAAAAAAACTCTGCATATACCCCCCCCTCTCTCCTTTATACTTCGATGACCAACGTTCCAGCTTCTTCTTGCCGACTGACTCCACCGCAGTTCTTCTTCCTCTATTCTTTGACAAGTGCTAGGTCTTCTCAACTCCACTACACAGTTCCTCTTCCTCCATCCAAACAGTCTAGTATCTATCTCCTCTCTCCACACCAAACATTTTCCAACCTCAGGCCCAGCAATTGCATTACCGACGGCAGACCCAAAGCCATCCTCACAGATTATGGAATAATGGATATATGAATAGATGTGAACCTATTCATGAAATTGCCAATCAGAATTAGATATACCCAAATTCTGTAAGTAATATTTGAATTTAATGGTTATCTCGTATGTGCTATTAATTTTTTTTTTGTATATATGCTTCATAATTTTTACTCAAAATCTTGTTCAAATCTTTGTTTTTATTTATTTTGCATCTGGAGTTGTTTGATTTTCATAGACGGTTTCATGTCATAGCGAAACATGATTTTCTCCCTTACGAATCACGTTTCTTACATGATTTTGATTCGGGAACGCAAAATCGCGTTTCTCCCACAAAATCGTCACCTATTGTAACGATTCCTACTACTAAGACCCAAACCAAGCACTTGAGTTGGCACACGAGGCCTGTGGTGATGCCTCGATAGCCCATTCAGTCTAAAACAAGTCCCCAAGATGCCATATCGAGTGGCATAATGGAAACAACGTGTCAAACCTCTCCCTCGGGGAACACGCGCAGTGCTTACATTTTTGCACTGCCCAGGGGGCTCCCAAACCCACATGGAGACTCTAGACACCCCTCTGGATGCCTAAAACCCGCCCTTGAATTACCCCAAGGTTGCTCACTTGAAGCCCAGTTTGGGTGGGGAGGCAAGTAGGTAGCACACCTTGCCCTTTTGTATATGCTTGTTAAGCATTTAGCCATCTGGCACAACGAAACTTGTCTTTGTCCGAGAAGGCATAATGATTTTTCAAAAATTCCACAAATTGAGAAAAATCATGAAACTTGGTTGGGAAAACACTTCCCCCAAGACCTCTTTCCAGTAAAAATTTAATCCCAAAATTCTTTCATTTGGATGCCCAAACAACGCGCCAAAAATCTGCACTGTTGACTACTGCTGCTGCTGGGACGCGGCCTGGGCTGTGACTGGCAATGCTGGCAGGCAGCCTGGGCTGCGGCTTGAGCCGCGGCCTGTCTGTGGCCTGCCTGCTAGCTGCTGCTGATGCTGGTTGTTGGCATAGGCTGCGGCCTTGCAGCTTGCTGCTGCTGCTGCTGGTGGCAGCTGGCATGGGCACGGCCTGTGCTACTTGGGCGTGCTGCTGGCTGCATAATGGCCTGTATGCCTTGGGCTTCTTGGGGCCAATGTTGGGCCACGTTGAGGCACTTCTAAGGGCCACTCTTGAGCACTCAATTGGTCACACCACCACAAGCAAAACGTCACGGAGTTAGCCGTGCGCCGTGCAAGGCAACCCGTAACACTCTCTCCACTAGGGATGGCAATGGGGGTTAATGGGGTGGATATTAATTCCCCATCCCCATTCCCCTATAATAAATTTTTCCTATTCCCCATTCCCCATGGGTACCACCCTCCCCATTTCTTAATGAGTTTGGATTTTCCCCAACCCACTTTAATTCCCATTTTTATTTTATTTTTATTTTTTATATTTAATGTTAACAACCACTTTTTTTTTTAAAGGTTCACAACAAAAGCTAAATATACCTTCAATCTTTTTTCTTTCTTTTTTAATATATTTAATGTTAACAACTTTTTTTTTTCTTTTTTTTTTTTTAAGGTTTTAGCTAAATATACCTTCAATCGTTTTTCTTTTTTTTTTAATATATTTAATGTTAACAACTTATTTTTTTATTTTTTTTAAGGTTCACAACAAAACTAAATATACATTCAATCTTATTTTATTTTATTTGGTTCAACAACAAAATCAAATACACATTAATTAATTAATTAAAAAGTTTGATTTATAATAATCAAATATATAATTTTGAGACAATCAAATAAGTTTTAGTAATTAAAAAAAAAATGTGGAAGAACGTGGAAGATTAAAAAAAAAATTACAACCATCTCTCTCTCACTCTCACTCTCTCCCCTACATGTTATAAGAACCTGTTTACAATGTTATAAGAGTCTGTTTGAAGAAATAAAATGTGAAAGAACCTGTTTGAAGAAAGTGTTATAAGACCCATATTAAATTGCATCAGGGCATAAACAAGGAATTGTTTGTTGATCTCTTAGCCATGGACATTTTAGACGTTAAACCATCTTTCTCTTAACAAATTTGAACCATTCATTTTAATTTATCCAAAATCTAATTATACCTTTTAACAAATCTGAACCACTCATTTTAAGATATCTATGCCTTACTACACCCAATCCATCCTCCATCTTCTTCCTTTTGTCCCCCACGAATTCTGTTGTTTGTTACTTTTAAAAAACAAAATGTTTTTTCAATTAAATTTTTACTAATTTCACAACACCATCACCACTATTCTCACCTTCACTATCACACTACCACCATCACTGCCGCCATTACCCCACCACTATGTCACAATCTCTACTTTCACCTTCGTTCCATCACCACCACCACCAAATATAAAAAAATATATTTTTAATTTTTTTATAAAAAATATTTTCATTAAAAAATATTTTCTATCTAAATAAATGAAGCATAACATTGGGAAACAAGCTGATTTCAGTTAAATCTGTTCATAACTAAGAAAAATTCTTTTATTTTAAAAAAAATTATTTAGTAAGACTTTGTATCCCCTTTTTGTTTTTCTAACAAATAAATCTTTGTACCCATCATTTCTAACCAATCACGACTCATGCTTGTTTCGATTCTCTACAATTTCCTTATTTTCAAATACATTCATATATATTTATATATATATATATATATATATATATATGTTGTATAAATTGTGTGATAACATAAACCAAATAGATTCATACTCGTTAATTGAAATTTCAGAACAAGCAAACCATTCTGAAAATTACAATACATAACAAAATAAAATAACATAGAAAAGCAAACCGAAACCTGCACTAGACAGTGTCCTTAATTTTTTTAAATAAATTTAAAAAATACTAGATATACATAAAATTTGACAAGAATAATATAACAATGTTAATTAATGTGTATTTGATTTTATTGTTGAGCCAAATAAAATAAAATAAGATTGAATGTATATTTAGCTTTGGTTGTGAATCTTAAAATAAAAAAAAAAAATGGTTGTGAACCTTAAAAAATAAAACAAAATAAAACAAAATAAAAAAAATAAAACAAAAGAAAAAAGATTGAATGTATATTTAGCTTTGGTTGTAAATTTTAAAAATTAAAAAAAAAATGGTTGTGAACCTTAAAAATAAAAATAATAATAAAAAAAAAAGATTGGAGGTATATTTAGCTTTGGTTGTGGATCTAAAAAAAAAAAAAATTGTTTGTGAACCTGAAAAAATAAATAAATAAATAAAAGAAAAAAGATTGAATATATATTTAGTTTTGGTTGTGAATTTTAATAAAATATATAAATAAATAAATAAATAAATAACATATGAGGAAATTAGTGGGTACCCATCCCCTGTAGATATGTAAAGAATATCACTTACTCTACCCAATGGATAAGGAAAAAAGAGGAAAACCCATGTATTTAGGTTGGGTCTCCATAGATACCCGGGTAGGTTAGCCATTGCCATCCCTATCCTCCACTCCAACCATCAACGTCCTTGTTGATGTAGCACAAAGCTGATGCTGCAGTGCATGTACCGGCTCCTTTGACAAGTCCAACACCTCTGTGTTGGTGGCCTACCTTTAACGTCCAACTCTTTTAGCCAAGCACCCCTCATTGTTCTCTACTCAAATCCAGCTAAAATGCACCCCATTTGTTGCACTCTCTATTGGCAACTTTTCTCAAAACTCCGCTGAGTTAACCGCCCTTGAAAACTTGCCCCTTTTGAAAAATGGCCTCTGCCAAAGCTCCTCTGCGCGTCTCTGAAACTATGTCTTTCGCCAATACTCTAAAACTCTGCCCTTTGCCAAGACTCTTGAAATGCCAAGCGCTCATCTCAAATAGCCTCTCTGCCAATGCTCCCCTGAGCAATCTTAAGCTCCTCTAAGCAAACTCAAGCTCCTCTAAGCTGACTCCTCTAGGCAATGTTCCTCTAATGGTCCCTCGTGCTCCTTCGAGCTAACTCGCAGTGGGTCATCGCATCTTGACTCTCGACCAAGGGATCATCTACCGAGCAATGAGTCTCCTATGCCTCATCCCCCCTTCCTCAACAAAGTCATCTCCTACATGACAAGGCATTTCCAGTACAGCCATGGCCACTTAGGCCGGGAGTAAGGCGTAGGATTCTGTACCTCAAATCACTAGAGGTATGTAGTTTAAAAGCTAGAGTTAAGGCATCATCAGGTCACTCGATTCCTCGAAATAGCCCTACCAGTCTCAGACAGGGAGAAAGAGAGATGCTTTGATCAAGAAGCGACATATCAGAGAACATATCATACATAATACCGGAGCCCCTCTGCAGCACTCATGATACAAATCTCAAGGTGTGATTCTAGGACCAGTGGTAGTTGAGAGATAAATCCATCTTGTTGAACCAAAGAAGATGAGCCACCTATCTAGAGGTGAGTTGGCCTCCATGGTTTGGCACCCAATATGAAAGGCCTCCATGCATATGTTGGGGGGCATGACCATCCATCCTCAACTATCATCTCCTATTCATTGCCACCTTCTCTCTTACTAAGGTTGGCCAAGCTCACAGCCTCTCCCCTCCGGTGCTCACTCTCCATCCAAGTGTCTGCCATCTTCCTATCACCACCAACCATCTACAGTTTGAAACAACTAAAAGCTATAGTGGCTATTTTCAAATATTACAGGCTCAGAAATCATAACTGCATAAGACAATATTTGTAGTAAGCCAACTATAACTTCTTGTTGTAATTTCATAATTAAGTGTTGCGTGCACAACCTAAAAATATGTTGCAAGTCAAAGATAATTGCCCTAACTATATTTACAGATGCAGGCAGGTTGCTCAAATTACAAAACCTTGACTATATCAATGAGTTTAACTACACAGAAATTCATGGTGCAAATCCTGCTAAAATTAATTGGTACTAGTAAAAGGCACAATATTATATTTTAACTAATTGAGTTAAGATATAAGGGCCTTATACAATCACGATACAGCTATGGCTATTTATGGTTAATTTAAATCATGCTTCTTTGTAAGAAAACTGAAAATGAATCTTTTTGATAAAATAGCTTGTGGGGTGCAAATCTTTTTCTCTTTCTTACTGGCTGAATTTGAACCCATTAGTAGGCATTAGCACTTGCAAATTTATAGGAATTTTTTGCACTTGGATTACATTACTTCATTTCTGTGTCTATCAGATAAATGCTACAAAGATGACTTGTTATGAACTCCAAGCCTGAACCTTATACTGTAGGTTAATCTGAATTGCTAAATTTACAGGTGTTCACAGAGAACATTCATATTAAAATTCTTTATTTTCTTCATTAGATATTCCCGCATATTGCAAATTTCTTTTTATTTTTTATTTTTTATTTTCTTATCTTTTTTCTATGCCGCTCTAGATCCATCGCAGATTTTATAATCAAGCAGTTTGCACATATCTCCATTAATAGACAGAACAATCAAGAACACATTACTGTAGATAAGGCAATGATAATCAACCCCATCAAACAAACACAATAATAATCTACACTTCCAAACTTCAAACCCAATAACACAACCAATGAGTTATTCTGAATTTGAATCCTGGGATGCTCATGAAGCAAATTTAGCTTAAAAGCATGAACACATTCCACAAACAAGCTGAACCACATTAATCACTTGTGTACTGTCTTCTGTTCCCAATGACAAAAATCTCAAAAGCACTATATTGAAATTTGAAATTGACCCAGAATTTTCTTCTTGTTTATTTTTTCTTTTGGGGTTCGAATTGAAATAGATTTAATATGTATGTATCATCAAATAGGTATATAAACTTATCAATTCGAACATCAACAACCATCAATTTGAAACATATATGAAAGGCACCAATTAAAGGGTTGGTTCAATATTACCTGTTCTCAGTGGAGCAACTTGAAAATCCGTAGCTTTAGCGAACCATGGGGTGTGATCAGTTGGTGATGGTGTTCGATGAATCACAGAGAGAGTGATTAAAACAGGCAAAGCAACAAAACAAGAGGCCAACAAGATCTTGACAAACTTGGATTTAGTGAACCCCATTTTCTTGACTGGGACTCCGATGCCGATGGTGCTGAATCTTCGTAAAGTGGGGAGCTTCGGTGGCGACAGAAATCGCCTCCTGAAAGCACTCAGATCCATTCAGAACATTGGGGAGTTCACTTCAGCTCATGCCTTCATGTGCGTTGAGTTGCTTCCATGTCGTTGGTTGGGTTTTAATTTATTTATTTTTGTTTGGTTTTTGGCTGGAATCGTCATCGATCTTGGTCGCCATTTCGGGCTCATCAGTCAACAGGTTGATTATAAAATGAGAAAAAAGAGATGGGTTGATTTTGACTTTTGATCAGAGAAAATGGACTTGTTGTAATGTATCATCTGTGATTTTATTTTTATATTTTTTTTCTCAATAAAAAAAGGTTGTTAAGATGATTTAAATAATTACATTTTTAAGTTTTTTATAAAAAAATATATATAAAAATTTAAAAGATAATGTGATTTAAAAATTTTTTAAAAAATGTGTTAATATAAGAAATACTAAATAATACTTAGATTTAGAGCACCCACCTTATAAATATTTAAAGGTTTATTTCAATTTTAATTTTGAGTTAACTGGTAAAAAATTTATTTTTTAAAATTTAAACTAACAAAGCACTCCGGTACTTTTGGTTTAATTTTTAAATTAATATTTAGATTAAAAAAATCAAAAAATATGTTTCATTTACTAATTTTTAAAACTCTTTTCAAAATTATTTTTTCTCTCTTCTCTATTTCTCTTTTTTTAATTAATAAACCAATCAATTATTTTTTTTCTCTCCTTTCTCCTCTCTCATTCTCAAGAAATTATTGGTTGGTCTTAGAGTATCGCCACGTGGTGCCCCAATGGTGTTGTGGTTGGTGAAGGGAGTGGAGCCTACGAATTTGTGTTAGGTGATTGAGGAACATGACGAGGCATGGTGAATTGTGATTGGTGTAAGGCATGACTACGTGACGTCCTAAGACCAACCAATAATTTTTCCTCATTCCCTCACATCCATCTATTCAACTACTAAAAAAATATATATATATATTTTAAAATACAAATCATCTCAAAATTATTCTCAAAATTTATAACTAAACAAATTTTCAATTTTCAAAACTCTTTTTAACAATTTATTTTTCAAAATACAACTCAAAACTCAAAAAAGATTTCTAAAAATTAAACCACACGAAGCCTCCATTTTTTTTAATACTATTCTGAACAAGTTACCTCTTACAACCTATTTAATTGGTTTTTAATTATATGATTTAAATCATTTGAATCATAAAAAAATAAAAAAGGTTAGGGTCAATAGACTAAAAATTCATAGTTTTGGAACGAAATAAAAAAATCAAAATCACAAACTTTTATGATCTTATATGGAGACTCAAACATCAATGAAAGGTCACAAAAAATAATTTCTACTTTGTGGAAGAAAGACTGATCTTAAACAAAGCTTCAACACAGCATTAGGGATCATGACTAATAAGCCTAAGAACCTTGGCACCTTAAGGGTGAGACCAAGCCTTGAAAGCTTTGCTTCTTCTAATGGAAAAGATGTACTCTTTGAGAGTTTGAAGTTTTGTTACTCCTCCTTTCCAGTACAAGCACGATAATAGGAACCACAAGGTGTAGCCTTCCAAGCAACACAACACTACGTACACACAAATACAGAAGGGCTCTCAAGCTTGTGAGTGTCTATGTATCGTTTTATGTATTTCTAATATTACTGTAGCCTTAATCATCAACCAACTTGAGCCCCCAACTTGTATCCTCACAATGTTGAACATAAGGAACTCTAGCCCCGGTATCCGTTCTTATTTTCGCCTTGCAATCATAAAACGGAGGAAAATGAAAACAAGGTTCCATTGATTTGGCGCGATGACATGGCAAATCATAATCCATTTCCTTTTGGGGATTGTTTAAAATCCATGGTCTCAAACCTCCAATCCCTTGAGCTACATATCCAAAGGTTGACCAAGGGCTTGTGATCAACACATCCATCAAGCTAAGAAGATAAATCTCAGCCCATGCCTTCATGTGGTGTGTTAGGTTCCCAAGCTGTTGGTACCCTTCATGACTTGGTTGGAAAACACCAATCACTTCCCCATTAATTGTTGGATTTTCCCAATACATGTTTCTTAAATTTTCAAAGTACCTTGAATCCAAGGATGTCACAAGAACTACTTTTGATTTCGAGTTTTTATTAGACTGGTAATCAACAACAGAGACAGATTCTTGGGGATTCTTGATGGGTTTTAGTTTGGGAAGCAAGTTTTTCTTTACAGAACAGTCGAGTATTCGATCCATCATGTAAGAGAGTGGGCTGGTTACATCATATGAATCATTTCTCCGATTGAAAACTGATTCGTTTACAGCCAAGTGTGGGAGATAGTAGCTAGCTATATGATCCTTCAAGCCTCGGAATGGCAAGTTTGTGCTTTTAAAATCTCTCACTTGGATTCCAATTCTCTCATCAGCTTTCGCCAAGTAAGCCTGATAATATCTTGTGATTAGTCCCCAAACTTGATTGGAAGGATGGAAAAGGTACCGACCCAAGTGATGGAAAACAGTTTCCTTTTCTGGAAACAACTTTCTTAGCTCTTGCTTGAAAGATGGAATCAAAAACAAAGATGGAATGAAGTACTGATCCGATCTGATGACCAACCATGAGACCCCTCTCATGAAATTCTGATCTTGATCGCAGAAAAATTGCTTGTCATAATCATCATAATCATAGATTAGATTGAAGTACATAAATGGAAAAAATGACTTTTCCATTGAAGTATCTATGATGTGATTCTTCACCATATTCCCATAACAATGAGGAGATTCCTTATTGAAGGTATCAAATTGGTTTTTGATTGGAAAATCCAAAGGGAGGGCCCACGTTGTATCAGGGAATGGCTCACAGAGGAGGTCAACCGCTTTGTGTCCTTGGTCAATGAGCAAAACTCGGTTTGTGAGGAGAGCATAGAGAAATGATGAAGCTAAACTTAGTAACCGGTTTCCTAGTCCACCTTGGGGCATCCACAGATGTACAAGATATTTGCAGTCTATGCGGGCAGTGCTGTGATCACCGGGCTGAAAATGCTGTAGGGTTTTGTTGTAGGATTCGGTGTGGGGACTACAGCGTCTGTGGATAGATTCGTAGCTTCGCAACGTGGAGATGAGATGGGGCGAGGGTTTGTGGGGTGAAGTTTTGCGGTATAGAGTGGATTGGTACCGGCTTGAGCATGTTTTTTCGTTGAAATCTGCAGATAGAAGTCCATCAAGCAATTTGCCTTTGAGTTTGGTTCTAGTACTTGAAGAATGATATACTGAACCTGCAAATCAAAGAGAGGGAAAACCAGAAAAGTGAAAAAAAAAAAAAAAAAGAAGAAGAAGGAAAGAAAGAAAGAAAGAAAGAAAGAAAAAGAAAAAAGAGAGCATGTTGATAGTATATAATCAGTGTTTGGATTTGTGTTTGTAGACAGAAAAGAGAGAAAAAATAGCTTCCATTTATTTCACTCTTTCTTTTCTTTTTGTTTATTCACTCAACAATCTAAAACAATCAACCAGAAGTATATCATATAATGGTTAAGGACTTTCCAACAATAAGAGGAAACTCATGTTCAAATTGTTTGCAGCATAATAATTGACGGCAACTCAACGCACGAGTGTCACGATGAGGCCAAAAAAAGATCAGATATATATAGTCTCATCTGTTTTCAAGATGAGTTAGAAGTCCACTGTTTAGTTTTGTTTATCAAAACAGAAAAAGAACAAAAGCAAGATAACATTTAAAGAAAAAATGTATCCAAATTGACTTAGATCTAATCTCAATAAAATCACTCACAGAGAAACTAGTCATCACCCAAATATTCCAAACCCTTTTATGAGCTCAAAAGATAGACATTTTGAGTTCTGAAATTTTAACGTGAAAGTAATAAAGTATGTATATACCTTTTTGGGAAATTTTCCCAACTATTCCCAATCCTCCATTTTCATCCAGTGTTGTTTTACAATAAATCAATGAGACCACTATCAAAGCAGGCCAAATAACAGAACAAGTAGCCACAATCCATCTTCTCCTCATCATATAGAACCCTAATTTCTTGCAATGTAACACAAACATGGACATTTCCCCACAAAGGGTCAACAACGTTCGAGTTGTTATCAGAAAACATTGACTCAGTAACAAAGTCGTTATTAAAAATTTAGTAACATCCGAATTTAGTAATGACACCCATGATAACTCCATGAAATATGAATTTAAAAAAAAAATAAATAAGAAAAAATCTTGCATAGTTTTGCTTGAAAGGGGGTTCTATTACTTGTTAGCACTGATTTTTGACATAGGGAGTTTTATTAATGGCACTTAATGTAATGGATATGTAACATATTCATAAAAAAAATTTGTGCTGTATTTATTCTTATTTAATAAGATGCACGGTTACATCTGTCAATGGCATAACATATGCAAACAAACACCAAAACACATGTGAAAAATAGAACTTTATTAGTACAAAAATCCAATTTGAAATTTCAATTTGCTCATTTGGGATTTTTTTTTTTTTTTTTTTCTCAAAATGGGGGCAAGTAGGAAGCAATTTTTTCATAACCATTTTGTTCTTAACCCCCTATTTTTCTTCATTTGGTACTTTAGCTAAAAAAATATTATTATGACATTACAGTCTTAATTTTGTTGAATTGTGTTTATATTTACAATTCAAAATTTTTTTTTCATATAATTCACTACAAAAAATTAAATTTTTAGAGACTAAAATTTAGGGGCAAATTATTTTTTAGTGGCCAAATTTTTTTATTGAGAAAAATGTCGTCATTATATTTTTAATCACAAAAATTAGACATTAGTGATGAATTATTATCTTTTTGTAACCAAATTTTGTGTCTAAAAAAATAAATCATTTTGAGACCAAATTATTTTGTCCCTAAAAGTGTATTTATTAGTGATATTTTCAAAATTTTGTCGCTAAAAGTCTTATTTTTTACTTTTCAATATGACCTTTTAGCGACTATCCTCACAACGACAGAAATTGATCCCTAAATATCTTTAGTAACAAAATTTTCACTTTTAAAAACTAAATTATTTTGTATGTTGTAGTGATTATATAGACATATTTTAAGAGAGAGTATCAAAATTAGAAAAATAGTTTCTATTGAATGAATGTATAATAATGTCTAAATAGAACCTTTCTAAAAACATTTAAAAAATTGTGGAGTGTATATACTTAGATTGTGGGTACGGTTAGAAAAAAAAAATGTGTGTGCAAATAGTAATTCCATGAAAAGGAATGGGCCCTTTCCATGCTCGGACGTGAAACCGCGGCGTTTGTCTCAAATTTACAATCAAAAAATATTCAATTTGTTTGTCTTCAGTTTTCACAAAATACCCTACTTTAAAAATAAAAAAATAAAAATTGTTTTTAATGAATTTTGAAAAATATTTAAGTAATTTTTAAATTTTTAGACACACTGAAAATAAATACACTAAAAAAATATAATATTTATGAAAAAATTCACTAAATACTAAAAATAAAAATAAAAAAATGAAAATTTGATATATTTTTCATATTTTACCTATTTATTAATTTTTTAAAATATTTATATATATATATGATAGAGATTAAATTAATAAAATATAAAATTCAATTTGAACTATTAATTTTTTTTTTCAATAATTTCTGAACTAACAGGGGGTGAGTTCGTAACATTCATTGATTCACAATCAGACCACTGGTCTTTTATTACCTAAAAAAAAAAAATCAAACCACTGGTTTTTTCATTTTCTTGTGTATATCACATTTTTCCTTGGCAATATCACCTTCCTCAATCTCCTTAACCAGCGCCGCCAATCTTCCCTGCACATCTTAACGTGCGCAGCAACCATGGCTCTGAGATGGCGATGCTAAAAAGCGCCGGGGGGAGATGGGTTGTGCATTCGGACTCAGAAGGTGGACCCACTCTATTGCCCAACCTCCGCCGCTTAATCCTCCGATGAGTCAAACCACCGTCTCATCACCGTTGGTCTTACCTGAACACGACCATGACTCCATTAACAACAACATTGGATTCCAATTCCCAAGAGGAAGGTGATTTCAGGCTCGAATTTCTTGCTCTCTTTTTGACCCCACAAAGTTCAATTGTATTTTTTTAAAGATCTATTTGTTATTCTATGATGTTTTAGGATTTGGGTTTTGCTTAATTTTTGTTGGGTATAGTAGTTTCAGGCTGTGTTTACACTTGTCCCTTACTATTGATCCAAAAAACACAACATTAGGGTTTAGGGTTTTGTGACAATACAGTTTGGACTGATACTATGCATTTGGCTTGAGGTTCTTACTCATCTGTCTCCCTAAAAAAAAAAAAAAGAATTAATTTTCACTTGATACTAGGATTTGAGTTGGATGTAATGTATGCTTCACTCCTTGTTTGGATTATGCTTGAGCTAGTTCTGGTTAGCTTCAATTTTTATTTGTTTGATCCTCAACAACTTGGCCCTTTGCACTTTCATTTTGCTTTACAAACATTGCAAACAATTTGATTTTCAATCTTGTGCAGTTTGTACAGTTTGGTTAAGGTTTCCATAAATCTGATTACTTTCAATTCTACGGTTTTTTATTAGACTCTGTTTGGATCGTGAGATAAGGTGAGAAAAGAAAAGAAATGATTATAGTTTCTTACCATTATGTTTGGATAAATAAAATAGAAGAGAATATAATTTTTCACCTATCTTGTTTAGATAG
The DNA here is from genome assembly GCF_055761805.1 of Camellia sinensis. NCBI lineage: Eukaryota > Viridiplantae > Streptophyta > Magnoliopsida > Ericales > Theaceae > Camellia > Camellia sinensis. Next base: position 195,725,493 of record NC_138965.1, read on the forward strand.
AGTAAATAACAGAAAAGAAAGAAAAGTGTTAAATTTCATTTTACCAAAATAACCTTCCATATTAATAAGCTATGTTTTTTCACATGATAATTTTGGTACCTTAGAAAACTTCATTAAACCCAATTTCTTTCTCACCAAATCTCACCACTTTAGGTGAGAAACAAAACATAGGTTTGGTGAGAATTCTCTTCTTACTATCTCTCATCATTTCTCACAATTTCTCACCTACTTAACCCATCCAAACAAGTGAAGGGTTTCCTATTCTCACCACTTCTTTTCTTTTCTCACCAAACCCCTCCATCCAAATGGATTTTGAAAACCCATCCAAACAAGTGAATGGTTTCCTATTCTCACCACTTCTTTTCTTGTCTCATCAAACCCCTTCATCCAAATGGATTTTGAAACCATCACACCGTACTATGAAAGGTGACTTAGGTTTTGGACACCATAGATTACTATCTATATGAGACCTTGTTTGTGGCTTGGGTGATGCTGTGTTAATTTGTATCGTTGGGTAGTTTACAAATTATTTTCATGTTGGATTGTCCATATCTTGTTTCATATACCCACATTTTATCTCACACTTTCAAGCATTGGATTTTTGTAATGAATAACTGAATTCATCATCACAAAGTCTATCACATTCACCAACGTACTATTAGGTTGTGCTTTAATCATGGATTTAGGTAGGAATTTAGAAAGGGAAAGGGAAAATGTAAGTTAAATATAGCTACATTTCACCCGTTTTTTCCCTTTCACTTTCCAAATCCCTACCCAAATATATAATTCAAACACAACCTTAGTTTTTATAGCTCCCCATGTGTGGTGATAATAATATGAATTTGTTTTAGGAAAATTGTGAATTAGTTGTCTCAACATCTTTAAAAGTATGAATCTCTTCCCCTTATATAGCAGTCTAGATTTCCATAAATTGTCTTTGCAATATATCATCATTCCTTTATTTATGCAATTGTATATGCTTTTCCCTCGACAATTAAATAGAGTCGTGCATCCTTTTGTTGTGTCATCCCTCGATTTCTATTCTCACCTGTGCTGATTAATCAGCCAAAGTGTTGTCTTGTGTTGAATGTTACAATGTTATAATTAGTTGAATTTTCACCCCAATATATCAATGTCATTGCGGTAGTGTTCTGGCTTTAGAATATTAATGAAAAACAAAAAAATGTTCTTCTAAAGCATGGGTGCAAATGATAAAATTTTCTTGATCATGCAGGTTTCTCCGCACAAGAGAGGCATAAGGAATGGACCAAAGGCTTTGAAACCTGTTCCAGTGATCATCCGCTGCAAGTAAGGACTATGCTCCTATTATTTGCAATTGACATTTTATGTTTCCCATATAAATTTATAGATGCATGACTCCATTACTTTATCTTGAAAATTTTTCAAAACTTCTTACTACAATGACTCTGGTCAGCCTGTGAAGTCACTTCCGCACAAAGCTTTGGTTCGGTGTGTATTTATAAAACAAAGCCTTTAAAGTTCGCAAGTCTTAAAGTTCATATGTTGTTATATCTTATCTCTCAAAAAACAAAATGTTCATGTATGTCCTTGAATCGACTATTGGAGCAGCTATTTTTGTGAACTTCTGAATTTTGTCGTGTGACAATCTGCATACAAATACGACATACATTCATCTGTAGTATAATACTATAATGTTATTGGGGCATGTAACTTATGCTCCAAGTATCTTGTTAAAATAAAGAGTAAATTACACTAACCTCTCTCCTGAGGCATAAAGAAAATACATTGAATCCCATAGTTTGGCATTAATTACATTGAGTTCGATTAAGTTTTTAATTCACATAATACTTGTTCTCATTTTCATTAATAATTTGCTAATTGTGTGCATAGAAAAATAGTATTGTCATCTCTTTTATACTAAAATATATCATTTTTTTGTTTATCATTGTGCCTTCATAGCATTTACATTAATTCTAGTCTCTTTAGTCTTACTAAAAGGGATGTCGTCAAAATTGTGGGGCTTCTTGTATTTTTTATTTATTTTTTAAATCTTAAAGGAGGTCAGTATAATTTACCCTAAAATAAATACGCCCATACACATTGGTCATATTTTTGTAACTTGGTAAACCAAAGGACGTCACACTCGCACTCGCATTTGATTCCTGTTTTTGTCTATGCATTTAGCCTATCATGTCTGTACTTAACTTCTATTCCATCTTTTCCAGAAGTCAATCGTCATTTTCTTGTATGGATTTAGGTTTTTATTTGTTATATTCTCTATTCTATATACCATTTTCTTTTTATCAAATTGCTATATTTTGCAATCGAATCAACCAAGAAAACAGGGTTACAGGTAATCCACTAGTTGAAACAGATTGAAAGGGTTCTTTGCAAAATGAAGCAACAAAGCCTTCGTTTGGCATAAGCTAAAATGGGATTTTTTGGCTAAAATAATCACAAAAACACAAAGTAGACTTTTTAGTTCAACAAAATAAAATGTCACATTTAAATTATAATTATTTTATTTTTTTTCTTATAAAAGTCAAAAATATTAAAAAAATTTATCTCAAACGAGATTCTTTAATTTCAGATTAAAATAATTAAAACATTAAAAAGTTATCTCACATCTCAAGCGAATGCAAAATGTTGTAAATGGAGAGCTAAAACAACCCAGTTTTTAAAAATATCTCATAATGGTTACCACGGCTGAAATTCGTCATATAGAAATGGGCCTTTTCTTCTGGGCCAATTACAAACTTTTTGGGGCATTATTTTTTTATATTTGGAACAGTTTTGGGCCACTACCTTGCCATGCGCTGTGGGTATGGAATAACTTCCCTTTTCCAACATGTAAAGTTAAACAGTTTCTCGAGTTTAGTTTGTTTATTTCCACATTGTTTGCTTCTACAAGGCTTGAGACTCTGGTGGATCTGAGTGTTTCTGTATTTCTACTTTGGAAACAATGTTGAATGCACTGCAGAGCCTTGTTTGGATTTATGGTCTTTTTCAATGGATAATCCATAGGCCTTGAGGACAAGACCTTCTTAAGGGGGTGGGAATGATAGGAGTCTTACTAAAAATTTAAAAGAAGAAAAGACATATAATACAGTAGCCATATCAGTGAGTTGTAGAGCTGAGATTAGAGTAGTGAATTGGTAAATTATCCAGTTGTTAGTCAGTAATGAGGAGAATTGGTAGTTTACAAATAAGTTGTATTTCTTTCTCTTCTATGAATTCTTTCTCTGTTGTGCTCTTTTTTTTCCTTCCACTCTTTCTATATTCTGCTACTAACGGCCGGACACACGTGATGCGTGTCCAATTTCTTTTAGAATTATAATATAAATTTCATATTATTTTTTCAAATAATATACATACAAAAAATAAATAATAAACTATTAATATAAATAATAAAAAAAAACCCAAAAAAAATTAAGACTATTATGTAGTCTAAACAATTGCACACACAAATTATGTAGTCTAATAACATAAATTTTTTTTCTTGTTACTTTTTAATGAAGAAAATAAAAAGTGTAAGCTATAATGGTACACGCAAAATACCAAAACATAAACCCATATTCTTGGAACACTTGCAGTAAAAAAGAATTGATATACAAAAAATAAATAATAATCTATTAATCTAAATAATTAAAAACCCAAAAAAAAATTAAAAAAAATTAAGAATATTATTTTTTTAAATAAATTTTTTTTATGAACATTGAATTGTTTATAAGAAAAACACACACACAAAATTAAGCAATCAAACAAACTAATTTTTTGAAAACATAAATTGTAAACACACAAACACAAATGTTGATAACACAATGAAAATTTTTTAAACCTGATAACACAATGAAACATTTCATTTTTTATAAATTTTTTATAGAAAGTATGATTAACAGTATTACACAAAAAAGTACAAAAAATAAAATAAAATCAAAGACACTCATTTTATATGATTTTTTTTAAGAGCACTAAATTTTATTTTAAATAATATACACAAAAAATTAAGTAAACAAACAAATCAAATTTTTAAATAATGAATTTTTAAACAAAAAAACAAACAAAAGCTTAAAAAAGAGAAATGGGAAAAAACCCCAAAGTGTTTAAATCTAAGTAAGTCTAAAAAATTGCGGACAGTTGTGATAGTGCAAACTGTTCAAAGAAGCCTGCACAAATACGAAAATAAAACATTTTTTGCTTTGAAATTAAAAAAAAAAACATGAAATTAAGCAAACAAACAAACCAATTTTATTGACAACATTTTGTTTTTTAAAACACACACAAAAATTAATCAACCAAACCAACCATTTTTTTAAAAGAATAAATTATAAACTCATAAACACAAAAACAAGAACACTAATTTGAAGGAAAAAAACAGGCACACACCCACAAATTAAGTAAACAAACAAACCAAAATTTTAAAATTGAATTTATACACAAAAACAAACAAAAGTTTAACAAGGAAAAATCCCAAAATTTTTAAGTCTAAGTCTAAAAAAGTGCATGCATTTTCTGCTTCGCAATTTAAAATAAAAAAAATTCAATATAAAAATACAAAAACACACCAAATTAAAAAAAAAATACAAATCTAAAGCACAAAAAACACTGAACTTGAAGCGCGCACACTGAAATAAACAAAAACCAAATTTTTTTTTAAAAACAAATGAAAGTTTAAAAAAATGAAACAGAAAACACTTAGAGATAAAGAGCTTTGTTATACACTTACAGTAAAAAATAAATTAATTAATTAAAAAATAAATTTTATGAAAACTGATTATTTTTTCTGCTATGTTTTTTTTTCCCCAAAGAACCTGAACACTATTAAGAGAACAAATATATAAATCAAAACAAATTTTACGAATACAAATCATTTTTTATAGTGTGTGTTTTTCCCCAAAAAATTTGATTATATAATTGAACTTTGTAATGAAGAAAATAAAAATTATAATTATACTTACTTTTTTTTTTTTTTTTAGATTCAAATGAAAAGTAAAGAACAAGAGTTAAAGAGTTAAAGTTACAAACAGAGAGCTAGTCCCTCACAAAGCTAACTCCAGTCATGTCATCAATAAGGAAAGTTGTAACTTCAATTGGAGGATTATCAAGAAAAACAACATGCTCATTTTGAGCTACTCCCATGTTGGCTAGACGATCAACAGCTTTGTTTCTCTCACGTAAGGTGTGCCCAAGAGAGCTGTTACTCCTCCTTAACAGGAACCTAGCATCTTCAATGAGGGCTTTAGAAGGAGAGTGTTGAGTTGGTCCATGCAAGATTTGGTTGATAGCCTGTTCAGAGTCAAATTCTATTTGGACATCTCTGGAGCCTTTTTGGAAGAGTATGGTTAGTCCTTTGTAGATGGCCCATATCTCTGCCTCTAGACTTGAGCAATGACCCAGCTTGCCATAGTAGCCCCATATCCAAGTACCAGCTTCATCTCGCAATAGTCCTCCATAGCCTGCCTGCCATGGGTTACCTTTTAAGCATCCATCAGTATTAAGTTTGAGCTTACCTACAGTTGGGCAACACCAACTAATAAGTTTAGGAGCTGCAGGAGGTGAGTAGAGAGGGGAGAGAAAAGCCTCATCAATCTCTTGAACATATAGGAAGATGTTCTTGAGATTGATCTGAAGTGGGTTGGAAAGATTATCAAAAACCAATTTATTACAGTCTTTCCAAATTTGCCAAAGAGTGACAATGAAAACAAGGTACCATTTTTTTCGATGAAAAAGATTTTTGTTTTTCATGTTCAAAATAACCCATTTAGTTACAGGCAATTTCTTTCCTTCTTCCCACCAATTACATTGTAAGATGAGTAGTGCATATATACTTTGGCCAATCACTCTACCAACTTGCAATAAAATCATATGATTGCAATGTACTTGATTAGTGTTTCTCCTCCAAATAAAAAAATAAAAAACGTTTTTTGAATAAGTTCCAATGAAAGTGAAAACGTTTCAAAAAGAAAACAGAAAAGTTTTTAGCAAAAATTAAAATTGAGTTATAGAAAGAAGTCTATGATGGTGAAACCTTTGTGAAAGGTGGGAAGTTATTCAATGTGGGAAGTTATTCAACATGGAGTTATGCAGTTGTTATATTTTTAGGACTGCAAAATGCAGTGATGTTGTAACTGCTTTAGGACTGCACAACAATGAGGAGACGTGAAGAGTAGGAAGTGGGAAGTGAAATTGGTTGTTTTCATTTATCATTTTACCCCTAATTAAAACTGATGTAAGTGTAAGAAGTTAAGGTCATTTTAAGAAAAATTAGGAAAAGTTTCTGAGGAGTAGCTTCATGACACCAAAATTATTGTTCCCTTTTAATAATAGAATAGATGAAATAGGGTCAAATTCACAGCCTATTGCAGGAGAGGAACTACTTCTAATGTAGGAGTTGTAATTGAGTGGAGTAGCAGGTGGTTCAAGTTTGACTTGATAATTTAATGAGTTTTAAGCTGTCTTTTAGTTTGTCTTGTTTAGATTATGAGTCGATCTCAAATATGTTTAATTAAGTCGAACTCATGCAGTTTAATTTTCTTTTTTATAATATATGTATATTTATAAATTATTATTACAATGAGGAATATCAAATCAAATATAACACGTGATTAATACAAAGAAACTTCCAAAGTGGGAGAGAAAAATCCTAATGAATACAAGGGTAATAAGGTCCACATACAAGTAGAAAAATTTGAACCACTAATCTCTAATGTGGTGGTGAAGTTCTGGCCAATTGGGCTATTTATCGAGTTGAGTAGTATATTCAAACAACAATTTAAAAGATCACATTTTACACAGAAAATCATATTTAAAAATACAACTTTAAAAATAATCAATTTAAAAATTAAGTTTGCTTTAAAAACAACATAAATTTGAAAAATAAATTTAGAGTTTGAGTTTAGTGAATAAATTTTTGTACAAACTAGAGTGATTGGGTCCTATAAAAAAAATACTAGGGGTATAATTGGCTTAAACTCGAGCTTAGATCATAAATTTTTTTAAGTTTGAGTTACATATTTTTAAATTCAATGCAAGTTTCAATAGAAAGTCAAAAAAAAATTTTAAAAAAAATTAATTTAGGGCAAGCTTGGGCCAAGACAATGGACAATCCGAACAACCTAAATCTCAAATAGTATTTTTAAACAAAAAAAGTGAAATATTAAATATATATCACTACAAAAAAAATTGTTTTTTGCGACGGCAAAACACCGTCGCAAATACCCCAAACGCCGTCTCAAAAGGTTTTTGCGACGGTAAAATGGCTTTTTGCGACGGCAAGTGGGGGTCGCAACAAAGGGGGTTGCAAAAGAATTTTAGCGACGACACAGTGCCGTCACCTTTGTTTTTGCGACGGGAAAATGCCTTTTTTGCGACGGCAAATTTCTGTCGCCAATAATGAATGAAAATCTGAGTTTTTTGGGACGGCATAGTATTACCGTCGCTAAAAGGGTTTTTTGCGACAGCAAAAATACCGTCGCTAAAAGTGTATTTGAGACGGCAAAAATACCGTCGCTAAAGGCGTTACATTTCAAAAAAATTGCTTTTTTGCGACGGCAAAACGCCATCGCTATAGGTATAAGGCGTTTTATAAACGTCACTAATACTTATAGTGGCGTTTTGAACAAAAACGCCACCTTTTTACTTAATTTCATAATTTAATTAATATAAAATACGCTCTGAGCTGGTTATTTACATTCCATTCACAAAAACATCATAACAGAAAATAAAAATAAAAATAAAAATTGATAAAACCATCAAATTCAATATTTTATAAAGAATAATTAAACTGTACATGTTCATAAAAGCATATTTAAATTATAAAATTCACCCCAATCCAAAAAAAAATAAAATAAAATCTGAAATTCACCGATCAGCACACTTGCATATTTAAATGCTCTTACAAAAAATAAAAAAATAAAAAATTTCCAACAAGATTTCAATTTTGGGCCTATTTCAAAAATCAAGCTGCAAATTCCTTCTAGAATCAGATCTTCCCCTCCGCAAAATTTATCCTTTTGACCTACAAATAAATAGATAACAATTGCAAATTATAATCTTTTTGAAGAAAATCTAGAACAAAGCAATAAATACCATCAAAATCATGAAGAGATAAAAGCTAATACATAAATCCCCATGATAATAAGAACATGTATAGTAAGATTTTAAGGTCAGTTTCATCAATCAACGTTTAGATAATCAAACACCAAAACACAATTATAGTACATTGCAAATGCTGTCACGTACTTATTGTCATCTGGTATTCTGGTATGCCATCTGGTATTCCAGGCATAAATTAAGCAAATCACATGTACTTATTGTAAAACAAATCAAAAAAAAAAAGGTAAAATTTATTTATATTGCCTGGATGGAGTTGGGGAGCAACTAATAAGGATAGGCACATATCATATTATTTTCTTGGTTATTATTATTGGATAGAATAGGCACGTATCGTCTCAATTACAGGTGCTAGGCACATTGGACACTTTACTCTTCCTTGGACCAGATTGTCTGCGCATTTTGAACACGTGCACATGTGCCCACATCTGTGACAATATGGTATACAGAAGAGAGCTACGTAGAATTTTATCCAGTATGCCTCTAATCTATATCAAGAAGTCATATAGATTTGTTAATTTTATACCTGTACAGTAAAGAATCTATACTGGTGTCATATAGATTTGTTAATTTTATACCTTTACGATTCACGATTCGATTCGCGATTCGGTACAAGGTCATTTCGATTCACGATATAAATCTCGATTTGACAATTAAGGTTGCGTCCATAAAAGGAGGTGCTTAGAAGGGAATGAGTAATCTTAAGGTCACAAAAATAAGTTTCAAATGCAGATATTCTACACACTTCAAGAATTTTATTCAGCAAATATAACCAAGTCCACCAAGCATATGTATGAGTGAACAAAACGAACACCAGTAAACAGATGTTAATGAAATAATAGAAATAAAATGGATGATCACATGAAAAATTATAACTTATATTTTCTTGGCATTCCTATGATCAAGGTTTGTTACAAATCTTTAAAACCTGGTCCATGCAAATAGGAAATGGTGCATCACAAAGGAATTTTGGCAAATGAAAAGAAAAAAAAAACACAGGAATAGCCGGGATAAAGAAAGAGGGTACATAAATTCTAGTAAGCAAAGAAGGAAATCACTATCTCACCTTATCATTTTGGCAGCACCAAAACCAAGAGTGTCATGGAACAAATCTTTCATGAATTTCTGTTTTACAAGCAGCTGAAGTTGAGGGTTGTTATAAATTGCTAGAAGATAAGCCTCACCAGAGCCATCCTTGTGTTTGTCCCACAAAGCAGTAAATTTTTTGTGGAATAAATTCCAAGTCTCGTCAATTGTCCTCAAGATCCAATCTTTATATGCCTGCAGAACAACATGCATTTAATCATAAAGCACAATAGTGGAGTAACCATTAATATCAATGTTAAGTTTAATATGGTGAAACACCTATAAAAGCATGCAAGCACACTTGCATATACACAGACCACTGACACAGTTTCTCAATGAGAAAAATAAAAGGAAAAACCATACAAGGATTGCAAGTTATCCTTTTCCATTACACAGCAAAAACAAATGAGCAGTGACTTCTTGACAAGGAATTACCTAAATGAGGTATCTTCAAGCAAAAGTGATCTACTAAAAAATCAACAAAATGATATAATCATACTTCCTCTTTCTGCAAAATGTTTAATCATCCAAGTCCTGCATCTTATCTTAGGTCATATTCCATTGATCATTAAAGCTGAGAATACTTCATTTCAGGACATGTGAACATTGGAATCATTTTTGTAGTAAAAAAAGCTTATGCGCGTAGCTCATTGGAAGTTAAGAGTCTTATAGCCCAAAAACGGGAATAGTGATTTTAGTAGTTCCTTAATACCTTATTACTAATCTATTTATAGTCAAGAAAGCCTTTCACCTGGCTAACACACAAAAAAGCACCAGCTAGGAAAAAGGATGAAACACCGATGTAAGGTACATGAGAGTTGTTTATGGCCAAAAAGAAATCAAAATATAATTACGGAATTTCTGTATATTAATGTGCAACACAAAAGAGAAGGTTTAAGAATTACTAAACATGTGACTACATAATGACACTTACACATCCAAACAAAACATCTGGATCTGATTGAATATTGAGTGATGAAAGAATATAAGGGAAAATACCGCATGAAGCAGATTAAACTTTTTTATACTTAAGGAAATGCATCTCTTACATGGATCTTTTCCCATATGGTACACAAAGAGCAATATCAACAGGGTAGACCAGCAAATTTCTTCAAGTACAAGAAGCTAGGTAGACAAGTTAGTCACATCCACCTACTAGACTCATTAGTCACCTTTGCTTTGATAGGTGTATTTTCTATATTTTTTGAAAAGAAAATTTATTCATTTCTTTATTCCCCATTAACCAAAAAGGAGATGGGTCAATGATTAGGAACTTGGGGGAAGTCAGGCTGATCAGGTTTCTCCATTCAAGAAATCATAAAGAAAAAAAGAAAAAAAAAAAAAGAAAAGTGCAGTGACAGACCAGAGGGCAATGAAAAGTTTCAGATCTATTACACTTGATGAACAAGAGAAGCCCCAAACCAAATCATTATTTGTCCAAAAAGGAAAGTATGATAATAAGATAAATTAAATGACGAATAAGAAAAAAAACAAGAAAATGACATCTTTTATAGAGACAAAAGCATACAGATAAGAACCCAACTACATACAAAATGCATGCTTAAAGCATACTGTGCATTTCTCTTTGGACAGAACTAGATTTCACAAAGTATAAACCCCAAAGTAAACGTGAACAATTAAAGAAGGCATACTGTGCATTTATCTCAAGGACGTACTTCTCTTGCAATTGGGATGGACTTCAATGTCTTTCTTTAATATCACAAAAAATAAAATAAAACAAAATAAAAACTCTATTAATGCTCAGAATATCATAAGGTCCATTAACAAATGAATTCTAGTAGCCAGCACATGGCATATTTCTCCATCCAAAAATATAAAAAATATTTTAAATTCCACAAAACAAATGCAATAAATAGAATATAGGACCCAAGAATGAAGACTCTTACCCATAACCCTTTTCAAATGCACTTAAAGCACCTGCACAATTACCATCAGAATCCAAAACATCTCCAATATTAATCTTCGCTAATGCTTGCCCTTGATTCACTACCAAACTACCAGTTCAAAATAATAATATATGAAGTATAGAAATAACATAATAACATAAAGTTGCATATTCATGTACAGAGCACCAATATTTGTGAAACAGACAAAGTCATAGCTATTAAAAGTACTTTTTAAAACCATGTATTCCAAAATCCCTAAGACTGATCGAACGATCGGACGATTTGGAAGAGAGAAGATCAAGCTTGCCTTTAGCCATGAGATTGTCGATGAGTCAGGGAGTTTGGTGAGAAGATCGAGAGCAGGGGAAATGAGTGATTAGGGGTGAAGGAAACAGAGCAGCGAGAGAGCAATACACACAGAGCAGAGCTTGTAGAGATATGAGTGAATGAGATTCGAGATTTGAGAGATTCCAAGGGTTTCGAAGCTTTTTGCAGTACACTCAGAGAGAGAGAGAGAGAGAGACAGATAGCGAGAGCGAGAAGGGTGAAGGTGAAGAGAAGGGTGAGGGTTTTAGGGATTTTGGGTTGGTTTGGGTTTGAAATTAGGGATTTTTTTGGGGGGGGCGGGAATGGGAAAAAAATAAAGTGGGGAGCGGCAATGGAAAAAAATAAAGGGACGGGAATGAAAAATAAAAATAAAAAGGAGCGGCAGATTAAATAAATAAATAAATTTATTTTTTTGTTAAAATATATATATTTTTTTTAGTTAATGAATTTTTTTTAAAAAAAAATTTTTTTTTTTTAGTTACTAAGATTGAAAATTTATTTGTTTCATGTTTATTTTAATGAAAAAAAATATTATTATTTTTTATTTTGTAGAAGTAGGGGTAATATATAGTTTAATGAAAAATATTTTCCACTAAAATAAAAGTTAATTTTCTGTAGTCAATGAAAAATATTTTTCTGCGGCCTATTTTTTTTTATTACTAAAAATCATGAACTAATTTTTTGTGGTAGAGGAAAAGGAGCGGCAACAGTAGTGAAGGTAGTGGATAAGAGATGATGGTGGTAGTGGTGGTGGTGGTGGTGATGGTGATGGTGATGGTGATGGTGATGGCGAAAGAAATTAGTGGTGAAGTTGTGGTAGTGGTAGTGTAAATGGAGTGACAGGGGTGAAAGAGAGGTAATGATAGTAGTAGTGGCAGTAGTGGTAGTGGTGGTAGTGGAGTGGTGGCGATAGTAATAGTAATGGTAGTCGTAGAGGTGAAGTGGCGACAGTAAAAGTAATGGTGGTGGTGGAATGGTGTTTGCAGTAGTGGTGAAGGTAGTAGAGGAGATGGGTGGTGAGAGAGAGAAATGAGTGAGAGACAGATAGAGGAGAGAGAGAGACAGAGTGATGAGCGACAGAGAGATAAAGTGGTCGCTAAAGGTGCATTTTCTTGTAATGGATCGATATTTTTCTGCGGCCCATTTTTTTTTTGTTATTAAAAATCATGAACTAATTTTTTGTGGTAGAGGAGATGGAGCGACAGTAGTGGTGAAGGTGGTGGATAAGAGATGATGGCGGTGGTGGTGGTGATGGCAAAGGACATTAGTGGTGAAGTTGTGGTAGTGGTAGAATAGATAGAGTGGCAAGGGTGAAGGAGAGGTAATGGTAGTAGTAATGGTAGTGGTGGTAGTGGAGTGGTGGCAATGGTAGTAGTAATGGTAGTCGTAGAGGTGAAGTTGGTAAACGAGATGAGTGGTGAGAGAGAGAGAGATGAGTGAGAGACAGATAGAGGAGAGAAAGAGAGACAGAGACAGAGTGATGAGCGAGAGAGAGACAAAGTGGTCGCTAAAAGTGCATTTTCTTGTAGTGGAAAGCTCAGTAAATAGAGAAAAGATGAGGGAGAGAGTGAGCAATGTGAACACAATGGGGGAGAGAGACAAACAGACAGACAGACACATAGAGAGAGTGAGAGACAAACAAACAGACACAGAGAGAGAAAGAAAGAGAGAAGAGTGATAAGTGAGAGAGAGATAAAGAGAGAAAGAGATATAGAGACACAGAGAGACAAAAAGAGAAAGAGATAGAGAGAGACATATAGAAAAATAGAGAGAAACAAGAGATGAGAGAGACATATAGAAAGAGAGCGAAAAGAGATGAATGAGAGAGAGAATAGAAAAATAGAGAGATAGAGAGAAGAGAGATGAGCGAGAGAGACAGAGAGAGAAAAAAGAGATGAACGAGAGAGACAGAGAGAGAAAAGAGATGAGAGAGATAGAGAGAAGAGAGATGAGCGAGAGAGACATAGAGAGAAGACAAATGAGAGAGATAAAAAGAAGAAAGATGAACAAAAGACACACAGACAGATAGACAAACAGACAGAGAAAGAAGAGTGATGAGTGAAAGAGAGAAAGAGAAGAGTGGTGGTAGTTGAATGGCATTTGCAGTAGTGGTAAATGTGGTAGAGAAGATGGGTAGTGAGAGAGAGAGATGAGTGAGAGACGAATAGAGAAAAGAGATAGAGAAAGAGACAGAGTGATAAGCGAGAAAGAGACAAAGTGGTCGCTAAAAATGCATTTTCTTGTAGTGGATCGATAAATCGAAATGGAGCTCAATAAATAAAGAAGACAGATAATTCAAAACTCTTTTCAAAACTTAATTCAAATCAATTTTTAAAATTTTTTAAATATTTAAATATTTTAAAAATATTTTAATTTTGTGAGAGACAGATAAAGAAAAGAGATAGAGAGAGAGAGAGACAGAGATAGAGTGATGAGCGAGAGAGAGAGAGATAGACAAAGTGGTTGCTAAAAGTATATTTTTTTATAGTGGATCGATAAATCGAGAAGGAGCTCGATAAATAAAGAAGATGGGAATAAGAGAGTGAGCAAGGCGAACACAGTGAGGGAGAAATAGACAAATAGACAAGTAGAGAGAGAGAGAAGAGTGATGAGTGAGAGAGAGACAAGGAGAGAGAGATCGACAGAAAAAGAGATAGAGAGAGAGAGATGGAGAGATAGAAAAAGAGAGAGAAACAAGAGATAAGCGAGAGACAGACAAAAAGAAAGAGAAATAGAGCGAAAAGAGATGAGCGAGAGAGAGACACAGAAAAAGAGAGAGACAGAAAGAGAAGAGAAATGAGCGAGAGAGATAGAGAGATAGAAAGATAAGAGAGAGAGAAAAAAAAGAAATGAGAGAGATAGAGAGAAGAGAGATAGGCGAGAGACACAGAGAGAATGAGAGAGAGAAACAGGCAGACATAGAAAGAAGAGTGATAAGTGAAAGAGATAAAGAGAAGAGAGAGAGATAGAGACAGAGAGACGGGAAGATGAAAAAATGAATGAAAAGAGAAATGGTATATCAAAAGAGTAAGACGACATTGTTTTTTTTTATTTTTTTTGCGACAGAAAAATACTGTTGAATTTATTCAAACCATTTTGTGACTGTATATATATGAAGCTATCTCAAAACCACAATCACTATGCTAGGTTAGAGTTTTCCAAAAACTCTTTTGAGAAAATTAAACTTTCTTGTTTTCCGTGTTATATTATTTTTACTAAATTTTTTTAATATTTTAAGTATTTTTTAAAATTTTTAGACACACCTAACATAAATACACCTAAAAATTAAAAAAATTGTAAAAAAAATCTTTTAAAAATTCACTAAATACCAAAAATACAATAATTCAATACATTTTTTTATATTTTTATGTATTTATTAATTTTTAAAAATATTTTTTCATAATTTTTTTATTTTGTAGATACATCTAAGTAAGGTACATCTAAAAAAAATATTTAAAATTTTAAAAATATTCACTAAAAAAAAAACACGAAAGCCACTTTTTGCGACGGCAGAAAATGCCGTCTCAAAAAAGCAGAGTATTTGCGACGGCACCATTTGCCATCTCAAAAAAGCAGAGCATTTGAATGAGAGTATTTGCGACGGTATTTAGAGTCGTCGCAAATGCTCTGCTTTTTTGAGACTGCAAATGGTGCCATCGCAAATATTCTGTTTTTTTTAGACGGCATTTTCTGCCGTCGCAAAAAGTGACTTTTTGAAACGGCAAGTGTGCCGTCACAAATAGTTCCGTCTCATATACCCAGTTTTCTTGTAGTGTATATATATATAAATTGTTAATCGCCATATGATATTAAAATAATTGAACTATTGATCATATTCATATTTATTATATATGCAATTAATATGATACAAAATTGTCAAGAGGCGAGATGACGTAGCCTAACGGTTACCTACAATTCAAATTCACATTCAAAAGGAAAGTCTAAGTGCAAAAGAGGCGTAGTGGAAACTAGTTGAGCGAAGCCACGACCAGAGATCGTGGAAGCATATTTCAACGGTTAGAAGGTCACTTCGACGGTTATCACTAAAGAGTATAAATAGCAGAAAGGGCTAAACAAAAGGAGAGGGACTCAGATCCAGAAATCAGTCATTTACTTCATATTTTCTTTCCATTTTTTTACATTTTCAGTTCTTTACACTTCCAGCACTTCAATTCCTGTACTGCACTTCAATTCCTAGGAGTAGTTTTTCAATAGTTTGTTGTTGTAAACCTCGTCGAGGCTAGGTCATTGTAACTTCATTGTAAGTTATCATTTGCTTAATGAAATTCGATTTCTAAATTATATTTACTTGTTATTATTCATAATTTTCTCCTAAACAAGCCGCCAGTAAAAGCCCTCTTTATTGAGGCTGAAAGAATTTCAACACAATCGCTTGATAATTGGTTGGCAATTATAAATTCTATAAGGACGAATTGATCCTTGCTGGCACGCTTAAATTTACACTATTAACCCTTGAAAGCTAAAAAAACCAACATATATTTTTGGCATACCTAGTGGGACTATTAAAAATGGCTAGACGTAGAGCAAGATGAGAAAATGAATGCCTGGAAGAGAGTGTGGAAGGAGAGATAGAAATACCTAACCTAGAAGACAATGTGATGGATGCACCTATTCCATAAGATCTTCTGCAAATGGTTGAACAGACCAACACTTCAGAATATACAATACATGTCCAACACGCTGGGTAGAGCCATGAGACTGGACCTTCAAATGTTCATTCTACCCAACCACTGAATCTGTGGGGAGGTTTAGTAGATGTTATGGGACAATAACTAATGTATACAATGGAAAGATGGGCAACATCCTTTCTAATCGAATGAATTTTCATCAACCAACTGTTGTAAGACAAACTGAAGAAAATATAAATAGTCCTTAGCAACGATTGGCTCGAGATAAACAGCCTATGCAAAATAATGGACAAATTAATGGTTAGACTAGTAGTCATAACTATGTGAGGCCAGCACCTGTTGGTCAGTCATGGTATGAAACTCCTTCAAGACCAATGGCCACTCAGAATGTACCATTCTCTACAAGCGAAACCATACAATTTGGTGGCTCTAGGCCAGCCTAAGGTAATGGCATGCGAGCATTTCCAAATCCTATGTTTGAGAACATGCCTGGCACAAGAGGTTTCACCAACCCTGTGTTTGAGTTTGCATCTCGGGGGTTGGAAGGATTGTCTGCAATTGGAAGAGAAGCAACACCTACTTCTCCTTCTGTGGTACCTTTCGCAGGGCAACCCCAAGAGGCCAGCCATACCTTCAACAGCAGCCAGTACAATAGGGACAACCAGCCCTGAATGTACCCAATATGGACCAAGAGGCCCACAAGCACATGGTGTTCCTCTAAACCCTGTGTTTGTCCCTCTAGTAGTGGTTCAACTAGCACAAAATATGTTCCAAGGGACCAAATTGCTGATATAGTTAGAGAGGACCTATGGCTTGGGGGTTCCACACAGCAGTATATAGAAAACCTTACCCATAGTGGGTAGATATGGTACACGAGTATCTTAGAGGGTTTAGTATACCAGACTTTGCCCTTTTTTATGATAATGGAAATTAATCGACAATGGAACACATTGCTAGGTTTATAAACCAGTGTGGTGAGTTTGCTAATAATGATTACATCAAACTGAGACTTTTTCCAAGTTCTCTAACTGGAGCAGCCTTCGTATGGTACATAAACCTTACACCTGCCTCTATCCAAACTTGGCAGCAAATAGAGGAAGTTTTTCATGCCCAATTTTTCAAAAAAAAACCTGAAGTTTCCATGGCAGACTTGGCAAGATTGAGCTAAAGGCTTGATGTGAAGGCTGCTTAGTTTATTGCCAGATTTAAAAGGGCACGGAACAAATGCAAGGTCATGTTACCAGAGCTTGAATTTGTAAGATTGGCTTAGGATGGCTTGAAATTTAGGCTTCGAAAAAAGTTTGATTCTACTGAGTTTTGAGACTTAGTAGAGTTAACCTATAAGGTGTCTAGATATGAAACTTTACTCGAGGAAGAACAAGATCGAAGTAATGCCTCATATAAGACCTACTATAAGAACCCTAATTATGAAATTGATGCAGCAGAGATAGTAGGAAAAGAACTTATGACTTGTGAGGCATTAATTCAAAAAGACAGTACAATAGACCAGTAGTTTAAAAAGAAAGACCTGCATAAGAAGTATTCTTTTGACTTAACAAAAGCAGATGACATTTTTGATCATTTGCTTGCAGCAAATTTCTTAAAGTTACTAAAGGGAATCAAAATTCTTACTCTTGAAGAACTTAAAGGAAAACTATACTGTAAATGGCACAATTCTTGGTCTCATTTAACTAAAAACTGTATTGTTTTCCTAGACAAGATCCAAGAACGAATTCAGAATGGGAGGCTAAAGATTCTAGCCAAGTCTGAGAAAACTATGGAAATTGACACCAACCTGTTTCCAGAAATTGGAGAGGCTACAGCTAATGTTGGCATGTCAAATTTCCAAAACCTATCCCTAAAAGAATTTGAGGAAGTCACTGTGTAGATACATGTGGCTAACCAGACTGCTCTCAAGAAGAATACAAGAAGTTCACCAGCTGATGGACAAAGCTCTGTAGGCATAAAAAAAAGCTTTAGTGAAGAGATGTTGGATGATGACTCTCTCGAAGCTACTATAGTGCAGAGGATGTGCCCTAGGTGCAGAATGTGCCCTAGGTGCAGTGGATGATGACTCTCTCGTATCCCTTCAAGTACCTTACAACATCTATGACGCAGCACGTTAAGCCCTTGTATATCAAGGTTTATTTCGATGGGATACAAATGAACATGGTGTTAGTAGATAATGGGGCAGCAGTGAACCTGCTTCCGAAGTCCTCTTTGAAGAAATTGGGAAAAAGAAACCCCAGATTAATCCCAACCAACACAACCATTGCTGGCTTTGCTGGGGATAAGCAGATGGCTCAGGGCATCCTGCCCATCAACTTAAGTATGGAAACCAGAGATTGCATGATAGCATTCTTTGTTATAATAGTAATACCAAGTATAATGCTTTACTTGGCAGGGGTTGGATTCACACCAACAAATGTGTGTCATCCTCTCTACATCAGAAAATAATGATGGCCCTATGTCCCTTAACCCTTTATCGCTTGTGCTGATTTTGCAAAGGCGAAGTTATATAATGAAGGAGTGACACCACTCAATATATTGAGGAAACCTAATGGAACAACCGAAGTGACGGTTGATGACGAAGTAGCACACATGAAGCACTTAGTGCAAGAGAATGCTGATGAAGAGTTTATCACCAAGGATGACAATGATGCCTGGTTGTAGGCAAAAAGATAAGACCCAAGAAGCCAGACCATTAGCCTTAGTCAAGTTTTCAGCATTAGACATAAAGTCAATAGTCCAGAAGGTTTAGGAACAAGAGAAGGAAGCCATGGTGGTTGGCTGTAATCAGGAGCAACAAAAGGTCAGGCCTTTGACCCTTGATAAGTACTGTGCATTGGACATCGAAACAAAGGTCCAAAAAATACAGGAAGAATAAGCCTTATGGACAAATTTTGTCTATGAGGAAGAAAGCAAAGATGTTGAACCAGAGGAGGTGGAGCAGAACAAAACGAAAAAGTTACTTTGAAGCCAGAAGAAGTCAAAGGAGAAGCATTAATAAGTGCTCAAGTACAAGACCTCTTGGAAGAAGTCAATTTAGGGGAAGGATCTGCACAGCAACCCACTTATATCAGTGCTTGGTTAAGTTCTATTAACAGGACCCAATTGTTGGTAGTCCTAAAGAAATATAAAGATTGTTTTGCATGATCTTATAATGAACTGTCAGGATTGGATAAGTCATTAATGAAACATAGGCTCCCTATGAAGCCTAACTTTAAACCACACAAGCAGAAACCAAGACGGATGAGCCCTGAAGTGGTTCAAAAAGTGAAGGAGAAAATTCTCAAGCTCCTTAAAACAGGCTTCATTAGAACAACCAAGTATGTTAAGTGGTTGTCTAACATTGTGTATGTGGTTAAAAAAAATGGCAAGATTAGGGTATGCATCGATTTTAGAAATATGAATTTGGCAACTCCAAAAGATGAATACCCCATGCCTATAATGGATCTATTGGTAGATAGTTCAGCGTGGCACAGAAATTTGTCTATGATGGATGGGCATTCTGGTTACAACCAGATCTGCATTGCAGAGGAGAAAGTCCATAAAACAGCATTCAGATGTCCTGGGAATATTGGCACCTTTGAATGGGTAAAAATGTCATTTGGTCTAAAGAATGCTAGGGCAACATATCAAAGGGTAATGAATACTATCTTTTATGATCTTATTGGAGGATACCTAGAGTGTTACATTGATGATATTGTTGTAAAGTCCTAGTCTATGGAGGAACACTTGGTTCACTTGGTAGCAGCTTTCGAAAGAATGAGAAAGTTCAAGTTAAAACTTAATCCTCTCAAATGTGCTTTTGGTGTAACAGTTGGAAACTTCTTGGGGTATGTTGTGCACAAGAAAGGAATACAGATTAATCAGAATAAAGCCAAAGCCATCATTGAGGCCAAACCTCCATCAAGTAAGAAAGAAGTACAAAAGTTCCATAGTCAGGTTAATTTTCTTCGAAGATTTATTTCTAACACTACAGGGAAAACTAAAGTATTTTCTTCTTTGTTAAAGTTGAAACATGAAGAGGAGTTTGTGTGGACAACAGAGCATCAAGCTACTTTCGAAAGAATTAAAGCCTACTTGGCCAAGCCTCTAGTGTTGATGCCGCCAAAGAGCGACAAGCCCTTGAAGTTATACATTGCTACAGCAAAAGATTCATTGGGAGTTTTCCTAGCCCAATACAATGAAGAAGGCAAGGAGCAAGCAGTTTATTACCTTAATAGGTTTTTAAATTCTTGTGAATGTAAATACTCAGCTGTAGAAAAGTTGTGCCTTATATTATACTTTACAGCAATAAAATTAAGATATTATCTTTTGCTTACTGTTGTTTTGGTAATTGTAACCACAGACTTGGTTAAGTACATGTTATCTAGACCTATGTTGAGAGAAAGAATTGACAAATGAATATTAGCTTTATCAGAATTTTATCTAGAATATGTTCCCCAAAAGGCAATAAAAGGACAAGTTTTGGCTAATTTCTTAACAAATCATCCATGTCAAATAGAAAACCAGGAGATAATGGACCTTGGTATGATCAATGTTGAGCCATGGCAAATGTGGTTCGATGGATCAAAAGCCAGTGGTTTGGTTGGAATTGGTGTTATAATTAAATCACTACAGAGAGTAGAAACCACACATGGTTTTAGAGTGGATGAAACTACTTGTTCTAATAATCAAGCTGAATATGAAGCTTTAAAAATGGGACTTAAGATACTTATTGGATTAGAAGCTCATGCAGTTGATATATTTGAGAATTCCCAATTAGTAATCAGCCAAGTAAAATGAATCTTCAAGTGTCATAGTGCAAGCATGTTACCATATTATGTTGCTGCACTGCATTTGCTTTCTCAGCTTCAAATAACCAATGTGACTTATGTCCCAAAATTCATGAACCATAAGGCCAATGATATGGCCCAAAAGGCTTCGAATTTCAGAAGAAAAGAGAATACCCAAATGGATATAAGTCAAGCAACATACCAAAAGTTAATACCACTATTGGCTAAAAGGGGTATCATGGTAGAAGTTAACCAGAATAACTTAGAAGAGCATGATTGGTGACATCCAATCATTCAATATTTAACTGGCCCATCTTCGAAAGCTAGCAGGAAAATTAAATTACAGTCTATGCAATATATAATGTATAACAATGCTCTTTACAAAAGAGGAGCAGATTGGTTACTGTTGGAATGTTTAAGGCTAAAGGAATCATTAATTGCTATGGCTGAGATCCATGAAGGTATTTGTGGTGCCCATCAGCCTGGTGTAAAGATGCGATGGTTGCTTCGAAGGCATTCCTACTATTGGCCAACCATTCTAAAGGATTGCATAGAGTATGCAAAAGGATGTCAGGCATGCCAGAAGCATGGCATGATAAGACATGTTTCGATAGCTGATTTGCATGCAATAGTAAAGCCATGGCCATTTAGAGAATAGGCAATGGATATGATAGGGAAAATATATCCACCTTCTTCGAAGCAACATTG
Organism: Camellia sinensis; assembly: GCF_055761805.1. Lineage (NCBI taxonomy): Eukaryota > Viridiplantae > Streptophyta > Magnoliopsida > Ericales > Theaceae > Camellia > Camellia sinensis. The sequence goes on from NC_138965.1 coordinate 195,747,045, forward strand.
TTTCATTCTAGTGGTCACAAATTACTTCACTAAATGGGTTGAAGCTAAGCCTTATAAGACTGTGGATCAGACTGAAGTTATTGAATTTATCAAGGAATTGATCCATAGGTTTGGCATCCCACAGACCATAACTGTAGAGAATTTGACTATTTTTGATGGAAAGATGGTAAAATCTTTTGTAGCAGAGTTTGGAGTTAGCCTTGTTAATTCTGCCCCTTATTATACACAAGCAAATGGTCAGGCTAAGTCATCTAGCAAATCCTTAAAAAAAGGAATACAAAGAGTTGTGGAAGACAATCCTAGGGATTGATATAACTTGTTGTTAGATGTGTTGTAGGCCTATAGAACTTCTTCAAGGTCAAGTACAGGAATCACTTATTATGCCTTAGTATATGGACATGATGATGTGTCACATGTGGAAATTAATATTAAATCTTTAAGGGTAAAATGTTAGGACCAGTTAACTTCTGAGCAGTTCCATCAAAGCATGTTCTTGGACTTGGAAAGTGTAGATGAAGCTAGAAGTTTGGCATTAGTATTCTTTTCCAAAAGAAGAAGGCAGCCAAAAACTATAATAAGAAAGTCAGGCACATTAGCTTTAATGAAGGTAATTTGGTATGAAAGACAATACTTTTAATAGGAATTAAAAGCCATAAGTTTGGCAAATGGTCACCTAATTGGGAAGGACCATATCAAATTCATAGAGTCTTGCCTGGGGGAGCATACTATCTGAGAAATCTGAATGGATATGTGCATCCCAAGCAAATTAATGGTAGGTACTTGAAGCCTTATTATCCAACTATGTGGGAGACACACAGAGTGTAGAAAGTGCTAAATAGTATAATGATAGAGCATGATACACCCATACAGATAATAAAAGGTTTTTCATTTTATAAAGAATTAGATACATGCAGTCACAAATTGGCCCAAAAATCAGTACAGTGTTTCAATTGTTTCTTTATTGATTCTTTACTTCTAAAGGATGGGAACATCTGAATGGTTGTAGCCATGTCTTGTTTTTTATCAGCCAGCCCTTGGTTAGTAATTTGTAGCTTCTTGGCATTTCGATCCAAGGCTAGGTTGACTGTTGCTAGCTCTTCTTCCAACTGAGCTTTCTTCTCCAACAACTGGGATCGAAACTGGGATGCATAAGAGTATTGTCCCTTCAATTCAAATACTTCAGCATGGATGTGGGATACAAACTCCTTACCCTTCAGTAGTTTTTCTTCTACAGCCTTAGCCATTTGGCAAATATTGATTTAAAAGTCTATGGTGGCTGCTGCCTGAGATAGGCAGCTTGAAAAGGCCAGATCAGATTGCTCGAAGGCCTGGTAACATTTTAGGAAACCATCCTTGATGATAGGTCTTTGCAAAGCTTCAAATGGAATCCTCGAAAATGTTTGCAGTAAATCCAAGCAAGTGCCCAAGTCCACTCGAGGTAAAGAGGCTTCAGCAGCAGTAAAGGAGCTCTAAAAAATCTCTAGCAAGGAATCAGCAAGGGCCAATGGCTCAGTCTCACTGCTTGGTACCCAAGCTGGTGAAGTGATGCCAAACAAGCTGGCTAGCTAAGCTTTGAAGATGTCTATCTCCTCCTCTAACATTATTAGTACAGAGGAATTGTTAGTTGAATGAAGAGATGGAAGCATGGAAATAGATGAAGGGATAGAAATTCCTCTCGCAGAGTCAATAGTCCTGGCTACCAGCAAGTCTAAAGAAGAGAGACTAGAGCTGGATGGTTGAAAGAAAATTGGTGAGCCACCAGTATCTTCCTTGCGAGTACTAGTTATCACTGACCATGAAGTGACCACTGGAATTCTCTCAAGTGATATAAAAGCAGCCATGATTATGGGAGAAGTAAAATGAGAGGAAAAGAAAGATAGATAGGGCACGTATGGTGTTAAGCCTAGGCATAAAGAAGGTGGAATGTTTTAATTTAAAAAAGAAGGCATGGAGGATGTAGAGCTGAGAAGTGGAAGTACCATTTGAATAGGCTCTATAATCATTGGCACTTCAGTATAAGCCTTCATTGTTCCTTTTGAGACCAAAGAGGCCAATGTCGGAGGAGGAATGAATGTTGTTGCATAAAAAGAAAATAGAAAGAAAATGTTAATTCTTTTTGTTAAGTCTTGAGAGGGAATCAAAAGGAGTTAAGGGAGAAATTACCAGCCTTAGAGGTTGTATTGATAATGATTGGAGAGCTGCGAAGGGCATAGAGCTCAACAGTCTGTTTTTTTCTTGCAGCCTCCTTTTGTAGCGCATTAGCAGCAGCAGTTTCATCCTTTAGTATTTGCTGTTGCCTTCTTTTTTTAGACCTCTTAAATACGATAATTTCTTTAGAATGTTTTTCTTCCATAGCCTTGCCAGCTACCTCGTGAATAAGATCACCAACAAGGTTAGAAAAAGAAATTGTTATTTTCTCCCTCCTCTTCAATGGTGTTTCTTTCTCTTTCTCTGCTTCTTCCTCTTCTATGGGAACCTTAGGAGTCTCCTCTTCAGGATGGTCAGAAAGAGAAACTATTATTTTCTTCCTCCTCTTCAATGGTGTTTCTTTCCCTTTCCCTACTTCTTCCTCTTCTATAGAAACCTCAGGTGTCTCCTCTTTAAGGTCAAGCAAAAGTTCTCTCTTCCTCTGTTGTTGCTGCTTGCCTTTAAGGATATTCAAGGCTTGAACTCTCTGAGGAAAGTCCTCATGTGAGGCTCCTACACCAAAGAGAGGCTATAAATAACTAAGTAAGGCATCATAAAGAGAAAAGAAAAAAAAAAAGGAGGCAGCAGTGCACGACTTTCTTCGAAGCAACTCTAGTAACTCTAGGAGGAGGAGATGGGGCAGGAGGAATAGTTCTTGTGGCAGTAGGAGTAGGAGCTGAGATAGTAGGGGCAGTAGAGGAAGTGATGATCCTAGTACCCTTGGACTTGGCCTAAGGCACATCTAGTCCCACTAACAAATCTTGAGGAGGGATGACCAAGTGCACCGCCATATTGGCCGTCCACCAATTCTGGTATCTTTTCAATGTATTGCCTTGAGGAATGAAGGGTAAGTATTCAAAATCAATTAAGTCTTGGATCAACTTGAAGGTTGCTTCCTCCAGTCTAGACCTTGGAACCTTTAGTTCTCTGCTTATAAGATTTGAGTTGGATTGGTTGCAAAGAGAGATAGGAATCCCCTGAGTGAATCCAAATTGCCTAGTAAATTGGGTAGGGCAATAGGGCTCATAAATACAGTTATAAGCTCTAGGATTTATAGTGCCTCGGAATCAGAATGGAAACCCACATATCTTTGTGTTGAGGCTTAGAGAAGGACTTGCCATCCAAAAAGGCCCTTAGCTAGGTTGGTCCAATGTTGGCTTCGAAGGGACAGAAAAAGAGGCTAGAAGAGGATGTTGAAAGTCGATGGAAAAAAGAAAAGTAGAACGCAAAATTGGAAGGATAAAGAAAGACCCTGGCAAACTTCATGTCGTAAGAGGTAGGGTCTGGTAATAGAAATCTTAGGCATTTAGAGTGCAAGTCAGTGAAGTATGCAAAAAGTCAGAGTTGGAGTATCTAAAATAGGGCCTCCCTAATTGGCGTCTATGGGTTTTTCACAAAATTAGAAGCAAGTTCTTTAGACGTAACCCAAAACATATGGAGCTAAAGTTACATTTTTATGCAAAACAAAAGCTTTGGCGAGAGGGGCAAACTCAGGTATAATCCTTTGAGAAGAGGTACAGAAGAGGAATTTACAAAGCCAATACAATAAAAAAGAAAAGAGTTCCCTATCAGTTACAAGACCTTCCCTTTTGTTCTCAGATTTGACAAAGTCACTATAGGATGAGTTCAGAGGAGGAATAGAAAAAGAGACCTTAAGGTCAAGATAGTCTAGACCAAAGGGAGTGCCAATAGGGGATAACCCTAAAAGATGGCAGATGTCAATGACAGTAGGGGCCTTCATACCACATCTAAATTAGAAGAAATTAAAAGTAGAGTTCCAAAAACAAAGAGCAGCAGGTATTAAAAATAGATCCTCTGAAAATAGTGAACCTGGATAGTTGAAGGGCATCGAAAAGGAAAAGTTCTTGGAGATCCAATAACCTGGCGAAAATAACTCGATCGTACCATTCCTCCCATTCTAGCCTTATTGTGGGCCAGCAGCGATGGGGTCAGTTCATCCTCCAGCTTTCCCAATCAAGACCACCTTCATAGAGGAGGCAGTGATCCTCCAAACACGAGTATAAAAGTAGGAAGCTGGGCAAAAGTCTCCTTAAAAATGGGCCCAAGCACACATTTTTGTTGCTCGTGACGACAGGAAATGAAAATGTGCCCATCGATAACACTTTGTTCGCCAACTTTGTACTTCTCACATACTTCAGCGATAATCCTCGTCAAAGCTACGGATGCACAACTAGTACTTTCAAGGAGGAAGAAGCCATTAATAGAAGTTTTCGGAGGAAGAAGTTGAGAAAAAGAGTAAAGATGAGAAAAAAACAATAGAAATGAAGGGTTTGTATTTTGGGCGAGCAAGTGTTAATAGCGCGAAGAGAAAGGGTTTTTTAAACCTTTTTGTTCGGAAGATGCCCAATCAATCTAAATGGATAAAAAGACTCGAGATAATTGTTTGATTGATTTTGGAACCCATATGAGTTTAAGCCTTTGTCTTAAAATTTAAAAGAGTCCTGAAAGTACAACATAGAAAGTTTCTCTCAAGGGTGATTGTTTGGGAGGGAAACGTATCTCAAATACTCAAATTGGCTTCGAAAATAGATATTTGACTTCGAAGCCAGGATTTGGCTTCAAAGCCAAATGTCAAACATCCAGCTAGGGCTCCAAGAGCAGGTAGTTGACTTCGAAACACGTTTTATGCCTAAGAATGCAAGAATGTTTAGGTTTGATCTGCTTCGAAAGGATTGGGGACTTGCTCGTAGGTTTTTTGTAAAAGGTAAAATCCTTCGAAGTGAACTTTGAAGTATTCTATAGTTGGAATTTGATTCTTATTTAATGTTTTAGACTTCAAAGTTGCAAAGCCAGTGCTAAGTCAAGTAAAGAATCAAAATCCAAAAAGACTTACCTGAACATGAAAAATTCCTTTTGGGATTTTCTGTCAAAATAAACCTTTTTTGGGGAAGCAGCATTGTTACTTTTAAAAGTAGTTCCATATTTCGAAGCACTTAAAAGCAACTTTGATACAAAGGTTGGTTAATTCAAAGCTGTTGGATTATGTTAACCATGCGATTGGAATAAGAAGACCTAAGGCAAAATTGTCAATTATATTCCATACTTTGGAGATATTCAAATCAGGCTTCAAATATTCCATACTTTGGAGATGTTTAAATCAGGCTTCGAAGCAAAAATTGGTTAATTTGAAGCTCTAATTTTATTTGAATTGTGTGAATAAAATCGTCACAAGCATGCAATTGGAACATAGAATCAGATCGTGTCAAATAGGGAAAGAAAACTCCTAATTTTATTGATGTGTAAGTAATTACATTAGAAAGGCTTACTTGGCTATGAATTCGATTTCATAATAATAGGGAATAGAAAAAGTAACTAGTTCATTAAATTTAACCTAGCAGTGTTCAATGAACTTATGTTCTTTTTTTATTTTATTTTCTATCCTATCAAAGCTAGGTTGTTGCAGCTAGTATGCTCTTATTTGATAAAAAAGTTGTTCAACTTTCACCTCAAACACTGTCTCTTTCAAGCCTTGCTTCATTTCGTCTATATTTAAATCATCCCAGTACACTAAATCCTTATTCTTGAAGTCATCATGTTCTTCAATAAGGTTTTCTAGTTCGTACTGTGTCTGAATTTGATTGGCTGTGATTTTGTCCAAAGAGTCACTGGTAGCCAAGGAAATTTTGTACCAATGAAGAAGGAGTGAGGAATCTCGTCTCCAAGAACATTGAAAGGCAAGTGAGAGAAGGCAATAAGCAGAAGCTAAGCTTTGTATCACTCGAATACAGTTAGAAGAGCTGGAGGTTGGTAAGAAGGAAAAAATTAATTCTCGAAAAGAGTAAGTTTCAATTCCTCCATCCAACGAGAATTCTGAGGGAGAGGAGGTGCAGAGGGATCTATCCCGAAGGAAGATGGGAACTGGGGGTCATTTACGCATTTGAGCCAGTCAAAAGAGCAAAGTTTTGCCTTCTTAGCCAAGAATGACGGATTATATTCCTGTGCTTTGTTTGGATGAGGAGTTTCTCACACTATCTTCGCTGGTATAGAAGACGTGTACCATGCCATAAGCAAGTTGTCTTCCAGACTGCTTCGGTGATCAATGGGTACATAGGGGTAAACCACTGAGCTTCGAACAGAAAGATGAACAGAAAGGGGATCATCGAATTCAGCAAATCGATGATGAATCAGCTCCCTTAATTGGGGTTCATCAGGTTTTGACCAACTTTCCCAGCCAGTGGACTTGGAGGAAGAAAAAGCAGTTTTGTCCCATGCAGAGAGTGGTGGGGTAGAAGAGGAGCTTCCAAGATCCATTTCTGCAAATGCTTGGTCCAAAGGTTTGTAGTTGGTGTAGACACCCCACTTTTGACCGCCCTTAAGACTTGGACACTACTGATTGCTTACTTGATGATGTAGGCTATGCTATGCAAAGGTTCAATTTCTTTAGCAAGGAGAACGTCAAATCCAAACCTCACACTCCATTTTTGGACTAAAAAGATTTTAGATCTTAAAACTCTCTCTTTCAAAACATTTTTGAAAATGCTTTTACGATGTTCCGAGACGCGCATTTTGTTAAATATTGTGCTTTTCGATAAACCGAGCAAGGACAAAGTGGGAATAAATGAAGAAGAGGTGAACTCTTTGAAAAAAATCTTTAAAACATCTTGTTTAGAGGTTTGGAGTTAAAGAAAAGAAGAGCAGAGAGAAGAAACCAAGTTGGGAAAGAAGATGGGCATGAATCGTTAAGAGAGAGTCAAGCAGCCCTCTCTAAATCGGGCCTATCCATTTTTACACTTGGATTTCAGCTATGAGGCCACCACTGTTGGAAATAAGACTTTCGGGGCTTCATTTTTCACTCAAGAATCTTCTCAAGCCGAGGCCAGATGAGGAAGATATGGCTGGTTGAACTTGACCATCAATCTGATTGAGCTGAAATTGAGCAGTCTTCACTAAAAGAGAGATATCTCTTAGCACAATTTGAATTTTAAGGTGAGGCTACAACTATTGGAAAGAAGACTTCTGGGGTTTCAATTTAGGCTTAATAATGACCTGAAAAGGAGTCCAGATGAAGGAGTTATGCCTGGTTGAAGTCAGGACCAGGGACTAGTTTTTGTTGTTAGCCCCTGTGGGAGTGTGCCGGCCACAAATGGAGCATGCCGGCCATATGCCGGCCACAAATGGAGCATGCCGGCCATATGCCGGCCAAAAATGATCCTTGTTGGCCAGAAAAAGTGGCTGATCGGCCAGTTGAAGTGGTCAGTCGGCCACTAGTGTCCAGAAAGCCCGGAATTTGCAGATATTTCTCCTTCAGTTGTCCTACACTGCTCCAGATATTTCTAGCTTCAGATATTTTTGACCAAAGCTCCATTTTTGTTATACATTGAAGCCATATCTCATATATTGGAAGGTTAGCAATTTTGGGGAGCCTCTCTCTCTAGAAAATTTGTGAGCAAATTCTCCTATCTCTCTAGAATTCTCTCTCTCTCCTCTTATTTTAGGCTTGAAAGTGAAAATTCCCTACATATTTGCATGCACTTCCTTAACCAAAGTTGATTATCTTTGGGTTGAGGTCCCTTGGAACCTATTTTGGGCTACTGAAGGTTGGTTTTGGCTCAAAAAAAGTGGATGTTCTTGTGCTGTGCTTCTAGGGTGAGCATCTCCCTATTTTAAGCTTATTTTTGTACACAATCTTGGCCACCTTTGCATGCTAATTTTGGCCTAGTTGTCAACTACAAAAACCTCTGTTTTTAAGTGTTTAAAATGATGGTTTGAGGCCTCTTTGAAGTTAGGGGTGGTCCCCCCCCCTCCTTTGTTGCTTATTTGCTAAGTGTTGAGCCAAATTTAAAGCATTTCAAACAACCTTTTTTTTTTTGCCCTTTAACCACTAATTTCCAGAGGAATTTCAGTGGTAGAAAACTTGTTTTGAGGTCCCAAATAGGAGGGGGGGCCTCCCCTCCTTGTCTCTCCATGCTATGCCTAGTTAGCCTTGCAAAATAATATGTTTTTGTGACTTGTCTTAGCTTAGTTTGAGCATGTTTTTGGTTATATTTTAACATGTTTAAACTCTGTTTTTGGCTGGTTTGGCCACTCATTGCTTGCATCTTGCATTTGTAGTGTAAACTTGCTTACTAGCCTAGTGTACTTGATGGTTTAGCCTATTAACCTAGCATGTGTATGCTACACTCCAGCATGTTTTTTGCTCTGATTTAGCATGCTTTAGGACTATTTTGAGTGGTCTTGGCCTTTTGAGGTTTGCTTTGTATAGTTATAGTAGAGTTGGCCTTTACTAGCTTTGTGATTTAAGGCTTCTAGCATGCTTTATTTGAGTTATTTGCATGATATGGCATCATTTAGCATGTAATTTCAGAGCATATACCTCTGTCACACCCGCACATATATCACTCTTTAATTGCTTTTGAGAGTTGTTCCTTATGCCTTGCTTGCGAGCCAATAAATGAGCATGCTTTCCTTGTCTTTTGTGCCTAAGTTTCAGCATGTTTAGGCCACTGATTTGGCATGTTTTAGGTTTGTCCATGGCTGGTTTTGTTGTTTGAGCTTGATAATGTATGCTTCTAGTGTAATACACTTCACTAGCTTTGATACTTTATGACTCTAACATGCATTACATGAGTTGTTTGTATGATTTTGAGTCACTTAGCATGTTATTTCAATGCTGAAATATGTGTCATTGCACTCCATTATTTCAATCTTTCATTCACTTTGAAAGTGGTCTTGAGCCCCTTGATGGCTTGGGTATGGAATTGAAGTTCGCATGCCTAATGGTTTTAATCCTCCCTTGAGGATTTCTACTAACCAACAGCATGAAACCTCTTTCATGCTCAAGGCACTTGTGGCTTAGGCCACATTTCTAATTAAATGACTTTTTCACATTGAACTTAACCGGTTAATAAATTAATTGGTAAGCTAAAATGTGTAAACAAGGAATGGACCAAGTAAAACATGTAAAAGATAAGCATGGTTATGTTGCATTGCATGTGTTTGGATCGGACGTTAATCCAAACACAAGAAATGTGGGACGTTTTATACTCATAGTGATGAAACGTCTTGCATTTCTTGGTCGCCAACACCCTTGATCATGCATGATATAGGGTGCAGGCATTTTGTGTATTGTTTGTGCATTCACTAAGCTTGTACAAGCTCAGTTTTCGGGCCATCATGCATTGAGATGCTTGATTGGTTTGAGACATGATGAGGAGAGTGGCAGTACATACATTTCCTTGCAAATACATTGTTGTGCCTCTGTTGCTCTCTGTTGCAGCAAAACCAGAAGCCTGGAAAAGAAGGTGGCCGATCGGCCACTTGAGGTAGCCGACCGACCACTTTCACTAGCTGACCGGCCAGTTGAGGTGGCCAACAGTCACTTTTTGTGGCCGACCGACCACCAGTTCAATTTTGTGCAGAAATGATCCTATTTTGGTGTAGAAACAGTGTGGAGTTTGGTTCAATGTTCAGAAACCGAGGCAAGTGCAAACAGAGGCAATTGACGGCAAAGTAATGGATTTTTGGGACGACGCCAACCGAGCATGCATGTCTCCCTCGCTCGCGAGGCCATTTCATTACTTATGATTAGTTTGTGTAATTAATCATTCAATTTGTTTTGTAATATTCTAATTAGCTTAGCATAGCTATTTATTTCAATTTGTGTTGTAATAATTAATTAGGTAGAGTTAGTTAATTAATTGGTTTGTAATAAGTAGCTTAGCTTAGCATGACTTCGTTCTTATTCATTCGGACCCCCTTCACGAGGGCGAAATATTGTAATAAGGGTGCGTGTGTGTGTATGTCTTCCAACCCCACTTCTTTCTCATTTTTTACTTAACTGCTTTCGACAGTTAGTTTTAGGGCATTTTTCAATTAGCATACCTTATGCTTGCATATTTGCATCATTCATTTGTATTGCATGCACCGGGCTCGGCATATCATTCAAACTGCATTGTATTTCAATACATACTTGAATACGTGTTTCAAAGCATGTTATCAAGTTGCATTTATATGCCATTTTAGATAGCCAAGCCTATTTTAATTGCATTTTTACATGCGTTGCATTAGGCATTTTAACATAGTTAGGAATCATGCATATTTCTAACCATTTTTGTTTTGGCTTGGAGTACACTGTAAGTGTTTACACTTTAGTATCCTTGCATGAGTGTGAGTGTTGCCATGTTAGCATGCTTGCCATGAGGCTATGTGCTTAAGTGATTAACTGCATGAATGCCTGTGGATGAAGGCTTTATTACTTGAATTGGAACAATTCATCAAATGTGAGTTTTAAGCCCACTTTGCGAAGTGACAAATCATTTTTTAAGCCCACTTGAGAGTGGCGAATCCGCGCTTTAGCCTACTTGCGAGTAGCACTTTCAAACCATTTCCAAAAACAAACATGAGTTGTTTTGTTCCAATTCTCATGATCGAGTCTATACTTGTGTGCTGTGTGCATCACATAGTAAGTTAGCTAATAATCGGAATAAGAACACATGAGGTTTATAAAACAACATATCATGTTTAGTAGAGGCCGATCCTTTGATCGAGTGAGTAGGGGTGCTCATTTTAGGACCTTCTCTTCTCGTACCCAAGTTCCCAAGCCGAGGCAACTTTAGTGATAACGGACACGTGGCCTTTGGCACTAGTCAGGGTTTCCTAAATTTTCCAAAATTAAAATATTTAGGTGGCGACTATGTAATCTGGCAAAGCAGTCCATGTTTGGCGCTTTTTTTATTCAAAATCGATTTTCCAAAACCGATTGCCAGATTTGGACTCTTTGGTGATTTGTCAGTCTTACATTGCACTTTGTGAGATTAGATTCAGAACCGTGACAGGAGTCCAAACTGTGGTAGCACGGACCCAATTCGCGCCCTCTCCGAAAGGAGAGGCGCGGCGAGAGAGTTCGGGCGGTCTACAGTTGGCAGATTCTTGGTCTAAAGGTTGGTAATTTGCAAAAGTTTCCATAACTTGTATAAATGGAGGCGGATAGGTGTAGCCAATAAATGCATTAAGGTTCTTTCGAGGCCTACCATCATCTTCCAAAGACTCCTCGTATGCTCGATCAATGTAAGAGAATGTGTGATTGGCCATTGGGGACGTACCAGTCTTTTCGTCTACTTAAAGAATGAAAGTGCAAAGCACAAGGATTTAATGAAGTTCACTACTTCATTATTCAAAAAGCAATTATACTTCCAGAATATACGGAGTCCATGCACGTCCTAGGACGTAGGTAGATTGTACTAGTCCACTAATATCACCAAGTATTGGATATATTAGTGCGGGGGGTAATGTTGGCTGTATAAATTGTAAAAGCCAATAGCAGAGTGACATATGGCACCTAAAGAGCAATTTGGAGAATTAAAGCAAGTCTCCAATCAAGACAGACACGTGGCAGCTCATATTGGTAGTATCGGATCTGCGTGGCATTTGAATAGTCAAAAGGCGCAAGATGACGTAGTCTAACGGTTACCTACAATTCAAATTCAAATTCAAATTCAAATTCAAATTTAAAAGGAAAGCTTAACTGCAAAAGAGGCATATTGAGAACTAGTTGAGCAAAGCCATGACCAGAGATCATGGAAACGTATTTTCACGGTTAGAAGGCTACTTCGATGGTATCACTAAAGAGTATAAATAGCAGAGAGGGCTAAACAGAAGTAGAGGGACTCAGATCCAGAAATCCAGTTATTTACTTCATATTTTCTTTCTAGTTTTTTTACATTTCCAGGTTTTTACATTTCCAACACTTTAATTCCTATACTGCACTTCAATTCTTAGGAGTAATTTTTCAGTAGTTTGTTGTTGTGTACCTCGTCGAGGCTGGGTCATTGTAACTTCATTGTAAGTTCTCATTCGCTTAATGAAATTCGATTTCTAAATTATATTTACTTGTTACTATTCATAATTTTCTCCTAAACAAGCTACCAGTAAAAGTTCTCTTCATTGTAGCTGAAAAAATTTCAATACAATCGCTTGATAATTGGTTGGCAATTATAAATTCTGTAAGAACTAATTGATCCTTACTAGCACGTTTAAATTTACACTATTAACCCTTGAAAGCCAAAAAAGCTAACTAAAATCTTACCTGCTTTTTTTTTAAAAAAAAAAAAATCAAAAATGACAAAAACCATCACATAGGCACATTGATTATTCAGTTCTCACCTTTCTTCTCTATGTCTCTTTCATTATATAAATTATTTGTTTTGATATAAATAATTTTATAATAAAAAATATTGTGTAATATTAAGAGAAAATTACAATTCAATTCACTTCTTAGAAAATAATTATCAATTTATGAAAAAAATTATAATTTCAATTATTAATATTTATAAAATTTATTATCGATTTGCAATTATTTTTTTTGTACATACAACTGATATGATATTTCCTCTAATATTAATTAGCCTAATTGAAAATATATATTGGTAAATTTGGCAATTCTAACTTTAGCCCTAGTGTTATACTTGAGTTAGGTTTAGCCGTCATTTGACATAAGTTAAACGGGATTTTTTTAGTTAAAATAGTTATAAAAATATAAAATAAATTTTTATCTTAATAAGATAAAATGTCACATCCAAACTATAATCATTTCATTTTTTATCTCAAAAAAATCAAAAAAACTAAAAGTCTATCCTAAGACCATCTCTAACGGTTCACCGAACCTGGCATCAAATTTGAAAATTGGTGAAAAAATTACTGTTTGGAGCTCTAACGATTTCACCAAATCGGTATCAAATCGAGAATTCACCAAACATTTCACCAAAGTGAGAACGCGCCCAGATTTCAGCAAATTACTGTTTGTTATCGTTGGGGGAGAGGAACCGGTCGATTAGCCGGTTGACCAACCGGTCGACCACTAAAAAGTTCAAACAGTTCAAATTTATAGGTTCAAACAATTCAAAAAAAAATTTGCCTTACCGATCGATCACTAAAGGGTTCAAACAGTTCAAAAAAGGTTCAAACAATTTAAAAAATATATATATATATATATATATTTTTTGCCCTTACCGGTCGACCAACCGGTTGTCTCGGCGTAAATTTGATGAAAGTTCACCGTTGAAGCCAGTGATATCAAATTGAGAAAATTATCCTTTTTTTTCTCAGATTTGATGAAAAAAGAAATTCACCACTAGAGATGCTCTAAATAAAACTTTTTAATCCCAAGTCAAAATAATCAAAAAAAATTAAAAAATTAAAAAGTCAACCCTCATTCCAAACCTACCCTAGCCAGCTAAATTTGGATTGCAAATTAGACTTAACACTATTTTTTACTTACAATCACTTTTAATCCAATCAATTTTGTCTGAGTTTTTTTTTTTTCCAATATATATATATATATATTTCAACAATGATTCATCCCACTAAAAACATCACCATTAATAGCACTAATATATTAAAAAAGTAAAAAAAAAAAAAAAAAACACAACTCCAAAACTAAAACATCACATCATTAATGACGAGATCCACTGCCACCTAATTAGTAGGAGCCTAATTAGTGAGAGTACTAATTAATGTTCCCAAGCAATTTTCTATATATTTACTCTCTTGGAGAGAAAGCATCCTATTGACCCAGGAAAAGAATTAGAAAAATTAAGAAAAGAAAAGAAAAACAATTTCAAGAATTTTGAGGAAGGAGAGAGGGTTTAAGGGTTTAAGAGTCGACCATGGGTGGCCTTTTGTCCACACCTTCAACAAACCCTAGTGATTCCCAAAGTCAACACACCACAGCCATGTCTTCATCCAAATCTTCACCAAAACAAGCAGAGAAAGAAACCCCCGAATCCAAAACCCTAGAACCCCAAACCCCAGTAGAACAAGTCTCAAATCCACCAATGGACGATCCCAAAACCCTAGAAGACCAGGCACCGATCAATACAGAACAAGGAGATCAAGAAGAGGAAGAGGAAGGAGAGGAGGAGGGAGAGTGCGGGTTTTGCCTGTTCATGAAAGGAGGCGGGTGCAGAGACAACTTCATTGCTTGGGAAAAGTGCATCGAAGAGGCTGAGAAGAAGAAGGAAGACATTGTCGACAAGTGTTTCGAGGTCACAGGGGCTTTGAAGAAGTGTATGGAGGCTCATCCTGATTATTATGCTCCGATCTTGAGGGCCGAGAAGGCGGCGGAGGAAGAAGCAGTGAGGGAATTGGAGAAAGAGAAAGCGAAAGAATCGGCTTCGGCATTGTCGTCCTCGGCTGGTTCGGAAGAGCGATCAAGTTCACAGGTAGAGGAGGAATCGAAAGTTTCAGAGAATAAATGAGGGTTCTTGATTTGGGGGTAATTGTTTTTTTTTCTTTATATGATGATGATTTATGGCTGGCTCTGGAGGGAAAAGTACAGAGCTTTTTGGTAGGAATGGTGCAAAATTGAAGGAAATTTTTTAGGTAATTATGGAAAACTGAAATCTGATGATATTTTTGATATATTTAGAATAAGTTGAATGATATAACTTGAATATATTTATTCACATTGATTTTTCTGGTGAAATTCTTGCTACCAATTTTCTTTCTTTCTTTTATTTTTGAATGGTTTTGAATTAAAAAGCATTTGTGGAAGAATAGATTGATTTTGTTGGATGATTGTAGTGTTATTAGGGGCAAGTAAGAGTTAGTTGGAGATCAAGTATGGGAATCTAATTTTGCAAGATCATTAAAATTTAGACTATGGTGGTCCAGAAACTTCTCTGTGAGTGTGTGTGTGAGTGAGAGAGAGATAACAAATAACATAGATTTAAACTATGTTCTTATCACCAAATAGAACTTGCTCCTAAAAACTAGTTTGATAATTGTTTCTCGTTTAACAAACAGGATAGAGTTTGGCAGTGCTCTCATCAGCTCTTAGCTCTCTTTAGTACACCCTAGTTTTATACTCAATGATTTGATAGAGGTATATACAATCTTCACCTCAGCTTCTATTTTCTTAGACGGTATAAATGCTACACTTTTTCAAGTTAAATTCTCAGTATAAAAATAGAGTATTAGTGATTGAGGAAACAAATCTATCACAAACTTGGACTACTTTGCATTTGTTTCTAGGCAAATTCAGTTCAACTTTGTAGGTAAAGTTTGTGATAGTCACCGATTTTGCTTGAAAACTACACGTTCACAGTTAACCTACTAAATCAAACACTTAAAATTAAATCTTCTCTTTTAAAAAGGGTAATACATGCAAAAAAATCAAAGAAATTTATAGGAAGGAAACAAAAATCTTGCCAGAGCTACTTGGAGGCTGTTGTGGTGTATGCACCAAGGGAGTAACTTTAAATATGAAGTTTTGATTGGGTTTGGTCTTGATGGTGTGTCGGCTGACAGTGAACTTGCTCTGATAGCACAGTTGGGGCTGAAGTTGTTCTTTTTTCTTTTTTTTTCTTTTTTTTTCTTTTTGCAAAAAAAAGGAAACCATTTCATGCATTATGCAAACAGAATTGAATCACAATAAATCAAAAATTGAATCATAAGATTCACTCAATTTAAGATTCAACTGTACAAATCAAATTTTTTTGATTGGAACTCATATCGAGTCGTATGAATTAAATCGTAAATCATAAGATTCTAACAACCATGCATAGCAATAGTATCTCAGGCTATATGTTTGTGCCATTCCAGTAATTCGGTGTGTCAATTTGCTCTCTTTAGGCTCACCAAGCTTTGATAGATACTGGAAATTGTGGCACACGCAATGCCTATATATAATACATCAAATTAAGTAATTGAAGCAGTTATATGTTGAATGGTTTTGAATATATGGATTTTATAATTTTGTTGTGATGTGACAGTTAAGACAAACAAATGTTTTACCTACATTAAAACAATTATTTTTTATGGATAGGTTTGGAATTAAAAAAAAGCATTACACAACTTCATTTTGTTGTTCACAAGAAATTAGACTTAACACAATTTTTTACTTACAATCTCTTTTAATCCAATCAAATTTGTCTAAGTTTTTGTCAAATATATATATATATATATACTTTCTTGGAGATAAAAATCCTATTGACCCAGGAAAAGAATTAGAAAAATTAAGAAAAGAAAAGAAAAACAATTCCAAGAATTTTGAGGAAGGAGAGAGAGTTTAAGGATTTTAGAGTCGACCATGGGAGGCCTTTTGTCCACACCTTCAACAAACCCTAGTGATACCCAAAGTCACCACCACCACCACCACCACCACCACCACCACCATGTCTTCATCCAAATCTTCACCAACCCCAGAATCAAAACAAGCAGAGAAAGAAACCCCCGAATCCAAACCCTAGAACCCCAAACCCCAGTAGAATAAGTCCCAAATCCACCAATGGACGATCCCAAAACCCTAGAAAACCAGGCACCAATCAATACAGAACAAGGAGATCAAGAAGAGGAAGAGGAAGGAGAGGAGGAGGGAGAGTGTGGGTTTTGCCTGTTCATGAAAGGAAGCGGGTGCAGAGACAATTTCGTTGCTTGGGAAAAGTGCATCAAAGAGGCTGAGAAGAAGAAGGAAGACAT
Source organism: Camellia sinensis (assembly GCF_055761805.1). Lineage (NCBI taxonomy): Eukaryota > Viridiplantae > Streptophyta > Magnoliopsida > Ericales > Theaceae > Camellia > Camellia sinensis. Next base: position 195,763,668 of record NC_138965.1, read on the forward strand.
TTTCAACAAGTGTTTTGAGGTCACATGGGCTTTGAAGAAGTGTATGGAGGCTCATCCGGACTATTATGCTCCGATCTTGAGGGCCGAGAAGGCGGCGGAGGAAGAAACAGTGAGGGAATTGGAGAAAGAGAAAGCGAAAGAATCGGCTTCGGCATTGTCGTCCTCGGCTGGTTCAGAAGAGCGATCGAGTTCACGGGAAGAGGAGGAATCAAAAGTTTCAGAGAATGAATGAGGGTTGTTGATTTGGGGGTAATTGTTTGTTTTTCTTTATATGATGATGATGATTTATGGCTGGCTCTGGAGGGAAAAGTACAGAGCTTTTTGGTAGGAATGACGCAAAATTGAAGGAAATTTTTTAGGTAATTATGGAAAACTGAAATCTGATGACATTTTTGATATATTTAGAATAAGTTGAATGATATAACTTGAATATATTTATTCACATTGATTTTTCTGGTGAAATTCTTGCTACCAACTTTCTTTCTTTCTTTTATTTTTGAATGGTTTTGAATTAAAAAGCATTTGTGGAAGAATAGACTGATTTTGTTGGATGATTATTGTGTTATTAGGGGCAAGTAAGAGTTAGTTGGAGATCTAATATGGGAATCTAATTTTGCAAGATCATTAAAATTTAGACTATGGTGGTCCAGAAACTTCTCTGTGAGTGTGTGTGTGAGTGAGAGAGACCTAACAAATACCATAGATTTAAACTATGATCTTATCACCAAATAGAACTTACCCCTAAAAACTAATTTGATAGTTGTTTCTTGTTTAACAAACAGGATAGAGTTTGGCAGTGCTCTCATCAGCTCTTTGCTCTCTTTAGTACACCCTAGTTTTATACTCAATGATTTGATAGTGGTATATACGATCTTCACCTCGGCTTCTATTTTCTTAGACAGTATAAATGCTACACTTTTTCATGTTAAATTCTTAGTATGAAAATAGAGTATTAGTGATTGAGGAAACAAATCTGTCACAAACTTGGACTACTTTGCAGCTGTTTCTAGGCAATTCTGTTCGACTTTGTAGGTAAAGTCTGTGATAGTCACCGTTTTTGCTTGAAAACTATACGGCTAAAACAAACCACTTAAAATTAAATCTTCCCTTTTAAAAAGGATAATACATGCAAAAAAATTGAAGAATATATAGGATGGAAACAAAAATCTTGCCAGAATTACTCTGGAGGTTGTTGTGGTGTATGCACCAAGAGAGTAGCTTTAAATTTGAAGTTTTGATTGGGTTTGGTCTTGATGGTGTGTAGGCTGACAGTGAACTTGCTCTGATAGCACAGTTAGGCCTGCAGTTGTTGTTGTTTTTTATTTTTTTTGCGAAAAATGTAAACCATTTCATGCACTATGCAAACTGAACTGAATCGCAATAAATCAAGATTGAATCATAAGATTCACTCAATTTAAGATTCAACTACACGAATCAAATCATTTTGATTTTAACTCATATCGAATCATATGAATTAAATCGTAAATCATAAGATTCTAGCAACCATGCATAGCAATAGCATCTCAGGCTATAGGTTTGTGCCATTCCAGTAATTCGGTGTGTCAATTTGCTCTCTTTAGGCTCACCAAGCTTTAATAGATACTAGAAATTGTGGCACACGGAATGCGTATATATAATACATCAAATTAAGTAATTGAAGCAGTTATATGTTGAATGGTTTTGAATATATGGATTTTATAATTTTGTTGTGAGGTGACAGTTAAGACAAACAAACTTCTTACATACATTAAAACAATTATTTTTTATGGATAGGTTTGGAATTAAAAAAAAGCATTACACAACTTCATTTTGTTGTTCACAAGAAATTGACCTGTCGCCTTTATATAAACAGTATAGATGTTCTGTCATTGAGGAAGTTGAATTCCTGTTGTATCCTATTTTAGTAAGCACAAGACAACATTGGTTTGATATGGTTAATGTTGACGTCTTCATTTTCCCTTAGTTATAGGAACTCAAGGAATTCAATAGTGTTCTTGGGTTATGGTGACCATATCTGCTGGTGTTCCTGACTAGATATTCTTTGTGCATTTGAACTCTTCTCTAAGAGCATCTCCAACGGTGTACCAAATGTTTCACCAAATCTGAGTCAAAAATGGGTCATTTCTTTAATTTGATACTTCGCGCTCCAACGGTTCAACATCAAATCCGTTTCATCAAATTTGTGCTGGGCGACCGGTTGGTTGACCGGCCGGTCGACCGGCCGGTCAACCGGTAACGGCAAATTTTTTTTTTTTTTTTTTTTTTTTTTTTTTACCGGTTTGAACCTTTTTTTTTGAACTTTTTCAACTTTTGGTGGTCGACCGGGTGGTCAACCGGCCGGTCGACCGGGTGGTCGACCACCTAGGCAAAAAAATTTTTTTTTTTTTTTTTTTTGACTGGTTTCAACCTTTTTGTGAACTGTCTGAACTTTCTCTGGGGCGACCGGTTGGTCAACCGGGTGGTCGACCCGTTCGTCTCATCCCAACGGTTAGGAATAGTGTTTTGGTGAAATGCTTCGCCTGCACTCAGTTTGGTACCATTTTTGCTGAATTCTGGATTTGATATCGATTTGGTGAAAACGTTGGAGCTTAAAAAAGTGACTTTTTCACCAAATTTTAAATTTGATGCCAGGTTTGATTCACTGTTGGAGATGGTCTAATTACATCTGCCTTTTGTTCTCGTCTAAATTATTTTCTACATATTTGGCTAAATATAGCACAAACACTAACTAATGTGTTAATATTTACAATTAATTGCTTTGGAAATAAGGTGGTCCTGAAATCATTTCTTATTCCATGAGTAATCAGAAATTTGGACTCTGGAAGTAAAGGAAGAGCCGTGAAAGCACCTAGTTTTAAGAATGTTCCTATATTTTCATCTATTGTATAACCTCTAAAAATATCTTATGCTGTTAAGACAGAGGGAGAAGGAGAGGGAGAGAGCTGAATGGAGAGCACTGTTTTGTGCTTGTGTTTAGGTTAAGCAGGGTTGCTTGGAGTTTTTTAGACATTTACGCTCAGTTTGTTTAAGGGAAAAATATTTTTTGTAGAAAATATTTTCATATGTTTGATTGCAACCTTGAAACTGATGTGGTAGCTGTGGTGTTAGTGTGATGGAGGTGGTGGCATAGGTGGGGTTGTGGTGGTGGTAGTAGTAGTAGTAGTAGTAGTAGTAGTGACGGCGATGGTGGTAGGATGGTGGCTGCAGTAGTGGTGCCGATAGTGTGGTGACAATGTGACATTAATAAGATTTTAATCTAAAAATGTTTTACTTTTTAAATGCTAATATCATTTATGTCCAAATAAGCTTGATTTTTTGATAATTTTTGTTTTATGTCATACCAAACGGCAAGAAATGCAAAAGAAAACATTTTTTGCTGAAACATACAGATCGTTAGAGTGACAAGTGACCCAAAAAGGTGGGGTGGTTGTTTTTTTAAGCTGTGAGTAAACCATGTTTTTTTCTCAGTATGTAGTGGGTCGTGTATTTTGAAAAAAGTATTCTAAAAACGAAGTATATAGTATAGATTGAAACTTGCTGTGGTGTGGACTGGACCATTGATCTACGCTTAGATTTTCAGAATAATTTTCAGATATCGTTTGGCATACAACTTTTTTTAGATTAAAAACTAAAAAAAATAAAAAAAAATCTATAATTCGTACCAAAAAATTAAAAAATTTCTTTTCTCTCTACTTTTTGCATATCTTTTCGTAAAAAATCAAAAAATTATTCTAAACATAGTAATTTTTTTAACTCATATTTTAGTCAAAAAAAAAATTAAAAAATTACTAAAATATCTTATTCTCAAATGAGGCTTTATGTCTGGGTAGGTTACTGTTGATTGCTGGTGAATTAAATAATTTGTGTAAACAGTGAAGTGGCAATGACAAAAACCACTACAAAAGTAGTGTCTGTATTTGCTTTTCCACTGCACCACTGTCCTACTTCCAAATTCAAGAGGGCCTAAATGTGACTTTCAAATTGCTCTCTCTTATTAGAGTTTATGGTTGCTTTCCTGTTCTGAGGTAGGACAAGATTTTAGGAAAATCTATTTTCTTAAAAAATATTTTTTATATAATATTTTATAATAAACAAAATCTTGTAATTTAGTATAAATATTTTAGAATAAGGTTTCTTAATTTGTTTTGATTTTGTTTTGTTAATTTCTTAGGTGTCTTGGTTTCCAAGAATTAGATTAGTCTATTGCTTCTTAATTTTAGATTATTTAGTCTACAAGGTTTAAATTATTATAAATAACTATGTAAGTGTTATGGCAAACATAACTTTTGTTTAATGTAATTCACTTTCTCTTTGAAAATTTGTTTCTTTCTTGTGGATTTAAGGTGTTCTTTGTCGTCTGTTAGAACGATATCTAACATTTTGTGATATATTCCGCTGCGCCATGTTCTGTGTTTCTTCTTATCACTGAAGGTGTTGTTGCTCTCTAGTGGCTTTTGATGTCCTCAATTTTGAGATTTATTTAGCAGATGTTTTTTTTTTTTTTTGAATTTATACCATTATAAATTTTAATATAGATATAATTTTCCGGTGAAACCTCTTTCTTGAAGCAGTGTCACAGTTTTCATGTGAAAAAATCAAAATTCCTTAGTTTGAAATAATTTCACATTCTCTAAACAATAACTAGCGGCATTTAACCCAACTTTCTCTCCTCTCTTCTCTCCTCTCTTCTTCATGTCGTCATCTTCACGGGTCAGATTTTCCCAAACCGGGTACAATTAACCTATACCAGCTAATAGAAAAGGCGACAATGTTACTCATTTTCTTTATTAGTGTTTGATTTGGTAAAGGAAACAAATGTTACTCATTTTCTTTATTAGTGTTTGATTTAGGAATGGCAATGGGGGGCAATGGGGTGGATATTAATTCCCCATCCCCATTCCCTTATAATAAATTTTCCCCATTCCCCATTCCCCATTCCCCATGGGTACCACCCTCCCCATTTTTTAATGGGTATGGATTTTCCCCAACCCACTTTAATCCCCATTTTTATTTTTTATATTTAATGTTAACAACCACTTTTTTTTTTTTTTTTTTTTTTTTTTTTTTTTTTTTTAAGGTTCACAACAAAAACTAAATATACCTTCAATCTTTTTTCTTTCTTTTTAAATATATTTAATGTTAACAATTTTTTTTTTATTATTTATTATTTTTTATTTTTTATTTTTTTTTAACAAAAAAAATATATTTAGCTTTGGTAAAAAAAAAATTTATATATTGGATGAGTTACCTACTCTTTAAAATATATATATTTAAATTATAACCAAAACTAAATATATATTTAATTTTTTTTTTTTTTAAAGATTCACAACCAAAACTAAATATATAAATTATAACAAAGTCAGAACCTTTAGCTCTTCCAACCATGTAGTTCCATGTATAATTGATAACCATCAATTAATTACCTTAAATATTGCAGCGATATGGCAAACGATTGGAAGTTGTTTTCTTTTCAGAATTTAAATTTTTTTTTTTAAAAAAAAAAGTATAAATGGAAATAAAGTTTCCACACATGGAGTATATAACAAAGTCAGAACCTTTATAAAAAAGTCAGAACCTTTAAATTTATATAACAAAGTCAGAACCTTTATAAAAAAAATTAAATATATATTTAGCTTTGGTAAAAAAAAAATTAAATATATATTTAGCTTTGGTAAAAAAAAAGAAAAAAAAATTAAATATATATTTAGCTTTGGTTGTGAATCTTAAAAAAAAAAAAAAATGGTTGTGAACCTTAAAAAAAATTAAAAAAAGGAAAAAAATTAAATGTATATTTAGCTTTTGTTGTGAATCTTAAAAATTAAAAAAAAAATGGTTGTGAACCTTAAAAATAAAATAAAAAAAGATTGGACGTATATTTAGTTTTGGTTGTGGATCTTAAAAAAAAAAAAAAAAAAAAAAAAAAAATGGTTGTGAACCTGAAAAAATAAATAAATAAAAAAAGAAAAAAGATTGAATGTATATTTAGTTTTAGTTGTGAATCTTAAAAAAAAAAAAAAAAAAAAAAAAAACATATGGGGAAATTAGTGGGTACCCATCCCCAACCCATCCCCTGTGGATATTTAAAGAATATCACCTACCCTACCCAATGGATAAGAAAAAGAGGAGAAAACCCATGTATTTGGGTTGGGTCTCCATGGATACCCACAGGGTAGGTTATCCATTGCCATCCCTAGTTTGATTTGAGTAATGTTAGGAATTATGAAAAAAAATATCAGAAACGTTTTATAAAAATTTGTCATCTTTTGATTGGTGTGTGATGTTTTATTATATATATAATCCAAGGGCAAAGAACTTTCATAATATTTTTTTCATGATTTCTAACATTGCTCTTTTGCTAGTCCTTAAAAAAGAAATTATTGTTATGCATTTTCTTTGCTAGGAGAACTTTAAAAATATTTTTCATAAATATTTTATTATTTAAATACATCTAAGTAAGGTGCATCTAAAAATGTAAAAAAAAAATTACTTCAAATTTTAAAAATATTCGCTAAAAACAAAAAAATACAAAAAGAAAAAAACTCAATTTTCAAAAAATTAAATTCAAGAAATTAAAATCAAACATACTGATTGTTACTCATTTTCTTTATGAGTGTTTGATTTTGATTTTTCTTATGGCAAATTATTGGCTTGTTATCTTTTTATCTTTTAATTTACATTTGCATATTGTTTGGGATGATCTAAACAAGTACACTTTTTGACTTTTTATGAAATAGGAGTTGAATTTGGGTTAGGTTTGAAGTGATGTGTTAGAGAGATAATGTGACTTAAATAAGATGATTTAACTTAAATAGGATAGTGACTTTTTGACTTCTTTGAAACTTGCCAAACCAACATGCTTCATGTTGTGTATACACAAATATTTTAAAGACGGTATTTGGATCATAAATTTAGGTACAATTTGAAAAAAAAATTCCACCACATTCACTCTTTTCCATTCATTTTTGAAAGGGTACTTACATGTAGATTCTAATAAGTGGACTTATTGTTTAATATGTCCTATAGGTAAAATTTGTCAAAAAAAAAGTTACTATTTGTAAGTTTTAGCGACAATTTATAAAAATCATGATAAAAAAAGTCACTAATTATCAATTTTTAGCGACATATATAAAAAATTGTCACAAAAAAATTATTTTTGACGACAATTTTACCAAGACTTATTTTCATTAGGACTTGATGAAAATTAAGTCCAACTATTAGTGTCACGACCCAACCCAAGGCTTAGAGTTATAATCGCAACTTACTAACTTATTCTATTCGTAGTAAATTAAACTACGCAAGCGGAAATAAAAATAATTAAATAGGAAATTACTCTATTTTACTATTTTAGAAAGAGAAATTACATTTATCAAACTTTTATTATTTTATTATTCAATGACCGGCCCCGAGTAGAAACAAAAGGGAGCATATATATATATATATATATATAAAGACAAAATAGTTGTTCAACATCAATTCTCGTGCGGGTTCCATTACGTGAGGTTATGAGTTTTTCCTACATCTCGACACTTGAAATAGTAACAGCTATAAGCACACAGCAAAATGAGAAATATTATGTCAAGAGTATAGGGAATACAAAATAACCATGGATAGTTAGTTAAGCGAAAACACTTACATAACTCAATTTGGTAAATAAATTATTTAAGTGGCAAAAACTGAAATATAGAAATTATGTAAATAAATAATTATAACCACAATACAGAGCAGAACAGAACAGAACAGAAGTCACAGAAGTGACAATCAGAACAGAGGTCAATAGATCCATGACAAACAAAGGATCACAAAGTGGCCAAACAGAGACCAATGGTTATTTAAGTCCCTCAAGGTGTGGGACTCCCGTAGTGGTACTTACAAAACATAATTGATTATAAGGTCATAGTCAAATATTCTTTAAAATTTTAACAAGCATATCAATGAGTTTCATTTAAATAAATAGAGTTTAGAAATTAATTCACGTAACTGAAATATTTCTAAAACATAACTTGAATTAATAGAACTTGTATAAAATAAATTATAATAAATCAAAACATACGTAAAATATATTATGATAACTCAAAATATAATATAACTCATCTTAATATTGAGTCTTAAGACGTCCTTTTCTATTTCTATTGTTTTTCCTGATCCTTCACTTGCTCTCTACTTTTGCTGATTTCTTTCTCTTTTTTTCTCTCTTCTTTGCTTTTCGTTCACACTATTACACAGCACCTTCCCCTTTTATACACATATTTAGGTGATGAATCATCCTCCCTAATGGCCCTAAGAATGCCGAGTCACCTCCTCTCCCCTAATCTTAGGTGTACAGATGGCTCATATTTATTTTCTAAATAATATTTGCAAATCCTTCCATTAATTACTACTTAATTAATTGTGAAAATTATTTATTATATTTGTTTTATTTTACTTTTATTTATTTATTTATTATCTTTAACTCCAGTATTATAATTTTTAATTTGTGTTAATTTGGTTTTGAATAATAATTTCTAATTAATTTCATATTTGATAATCCAATGCCAAATTAGATTTATATACTTATTTATTATTATTTATTTATTTAATAATATATCATCACATACAATCATAATTATATATAGTTATAAATATTTATGTGGTATTTAATTAAATACTTAAGGTATCACAATTAAGACCTATCGATAGTTTACATTTTTTAACAACAATGATTCATCCCACTAAAAACATCACCACTAATAGCACTAATACATTAAAAAAGTAAAAAAAAAAAAAAACACAACTCCAAGACCAAAATATCACATCATTAATGGCGAGACCCACTGCCACCTAATTAGTGGAAGCACTAATTAGTGCTCCCAACCATTTTTCTTGTTGTAAAACCAGCCACCTGTTATATTTTACTGACACTAGAGAGAAGTGACACAAAAATCCAACTTTAATTAAGAGAACGAATATACCAACACTTACAAAATTACTTTACCTTTAATATTTAACTGGATCATAAATTTGGGTACAACTTGAAAAAAAATTCCATCTCATCCACTCTGTTCCATTCATTTTTTAAATTTCTATCCAAAATCTATAATTCAAAAACAGCAAAGAGATTTTGGTGACATGAATTTCATATCTGTTGTAAAACTAGTCCTCTGTTATATTTTTCTGGCACTAGATAGACGGAGTTGACACAAAAATCCAACTTTAGGAGAATGAATATACCAACCCTTACAAAATTACTTTACCTTTAACATTTAACAAAAATAATGAGACGGGAAATTTTTAAAAAAAGAATCTTAGGTAGACGAAATTAATAATTTATATAATTTAATTTAATTTTTTTACTAATGTTATTATAGTAAAGAGATTTTCAATAAAGCCCTTGGAAAATAATATAACATAAAAGTTATAAAGCTCACCGATTAAATCAATAAAAAAAAAAAAATTGTGATGAGACGAAACCACTAAAATAATTTTTTGAGTGACTATTAAACCCTGAAACTACTTTAGGAATTTTAAGATGACACTGATTCCATTCAATAGCAAACAATTGTGTATTTACATAATTCAAAAAAAATAAAATAATAAAAAAAAATAACAGAACATGATTAATTGGGCATATTGTCCCGTTAAGTTTCCAAACACTAAGGTCGTATTTGGTTTGTGTTTCAAAAAGAAATCTGAATTTTTTTTGAAAAAATTAAAACTATTTTGATAAAAATAAATATTAAAAGTATAATTTTAAATTTTAAAAAATTAATTTTAATCTCTCAAAAGATAAAATTATGTAAAAATTTATTTTTTATATTTTTTTTTATCAAATTAATTTTTCATTTTTTTAAAAAAAATTCTAAAATAAGTTACTAAAAATCAAACCAAACCTAATGTAAATAATTTCTGCTGAAAGTGGGACATTGACGAATAAAGCTTTGGACCCCCAGTAGGGGTACTTGGGGGTCACCTCCCATTGGTCCAAAAAAAAATAATTTTTTTTTTTTTTTTTTTGAGTTTTCAGCCAACCCCAGACCGACACGTGGCACTGGGGTCACTGGGGTCATCCCCAGTGGAGGTCTGTAGCATTGCTGGGACATTGACTGTTGAGTGTGACGATGCCATTTTGTGTGGGAATAAAAAGGCAATAATATGCAATTTGGGTTCATTTGGTTATGCTGCGATGCGATGACGCTGCTTCCACTAGACCAATGGATTTGATTATAAGTTGGATATTGTCTGCCAATAAGCCTTTAATCTTTCCTTCTTTTGGATTTTTTTTGGTACCTATCTTTCCATTTTAAACTATATAATTATACCTAGTGATTCGAATTGGGTTTTTTTTTTTTTTAAAAAAAAAAATCAAAATTGAGTTTTTCAAAACACAAATTGTTTTAAATTTTTTTGTTAAATTTGTGTTGTTTTGTGAAATTGTATCTTATTTTTACGGGTGAGTATAGTTCAATTTGATTTGATTTTTTAAATAAATTAAGATAAAATCATTATTTATGATTTCATAAAATTTATCAAAACTGGACTGGACTATGAAAATACAATTTGATTCAATTTGAAACTACAACTTTTAAAACCTTCTCATTGTTATTGGATCATAACATGCTTAAATATCAGGTAATATGTCATTATTTTATAAATAATTATTATTTTAAATTAGTTCAGTTATTATACAAGAGCACACTTACAAAACTAAATGGTTAAACACTTGGAGTGGTTTGGGATGTTTTAAATAAATATATTTTTTGACTTTTTATAAAAAAAAAATATAAAAAAAATAGAGAAAGTGGGTCAAAAAATAGAAAGAAGATGTTGATTGATGTGACCTAAATAAGTGTATGTATATAAAATATATATATATATATATATATATTTTTAATATATGCCAAACACTTATTAATATATATATATATATATATAATATATGAGATCCTAACAATGTACTATTTGGGTGCCTACAATAAATGACAAATCTATACTATATATATATATATAAACAAATGTAGTAGAGTATGAGAATTCTCCAAACTCTTAATACTAAATTCTTATGGATTCTCTCTCCTATGTGTCACTGTTCAAGTCTCCCATCCCACTTTTCTTAATTTTTAATCATTTGTCAATTATCTAAATCTCAAAAGCCAAAAGGATTATATATATTTAAATAAAATGATAAATATTTAAATATGAGCAACAAAGAGGTAGAGATAAAAATATAAAATAAATCAAATAAAAAGATAACTATTCAAATTTCAACTACAAAATAATATAAAGAGTCAAATAAAAGATAAAATAAATAAATAAATAAAAAATATTACGAGTCAATTAATTATAAAAATAAAAAAGTTAACTATTTATATATGAACAATTAAAAAAAATTTAAATAAAAAAATATTACGAGTCAAATGATTTTTAAAATAAAAAGGTAATTATGTATATATGAATAAAAAATAAATATAGATGAAAAAATATACAAAAATAAAAATATAACTATTTAATGAAAATTCAAATAAAAGATAACAAAATATTTAAATAATAAAAAAGAATAAGATTGGGATATAAATATCCCAAAAAAATGATAATTTTTTTAACGATCTATATTTATCTTTTGTTAGTTTGTTATAGAATTTCTATATATTTCAACTAAATCTTTTTAAAGTTTATCTTTAAGTGGAACTTAATATTTTATCTTTTAAAATCATCAATTACTTATCCACACAAATTTTAAACATGATAGAATTTCATATATATCTTTTGTTTAAACATAATCTAAAATAAATAAAATAAAAAGACAACTATTCAAATTTCAACTACAAAATAATATAAAGAGTCAAATAAAAGATAAAAATAAATAAATAATATTACGAGTCAATTAATTATAAAAATAAAAAAGTTAACTATTTATATATGAACAATTAAAAATAATTTAAATAAAAAAATATTACGAGTCAAATGATTTTTAAAATAAAAAGGTAATTATGTATATATGAATAACAAATAAATATAGTTGAAAAAATATACAAAAATAAAAATATAACTATTTAATGAAAATTCAAATAAAAGATAACAAAATATTTAAATAAAAAAAAGAATAAGATTGGGATATAAATATCCCAAAAAGATGATAATTTTTTTAACGATCTATATTTATCTTTTGTTAGTTTGTTAGAGAATTTCTATATATTTTAACTTAATCTTTTTAAAGTTTTATCTTTAAGTGGAACTTAATATTTTATCTTTTAAAATCATCAATTACTTATCTATACAAATTTTAAACATGATAGACTTCCATATATATCTTTTGTTTAAACATAATCTTTTTAATATAAAAACAAGTTCCTGCAAAAGAAACCATGAACAGAAAATTGGGGGGAAAACAATCAATATTGAGTCATTTCTAATCCCTTTTCGGTGCCTAAAAATCTTAAATATTTGCTTCACATTTGAAATATATACTTGCATGAGTTTTTGCATTTGTAAGAAAGTGAGTTCATATAAATGAACATTATTATTTTTAATTTTTTTTTTGTTACAGTTTGTATTTTTCCTTATTTCTTTCTTTTTGTTAATAATTTGTTATTTAATTGAGATTTTATTATTTTTTTATATTTATAAAAGCACTGCTATTATCAATTTGTAACTCTCTCACTTATTGATTATTTGTGTTTATTTTATTTTTTTTGGTGTAGATGTTAGATTGAAAATGAAGAATCAAAATTTATTGGATATAGGTTATACTTTAAATGTATTCATATTGATTTTTTATTGTTAATTATCCTATTGAAATAATTCATGATTAAATTTATTTTTAGTAACTCATTTCCTTTGAGAACTAAATCACAAATTTCTTCTTTGTTTAAATTTTTTATTAATTTATTTAGATTCAGAGTTTGAGCAAATAGAAGATATCTCATATTTAAAATGTTAATTTTTTTTGAATAATTTAAATATTTATATTCTTTATGTTTGTCAATTCAAGTATAATGCATTTTCAAACTTTTTTTTTTTAATTTTTTTTATAATCATTTCAATCCTATTTGTGTCTAATGAATCAATATAACGAAAAAACAAATAGCATGTAAAAAATTTTAACCACCCACTAACTAAATATAATGGGAATTAAACTGTAATATCTACTATTGACTAAGCAAAATTAGTGTTACTTTTATTTAATATATTAGTCATTTTGATTAATTATAATATGCCTTTGTTACTCTACTTTTGGTTTTCTAAAATAATTCTTAGATAAATTAGCTATTATATATGTGATGATTTACTAATGTATGATACTTTTTAAAAAATTTTAATAATGTGAAATATTAAATATTTTTAATGATGTGAAATAAGATTTATATATACAAATCAAATAAAAATATTAAGAAATATAAATAAATAACAAATTTTTTTATAGTAATTATTGACTTTTTAAAATTCTGTGCATCGCACAAGTAACCACTAGTTAGATATATATTAATGGTCCACTTCGATTTGGAAATGGAACCACAACTATACATTAAAGTACGGATCATCTACTTTAAAAATCAAAATTGAACCGTGTAGTAGAATGATCATGGGAAAAGTTTTTTTTGGGAGGGGAGGGGAAGGGTTGTGATCTCTCACCTAGGGATGTGCCTTTGTTTAGGAAGTTGGTTGATTTTTTGATTTTTAATTATTTTAGTCTAGAGTTAAAAAGTCTGATTTGATAAGGATTTTTTGACTTTTTTAATTTTTTTTGTGAGAGAGAAGTGTAATGATTATGGGTTAAATTTAATGTTTTATTTTTTGTGACTAAAATAGTCTATTTTATTTTTGTGGCTATTTTAACCCCTAACCCACCAAAACCAACTTCCCAAACTATGCCGTAATCAGTTCGTAACGGTCGATATTTAGGTAAAAAATTATACCGAAACGATAATACCGGTTTTATTATTTTGAATACCGATACAGACCACTTCTCACATCAAATCGCACCGAACTGAACCAATTGAAACAGTTCGGTTTGGTGTAGTTTAATCGGTTTAGAATTTTTCAAATTTGGGCCATTTTTAAATATAATCATTAATCTATATAAAAATATTAAATTAGTTATTTGTCTACCATTTCAAACATATCCAATCCATCCATTTAATATATACTTTTTAATTCCTAAATTAACAAAAATAAAAACAAAAAAAAAAATTAAAATGCTAAGGTTTCAAGAATAATGAGTTAGAGTTAAGATTATATATAATAAGAGTTTACAAATTTAGGTTATAAAGATTATAAGGTTAATTAATTAAGGTTAATAATTTATTATATTTATTAATATCATTAGATTATTAGATTATATATATATATATATATTATAAATATAATATATATTGAAGCGGTCAGTCTCGGTTTAGATCGGTGCACAAGGTGCTTAAACCGATATCGAACCGAAAACCGAAAAAATTCAAATTTAAAAACTGCACAGACCGATTCTTGTTAAAAAACAGATAAAATATAGCCGATTTGATCCAGTTCAATCAGTTTGGTCGATTTTTTCAATTTTTCTTACATCCCTACTCTCAACCCCGCCCTCTATCATATTAGGAGGGGACAAATCGGGTTGGTAGCATGGTGACGAGTTAATTTTATAATTTACAAAATGCAAGTAGTACTTAAAATTATAGATAATATTATATATTATGACTAATGATTTATAATTAATGAAAATTAAAATATGTAAAATGTGATCAAAATAAATGTACTTATTTAGAAGATGCCAAATATTTGAGTTTTAATTTTATTATATTAAAAATTTAAAATAATACATATTACATACATATAAATATATTTAACAAAACATAAATGAGGAAGTCGTTCCCACTTTCTTATCGAGACGGAAAAAAATCTATATAGGGCAGGGTGAGATATAAGAGCATCTATAATAATTTACTAGGGGTGAGTAGCGGATATATCGATTCGCCAAAACCGATCGAACCGAATTGATTCGCCGCATTTTGGACGGATGCGTGATGACGAGCGGACGGTTGCGGATTGATTTTCTTCAATCCACCAATTTGGCGGACGGATGACGGATTTGAGATTTCTTTGGCCGCAACCGAACCGCCAAACCGCCAAATCGTGAGCACCCCTAGTAATTTATAAGACTTTGTATTTTCAATTTGTTTAAATATTATGTTTGTGTTTTCAATTGAAAAAGAATTTAAATATTCTGTTGAAAAAAAATTTCAACTTGAATATATTTTTTGAATTGAAAAAAATTAACGTATTATTTATCTATATTTTTTTGGTTTTTAAATCTAACTCTAAAAATAATAAATAGAAAATATGATATATACTGGTTGGTTTTTTGTTTTCAAAAACTTATGTAGATATAACAATATAGAGATATACAATCTCTACTACTGCTTTGTTCATAATTTTGGTGGTTTGAATTGTTATTATATTTTAAGAATTACAGATTGTAATACTTTATGTGGATGAATCATGCTATGATTGTAATATGTGGATGAGGCATGCAGTGATCGTGATATTCTAAAGTTTCAAACTTTCTTTATTTGGATAAGACATACAGTGATTGTAATACTTTTTTAAGTCATTGACTATAATACTTTCTTCTCTTTTTTTTTTTTTTTTTTTTTTTTTGAGGAAATACACAAGTTGAATTATGTTGAAAATTTATAAAATTTTAAATTGCCAAACCGATTCGCATCCATCCGCCAAACCGTCAATTCGCTCAATCCACATCCGCCGGATTGGCGGACGGATGCGGATTGATTTTCTTCAATCTGCCAATCTAACAGACTGATGGCGAATTAGAGATTTTGTGGCGGCAACCGATCCGCGCCCATCCTTATAATTTACCATTGAAGCTGTTTATTGCTGAGAGGGTAATTTTTGGTAAAAATTGGGCCGAGCTATGTGATAGGCTTCATGGCCCAAAGTGCCAAGGACTTGGTGAAAAAGCCGCAAGGTTACTCCGGCCCAGGAGAGGTATGGTTACTCCGGCCCAGGAGAGGTATGGTTACTCCGGCCCAGGAGAGACAGGGTTACTCCGGCATAAGAGGGACAAAGTTACTTCGGCACAGTGACTATAGAGGTACTTCGGTCCGAAAGCAACTTGGAGTTGTGCCAGTCTTGGGGTGATACCGGTCGAAAGTCGCTGGTTCGGTCTAAAACCGTACTATGGGTTCTGTATGGAAAGCCGAGATAAGAAAGGGAAGACAAAAGAACCGAACTATGAATGAGTTCGGTCCACTCGATGGCTCAGTATAGCCAAGTTTTATTTTGGTCAAATGGTGGTTCGGCCATGCGGAAAACCATCCCACTTGGTTTAAGCAGTGGGGGAGGGTGTAAAAAGATAAGCATTATCCTTAGGAGTATGAATCCTAGGAGGACTCTGCATGGAGAAATGCAAGTCCTACTAGGATTGTGCCACGGGAAACTTATAAAAGCCCACAAGCACCACCTTGGGGGAGGTAATTGAAGATAATACTTTCTGAAAGCATAAAACTTTGTCTATTTGTCAAGCTTACTGACTTAGGCATCGGAGAGGTTTCCGGCACACACCCGCCGGCTAGCTCACCTTTGTGTTTTCAGGTGATAAAGCGACGTCGTACGGAGGAGCGTGGACTTGGTCAACAGGATTATACGAGGAGAATTATTTCCTCCCCGTACAATTGGCGCCGTCTGTGGGAAGAACAGACAAGAACAAAACCTCTTGACTAAGCTTCTCCTTTCTCTCAAATCAATGGCACACATTGAAGAACTACCGCAGTCCGCCGTCGACGGACTAACTCCAGACGGGAGCGCAAGGCGCGAAGGATTACCCTCTGTCCCTCCTATGGCAGATCTGGAGCCCCAACAACATAACTCCAGGAGGAGTGGCAGGGGAAGGCGGAATAACAGCCCTCGTCACTCTCAAAGTCCTGACAGGCAAAGGAGGAGGATTGATCCTCAAGCCCTGGAAGATCGCGTGAAGGAACAAGATGAACTAATTCGAAAGATGGCGGCGGACATGGAAGCATTAAAACGCCAGATGAAGACTAAAGAGGTGGCGACAGGAGAGGGGCGCAAGCACAAGACGCCCCCTCGCCACTCAGAGAATCGTAGTAGGAATACTACACCCTCCCAAGGAGAGAGCAGAAGCCTCAGGACGGGCGACACTCATTCCTTATCTTCCAGGACTCGTCACTCCAGGTCTGAGAGGACGAGATCCGAAAGATCATACATTGAAGGAAGCACGTATTGGCCTTCACATTCACACCGAACCAGATCTAGACAAACAGAGCTACCCAGGTCATCCGACTTACGAACCGTGCTCGAAGAAAAAGCACGATGTAAGGAGGATGCCAGGGCAAGGGATCCACACCGAGTTTCGGCCTTACAACGGTTGGCTCCTCGGACGCATGGAAGCGTCGAGGTTGGAATGCCAATACCGCGACCGGCCTACGAACCAACGGACAAGGCATTGGCAAGACTACAGACTTCGCCGTTTGTCCCAGCAATCGAAAACGCGCCCCTACCATCAGGCTTCCTTCAGCCGAAATTCACCACATATGAAGGGAAGACGGACCCGTATTCACACTTGAGCCACTTTCGCCAAGTCATGGCTGTGTACAGACGAAACGAGACCTTAATGTGCATACTCTTCCCGTCAAGTCTTGGCGACCTAGGCTTGACTTGGTTCGAAAAGCTCCCAGAGGGCAGCATAGCCTCCTGGGCCCAATTGGCAGAAGCGTTCGTAACAAGGTTTCGAACAAACACTAAAACACCGATGGAGATAGACTAGTTACTCTCCATCGACATGGGTGAAAAAGAGACCCTCAAATCTTACAACAGTCGCTACTGGGAGACGTTCAACCAGATTGGAGACTGCCCCACCAATCTAGCCATTGCACAATATAAAAGAGGCCTACCAGTAGGGAACAGACTAAGGGATTCGATTACTATGACGCCACCCCTTACCATGGAAGCCCTGATGGAGAGAGTGCATCAACACATCAGGGTAGAAGAGGATGGCGCACGTGCCAAAGCAAAATCTGGTGCAACCACAGTACCAGAAAAAAAGACCTCAGCAAAGGTCAATACAGTAGATCGGCAGAACAAAAACGGGCGTGGCAGACGAGATAATGGAGAAGACCCAGACAAAAGATGGTTAAGAATCCGCACTGCCATAACTACGGTGTTCACAAAACCAATATATCGGATTCTGAGCGAAATAAAAGATGAGCCTTTTGTCAAGTGGCCAGCCAAGCTAGGGGAAGCTCAGAAAAATTACGACGACAGATCACGGTGCACCTTCCACAAAGAAAAGGGGCACCGAACTGAGAATTGCACACCACTGAGACAGCACTTGGAAGAATTGGTGGCAGCAGGCCACTTGGACAAATACATTGAAGGAGGGACGCAACCGGCCCCCCAAGATCATAATGACCATCCCAACAGAATGCCAATCGACGCCGCACCACAAGGCATCATCAATGTAATACATGGAGTCTTTGAACCTGAGCGTGTATACGAGCTCAGGGGATCAATCAAGAAGGCTGAGCACTTTAGGGAAGTGTTAAGTGCCCAACCAGCCGCCAAGAAGGGAAAGACAGAGGCAACAAATGTCATGTCCTTTTCGGATAAGGACTTGGATCGAATATACTGTCCTCACAATGATGCGCTGGTCGTCACTCTCCGAGTCAAGGATTTTGACGTCAAGTGGATTCTAATTGACCAGGGTAGTTCATGTGAGATCATGTACTACGACACATTCAAGCAACTAAAGCTGCAAGACAAAGACTTGGCGCCTGCAGTTTCTCCCCTGATTGGATTCAACTCCATGCCAGAGTGGCCTGTCGGCAAAATAATCCTTCCAGTCAGAGCAGGGAGTGTAACAAAACAAGTGGAGTTCTGGGTATTGAAGGTCCCCTCCACATACAACATCATCCTGGGCAGAACATGGCTGCATGCCATGCGTTCGGTAGCGTCATCATACCATCAGGTAATGCGGTTCCCCAATGACACCGGCATAATTGAAGAAGTCTATGGCGATCAGATCATGTCAAAACAATGCTTCGCCACAGCGAATGGAAGCCGAGCTGCCAAAGGATACATTCATTCGGTGGAAGAACCAGAAAGTAATGAACTAATCGCGAATGTTGGCAAAGAAGCTGATCAGAAAGCGGTGGAGGACTTGGTGGAAGTAAAAATAGATGAGAATAACCCGGATAAGTTCTTCTTGCTTGGCTCATCGTTGTCCAGCACTGAGAGATTAGAGGTCTTGGAATTCTTGACCTCTAATATCGAAGTGTTTGCCTGGACACCCTACGACATGCCAGGAATTGACCCGAACTTCATCAGTCACCAACTCAATGTCCACCCATCCGCCAGACCAGTCATTCAACGCACACGCAGGTCGGCACTCCACCACGCCGAAATAGTGGCAGAAGAGGTAGGCAACCTGCTGGAGGCAGGAGCAATAAGAGAAGTGCACTACCCAAGATGGATCTCCAACACAGTTGTAGTGCCAAAAAAGAATGGTAAATGGCGTGTCTGCGTCGACTACAAAACAGTCAACAAGGCGTGCCCAAAAGATAGCTTTCCTCTACCAAGGATAGATCAACTGGTGGACCTAACGGCAGGGCATAACCGACTTAGCTTTCTGGATGCATACAGAGGCTACCACCAGATCGCCATGCATGAACCAGACCAGGAGGTCACATCCTTCACAACACCAAGGGGGCTATATTGCTACAAGGTCATGCCCTTTGGCCTAAAAAACGCAGGGGCGACATTCCAAAGGATGGTCACCAAGATGTTCGAACCATTGTTAGGCAGAACAATGGAGGCTTACGTCGACGATATGGTGGTCAAAAGCAAGGATGAGAATGACCATCTTAAAGACCTAGACGAGATGTTCCAGATCCTGAAGAAACACAAGTTGCGCCTCAATGCGTCCAAATGCGCATTCGGAGTTGGATCTGGCAAATTCTTGGGCTTCCTGGTGACCAACCGAGGTATAGAAGCAGACCCCTCTCAGATCAAAGCAATCCAGGAGTTGGAGAGACCAAACTCAGTCAAAGAAGTGCAGCATCTCACTGGTATGGCTGCTGCACTCAACCGGTTCATAAGCAGGTCATCAGACAGACTACGACCATTCTTCCAAGCTTTAAAAGCCAAGTTTGAGTGGGATAAAGAATGCGACCGAGCTCTGGAAAGCTTGAAGGAGTACATGTCTTCCCCACCACTACTTGTTACACCAGTACCTGGTGAAGAACTCTTTCTATACCTGGCAGTCTCTCAGCACGCAGTCAGCGCAGTGTTGGTTCGTGCAGAAGGAATACAGCACTTACCCATCTTTTATGTCAGTAAGACATTGTTGGGAGCCGAAACAAGGTACTTGCCCTTGGAAAAACTAGCATTAGCATTAATGATGGCATCCAGAAAATTGGCGCACTACTTTCACGCCCACACCATAGTCGTCCTCACAGCCTTTCCACTAAAAGCTCCGTTTGAAAGGGCGAACTTTAGTGGGCGAATTTTGAAATGGGCAGTAGAGTTGGGACACTTCGACATAAAATTCCAACCCAAAACCGCAATAAAAGCCCAATCTTTGGCAGACTTCATCGCAGAATTTACTCCTGGAAGTCATCATATCTGCCCAGTCGACCTAACTGACACAACCGAACTAGGGACGGAAGTTGACGCCAGAATAGCGCAACCCCTAGTAGAAGGTAGTCAATCAAGCACCAAGGCAGACCATACTAAGGACAACAAGGAAGAGACAAACAAAGGCTCACCAACAGTTCAAACAGAGGACGAAGGACAGACAGCCAACATGGACCTTGAAGAAAACACCATTCTTGACCTCACGACATCATTTGATCATTCCACTTGCTGGAAACTATTCGTTGGAGAGATGTGGAAGCTCTTTGTGGATGGAGCATCCAACCGACATGGTGCAGGGCTTGGCATAGTCCTCATCTCTCCAGACGGCCTGGTTATAGAACAAGCAATCAACCTTGGCTTCCCAGCATCCAACAATGAAGCGGAGTATGAGGCGCTTCTCGCAGGACTCAAGTCAGCACACTTCATGAAAGCAACCGAACTAATGGTATACAGTGACTCTCTGCTGGTGGTAAACCAAATTTCTGGCGAATACGAAGCAAAGGACGACAGAATGGCCAAGTACCAAGAGTTAGTCAGAACAGAGATCAAGAAGTTTGATGTAGTGAGGATAGAACAAATTGGCAGGGAGGAAAACTGCCGAGCGGACGAACTAGCAGGCCTGGCCTCAATGGCAGATACATCAATCCCTCATCCATTACTCATCGACTTCTTACCAAGACCAAGCATAGAAGACCCCGAAGCAGAAGAAGTATGTTGCACAGAATTAGGCCCTTCTTGGATGGATCCCATCATCCTGTTCCTGAAAGACGGCATCCTACCAGAAGAGAAAAAAGAAGCCAACAAAATAAGGGCAAAGTCGCAGCGATTTTGGCTATCTCCATCTTCAGCATTATACAAGAAGTCATTCTCTGGACCTTACCTCAAGTGCGTTCATCCCAGCAAAGTAGAAGCATTTTTGTTCGAAAATACACGAAGGGGTGTGTGGAAGTCATCAAGGGGGAAGGTCGCTCGCTTACAGGGCTATTTCGCAAGGATATTGGTGGCCATATATGCAAGCAGACTCAGAAAAATATGTGAAGAAGTGTGAGAAATGCCAAAAATTCGCACACCAAATACATCAACCAGCAAGAGAACTCCTACCATTAACTAGCCCATGGCCTTTCGCAATGTGGGGCTTGGACATAGTAGAACCACTTCCAACAGCGCCCGGGGGCAGAAAATTCTTTCTCGCAGCAACAGACTACTTCACAAAGTGGGTGGAAGCAGAAGCATTGGCGACAATCAAAGAAAAAGACGTGAGAAGTTTGTTTGGCAGAATATCATCACTCGGTTCGGTATACCAAAAGCACTGATCTCAGACAATGGAACTCAGTTCGACGGCAGAATCTTTAGAAGCTTTTGTGAAGACTACAAGATAGAGTTCTACAATTCTACACCGGCATATCCTCAAGCAAATGGGCAAGCTGAAGCATCAAATAAAGTCGTCTTGGATGGACTAAAGAAAAGGCTAGAGAAAGCAAAAGGCAAATGGGCAGATGAACTTCCTCACGTCTTATGGGCTTACCGCACCACACCTCGGCGATCAACTGGAGAAACACCATTCTCCTTGGCCTATGGAATGGAAGCAGTAATCCCACTAGAAGTCGGCCTCCCCACAATTCGAAGCGAAAATTTTGATCCAGACTTAAATGGAGAAGCCATAGCCTTAGAACTCGACCTTGCAGAAGAAAGAAGAGAAAGAGCACTAGTCCACATCGCCTCATACCAACGAGAGTTAATCAGAAAATACAGCAAAAAGGTGCATCCAAGACAATTCAAGATTGGGGATTGGGTACTACGCAAAGTAATGGGAAACACCTTGATCCCAGGAGACGGTAAGTTAGGCCCAAATTGGGAAGGTCCTTATAAGGTGGTTGGGTTAGCAGGCAAAGGGGCATACCACCTAGAAGACAAGGATGGCAAGGCAATCCCTAGGCCATGGAATACAGCCAATCTCAAGTTATTTTACTTTTAGCTTTTCTTCTTCAAACATATGTAATTTCTTTTTCCTTCAATAAAACAAGCAAATTCTTTTTCAGCACAAGTTATTTTTTGTAAGAGTTAGCCTTAGTATAGATTAGGTTTAGTGCAGGCATTTTATTCTAAGTTAGCTGGAAAAACTAACTTAGAAGTTGGCTGGAATAAACCAACACTTATTACTCTTCAGCCGAAGTAAGTGCATGGCTAAAGAATGGTTGGCTGGAATAAACCAACACTTGTTACTCTTCAGCCGAAGTAAGTGCAAGGCTGAAGAGTGGTTGGCTGGAATAAACCAACACTTATTACTCTTCAGCCGAAGTAAGTGCACGACTGAAGAGTGGTTGGCTGGAATAAACCAACACTTGTTACTCTTCAGCCGAAGTAAGTGCAAGGCTGAAGAGTGGTTGGCTGGAATAAACCAACTCTTGTTACTTTTCAGCCGAAGTAAGGGTAAAGCTGAAGAGTGGTTGGCTGGAATAAACCAACACTTGTTACTCTTCAGCCGAAGTAAGTGCAAGGCTGAAGAGTGGTTGGCTGGAATAAACCAACTCTTGTTACTCTTCAGCCGAAGTAAGGGTAAAGCTGAAGAGTGGTTGGCTGGAATAAACCAACTCTTGTTACTCTTCAGCCGAAGTAAGGGTAAAGCTGAAGAGTGGTTGGCTGGAATAAACTAACACTTATTACTCTTCAGCCGAAGTAAGTGCATGGCTGAAGAGTGGTTGGCTGGAATAAACCAACACTTGTTACTCTTCAGCCGAAGTAAGTGTATGGCTGAAGAGTGGTTGGCTGGAATAAACCAACACTTGATACTCTTCAGCCGAAGTAAGGGTATGGCTGAAGAGTGGTTGGCTGGAATAAACCAACTCTTGTTACTCTTCAGCCGAAGTAAGTGCATGGCTGGAGTGGTTGGCTGGAATAAACCAACTCTTGTTACTCTTCAGCCGAAGTAAGTGCATGGCTGAAGAGTGGTTGGCTGGAATAAACCAACACTTTGTACTCCTCAGCCGAAGTGATTATATCAACTAAGGAGTGGTTGACTGGTAAGCATAGTTTAACCAGCCAAAACCGAAATAACACTTGAAGTAAATAGAAGACATTACAAGTGCAAGCATACACATCAAAACCGGAGTAAGAGTTGCGTAAAATTTTCATTCAAAGAAAAGTCATTACAAAGGGGCATAGTTCGGTTATAAAGAAAAAAGTACAAAATCAGGAAAAAAGTTCTTCAATATCAGCATCAAAACCTGCATCACCACCAACTTGAAGACCGGTTTCTGGAGGGAGCTCATTCACAATGGGGAGAGTCACTTCGGCCGGAACCACGGTTTCACTGGGAAGATCAACAGTTAGGTCTTCAACAGTGGGCACCGACCGAACTGGCTGGTCCACATTATCGACCGGAGTATCTTCAGCAGAGGAGTCATCGGAATCTGAGTCTTCCAGAAACTCTT
This sequence comes from Camellia sinensis, assembly GCF_055761805.1. Lineage (NCBI taxonomy): Eukaryota > Viridiplantae > Streptophyta > Magnoliopsida > Ericales > Theaceae > Camellia > Camellia sinensis. The sequence continues at coordinate 195,787,730 of NC_138965.1, forward strand.
GCTGCAGGGTATCGACATACTCCGCAAGGGACTTCGGTATAAAGTAGTCTGGAGGGTTGAAGACCTCGGTCTGTTGATCATGACCGAGCTGCTCAACAGCCGCCCTCCAGCCACATTTGAAGAACAACTCCTTGGCAGCATCGCATTGTTTCACATAGGCTTCCTCTGCCTTCTTGTAGCCCTGCTTGTAACCCTGCTTTTCGGCTCCCTCCACACTCTTCTTTAGTTGGCTTATTTCGGTATCCTTTCTCTTTTCTAGCTTTAGCAGCTCACGCAGATATTTGTCTTTAATTGCAATGGCCGCTTTCTGCCTTTCTGCCTCGGTCGAACTAACCAGATCGGCAAGACGGCCGTTCTCCGCTTGTAGCTCGGCCATTCTCTTTTCGACTTCTTCTAGCTCGGCCGCTTTTGCTTCGGCTTCAGCCATTGCCTGCCTTGTGGCTTTTCGGAGTTCTTGGACTTTCTTGTAAGTAATGTTGTTCTTCTGTAAGGCCTGACAAAACACAGACTTCTCTTAAGCCGAAGTAAAAGTAGGAAAATTCAAACAAGAAAAAATGGACAGAGCTATTTACCAAAATCATGGACTTGGAAGCAGACCGAATTGACTTCATTTCGGTGTTCAATTGCTTTAAGTGGTGCTCCATGTCCTTGGGGAGGCACACACTTTTGGCCAGGTTAAAGGCCAATTGGTGATCTTTTTCAGCCACGACCGAGTCAGTAGCTTTGATGTCTCGGTCGTTGAAGGTCAGCGGCGGAGCCCACTTCGGAGATTCAGCTCGGACAGTTTGCTCCGGTTGGGGGGAAGGCTGAGGACTCTGGGGGATGGATTCAACCTCATCGACAAGTTGCTGTTCGGTTGATGTAGATCGGGCGCGTTTGGAAGGGCGAGACGAAGAAGGCCGTTGAGAAGGGAGGGCCACAACGGCAGGCTGCGCTTCAATCGTTGGTGGTACTTCGGCTCTGGTTGTTGCGGTCAGAAGGGCCCTAACTCTGCTTTTCTTTGCCATCTCTTCTTCAGTAGTTAATGGGACAAGACGTATTTCGGGTAAGGTTGGGTCCGGTTCTGGTGCTTCCTCAAGAAGGAAATCGGTTACTCTTGCTTTTCGGCGACCGCTATACCGGTAGGTCGGCTCAAAGTTTAGAAGCTTAGCCCAACTCCTTTCTTGACACCGTAGTGCGGCTCGCAAAATCGCAAGGTTGGGATAGCTATATAGGGAACGAAGGTGGGCGAAATCTGCAAAAAAGAGAAGTGTTAGTTCGGTCAATAGACTAAAAAAATCGAAATAAAATACAATGAAGAAGACCGAAGTCAAATTACCGGGCTCCCCCTTTTTCCAATTTATAGGTCGGCCAGGAATTTGGGCTTGAAAGTCCTCAAAGTTCCCAGAGACCCAGAAAAAATCGTCGTCATTAAGATCTTTGTCCGGTGTGTGTTTAACTATCTTCTCTCGGCGGCGGCGAATCCTAAGGTAATAGACCCATCCAGCATCTTTTGAGCCGATGGAGTATTGATGGAATATTTCGGCTAGGCCAAGGTTTAATCCGGTTTGGTGGTTCAGTGCGGCTATCCCCATTATAATGCGGTATGTATTGGTGGACAGTTGGGTGGGGCATAATCTAGTCTGCCTAAGAAATTCGCAGATCAACGGTTGGACTGGAAACCGTAGTCCGGTTTCTATTGTGGATTGAAGGGTAAAAGGGACGAAGCCTTCATTTTCCCAAGGAATAACATCTTTTTTGGCCAACGTCAGATGGACGTCATCAGGAATTTGGTAATCCTTCCTAAATTCGGCCATGCCACCAGGGGTCTCAACTAGATACCTATACTTACCCATCTGATGTATAATTTACTTATAATTTATATCGGTGCAAAAATCGTGCTCAGTAGCTCGGTTGAGCGCACGCAGGAGTGCCTGGGTAACCTAAGTCTGCAAAGTAAAAAACAGAGGGGGTTAAAGCACTGATCAACGGACCGTGCTACAATTTAAAAGCAAGGTATAAAAGCCCTACTTCGGCCTCAAAAAACTGGTTCTATCTCGGTTCAACAAAAGGTTTGGTAGCTCAGTTTGAGCAGTTTGCTCGGTAGACCGGTTTAACGTCTAGGGGCAGCTTTCTGAGTTCGGTCTAAAAAACTAAGAAAGCTGGTTTAGCCCCAAGGCCTAAATCGGTTGCAGTGTGAATAGAGTTACTTCGGTTAAGCCTCTAGGGGCGGTTTCTGAGTTCGGTTTAGGAACCAAGAAAGCCGGCTTGGCCCCAAAAGCTTAGTTCGGTTGACAACCGAGGTTCTTAGTTTGCTATATTCAAAACTTGGTGATCTTATTTCGGCTAAAGTGAGTCAGGCTTTGGTAACCCTTTGAAACTTTCAAGTTCTAGTTCGGTTATTGACTACAGAGATCTACCTATTTGGGGCAAACAGGATCCTAGTTCGGTTGCTATGTGATTTTGGATCTAAGACTGGTTTTTCTACATAATAGTTCATACACACATGAAGTTCTACTGGTTTTTTCATAAAAATACGGAAGCAAAAGCAACAAATGGAGAAAAGTGTTTGCAAAAAGCATACAAAACAAAAACAGATGATAAAACAGGTAAAAAAGCAAGAAGGATAGGCTTGCTTACCCGAGTAAGAGAGAAGCTAAGAGATGGAGGCAATGGCAGCAATGGAGGCACGAACACAGCAAGCTCAAAGCTCAGGGGCTCAGGAAACAAGGGAGAAGAGAAGGTGAAGAGAATGGGTGAATGGTTCAAAAAAGAAAAGAGTGTTTTGTGGAATAAGAGAGAGAGAAAAGGCGGGAACTGTACAAAATTTCTGCAGGGCGGCGTGACAGTTGGCCACAGCTTATCAGAGCTTGCCACGTGTCACTGGAATGGGAAGCGTTACAGACGCTATGGTTAAAGAGACGTTTTTGACCGGACAAAACGGAGCCCGGAGTAAAATTAGCTCGGCTTAAAAGTTCGAGGGTTTTTTAGCTCGGCTGGAGAGGCTAAGGTATTTTTAGCTCGGCTGGAAAAGCTTGAAACGACGCCAGCTCGGCTGGTGGACTGGTAATCCCAATCATGCTATGCAGATGGAATTAAGGAGCAATTGAGAGGGTAATTTTTGGTAAAAATTAGGCCGAGCTATGTGATAGGCTTCATGGCCCAAAGTGCCAAGGACTTGGTGAAAAAGCCGCAAGGTTACTCCGGCCCAGGAGAGGTATGGTTACTCCGGCCCAGGAGAGACAGGGTTACTCCGGCATAAGAGGGACAAAGTTACTTCGGCACAGTGACTATAGAGGTACTTCGGTCCGAAAGCAACTTGGAGTTGTGCCAGTCTTGGGGTGATACCGGTCGAAAGTCGCTGGTTCGGTCTAAAACCGTACTATGGGTTCTGTATGGAAAGCCGAGATAAGAAAGGGAAGACAAAAGAACCGAACTATGAATGAGTTCGGTCCACTCGATGGCTCAGTATAGCCAAGTTTTATTTCGGTCAAATGGTGGTTCGGCCATGCGGAAAACCATCCCACTTGGTTTAAGCAGTGGGGGAGGGTGTAAAAGGATAAGCATTATCCTTAGGAGTATGAATCCTAGGGGGACTCTGCATGGAGAAATACCAGTCCTACTAGGATTGTGCCACGAGAAACTTATAAAAGCCCACAAGCACCACCTTGGGGGAGGTAATTGAAGATAATACTTTCTGAAAGCATAAAACTTTGTCTATTTGTCAAGCTTACTGACTTAGGCATCAGAGAGGTTTCCGGCACACACCCGCTGGCTAGCTCACCTTTGTGTTTTCAGGTGATAAAGCGACGTCGTACGGAGGAGCATGGACTTGGTCAACAGGATTATACGAGGAGAATTATTTCCTCCCCGTACAATTTCCATAACATGTCAGCTGCAAAAGAAAAGTGTGCTCCAATTGTTTGAAATGGTAGTTGCCAAAACAAGAAAAAACGAAGGGAAAATTTGTTATCCTAATTAAGGCTTTCAAATTTTACCCCTAAAATAACGTGGTTAAGATCCAAATGAATATTCGCACTCTACTTTTTCTATTAAATTTTATTTTTTTATTTATATCGTTAAGCGTAGAATTGAGAGCACTCAATTAAGGGATATGGTGAGATTGAAAATGAATGCATATTTTGCATTGATAAAGGGGTGTTTGTTTCAGTTTTTTAGAGTTAATTTATGATTTTTAGTTTTAAAAAAATTATTTTGGACTGTTTGGTTAAACTTATTTCAAACAGCTTCTGATTTTAACAGCTTATTTTAACTCAAAAAAATTGATTTTGAGAAGCCGCTCACCCCTTACTGCTGATTATCAGCTTCTGCTGTGGACATGTTAATTTATGGTTATACTCTTAAATTTTTTTATTTTTTATTTTTTTAAAAATAGAAAAAAACTCAAATGGACTATAGATTATTATTATTATTTTTTATGAGAAATGTAGACAAATAAAAAATAAAAATTAATTGAAAAAACTATTTCACAGCTTATTTAACAAGCACTACTCATCAACTTAAATGTATAATCCAACAGCTACACCAAATAGATTAACAACTTCTGATTAAAGTCATAATCTATAATCTGTTAAGCTATAATCTATATACTGTTTTAACGGCTACACCAAACGGTGCCAAAATGTGTTAGAGCATCTTTACCAGTTTGTCTAAATTTTATCTTAAAATATTATTAAAAAATTTATTTTTTATTTTAGGAATAACTTTTTTATTTACTTTCTCCAATAGCTCCCTATTTATTTTTTATTCTATTAACAAACTCTCTATTTTTTTTTTATTTTATTAAAATATAAATTTTAATTATAAATTTTTAAAAAAATAAAAATTATAAATGTGTACTGCAATCCCTAAACAAAAGCAAAACAAAGCAATATATATATATATATATATATATATATATATATATAAGGGAGTTATAGTGACTCCCTACAAATATAAAGTCACTGTAGCAAAAACTAATTTAAGGAATTATTTAGGAGAGCTGATACAGATGTATAAAAAGCCATTTATTCTTTAAAATAAGTAAGGGGGGAAAAGCCATTTATCCTTTAAAATAAGTAAGGAGGAGATTTAAGGGAGCTGGTGGACTTACATTTTCCAATTGAGTTATCAAGGGCGGAGGCAGCATAGGCCAAGGGGGGTCACGTGCCCTTCCTCAGTTTTGCATTTTTTTTTTTTTTGGTTATTGTTATGTATAAAATGCATTCTCTTTTTTTTCTTAACATGTTTTTGGCTAATAATTTATTATATTGTTCACAACAAGTAGTTATTTGATACTTCGAGAACACTATGTGGTATTATTTATGTAATAGTTTAAATCAATAGTGTAGCGAAAAATATTATAGATTAGATATAATGAATTCATTATTTTCAAGTAATTGACATACTATTTAGTATGATTTGTGATTTTCTATACTTTAAACATCACGTAGATAACGTCATATGGTACCCTAAGACTGTTTAATAATTTTCATTCAAAATATATTATTTATAAGCAATGTTATCTCTTTAATATTTTTCTGTCAAATAAAAATTAAATAGATTTTATAATAATTTGTGCTATAAATGATGTGCTTTTATTTTTTAAAATTATGAATTTTGATTCATAATTTTTTATGCTAAAATTGCAAACTTACATCATCATCTCACACAGAACTATTCCACACTATTATAGAATTTTGATTTGTCCTTATTAAGAATGAATATGTAATTTTTTATGTTTAAATTTATCTTATAAAATAATTATTATCTTAATGTTGCTTATGAGTTTTTTTAAATAAAAAATTATAATTAATAAGTGTCCCTAACCTAATTTTCTAACTCCACCACTGTGAGTTATGTTAGAAATCTTAAATATTTTATCATGGGGTGTTTTGGGAAGTTGGTAACAAGTTGACTTTTGATTTTTTATCAAGTTTTTTGGCTTTTTTGGAAGTAATTTGAGAAGTTGTTAAAAAATTGACTTTTTTAATTTTTGGTTTAATATTTTTTAAAAGTGTCACATCACTCTAAAATGATCAAAATATCTTTACTTTTTAATTAAATTTATAATTTTACCCTTTTACATGTCAATATTTTTTTGAATTAATTAATTACGATGTTTTAAAAGGTAGTTTAGTAAATAACTGAGTTACTTTTTTCGATCTTTTCAAATGAATTTTTTAACGTTTTTGCATGATTTGACGTTTTTGATGAATTCACAAAACGTAACTTTTTATTTAAATTGTCAAAACGGCACCATATATGAATTTATGTGAATCATACTTATATAAAAAATTTGATAAAATATTTAGCATACGTAACATTTCCCCTTTCAATGTTGCCGCTCAAACCTTATTCTCAATGGCGTGTCCCACCCTTTGGTCTCACACTCTCTTTCTGTATCAACTTGAGCTTCTCTAATTCCACACAATTGAGCTGAAATTGAGGGAGGAAAATTAGGGACAGATTATTGGCCCTATTTGATAGGATTTATTTTTAATTTTTAATTTAATTTAAATTATTTTGATGTATTTAATTTAATTTAATAATATAATTTATATTTTTTATAAGTCAAAAATTAATTTATTCTTTGAATGAGAAAAAAAAAATTTAATTCATAAATTAAAAATTAACTTATGTTCATAATTAGAAGTTATAATCACGTTCTTACAACTACATTACACGGGGCGTTATTTTTCAAAAAAATTGAATCAAGGCAATTCACATCACATCTATGGTGACTGGTGACGTGTCAATAGTAGTAGCAACCAGCACATCCCAACCCAATCCTCACTTTTAACGGGCCACTTCAACAGCCACACCCCCCTCCCCCCCCGGCGCGAGAAGAGAGAGAGAGAGAGCAATGGCCGTATCAAGCTGCTCTAGGGTTTTACCCATCTTCGAGTGCCGGTCCGACCCCGAATACTCCACCAACTTCCGCCCCGAATACCCCAGCTACGGTGACCGTAACTCGGCTCCGCCACCGGTTCGTAAATCTCTCTCCGCCTCGTTCGACGGCTCGCCCGGTTCCCTTTCCTCTCTGATCTTCAAGTTCCCTCCCAACTTCGAGCGCCAGCTCAGCACCAAGGCCCGGAGGAACTGCAGCAACATCGGCGTCTCTCAAATCGTCGCCGCCTCGTGGTCCACCAATCCGCCCCCCGCTGCCTCCGCCTCCGCCGGTGCTCCTCCGATCCATGTGGAGGACTCGGCGGCGGCTGTTGGCGGCGGCGATGATTCTTGTAATTTAAACGGTGTACAGTTGTCTGGTCTGGCTGGTTCGAAGAAGACTGCCGATTTTTTGAGCTTCGATGGGAGTGTCGCTGTTCATGCTGGTATGTTCCTGTTTTGCTTTTTATTACATTAATTTCTAATTCAAAAACATATAAATTGATTTTGTAGCTCTTTTGAGCTGATAATGGGTTTTTTTGGTGAAGAACTTTGGACATTGACGGGTTTGCATTGGGTGATTTGGAAAAAAAAGAAAAAAAAAAAGTGTTTTTCTCCCAAATCACCTATGTGGATATCTTGATAGAGCAGAAATGGAGGATTTCTATTAAAACTCTTAAAATATGCTTTAGCTGTATTTGAATCGTGAATTTGGGTTGCGATTTGGAAAGAGAAAGGAAAAGGCTAGAGAAATGGAGAGAGAATTTAGCTTATATTTCATTCGCATTTTCTTTACATTTTCCTTTCTATTTTCAAATTGCTACTCAAATCCATGTTCCAAACAGTTAAAAGGAATTGGACAGAAAAGAGTTGGAGTTTCCTTCACCTTGGTCTTCTTTCTTCTTTCAGTTTGCCAGACTTGACTGTAAATCACTTCACATCTCTACGGTGTGGATAACTTTAATTAACAAAAGGCTGTGAAATAAAATTTCTTTTTGACTTTTTGGGTGTCTATTGATTTATTGAGAGAATGGTGTTGTGTGAGGGTTTTACTATGGAAGGTCATTATGTCCAACTCAAGGTTTTAAAAAGTGACTACAACCGTTATGTACCACCATCATTTATGGCCGTTTTTACAGTGTGATTGAGATTTATAGGTGTGTCAGTCGTAGCCATCATAATGGTGGCGTAATGTCCGTAATGACCTGTTACACACCGTTACGTAACGGTTCCAAATTGTTCTTTTAAAAATAAATAAATAAATAAATAAATTAAAATGAGGGAAGGGGGATAGAGAGGAGGGAAAATGAAGAGGGAAGATGGAGGGGTAAGAGATAGAGAGAGATAAGAGGGGAGATGAAAAACAAGTTATTGATTTGTTGAAGCTGTAAGACCTATGCTATTCTATTTAGTTGCTATCACTCAACCATCATTTTGTTTGAGTGTGTCTATCTATAATAATAATAATAATAATAATAATAATAATAATAAGTGTAGTCATTATTTATTTGACTTGATTAAAAAAAATATGTATATATATATATTTAGGCTTTTATTTATTTTCTTACTTTTGTTATTGTTTATCTTATATATAATAATTAGTGCTTGATTTTTTTTTGTAAAATATTTAGAAAACATAACACCAATAATTATATATTAATATATATTTTATACATGTCAATTTTTTTTGATTAGTTTATTTATTTTATTTTTATTTACAGGTTATCCAAAAAGAGAATGAATATTCAAGTGATCCAAACTCCAAAAAAAAAAAAAAAAAAAAAAATATTCTTCATTATTTATTTTTTAATTTTTATATGATTACATTATTAGCATATATAATTTATTTTTTAAAACTATTCGAATTAAAATTTACATATGCTTCCACAAGTATAATAATTTTAAAAAAAAATAATTTTATACATCTAACTCCATTAAGATTTTTTTTTGCCATAAGTATAATATGGATTTATGACATATAAAGTCCTTAATTATTAAAATAAAATGTAAAAAACTCAGTTTACAGTGATTTAAAAATATGAAATATATTAAATCATACCAAAAAATTTACAAAAATTGATAAATATTTATTTTAAAACCCCATAAATATGATTATGAAAAAAAAATATGCGTATCTGTAAGTTTTTTTCAAATTATCCAAAAAATAAAAAAATTTATGGTTCCGGTTACCACAACCGTTACGCTACGGCCTTTACATCCTGCAACCGCAACCGCAACCGCACCACCGTCACCGTTACGGTGACCGCAACCACTTTTCAGAACCTTGGTCCTACTTGTGTTATATGGACATCAATTTCCATTTGTCATCTCTTCAATGAGGGATCCATTTGAGGGATGACTAAGATTACATCTCCTGTGACACCCTTGTTTGTATATTTAAAAACTCTGTATCTATTTGATTGACTCGTTGAGAGATCGGTTGGAAGGAGTTTGAAGCTGTGTTTGGGTTGTTTCATATTGTTTATGATGCTGAAGTTTAAGCAAATATACTTATCGGATACATTCTTAGTTCATAATTCTTTGTTTAGTATCGATAATATGATGATGTCAACCATGTTGAGTTTAGGGGGTGAGAGAGTGTAACCCAATTGGCTTTTTTTGGATTTTTTAGGTGAAAGATTAGGTCGTGGCATCGTTACTGATGCAATCACCACCCCTGTTGTTAATACCTCTGCCTACTTCTTCAAGAAAACTTCCGAGCTTATTGATTTCAAGGTATCTTAATCCAAAGGTGTTTCCTTTTCGATTTTTTTATGCAATACGACCACCCAAACTTCATGTAAAAAATATTAGTTCTTGTCTTATAGATAGATATCTTGGATGTTTTCATAGGAGGGACGACATGCAAGTTTTGAGTATGGGCGTTATGGAAATCCAACCACTGTTGTTGCAGAAGAGAAGATAAGGTGTGTGCTGCTCTTGGAAAAGCATTTGCAAGGTCTAAGTACTATTTGTTGAGAACATATGTCTAATAATAATTCAATATTTGCTTCATATTTGTGCAGTGCACTTGAAGGTGCTGAATCAACACTGTTAATGGCATCTGGAATGTGTGCCAGCATTGTAATGTTTATGGCACTGGTTCCAGCTGGTGGGCATATTGTGACAACCACAGATTGCTACAGGAAGACAAGGATTTTCATTGAAACTGTTCTCCCCAAAATGGGGATCGAGGTAGTTTTGTTTGTTTTCTTCATTCTTAAACATTTTTTTAAAAATCCCAATTGTCAGTGTATCTAGCTTCTGCAAATGCATTATGTTACATCTGTTTGCTTTTTTCATTCTTGAACATTTTTTTGAAAATCCCAATTGCCAGTGTGTCTAGCTTCTGCAAATGCATTATGTTACATCTATGTGGTATCATGGGAATCTGATTCTATACTTTTCTCTTAATATTGTCATGATCTATATGGCTTATCAAAAGCATGTGAAAAAATTCATTATCCATAGTTATGAGGGCTTCATGCCATACTTGGAAATATCTGTATGCCCTCTGCTTATTCTACTTTGAATTATTTTGGATCCATGGCTTGAATAAATTTTAAGTGGTCGTAAAATCAACCACTTTCATCAAATTTATGTCAATGATTGGTTTAACTATGTCAGGCTTTGTAAATCACATACTCATCATGTACGTCTTGTTTATATGCCCTAGGATTAGTACTTGTAAGGTTTTGTGATTTTTTTCCTTCCTTTTCTTTCTCCCTTCTCTTCTTCAATTTATGATCCTTATTTGTCATGGTGTGTATGCAGGCCACTATCATTGACCCTGCAGATGTGGATGCTTTAGAACATGCACTTGATAAGAATGAAGTAAGCAGCTCTCTAAATTGTGGTTGGTTTGTTTCAATTTTCCTTTGATAGAATCTCACAGAATTGGCATTCCACCTGAATGAACGACTTTGTTTGGTGGATGCAGGTTACTCTTTTCTTTACGGAATCACCAACAAATCCATTTCTCCGGTGTGTTGACATTGAGTTGGTTTCAAAGCTTTGCCACAGTAAAGGAACGTTGGTCTGTGTTGATGGAACATTTGCAACACCTTTGAACCAAAAGGCCCTTGCTCTTGGTGCTGATATTGTTCTGCATTCTGCAACAAAATATATTGCAGGCCACAATGATGTATGTTTTCTCTTTGTATCTATTGCTAAATACATAAAATAAAGACCGATAGTTCTAGTGCAATCTGGAATTGCCATTATAATAACCAACAAACACTTTTATTTTAGGTTCTTGGTGGTTGCATCAGTGGATCTGAGAAACTTATCTCTGCAGTTCGTACTCTCCATAACATTTTGGGTGGTGCTCTTAATCCGGTAAGTCATACTTTGATTGCCTGTCTTGTGGGATTGCAAATTATTATGAACCTGAAACTAAAAGACTAATGCTTTTTTTTTTTTTTCTCCTGTTGGGTCCATCATGTTAATAGAGAGCGCACTTAATTCTATCAATCTTATTGTATGTAAATTACAAACTATCTGTATGTAAATTACGAACTATCATATGATTATATGATGCTTGATAATGAACTAGTTGCTTAGTCGCTTCCACAAGTTCAATGCCAGTTGGACAAGCATGACTGAAAGCTGGTAATTCTATTTTACAGAATGCCGCTTATCTGATCATTCGAGGCATGAAGACACTGCATCTTCGTGTACAGCAGCAAAACACAACAGCATTGAGGATGGCCAAACTTTTAGAGGGACATCCCAAGGTATGTAGAAATTATGTCATTGTCATGTTTTTCTCTGCTAAATATTGATACTTCGATAGTAGTCTTTTGATGAATAAAATTCTGCATAAATAAAATTGCTTTAAATCAAAATATTGATAATTTTTGGAGATGAAACAAGAGAGAGCATTCAACAAGAAAATAACACCAGAGGATGACTTTGGTGGCATGCTACTATTTTTGGACTTTTTTATCAACTTCATTTATATTTTTGCATCATCTTTTTCATAATTTGGATATGGAAGTTGAAACATGATTTTTTCACCATGCTAATAACATTAAACTTTTACAGGTAACTCAAGTTTATTATCCTGGTCTTGTTAGTCACCCTGAACACTATGTTGCCAAGCAACAAATGACTGGTTTTGGTGGTGTGGTTAGTTTTGAGGTAAGCCCCAAATTGTGGTTTGACTCTGTGTTTCTCAACAACAATGTTCTGGGTTGTTTCTTGAAATTCTTAAAAGTCCTTATTAGCATTTTCAAATGTAGATTGATGGGGACCTGATGAAAACTGCGAAGTTCATTGATGCCTTGAAAATTCCTTACATAGCTCCTTCATTTGGTGGCTGTGAGAGCATTGTAGATCAGCCTGCAATCATGTCCTACTGGTGCTCTCTCTCTCTCTCTCTCCATATTTGTATTGTTTGCTTCTTTCCATCAAATTTTTAAGAGTGATTTTTGGGTACATTTTGAAACAGGGATCTTAGCCAATCAGACAGAGCTAAGTTTGGGATTAAGGACAATTTGGTTCGATTTAGCTTTGGAATTGAAGATTTTGAAGACTTGAAGGCTGATATCCTTCAGGCCTTGGAGACTATATAAGGTCATCGCCTTCATTTTATTTCCCCAGCCTAAAACCATACCCATCTGATTCTTAGCACGTGTAAGGGAATGATATATTATGCTTTATATGTTTCTGTTCCAGGATCTATTCACTAAATGCTTAACCTAGCCTACTAACTATGATGATTTTGTTTTAGTCTAAAATATCTTTTCATACAATTCTTTCGTGTCCTATTATTATTATTATTATTTGCTATGAATTGTCACTCCTTTTAAGTTGCAATATTAATATCCTACTGGGGCAACATTTCTACTTTAAAAACACATTTGTACAGTTCAGAGTAAGAATGTTGTCAGAATTGCCTTTCCGTTCAAGATATAATTGTGGTTTGGACCACTTAAACATAGTTTAAAGAAATCAAAGAAAGAGAATACATATTAGTATATTCTAGATTTTGACTCGTCTTTAGAATTAAAAGATGATTTTTTTTTATAGTAGAAATTTCAATTTGAGCTGCGTCAGGAGTAAGTGGTAATATGTATGTTTGTGACAAATTCTTATTTCTGTAATGCAAATTTACTATGCTTATGTTTATTGGCTTAATTTACCGTCAACAATGAACATATATATTACAACTAAAATAAATAAATAAATAATTTTATAATTTTTTGTAATATAAAATACATTAATGCTTCTTGGCCCTCCAAACCTCTGTGTGCTCTTCCTCGCCCATACTCCCGCTTTGTGCTGTTTTCACTCATTTTTGTCGTCATCTTCATCGTAGTTGAAAGGCAGAGGTACTGACTTAAAAGCACGATATTTGCCGACATTATTTAGATGTTCATTCTCCAACCTGATCAACAAATCAAACAAAAACAATCACCATAAAAATAGTAAATTAGATAATCAATCACAAGCTCTATAAATGAAATCATGACAATATCTTGAAAAATACCTGAAGAAACTCCATATGCCACGACGAATGATCTCTAGGACAGCTACAATTGCAGCTAAGGTTTGTTTATGCAAGAAAGAAACCTGGTAATCCAACACTGTTTGCAACCAAACAAATCTCAACAAAACATTCAAAACCTGCATAATTTTCATGAAATTCATTAGTAATTTTGAGATCAAATGTTCATTAAACTATCCATATGGTAAATCCCAAAACTTATTGTTTCTTTCTCACCATGGCTGCAAAATAGACACTCTTGTGTGGGACTAGGAGCTTGTCTCTCAACCAACGGTTCTTCGACTTTTTTTGAAGGAGACCCCAGTCGAAGACTAGGTCCCAATAGGTACTAAAAACCGCGGCAATCGCAGAGGCAATCCATGCCAATATATTCCAACTAAGCCCTTTGTTAAGAGAGTAAGCTGTCCTCATACAAAGAGCTACTATGGTTATGAAATATTTCAGTCCATTGAGTCCTTGCATACCATCTTTCTCTTCGTAAAAGCGTCGAAGGCACTGAGAAGAAGAAAATGAACTGTTTCAAGTGTCTAATTATAAGATTGGTAGCTTCAAAAAAATAATTCCTTGATTCTTTGTTCTTGAACTTGGACATAAATTTTCAGCCAAGCTGAAAGTTTTGAATTGAATTGCAGAGGTTTAAAGTCATGCATTGAATTGCATTCCTTACAATGAGTCTGTTTGGTGTAGTTTTTTTTTTTTGTAAGCTGAAAGTTGATAATTAGAAAGAAGAAATGAGAAGCATCATTTCTCAAACTTTCTAATAATTACTCTTTTATTTTTAGACTTGTAAGCTGTAGGTAAAAGCTATACACTTTGAGTAAGTACAATGCTACAAACAATGTTTCTTTCCCCCACTCCCCCAAAACAAGAACACAAACTCCAAAGAATAATGGGTACTACTAGCCCTAGGTGACGGCCTTTAAAACTGGTAAATCTTGCGAACAAACCCTTGAATTGGAAGAAACCAAACAAGGACTTACCTGAAGGAGACGAGACACAAATGGAATTGTGGCAACAATGAAATAGAATGTGTTGTAGACACCACTATCCATACAAGTATTTTGCCTGTGTTTGTAGTCTCCCCAAAAATAGTAACAAACATAGAACTCTAGGCTTCTAAATGCTTGCACCTGCAACAACACAATAATCAACACTTCTAATTATTTCCAAAAATAAAATTATAAAAAATTGGAACTTAACCTAACGGAAATCACATCTATTCACCTGGCTTGTTAGCTGATCTGCCAAGAAAAAATCAGGAAGTGTCACCTGTAAGGAAAAGAAAATCTTATATAAGTAAACTGTTTAGATTGTCAAACCTTTTCATTATCGGATCACATTATCAATCAGATTTTTACCTTGTAGAGAGGAGCACAAAGGCAGTGAAATGCACATGCAAGTAAAAAGAAGCGACTTGATCGATAAATGATGTTGAACGGGCAGAACAATATGACAATCAAGAACTGTAAAGAGGGAAAGATTTTACAGTTTTAAGCGAACTATATATACAAGTGGGAATTACAAAGAAGATGGTTGAGTTAAATCAACTTACGACTAGAAGTCCCATAGGCACGAGTTCAGTGATTGCTTTGTAATCTTGAGTTTTAGGGTCTATTTCCATGTCGAGGTTTGCATGCACCGATGCTAATGCTAGCAATGCAACACCAAAGCTTAGGAGGAGAACTTCTCTGTATCCCAGTTCAGTTCCTTCCTTGAAACCAAATATAAACGAATAATTGACTCTGTACCGCCTCCAGTAGTATATGTTTCCAGCGTACATGAGCAGGTGAAGCGTAATGAATCCAAACAAGCTGCAAAAGGTAAATTCACACGTATCAAACAAATTATAGTGCTAATTGCTACCAAAAATTGAAATCCCTAGCTGTTTAGCTTTGGGTGTTAAGGCATTGCTTAAGTTATGTTTAAGGACTTGACAGTGCGTTTATCCTTTTTTTTTTTTTTTTTTCCTTCTTTTTTTTTCACAAGGGAATTGACTTTTCACATGTCCACACACAGACAACGGCCACTATAACCCTTTTGAACATAAACCAAAAAACACATAGGAAAACAGCATTTGGAGGAGTTATAATTTACCTATAAAGGGGAAACAATGTAACCATGTACTGTTCGTGGCCTTTTTTGCCTATGATATTGCGAGTACGTATGGCCAAAATTAGGGCAATTAGGAGTGCCATTGAGCAGCCAAATAGGAACCCTGAAATTTTTTCGAGTCAACGGATCAAAGAAAAGACAACAAACAAATTAAGTTAGAGATTTGGACGTAAAAAGAATTTCTTTTCTCAATGAACCATGTGAGGAGTGTTGAAATCTTACCCAAGGAGAATGTTATCCTATGTCTTTCTCTCTTCACTTTTGGTCTTAAGATGTTCATGCCTTTACTTCGGTTTGAGTTCGAAAAATGCTTGATGAATGTAGCTTCAACCCTGTCCATAAGCTTATTAACCTGCAATTTCCCAAATTGAATCATCAGATTTTTCAAATTTTTGTGTGTGTGTGTGTGTGTGTCAGAGCACCTAAGAAAGCTATTATATGTATTATATTTTAGCTTGAAATAACTATTCTTGAATCATAAGTGTCCCATGTATTCACCTCATCAGAACTGCCAAGGTAGGAGTTATCTACCATCTTCAAGTAAGCTTTTGATGCATTTCTTGAAGTTATCTGCAATAATTATTTATAAACAAACAACTTTAGTAAAAATAACTATTTAGATTGCTGAGAAGAAAAAGAGAATTCAGATTTTTTAGATAGAAAAATACCTTGTCATATTTCTTCATGATCTTTGAAAATGCCAACATATTCAAGAAGCTGTTCATTTATTCGCAAAAAGATCAAACACAATTCTATGCAAAAATCTTACTGCATTTTTCAAAAATAGAAAAAAAAAAAAAGAAAGGCCGAAAAGTTGTGTCTAGTCTGCACGCTTTAATTTTTTGCCAACTTTTCAAGTAATTTTTTCGGACTTTATAGCATTCAGTTAGTTACCTGTAACTCTTAAGAAGCCGGAGCTTTTGATAAAATTCAATGAAAGCCCGCTTAAGTTGTTCTTCAACTTTCTTTAGGTTTTCTCTGCTGAATTTGATCTCTTTCGGATTATGAACACTAAGAAGGCCTTTAATGGTGGACCTAGGAGTCTCGAGAGTGTTGTTCATTTTCACTTGGTTAAGTATTTCCAATGGAGCTGGCCTAGGGTGGGCTTTGGAGTTCTTTGGCTCGTGTTGCTTGGCATTTTGGTTGATGGATCTGTTCTCATTGGAAAATTTATCATTTCCTGATTCGTCTGAGTGGCCATGGCTGATTGATTCCTCTTCTTCTATTACATCCATGGCAGCTCTTCCTGCAAATTTTAATCATGAAAAATCACAACTTTAATTTGTTACTAGGGATTGGTTTATAATTCTTAATTGCCTAACATTTCCAGTAATGTTTGGATTGTTTTGATGAAAACATTTTCTTGAGTTCTATAGAAAATATTTTTCAACAAACAAATGTTTGGATTGTTTGGGGAAAAATATTTTTCGGTGTTTGATTGCTGCCTTAAAAATGATGGTGGTTGTATGCAGCAAATTAAAGTTAAATTTTGACATAAAATTATTTTTAAGGGAAAATATTTTAGTTAGTGATGAATTATTACCCTTTTAGACTAAATTTTTTGTCACAAAAAGTAAATGGGTTCGTTTGGTTTGTATTTCTGAAAAATTTTTGAGAAATTTTCTCTACAAATAAGTTTTTAAAAGTAATCAAACCAAATAAATTTTTCTAAAAAAATTTCTCAAAACTTGTAAACCAAACAAGTTTTCAAAACAAATCTCTCTCTCACATACACATCAAATCAATCACTTTTTTCAAAACTCTCTTTCAAAATAACTTTCCAAAACATCTTTTAAAAAAAACCAAACCAAACAACTTTTCGTACTTTTTCTCTATTTATTAGTGATATTTTTAAAATCATATTACTAAAAGTTTTTTATTTTTTTGTTTTTGGTACTTTTCAAATTGATTTTTTAGTGATAATTTTTACGACGGTAAGAATTGATTCCGAAAGCACCGACGCAAAATATTTTAATCACAATTATAAATGCAAACAAAATGTGAGAATTCAATAATTTTGATGTTTTTGTTTTTGTTTTTACTTTTATTTTGATTTATGAGAATTCATTTGTTCAAGAAAATTATTTGGTTTGATTTTTAGAATTTATTTTTTGGAAAAAAAGGAAGAGAAAACTAAAAACTAATGTAGTGAAAAATAATAAAAAATAAAAAATACTTAACATTTTTATATAATTCAATATTTTTTTAGGACAAAAATAAAACTTATGATGTAATTAAAATTAAACAGAAACCAACCAAAGCATTTAAATTAGCTTTTGAAAAAGAAAAACTCACTGTTAGCTCTAACCCCAGAAGGAAGAGAAGCATACAACGCCGCCGTAGAAGCTTCAACCTCCGCGGCGAGACGACTGATCTCCACCGACCCTTCACTTTCCGGCCACCTCTCCGATCTGGGTCCTTCCACTTTAATCCTAAAAGCAATCAAAGCATCCATTTGCTTATTCAACATATTAGCTTCCTTCACAACTTCCTCTACTTTCAACTTATAAAACTTAACCACTTTATTAAACTCTTCATCAAGTCTCCTAAAGTACACCAACTCATACTCTCCTCCCTCGTCCGCCGCCCTCAAAAACATCGTTTCGTACCGATCGTCACCATCAGACCGCTCGGATTGTACTAAAATGGCCTGGTTTTCGAGGTCTGAGGAGGTAGAAGGACTTCTGGGAGAAGCGATTCTTTGGGTTAAGCCGCTGAAAGCTCTGTAAAGGGTGAGTTTTCGTTTGAGGCCGGTGGGAGGTGGTGGTGGAGGTTTGTGTCGGAGTTTGAAGCGTTGGATTTCTTTTAAATGGGTTTTGAGGTGGTTGTAGTTCATGTATGCTTCTTGCCATTCTGGTACCATTTGGGATATGAATTCTTGGCCAAACTTCATGGTTTTTTGGAAGGTTTGAAAAGGTTTACTGTTTTGTTTTTACAGTACTGTGTGAGAAGAAGGGCTTGTTGATATAAGTGTTTTTTTTTAAAGTCGATGAAGGGTTTGCAGGAGTGAGTTTCACTTAAACAACTCTCTCTCTCTCTCTCTCTCTCTCTATGTATATATATATAGAGAGAGAGAGACTCTTTCAAAACATGAAATGAAACAGTCACCCATTGAAAAATGGCCTCCAAGGAAAAGTTTCATAGTGTGAACTCTATGATTGAAGAGTTTGTAAAAGAGAGCAGAGGGTTGAATAATTAAAACAGGATTTTGGTGAATTTTACGGGTCTTATTCTGATGGTCAAGTTCAAATTTTAAAATTGAGAGAAGTTTAATCTTTAATAATTTTTTATTAATTATTGACACAACGTAAAATAATGTCGTTGTTACATAATTAATTTTTGGTTTAGAAAATTACGATATACTACTGAATTGTTTTACAAAAAATTTATACGTGGTGAATCTCACTATTATAATGAAGATAGATTCTCTCTATTGGAAGGGTCTTGCTGGGCCAATTGCAGACCTATTTGGGCTCCATTTTTGTGTTTAGAACTGTTCAATTTATAGTGCATGTTAAGTAGATTATTTTGTAAAAAATTAAATTGATAGGAGAAGTAACTACATGATTGGATTATATATGTTTATAAAAAATGAATGCTAACTATGATTTTGAGAATAGATCTTCCATTATTTTTTATATAAATGTAATCAGATCATTTGACTATTTATGTTCGATCAATTTAATATTTTTGTGTGATTGATCTAATCTATGAATCTCATGAATTGAGCGATTTAAATCACTAAGATAGACTCAGGATGAATGAGCCGACTGCCTGCCCAGCGGAACTCTTCAATTCATTCATATAATCTACTGAAGAAAAATTGTCTATTTTTTAAATATGATGAATCTTATATATACATATGATACATATATAGGTGATGATATAAATATAGGTAGAACAAATTCGATGATAAATAATATTTCAAATTTATTTATGTAAATGTTATTAATTAAATGACAAATGTTTAATGAAAGTAAATAATATGCCATCAGATAATCTAATAATATAAAAGAATGAAGGAAAAAAGAAAAATATGAAAGGAGGAAGAAAAAAAAGAAAAGAAAAGAAAATTGAGATATCATAGTCCTACTCTAATACAATGTACTTTTCTCGGACTAATTAATAACAAAGTCTTCAACAAAAATCATGAGGAACTGGAATATTGTCTTTTCTAACGTGTTGATTGTTTCTTTCGCAATTTCTAGAGTCACTCCAATTGACCAAAAGTCGATAAAATTAAAGCTATAATCCCAGAAAAATAACAAGAATTTTTACCTTGATTTTAAACGTGTGGTGGAGATTTAATAGATATTTTATAAGATTTATGAACAAAATAAATTTGAATTATATATTAATATTTTTGAATAAAATTTTAAATATATGTTCTAAATTTGTAATATATTAGTCCTATAATAATGAGAAATAAGTGTGGATGATTTATGTTCTTCGTGTTTTTGCTGAATTTTATTTGATAAAGATATCTACGTGGGGCTAAGAACGGTTTTAACTAATATCGTGGAAAAATTGCTCATTAGGAAGAGTCAAAAGGTTGCATAGCAATTAAATAATTAAGATGAATTAATAGGTACACGAAAGGTTCAATACAATGTAGTTTTCAATGTCAATCATCTAAAAAGAAATAATAAAAAAACAAAAATCTTAGGGTGTGTTTGGTAACGTTTACGTTTTCAGTTTATATTTATAAAATTTTTATAAACTGGTTTTTGTTTATTTTTTGTTTATTTTTAGAAAAACATAAACTACAAATGCGTTTGGTAATTGACAAAATGTTTAAAAAAATTTAAAAATATAAAAAAGAGTGAGAAATGGCAAGTGGTGGCAAGTGGCGGCGGAAGACGGTGGTAACGGTGGGTGATGGGTAGCTGGTGGTGGTGGCGGGTGGGTGGGTGACGATGGCAGGTGGTGGGTGGTAGTGAGTGGGAGGTGGTGGTAGCGGGTGGCGGGTGATGGTGAGTGGCGGATGGCGGGTGGTGGTGGGTGGCGGGTAGGTGGCGGGTGGTGGGTGGTGAGTGGCCGATGGTAGGTGGTGGTGGGTGGCAGGTAGGTGGCGGGTGGTGGTGGTGGGTGGGTGGGTGACGGTGGCGAGTGGCGGGTGGTAGGTGGTAGGTGGTAGTGAGTGGGTGGTGGTGGTGGTGGTGGCGGGTGGGTGGCGGATGGCGGGTGGTAGTGGGTGGGTGGTGATGGTGTGTGTGTGGGTGGGTGACGGTGGCGGGTGATGGGTGGTAGCGAGTGGGTGGTGGTGGTGGTGGTGGTGGTGGTGGTGGTGGCGGCGCGTGGTGGGTGGTGGTGGTGGGTGGGTGGGTGGGTGACGGTGGCGGGTGGTAGGTGGTAGCGAGTGGGTGGTGGTGGTGGTGGTGGTGGGTGGTGGTGGCAGATGGGTGACGGGTGGTGGTGGTGGTGGATGGGTGGGTGATGGTAGCGGATGGTAAGTGGTAGCGAGTGGGTAGTGGTGGTGGTGGTGGGTGGTGGGTGGTGGTGGCAGGTGGGTGGGTGGTGGGTGATGGTGGTGGTGGTGGTGGGTGGTGGTGGCGGGTGGGTGGCAGGTGGTAGTGGGTGGCTGGTGATGGCAGGTGGTGAATGGTGGTGGCAGGTGGGTAGTGAGTGGTGGTGGCAAGTAAGTGGCGGGTGGTGGTTACAGCCGGTGAATGGTAGTGGCAGGTGGTGGGTGGTGACGGGTAGATGATAGGTGGGTGGTGGTGGTGGTAACGAGGGGTGGGTGGGTGGGTGGTGGTGGTAGTGGTGGCGAGGGGTGGATGGTGGTGGCGAGTGGGTAGCAAGTGAGTGGTGGGTGGTGGGTGATGGTAGTGACGGGTAGTAGCTGGTGATAGCAGGTGGGTGGTGAGTAGTGGTGGCAGGTGGTGGTGGAGGGTGGGTGGTGGTGGCAGAAGACGGTGGTGGAAAATGGTGGCGGGTTGTGGCTAATGTTGGGTGATAAAAAAAAAAAACTGAAAACTCAAAATGGAAACACATTTTTTGTGTTTTTATTTTTTGGCCAAATTTATAAACTGAGACCACTGATTTATAAATCAAAAATTTTACCAAACAAGTTTTTATTTGAGTTTTTAAAATTTTTGTAAATATAAACAGAAAACTGAAAACGTAAGTGTTACCAAACGGCACCTTAAAGAATGATATATTTAGGCTATCTCCAATGGTGCATTAAATTTAAAAGTCACTTTTTAGGTCTTTAATGATTTCACTAAATTGATATAAAAAATGAGAACGGAACAAAACTTTCATCAAACTGAGAACAAACTCGCGATTTTAGTATTTCACTGTGCTATAACGTTGAGGTGGGCCAACTGATCAACCAGCCGGATGTTCGGCCGATTGACCCACCGGTCAACTGGTTCTCTCACTTTTGCACACAGTTTATTTTTGTGGAACAAGTTCGCACAGGTGCGAATTGGTTTATTTTGAGGAACAGGTTCAAATAGATCAGTTATTTTGTGGACTAAGAATAAATTGAAGGGTGATATAATTATAAATTCTAGCTTGCAGCTGCTGTTGATCCGTCTCACAACATACCAACTGCAGAGCAAGAAAAGGTAATTTTACAATTTGGAAAGATTGGAAAAGACATCTTGACCATAGATTATCGATACCCACTCTCAGCCTTCCAAACTTTCGCAATCTTTGAGTAGCTTCGACACAAAATCAGCTTGTGAATAATGATATTATCCATATGGAACATATCTGTTGTTGAGCATGATCATAATTTTGCTTAAGTTGCTCCTATAACTCTGAATCTGAAGTATGTTTGTTCTCAATAGTAAAGCTCATCATGCATGGTCGGGCTTTATAACTGACAGTTTTAACTGTAAGTTGCTTTTTGTAAGTGCCATATATGTGTTTAGCAGTAGGGGATAAATTTTATGCCTTTCATAGCCTTATCGGTCGATCGGTTGGTTGACCCGCCGATCGACCCTTCGCTTTTGATGCACACCATTGGAGTAAGTCATATCAGATTGAAAAAATTAATTATTTTTATTCAGATTTGATGAAAAAAATAATCAACCATTGGAGATGCTCTTATAAATTTTGGAAGTTATTACTTTTCGGTCCTGTCAGAGTTAAAAAAATACAAATTCATAATTTTTTTTATAAATTTAATTATTAATATTTATAATTTTTTTTATTAATTTATAATTATTTTGTTACATGTCACTGATGTGATATTTTCCTTAGTTTTCACCAAAAAGTCAAAAGCAAATAAAAAGGAGTCAAATGCATACAAAACGGAATCAAAAGTCGTTAAGGTGGTGGGTCAGTAGTATTCAATGTTTTTTGGTGGATTTGTGGCAATCAAAAGGAGCCAAACAATATTAAACGGTCTCACCCAACAACAGTTCACTCGTAGCT
This sequence comes from Camellia sinensis, assembly GCF_055761805.1. Classification (NCBI taxonomy): domain Eukaryota; kingdom Viridiplantae; phylum Streptophyta; class Magnoliopsida; order Ericales; family Theaceae; genus Camellia; species Camellia sinensis. The sequence continues at coordinate 195,810,606 of NC_138965.1, forward strand.
ATTCAAGGAGAGGGAGGTGGCGGAGGGCGGTGACTGGTGGTGCATAGTGGCAGGGTCGGTCATGAGTTATTAAGGGTTTAAGGTAAATTTTTTAAATTAAAATTTTCATATATCATTATCTAAAAAGTAAATTATTTGGATAAAATAAAAAAGATAAAAATCTATATTTTGGACATATTCCTCATTGGGGATACATACATGTTGATACAAAGACTTTTTGAAAAGTAATGATGAGGAAGTTTGCGCAAATACATATTTAAAGACATATTATTGACACATTTTTTGTAAAGTATATATATTTTGAAAAGTTTTAACTCATTTTTTGTAAAGTTTTAATATACTCTTTTGGAGTATGACAATATAATTTTAATTTCAGATTTTTGTTCAGTGTTTACACTTTTTTTACTGCCTTTTATATTTTGATGTGCAATATAACTTTAAATCTTATATGTTTGTTTTTTAATTTGCACTAAGATTAGGAGAAGTTATTATTTTATTTGAGTTTTGTAGAGCGTGTAACACAAGTAAAATTGTTATAAGTTCTTTGAGAAAAAAAATATTTCAATATATTTTTTCAATATCTTTATCAAAAAAATGATGCAAACTTCATAAATTTCAACATAATATGTATAAACTATAACTGTATTTTAATTTTAAAATTATTTACACCGTACCTTTAGGCACGGGCATATGCTAGTTTATTTATATTGCATGACAATTTAACAAAATTTAGTTAATAAATATATATATATATATATATATATGTATGTATAAAATAGTTGAATTTCGATTAGTTAAATCAAATCTTTAATTTTTTTAGCTTACCAATGCTATAAGAACTAAAATTAATTGGGGGTAAGGATGAAAATTTTCGACACAACTCAAGAAATATATAAAATTAGCAAGTTACGGTTGACTATTTTTCTACATGAACTCAAATATGATACAACTTAATAATATGAATTATTAGTTATATATTTTAATATTCACTAAAGGATGGCATGACATTTTTTTAATATTTTATTTAACTCCATCTAACTGAATAAAAAAATATGTAAAATAATAATGAAAGCTAATATCTTTTTTTCATTTAAGATATATATTTTTTTGTTACCTATTTTAGAGTCAATCTGGCAAAAAATATATAGTAATAAGCTACAATTTTTTTAATTAGAAAAATATAATTGAATTAAAATTAAACATTCTATGAATAATTTCATTTAGTAGAAATAAATTTTATAAAATTCAACTTATGGAAAAAATTTTAATCTCTCCACACACTTCTTAAGTTATTTTTAACTAAAAGTGAAAGATTTATATTAAACATCAATCAGACATGAATCAAAATAACATCATACAACAACATGAAAATAAATAAATTGAGCTAATATTAAAGTAGTTATAAAATAATACGACATTATACACTCTCCTGATTAAGACCTCTAAATTTTGTTCAAAACTAGAGGTCCGAGACGACCGCCTTAGTCGCCTCACTTCAAGATCGACCCTGCATGGTGGAAGTGAGAGATGAGAGAGAATGTGCTTGCACTGAGAGAGAGGAGGGATGGTCACATGTCGGAGTTGGGGCGGATTTGTAGTAATCCACACCCGCCCTGTATCATATTAGAATGAGACAAATCAGAGGATGGAAGGGGCAGGTGAGGGATATGAAATGGGTTAATTTTATAAATTAAAAAATAAAAATTAAAGATAATATAGTATATTACACACAACGATTTATACTTAACGAGAATTATAAAATATAAGATAAAAAATAAAAGGAACTGCTATTTTCACTTTACTTTGTTCCAAATATACTCTCTTCTTTATTCTTATTATATATAGTTACATTAATACCTTTATAATTTTGATTTTTTAGACAATGTATTTTGTGTGAAAGGATATTAATATAACTATACATAATAAGAATAAAAAAGAGAGTATTTGGAATAAAGTGAAGTAAAAATAACGGCTCCCAAAATAAATGATTAAAATTAATATTAAGTATAATATTTTAGTATTTTAATTTTATCATAGTGAAAAAAATTAAATTTTATCTATTATATGCATATAAATATATTTGATAAAATATATTAGGAGTTGGGTAGAAGGAGGCGGGGGAAGCAAAATCCGTTCATGCGCTATTTCTTTAATGGAACGGAAAAAAATGACCATTTCTAAGAATGAGTCACAAAATAGTCTTTTTTTTGTTGGTAAATTACACTGAACTCTCTTGAAATTTAAAGAAAATATAATAAGATACATAATTTTGACATAATTATACCGACCCTCCTTTTAGTAAGGCCAAAGAAACCAAAACTAATTTAATTGGTATGAAAACACAAAAATACAAAAGAGAACATATATATTTCGATGTAAAAGAAATAATAATAATATTATTTTTTTTTCATACGACTAACGAATTTTTGATGAAAATAAATAAAATATTATATAAATTAAAATTTTGAGGGAACCTAATGTAATCATGTCAAATTTATAAGATTTACTATATTTTGTCGAACTTCTGTGGTGCTATAGACTGGGGAAGTAAAGAGAGCAATGACATTTAACTGGGGAAAATGAGGACGTAGCGATGGACATGAAAAATGTGTGGCAGTAGATTGAGGAAGAGGTGAGGTAAGGTCCCGTTTGTTTGGCGAGTTAGAGGGGGGATTGAGATTGATAGTGAGGTGAGACTCACTAACATTGTGTTTGTTTTGAGAGATGTGGAAGGGATTGATAGTGAGTTCCGGATTCGGATGGGCCTCAACAAGAGGATTCAGATGGGTTTCCAAGAGTTGGCATTAGAAAAATAGTCCGCCGGACTAGAAATTTTTATTTTTATTTATTTTTTACATGTTGGGCATTTTTTTGAACATTAATGTTTAATTTTTTTGTATTTTTTGTTAAATAAAAATCATTATTTTATTTGTTTTATTTTTTTTCTGGAAATATTTTATTTATTTTTTATTTTTTAATTTTTTTTTTACATATTGGGCATTTTTTTTAAAACATTAATGTTTAATGTTTTTTTAATTTTTTTATTTGTTTTATTGTTTTATATTTATTTTATATAAAAATAATTTAACAATCCCTACACTAACAACTATCATCAAAACAAACACAATTTTACTTAATCCCTTCACTATCAATTCCCTCACTAACAATCCCTTCACTATGAATCCCTTCCATTCTACCTTTGAAAACAAACAGAATATAGAGGTCGCTATCAACGTTATTGAAAGAAAAAAAGTGATTAAATTATTTAAATTGTCCTTTTTAATAAGTCATAACAAACAGATACAAATAGTTGACTAAAATTAATATCATTTTAAAAATTCAAAATTTAAATTAAAATAATTTAAAAATAGATTTTAATATATAACAAAGGCGAAATCTTTATTTTTATTTTTTTTTATATTTTATTATTACATATTTATAAGTCTGTTCATTTCAAGAAAATTGGGTAAAACAATACCAACATCACAATGTTTCACAAGTCCCTTTGGTGTAGTAAGCTTATTACCATACCAATTGGGTAGAACGATTCCGAGAGAGAGAGAGAGAGAGAGAGAGACTCTCGAGATTTCTGGTGGTATTTTGGTGAAGTTTCGGCACCTCTTTTACATTTCTAAACTCTTAAAATATTGATCTAACTTTTAGGGTGTAAATCTCAATTTTTTATGCCTGAAATAAAGGTTTTGGATTTTTCTTCTCCGATTTTGATATAGATTTTTAGATTTTCGACACCGACAATGATTCCGTTTTTTCTCAAGTCTTTTCTCATACCATTTTGGGTTTTTTGCCTCTTCAACTCTAACTTCTGGCAGTGTCCAAAATTCGACTGCGGCAATGGCGGAGTTATACAATAGTGACGGGGATGACGTTGACGTTGATGGCGACGACAGGTGTTGATACAGATTTTACTTTTTAAATTACATCTATGAGAAGATCGATAGTTTTTTCTAAGTCGTAACTGTTTTTTGGTAGATTTATTTTTGTTGTTTATAATTTATTTGTCTCTTTAGGATCTTGTTGTTTTTATTGTAATATTATATGTTGTTTATTTTATTTTAATATAACTATTTTTCCTATTCTTCATAAAAATAAAAATAAACAAATTCTTTAAATTCTAAACCTTTAACCAACCAAATAGGCTAGGATTAGGGCCCGTTTGTGAATATGTTATTTTAATAATTTTTTAATTTTTTGATTAAAATATAAGGTAAAAGAAAATTAATATGTTTAGGATGACTTTTTAATTTTTTATAAAAAAAGTTTAAAAAGTAAAAAAAAAAAAGAATCTTTGACTTTTTAGTATAAGTTATTGACTTTTTAATTTTTAAACTAAAAGATTAAATTACCAAACAAGACCTGCGTCCAAGTTTTTGGTCATCCTTGGTACTTTCCCACTCTAGCTTCAGATCTAACTTGTGTGTGTCGAATATTAAGATACAGACATAACTTTGCCTAGCAAAAATATAACTTAAGGTCAAATTTTAGGACTACTTGAGCTATGTGATTATTATTATTATTATTATTATCTCTATATATATTAAGAAAAATGAAGCTTTTAGTAAGTAATCTTTTAGAAGTTCCAAATCTCCATTATGAAATTATTGAATTTTCAATTTACAAAATATTAAAAAATAAATTATTGGCTGATATATTTAATTAATTATTAATTACTTTGGAAATAATAATTATTCCTTAATTTATGAATTTCAAATAGAAAGATAACAAAACATTCTATAATCTTTTTTTATCATAATCTCTCTTACCAATTTTAAAAAAATTAAAATCTTTCTTCCTGCTCTTTCTCTCTCTTCCCGCCTATCTCTCTTATCAAAAAAATCCTAACTACCAATATTTTTTTTAAATGTCATATGCAACTTGTTTACCCCTAAAGTGGTTATATCATGCAAGAGAACATCACACCATTTTTATTATTTTTTCTAAGCTTAGTTTAAGCTAAAATAGATTTTTTAATTTATCTTGTGATGTTTAAGCTAAAATAGATTTTTTTTCTAAGGTTTGATCCAGCTTTTCGAAATAACTTATGCTTATTAAAATATAAAATTTCTTCATCATCTTTTTGGGGTGTGTGTGCTCGAGTAAAATTATGAAAGTTCACAAATTTCTCAGCTTTATTGTTTACATAATTTTATGTCAAATATGAATCGTGTTATATAGATCTCACAAGGATATAATTTTTTCATATCACCTCCCTTATGGAATTTTTTTTTTTTTTTGGGGGGGGGGGGTTTGGTTTTTTTTAAGGTTAGATTCAGACAAAACAAGCTCATAATTTAAAAACGAGACTTCACACGACGAAAATAAAAAAATAAATTTATGATAAGACTTGATCTTAAATGACTCTAAGGGATTGTTTGGGTAACAATTAAAACAATATACTTATTAAATTTTTATCTTTTTTAGGTCACATTACTTCTCTATTTTTGCACATATTTTCTTAAAAAGTAAAAAAATTATTAATGTTTCCTTACTTATCAATAATTAACTTAGTTAGTAGGCCATCAATGTTAGAATGCCTTGTATATATTTATTTGGAGACAGACTAGCGGGTGCTATTTGGGCCCGTGGAGTTCATCATGGGTTTCGTTTCAATAATTTAAACCGTTTATTTTGTCAGATATTTTGTATATTTTATTTACACAAAAAATTAGGTCGATCTGATAATCATAACATTTCATGTATTAATTGTTTAACATATTTTTTTATAAATATTTTACTATTTAGATACATCTAAGTAAGGTCATTTAAAAAAATAAAAAAAATTACTTAAAATTTTAAAAATATTTACTAAAAAAATAAAAAATTTAATTTAAAAAAATTAAATTCAAAAAACTGAAACCAAACTCACTGTAATTTTGGTTTTGGCCTCTTATGGAAGCTTGTTAATAAAATGAAAAGTCATCAATTTCAACACTTAGGCCAAGTTTGGGTAGTTTAAAAAAAGTTAAAAAGTCAAAAAGTTACTCAAAAAGTTAAAAAGTCATCACTATTCACCAAAAGTCAACAATTACGGCTGCACAATTCCCAATTCTAATTTTCTCCTACAAACTAATTTTTACAATTTTTTATTACACATTTTTCCATAAAAAGTCAAAAAGTTAACCCAAACATTCATATTTTCAACCTCAACTTTTTAGTCTAAAAAGACAAAAAGTACACTTATTTAGTCTTCCCAAACTTAGCCTTAACAAAGGGTGCAACTTGGTGACAGCCTATTTCAAAAAAAAAATAAATAAATAAAAATAAAGCGTGGATGAAATATTTTTGAATGGAACAATTATGGGCCAATCTTATGCATTTTTATTATAATATTATATATTTTATGATTTAAAAAATTGTAATGTAACATCGTCATAAAATGTATAACATTAGAACTTTTTAAATAGAAAAATATTATAAATTTTAAATAATCTACTAAATTTTTTACCAACCTCTTACATGGGGTGTGGGACCCATACAAACCCACATATGTGTGGGTCCCATACTTATGTGAGAGGTTTGGTAAAAAATTTAGTAAATTATTTGAGATCTCTAGCATAACTTTTTTGAATATATTTGAATCATAATGGGATAGAGTGCTCCGGTCTCGAACCACGGTAGAATGAATTTTACCTTTAAAATAACTAGCATAACACTCATGCTATGTTCAAGTATAAATAAATAATCAAAAAATAATTTTTAAAATTAAATAATAATGATTTTTAAATTTTATTTATTTTTATTAGAGTTATACATAACATAAGTTATTTATTTATTTATTTATTCTTATATCATTAATTGTGGGTTCTAAGTTCTTAATAAAAAAAATACATGTCATAATTTAATTAGTAAAAATTAAAGAATAAATCACAAAAATTAATTTTAATTTATCATATCATAATAATAAATTACATTTGTCAAAATAATAATTTTTCTATGTTTTATAAAGCCTAAAAATTTGTCCCGTCATACATCAAAATTATAATTTATCTTGTGTCATATCTCTAACATAAAATGTATTAAGATTGACTTGCGGTGTTAAATTTTGGCTAGAAATTAGTCGATTTAATATTTATCCCAACTTGACCTTCAATTAATTATTAAAAATTGTCTTCATCTATGCACAATTTATAAATTGTTTGACATATTTATTTATTAAATTGGTAAATAGATATTTGTAAGTATTTTTTATAATAAAAATGAGAAATATGGATATATTGTATGCATACTTATTAAATTTTTTGAAATTAGCTAAAAAAATTGTATATTTATGCTTAAAACTATGAAATGAATAGTTACATATATTTATATATGAAAAAATTACCTAAGATAGAGTCCCCATAAATTATAGATCAAATTGTACTCCTGATCTTACATTTAATCTAAAAAATTGATCGGTTAATTAATAAAAATATTTTATAATAATAAATTTAAATTTTATGTTTAAATTATACCATAGTTTATCCGGTCATGACCGGTATGAGTTAGTTTGAAGGTTTTAATATTGGATTAAACACTACAAAGTAGCCTAAAAATAAAAAAATTGATGGCAAATAACATGTGATAAATACATGTGGTTAGATAGTTATAAAATATGTCTATATTCAACACTTATGTAGTAAAATCCACCTTTTGAACAAATCTCGACCACACATTACTTTTTAAAATTAATTCTTCTCCCAAACTATTTGCTATTCTTTTAAGTAATACTCACTCTTTCAAAACTCACCCAAACAATACTCTGGCTTAGCTCATCATCATCCTCGTTGCCACTATGTTCACCACCTCCACTAACTGTAATTGTAATTTCTTTTTTATTTTTTGTTTTATACTTAGCATAATTTTAAAATTAAACTATAATTTGTAAGTTATTTAATATATTGACATTTAATTTTAATTTTTATCTTTACTTTTAATATTAAATGTTAATTATAGGTTGGACTTTAACAAATTAAACCATTTAATTAATTTTTGCATTATTCTAAATAAAAAATAAATATTTTTTTACAAGTGTACCAAGCTCTACCCGTACCCTATTTTTTAAATTTTTTTTACAGTATCAACATACCCATATCATACCAATACTAGTATTCGTACCAGTATCCGTGCTTTATAGCATTCAACCAAGGAACGGTGGGAACAATATTCCACAATAAGGGATTAACGTAGAATTCTAATCTCAACGAAATGAATAAACTAAAGCTTATAATATCTCTATCGGAGGAGGAGGATCCCCTCTCGTTTGAATTGAAGGATGCTATTTGGGTTTGTGAAATCTATCACAGGCCTCATCAGGCCTCATTTTGATAATTTAAACTATTTATTTTATCAGTCACTTCGTACATAAAAAAAATTAAGTTGACCTGATAACTGTAACTTGTTCAATTTATTGCATTTTTCACAACAAAAAGAAAAAATAAATGACAATTGTATTTTTAAAAATAAACCATAAATTTTTTAATGACAAACCTAATAAATTAAACAAGTTACGTTATGAAAATATATTAAGAGTAATTGAACAAGTTAGCAATAAAGATACTCCAACATCGTAAATTGTTTATCTAACAGAGAAAATATGTCTACATTGTAAAATAGATAAAAGATACATCCTAAATTGTTTATCTAAGAGAGAAAACAATAACTTAAAAATAATATATTTGTTGTACCAAAATTTTCAATTTTTTTTTTCCCACAAATTAAACCTACTTATTGGGATATTTTAAGGAGAAATTACCAATAGGTCCTACTTTTTAGACTTATTATCCATTAGGTCATATTGATGAATTTATCAAGTGATAAATTTATCAGTCTCTTATTTTTATGAATAAATTTATAGTGATAAATTTATCAGTCTCTTTGTTTTTATGAATAAATTTATAGTGATAAATTTATAGTTAGAACCTGTAAGTAAATAAGTCTAATTAATAGGACTGATTGGTAAGTGTCCATAGTTTAATTGGTGAAAAAAATTAAAAAATTGAGTATGAAAATATTTTACTTATAAGTTTTTGCTTTTTTATGCCGGACAAATAATTTTACACAAGGGAGTATAAAAAGTCAATAAGTCTACCACCATTATAATTGTATATGAGCAAAAATAAATTAAAAAAATTATATTGGCCCGCATTACCTCATAGTAACTTAATAACTAGCAGACTTCTTCGAATTAAGCCTTTGATTAATCTATATATAAATATATAGTTATATAAATCACCATAAAAAAAATATATATAAATATCATCCAAGGTGTCATAAAGTAGCACGGATAATATGTGATTTCATTTGAGGCTATCAACTATCTACCGGCCGGAACAATATATTAACGGGTGTTTTGGAAACAAACTAAAAAAGTTAATTTTTTGATTTTTTAATTTTTTTGTATAAAAAAGTCACAAAAAATAAGTTTTTTTACACAAAAAAATTACAAAAAATAAAAATAAAATCAAAAAATCAGCTTTTAATTAACTTTCCAAAACACCCCTAAGAGTAATGATCTTCATATTTTATTTTTAGTTTGTCACATTTAAAAAAAAAAATTGGTAAGAATTTTAAAGACAAATAATAAAAAAAATGAAAATTTAAACTGAACTGTCAATGCCATAATTCTATATTAATGATGAACGAACGAAATTATCCTTAAAAAAGATATCTTGACTTGAGGGTTATGCCTTTTCATTAAAAAATTTCAAAGTTGTCGAGAATTTTTTTTTTTTATTTTTTTGAATTCCATCTCTAGCCCGCATCCATCATCACCATTTTCAGTCCCTTCCAATCCCGGGCAATTCTATTTTCACATACAAATTTTTCGTAATATCACATTTAATAAAATTTTGCTTTAGTATAATTTTGTTTTAAAATAAAAATATCATAATACCTTTATTTTCTTTCACTACAAGAATTAACACTTTTGCCGACTAAAAATTTAGTCGGCAAAAGTTCATTTTTAGTCGGCAAAAGTCATCCGCGACTAATTTTTTTGGTCGCCACTTTGGTCGCCAATTGAGGGTCGCGGAAAGTAATTAGCGACTAAAAAGTTTTTTAGTCGCGAAAAAGTCATATTTGCTGACTAAATTTTTGGTCGCTAAATATATAATTACTGCGACTAATTCATTTAGTAGCTAAAACATTTTAGTCGCGAAAAGTCAAATTTGCCGACTAAATTTTTGGTCGCTAAATATATAATTACTGCGACTAATCCATTTAGTAGCTAAAACATTTTAGTCGCGAAAAGTCATATTTGCCGACTAAATTTTTGGTCGCTAAATATATAATTACTCCGACTAATCCATTTAGTAGCTAAAACATTTTAGTCGCGAAAAGTCATATTTGCCGACTAAATTTTTGGTCGCTAAATATATAATTACTGCGACTAATCCATTTAGTTGCTAAAACATTTTAGTCGCGAAAAGTCATATTTTCCCGACCAAATATGTTAGTTGCCAATTCGCACATTTAACGACTAAATAGTTTGGTCGGCAACTAAGGCCCGTTTCCACAACCAAAAAATTTGGTTGCCAATTGTCACATTCCACGACTAACAAGTTTGGTCGACAAATGGCACATTCCACGACCAAAAAAATTTGGTCGGCAATTGTCACATTCCACCACCAAATATGTTAGTCGCGAAAAAAAATGTTTGCGCAACTAAAACTTTAATCGGCAATTGACCTATTAACGACAATTTCCGTTTTAGTTGCCAAAATTAATAATTTTAACGACTAATTATTTTGTCGGCAAAAATATTAGTTATCTTTCCCAACTAATCAATTGGTCGCCAAAACAAAAAAAACAAGATCAACATTTGGTCGCCAACATCCAACAAAATAAACATGTAATTCATAATAATTCATCCAATTCATTCAATATAATATGTAATTTGCAAGCTTCATTCAAATCAACTGAATCATGAACAATTGACAAAATATAAATCATCCAAGCCTAAACTTGTTTAATGAAAGTCATCAACTATTATAAACTTTCATCCACAAGTAATTTCAAAGATACATATTCCTCCAATTAAAAATCCACTTGTAATCTATATAATTATCCAAGTCACATCCATCTAGCATAACAATTTAAAACATAACAATTAGTTGTTGTTATGTTTTAAATTGTTATCCATGCTCAGCTATCAAAAAATATATACACTAGTAGTCTATCTAAATATTTTTCATACACATTCATCCAAAAAAAATAACTACTACTCCTCCCAAATATTTTCCATACACATCTATTCAAAAATATATATTCCTTCCAAAAATGCTTATAGTGCCCATTAGTCCTGTACAATTTAGCTTCGTGCACGAGATCATCCATCTGTACCAAAGAAAATGAAAAATAATGTCAGGTAACTTTTGGTTAAAAATATTTGCACATAACTTTATTGTAAAATTGGACAAAAAATATTTTTTCTACATGGAAAGTAAAGGAAACATTAACAAATTAAATGACAATCAATACCATTTTGTAAATTAAACATCATTCATATGTATATATCAATTATAACTATTGTTCCACAATATGCCAATATTGACCTATGCTTCAACAATGGAAACTAAGTTAAATGAAAGACTATATATACCTAAAAATTAATTGAGGCAAGGCCCGGACACCCAATAAAAAGTCTTTGCTAACACAAAGATACGTTATCATGTAGCTTTCACATTAACTTCTTGTTTTGGCATGATTCACATTGAAAATTACAAAGCATTAAATTGGGGGCCATATTAGAATTATTATTCTATGGAGAGATAAAGAGAAAAGAGATAGTACAAAACCTCCGAAGCCAGTCCAATCCTAATGAACAGAAAAATCCAGAAAATACACCAAATCCGCCTAAAAAGAGGGTCATTGTCCCAGTCCACACTTGGCCCAAGCCTGATATATGGATGGACCAAGACGGTTTATATAACTCAATCACACCACACAAATGGTGCTCATGACAAACAAAATAAAGCGACAATGCACTAAAGACACTTTCAATTAATAATCATGACAAAACTAGTAGAAATTTCAAAACTAAATGTTATAGGATTCTCTAAAGTTTCACAATTTAGATAACTAAACAACTAAGATCCTACTTGACCAAGCACTGAGATTTAGCTTATGATGAGTTTTCACATTTCACGGCATGAACATGCAAGCTACAACCCAATAAAGAGCTGTCTTTGTTTGAATGAATATTGATATCTTGATGATGATGATGATGATGATGATTTTGACACTGATGAAACTTTTAAAGGGCAATATCTTGCTTTGAAATTTTACAATGGCATGTTAGCTAATTTACGAAGATGATTCTGCATGCACTTAACTTCAATGAAATTAGAATTCATGCACTTAACTTCAATGAAATTAGAAGTCACTGAGGGAGCAAAGACTTCGTGTAGTTATCTATGTCAAGTTTAGTCTTTATTGATACTTGGGACCGGTGGATAGGGTATGGACTTGATTTAACATAATTTGTTCAGAGTGGTTGTCTTTAGGTTCGCAAATTCACAACCTCAAAATTAATAAACAGTGTTTTAATCACAAAGTCAGCGATCTATGGATAGAACAAAAACATCTTGTCTGCAATTTAGCTTAATTTGTTTTAAGTAGTTAGTTGTCCCATATTCGAAATCACAACAACAAAATTAATAAGCCTAATCAGTGATTTATCTGTAAGTAGAAAATTTTATATGTAAATCTACCATGGAAAATGGCACTACTGATTATAAGAAGTTGAATTCCCACTAATATAACACTCCTAGAGGCTTCACAACTCAGTTTCTTCCCCATCCACGTAAATTGAAAGGCAATATACTAAATCACAAAAGGCATCCAGTGATTCTAACTCTCATCTTGAACCACCATACTAGATGCTCCGCTTTGACACACAGATAGAGTCTCTGCAGGAATCCAGGATAGCTCTGGTGACTCATTTTGATAGTATCCTCCCAAACCCTTCTCTCTATATGAGAGATACAGATTTCTAATGCTTTGTTGAAAAGCCGAATATCAGCAAATTGTGTTCCCAACGTGGAGGGAAAAACATTGACATTCCATATTTGATACAACCTTAAGCATAAAGGTATTCTGCATGAGTATCCATTCGAAAGAGTAACCCGTAAACCAAATTGGAAATACATAATTTAATGTGAATATGAGGTGAAAATAGATTTGCTTCTCAATTCTCATCCTTCAACCTACAGATGATGTACAGCCATTCTGTACACAAGGCAAATTAAATATATTAAATTATGGCTATTTCTCTCCTCTTATCTGAGTCCAAAATTGCTGTAGTAAAACTTCACACATTTTTACTGCATGCATGTTGCCTACAAAGTGATATACCTAAAGAGACTGATAACAAAGCAATTATCACCTTAATGACTTCAGTATAAGTTTCTTGATAGAAATGGGAGTACACTGAAAACATAAGAAAAAGGGTCCTTACCAAGTACATTCCCATGGAGTGATCCATAACGGACAAAGCGCAAACCACCGGCATTAGTTGAGACATTTCCACCAATTTGACAGCTTCCCTTTGCACCCAAGTCTAGTGGCATAATAAATCTGAATGGCAGAATAATTACTTACATATCTAAAAATTAAATTGTCAAATTACTCTGCAATATGATAAAAACTGAAAGCAGCAGTCACTGAAATATGAAAAGTCTAGACTGACCAAGAAACTTATGTGTGATGCAAAACATCAAAAACCAGAGCAGGCAATATCTCATACAATGAAACATACATTCAACCATATCATTTCTCAATTCTCATCTTCACACATACACATGTTTTACAAGTGTAAAAGGAGACAAATGAAAACAAAGAAAAACAACTAGAAGCCACAAGTCATCAACACCCCTTTTAAATCTCTAGTAATAAATCCTTAAGTTAAATGGGGATCTGTAAATGTGGGGATCCTATGTTTGGAGGCAATGTGCATGAACAATGGGGACATCACTGATGGTGCCTTGTATTAAGGAGACAAAAGAGCAAGCTTGTGTGCATATGGGTACGCATGTCTATGTATTTTCCTAATCTCTTCACATATACACAATCTTTTTCATAGTCAATCAAGCAAAATGATAGCTAACCACATCACAGCCTTCCAGTAATAAGTTCATCTGGGTTAATAGCGGATGTATTAAGCTATTACACTCTCTACTTGAGTTCAAACCTTACTAATCACATGTTGAAGGAAAAATATAGCAGTATGAGAGTTTCAGAACTGACTGGACCACCACAACACGCTGGTTAAGGAAAAGCTTGCCTGGTTCAGGCAGGTCAAACCAGCTTCCATCCCACAAGCACATCAACTGTACAACCAGCTTGGCTTAGGCCTGCTGACACTACATTACCAGTTCAACTCGATGAAGAGCATTCTATTGTGTATCCTATGCACGATAAATTAATATCATAAACTTTCATGTGTGTATACTAGTGTCAACTTGGTAGGCACCCTAAAATTTTGAAACTCTAAATGCAAGCACATATGCACTGCAACTTAAAATAATAATAACAAAGACAATAATCATGAAATTTTATGCATGACATAAATTTTCCATTTGTGTGTATGTATGTGTGATTATGTGTGACTGCTTGTGCAGATCACATGCCCCAAACTGTTCAACTTAAATGGCAAGCATTCACCAGAAAACCTTCATGTTTCTAACGTCCTCCTTATCTTCTTCTGTAAGCTGTTTGCATAAATGAGTTTGACTATAACTTTAAAAATACCACCTAAGATTGAAAATTTGAAATTAGAAAAAAAAGCATATCATTGATGATCACATTAAGCATCAAAACATTGCATCAAAAAATACAATGACAAAATAAATGGGATTAGAGCCTCCTTTCTTTAAAAGGAACAAAGGAGATGGCGACACACAGCCACGCAGGATTTAAAAGTTTCATAATAGTTGTAATTTATTAAAATGTAATCCTGTTATTTTCATAGAATTCTAGATCTTATATGCCAGTCAAATAAGAAAAGAAAATCTGAGAAAGAATCATATAAATCCTTGGGATATATCCAAATGAGGGGTATTGCCCAAAATCAAACCAGTTTAAGAAATCAACACGAAATTATTTAGTATAAATCATATAAAACCCTATAGCAAGAGTTGATAGTTGGGGAAATAGAGGAAGGGAGAGAGAGAGAGAGAGAAGAGAGCGAGATAGAGAGGGCAACCGACACAGAGAGGGAGAGAGAGAACCTGTGATCTGCGGCGGTGGCGGTGGTGATTTGCGGCTGCGGCGGTGCCGATGTGCAATGTACGGTGAGCTACGGTGAGCGACGGTGGTAAGGGACTGTGCTGAGATGAGGTGGGGTGAGGTTTGGTGGTGATGTGTGAGAGAAGAGGACTTTTGTGTTTGTTTAAACAGAGAATGTAGAAGAGGGCGCGAAATGAAAAAGTAATTTCCCCCTCAAATTTTAGACCTGTGGCGACTAAGGTGGTGTTTGGGAAGAATTTTACCTAGGTTTTTTCTCATTTTTTTCATTAAAAGACAAAAATGTTGCAAAATAAAAAAAAACACATCCAAACAAAATATCACATCCAACCCCATAATCATTTCACTTTTTTTCTCACAAATATCACATCCAATCACAAAAAAATCCAACTATCTTCCCAAACACAAAAAAAAAAAAAAAAAAATGACATTTTAATATCTTACATCTAAAAAAACCTACATAAAAACTCACTTCCCAAACATCATCTAAATTGGTTATTTGTTGGCAAATAACCCATATATAACAACTAAAACTTTTTATACCTAGAACTTAAATAAGAGTGACATTTTAAAATATTTTAGTATTAAGTGAATTTGTTTTATTTTAGTATTCAGTGAATTTTTTAAATATTTTTTTTACAAATATTATACTTTTAAAGTGTATTTATGTTTGGTATATCGAAAAATTTTAAAAAACATTAGAATGAATTATACTTTTAAAATATTCGCCGCTCATCGCTCGCCTCCGTGTGTGTGAGAGAGAGAGAGAAAGAGTGTGTTGTTTCGAAACTTAGGACTCTGTAAACCTGAAAGGAAATGAAAAAATGGGGGGAAAGGCAGAGGGAAAAAACAAAAGGGGGAAATTAAGTTTGGGCGGGCGAGTTAGTGAAAAAAAAAGGGAAATTTTGTTTCATTATTATTTTAATGAATTTTTTTTTTTATTTGGTAGAAGTAGGGGTAATATTTTAATGAAAAATATTTTTCGTTAAAATAAAATTAATTTTTTATGGTCAATGAAAAATATGATTTTTGTAGCCCATTTTTTTTGTGAAGGTGGTGGAGGAGAGAGAGCGACAGTAGTGGTGAAGGTGGTGGATAAGAGGTGATGGTGATGGTGGTGGTGGTGGTGGCGAAGGAGATTGATGATGAAGTTGTGGTAGTGGTAGAGGAGATGGAGTGGCGGTGGTAAAGGAGAGGTAATAGTAGTAGTAGTGGTGGTAGTGGTAGTGAAGTGGTAACGATACTGGCAGTAATGGTAGTCGTAGAGATGGAGTGGCAACAATGGTAATAATGCTGGTAGTGGAATGACATTTGCAGTAGTAGTGAATGTGGTAGAGGAGATGGGTGGTGAGAGAGAGATGAGTGAAAGATAGATAGAGAAGAGAGATAAAGAGAGAGACAGAGACAGAGTGATGAGCGAGAGAGAGAGAGAGACAAAGTGGTCACTAAAAGTGTATTTTCTTCTAGTGAAGAGCTCAGTAAATAGAGAAGAGGGGAAGGAGAAAGTGAGCAAGGTGAACACAATGAGGGAGACAGACAGACACATTGAGAGAAAGAGAGAGAGAAGAGTGAGAGACAAACAGACAGGCATAGAAAGAGAAAGAGAGAGAGAAGAGGGATGAGTGAGAGAGAGATAGAGAAAGAGAGAGAGAGACAGAAAGAGAAAGAGATAGAGACAGAGACAGAGAGAAACAAGAGATGAGTAACAGATAGACAAAGAGAAAGAAAGAGAGCGAAAATAGATGATCGAGAGAAAGACATAGAAAAAGAGAGAGATAGAGAGAGAAGAAAGATGAGCGAGAAATTGTTAAAATAATTTTTTTTTTTATAGTTAATGATTTTATTTTATTTTTAGTAATTAAAGTTGAAAATTTATTTGTTTCATTTTTATTTTAATGAATAAAAAATTATTCTTATTTTTTTACTTTGGTAGAAGTAGAGGTAATATTTTAATGAAAAATATTTTCCATAAATTTTATAAATTGGTTTTTGTTTATTTTTAGAAAAACATAAATTACAAACGCATTTGGTTTGAACAAAATGTTTAAAAAAAATTAAAATATAAACTAAAAAACATGTTTGTCTAGGCCTAAAATATTTATATTTTTTATTATTATTTATGACGATGGGATCATACACATTATAATTGAAAATAAATATTTGAAAAGAGATGAGAGAGATAGAGAAGAGAGATGAGTGAAAGAGAGAGAGAGAAGAGAATGAGCGAGAGACAGAGAGAGAGAAGGAGAGAAAGAGAGACCCATTTCATTTTTTGACTCTTTCCTCTTTCAACAACAATGGGCTCAGAGAAAGAGATGAGTGTGATTGAAAGAAAAGAGAGATGAGTGAGAGACAGAGAGAAAGAAAAAAAACGAGAGATAGACACATACGCAGAGAGAGAGAGAGAGACAACAAAAAGAAATGAACAAGAGATAGAGAAAGAGACATAGAGAGAGAAGAGTGATGAGTGAAAGAGAGATAGACAGACAGAGAAAGAGAGAGACAGAGAGAGAAACACATAGAGACACAGACAGAGAGAAACAATAGATGAGTGAGAGATAGACATAGAGAGAAAGAAAGAGAACGAAAAGAGATGATCGAGAGAAAGACATAGAAAAAAAGAGAGATAGAGAGAAATCCAGATGAGTAGGAAAGACATAGAGAGAGATAGAGAGAAGAGAGATGAATGAGAGAGAAATAGAGAAAGAAAAAAGATGAGAGAGATAGAGAGAAGAGAGATGAGCGAGAGACAAAGAGAAAAAGAGACAAAGACAGAGACAAAGACAAACAGACAGAGAAGAGTGACGAGTGAGGGAGAGAAAGCGAAAGAGACAAAGAGAGAAAGAGATAGAGAGTGAGAGTCAGAAAAAGAGACAGAGAGAGAAGAGATGAATGAGATAGACAGAGAGAGAGATAGAGAGAAGAGAGATGAGCTAGAGAGACATAGAGAGAAGAGAGATGAATGAGAGAGACAGAGAGCTCGGTAAATAGAAAAGATGGGAGAGAGAGAGTGGGCAAGGTGAACACAATGGGGGAGAGAGACAGACAGACACACAGAGAGAAATAAAGAGAGAATGGTGATGAGTGAGAGAGAGACAGACAGACACACAAAGAGAAAGAGAGAGAGAAGAGTAATGAGTGAGAGAGAGAAAGAGAGATATATATATATAGAGAGAGAGAGGGGAGAGAAAAAGAGATAGAGAGACAGACAGACAGATGAGTGGGTGAGTGAGAGAGAGAGAGAGAGAAAAGTGAGAGACAGACATAGAGAGAGAAAGTGAGAAAGAAGAGTGATGAGTGAGAGAGAGATAGAGAGAGAAAGAGATAGAGACATAGACAGAAAGAAATAAGAAATGAGTTAGAGATAGACAAAGAGAGAGAGAAAGAGAACGAAAAGAGATAATCGAGAGAAAGACATAGAAAAAGAGAGAGATAGAAAGAGAAGAAAGATGAGCATAAGAGACAGAGAGAGAGAGAGAAGATAGACGAGTGAGAGAGATAGAGAAAGAAAAAAGATGAGAGAGATAAAGAGAAGAGACAAAGAGCGAGAGACAAAGAGAAAAAGAGACAGAGACAAAGACAGACAGACAGAGAAGAATGATGAGTGAGAGAGAGAAAAAGAAGAGAGAGAGAAAAAGAGAGAGACAAAGAGAAAAAGAGATAGAGAGTGAGAGACAAAAAAAGAGATAGAGAAAGAGGAGAGAGAGAGAGAAATAGACAAAGAGGGAAAGAGACAGAAAAAGAGACAGAGAGAGATGAGAGATGAATGAGAGAAATAGAGAGATGAACGAGAGAGACAGAGAGAGAGATAGAGAGAAGAGATATGAGCGAGAGAGACAGAGAGAGAGATAGAGAGAAAAGAGATGAACGAGAGAGACAAAGAGAGAAGAGAGATGAGACAGAGATGCGAGAGAGCTCAAGAATAAAGATGAACAAGATAGATAGAGAGAAGAGAGATGAACGAAAGAGACAGAGAGAGAAGAGAGATAGAGAGAGAGATAGAGAGAGAGAGAAAGAGACAAAGACAGAGGCAGAGACAGAGTAGGAAAGAGAAAGAGACAGAGAGAAACAAGAGATGAATAAGAGATAAACAAAGAGAGAGAAAGAGAGCGAAAAGAGATGATCGAGAGAAATACATAGAAAAAGAAAGAGGTAAAGAGAGAAGAAAGATGAGTAGGAAAGACAGAGAGTGAGATAGAAAAAAGATAGATGAATAAGAGAGATAGAGAAAGAAAAAAGATGAGAGAGATAGAGCGAAGAGAGATGAGCGATAGACAAAGAGAAAAAGAGACAAAGACAGACAGATAGAGAAGAGTGATGAGTGAGAGAGAGACAAAGAGAGAGAGAGAAAGACAAAGAGAGAAAGAGATAAAGAGTGAGAGTCAGAAAAAGAGACAGAGAGAGAAGAGAGATGAACGAGATAGAAAGAGAGAGATAGAGATAAGAGAGATGAGCGAGAGAGACATAGAGAGAAGAGAGATGAACGAGAGAGACAGAGAGAGAGAGATAGAAATAAGAGAGAGATGAACAATAGAGACAGAGAGAAAAGAGAGATGAGAGAGAGTGAGAGAAGAGAGATGAGCAAGAGAGATAGAGACAACAGAGATGAACGAAAGAGACAGAGAGAGATAGAGAAATGAGAAAAGAGATAAATGAGTGAGAGACACAGAGAGAGAGACAAACAGATAGACAGATAGGCAAATAGACAGAGAGAGAAAAGTGATGAGTAAGAGAGAGAAAGAGAATAGAGAGAGGAAGATAAAAAAAATAGGTGAAAAGAGACAGACAAAGAGAGAGAGAGAGAAAAAGAGTGAAAAAGATAAACGAGAGAGATACAGGGAGAGATGAGCGAGAGAGATAAAGAGAAGAGAGACAAAGAGAAACGAGGGATGAGAAAGATAGAGAAAAGAGAGATGAACGAGAGACACAGAGAGAGAGATAGAGAAGAGTGATGAGTGAGAGAGAAAAAAAGAAGAGAGACAGACAGACAGAGAAGAGTGATGAATGAGAGAGAGAAAGAGAAGAGAGACAGAGATAGAGACACAGAGAGAAAAAGAGAGACAGATAGATAGAAAGAGAGAGAAAGAGTGATGAGTGAAAGTAAATTTTTTATTTTTCTTTCAGCGACTAAAATATTTTAGTTGCCAAAACTATATATACCGCGACCAAACTAATTTTTAGTCGCTGAAATTAAGGTTTTGCCGACCAAACTTTTGGTCGCGAAAGATAAAAAATAATTTTTTATTTTTCTTTCAGCGACGAAAATATTTTAGTTGCGAAAACTATATACACCGCGACCAAAATAATTTTTAGTCGCTAAAATTAAAGTTTTGCCGACCAAACTTTTGGTCGCGAAAGATAAAAAATAATTTTTTACTTTTCTTTCAGCGACTAAAATATTTTCGTTGCCAAAACTATATATACCGCGACCAAACTAATTTTTCGTCGCTGAAATTAAGGTTTTGCCGACCAAACTTTTGGTCGCGAAAGATAAAAAATAATTTTTTATTTTTCTTTCAGCGACGAAAATATTTTAGTTGCGAAAACTATATATACCGCGACCAAAATAATTTTTAGTCGCTAAAATTAAAGTTTTGCCGACCAAACTTTTGGTCGCGAAAGATGAAAAATAATTTTTTATTTTTCTTTCAGCGACTAAAATATTTTAGTTGCCAAAACTATATATACCGCGACCAAACTAATTTTTAGTCGCTGAAATTAAGGTTTTGCCGACCAAACTTTTGGTCGCGAAAGATAAAAAATAATTTTTTATTTTTCTTTCAGCGACTAAAATATTTTAATTGCCAAAACTATATATACCGCGACCAAACTAATTTTTAGTCGCTGAAATTAAGGTTTTGCCGACCAAACTTTTGGTCGCGAAAGATGAAAAATAATTTTTTATTTTTCTTTCAGCGACTAAAATATTTTAGTTGCCAAAACTATATATACCGCGACCAAACTAATTTTTAGTCGCTGAAATTAAGGTTTTGCCGACCAAACTTTTGGTCGCGAAAGATAAAAAATAATTTTTTATTTTTCTTTCAGCGACTAAAATATTTTAATTGCCAAAACTATATATACCGCGACCAAACTAATTTTTAGTCGCTGAAATTAAGGTTTTGCCGACCAAACTTTTGGTCGCGAAAGAAAAAAAATAATTTTTTATTTTTCTTTTAGCGACTAAAATATTTTAGTTGCCAAAACTATATATACCGCGACCAAACTAATTTTTAGTCGCTGAAATTAAGGTTTTGCCGACCAAACTTTTGGTCGCGAAAGATAAAAAATAAATTTTTATTTTTCTTTCAGCGACTAAATTATTTTAGTTGCCAAAACTATATATACCGCGACCAAACTAATTTTTAGTCGCTGAAATTAAGGTTTTGCCGACCAAACTTTTGGTCGCAAAAGATAAAAAATAAATTTCTATTTTTCTTTCAGCGACTAAATTATTTTAGTTGCCAAAACTATATATACAGCAACAAAAATATTTTTTTAGTCGCCAATTGTGGCAAATTTAGCGACTAATTTTTTTTTAGTCGCCAATTGTGAGATTTTTAGCGACTAATTTTTTTTTTAGTCGCCAAAAATTAATATACCCCGACTAAAAAAATTTAGTAGCTAAATATTGTACTTTTACCGACTAACATAATTTTTGGTCGCCAATTGCACAACTTTTGGCAACCAAAATATTTTTAGTCGGCAAAAGTGGTCGCCAATTGTGTATTTTCTTGTAGTGTTTCATCCAAAACTTAATTCTAAGACATCACAATCATCCTTCATCGCTAGCGCTACCTCTCTTCTCTACCATCTCTTTTCACCGTCTCATTTTCCATCCACTTGCAACTACCTTTTGCCATGAATCATATACTTTCACAAGTTCTCTATTGCGAATTACTAATTTTCGAGGTTGATTGAGGAGGTTTAGGATGGAAGTGGATGAAATGGGAATGGTGGTGGTGGTATGGAGGGCTAAGAGTGGCAGAAATGATGGCAAAAAAGGGGTGGGTGGATAGAAGAAAAAATAGGATTTTGAAATTCAATATAAAGATATTATTGAAATAAATAGATATGTATTGAGATTTTTTTTATTTTTTTAATGTATGTATTGAAAAAGTTTTCATTAAATATATGCATCAAAAAAAAAAAAAAATTTCGTGTGTGAAAATAAAATTACCCCCAACCCTTGCATTATAGTCTCTTTAATATAAATAAACATTGGTTGTTTGAGTAGGTTAGAATTGAATTAGAATAATAACACGAATAATTGCCTCATTATATGTTCAATCCTAAGTCAATTGCTCCACTTTTGTTTTTGTTTTTAATTTGTAAAAAATTAAAAAATATATATTTAATTAGCTTGCTCATCAATAAATAAAAATTTAAAATAATGAACACTATCCCATAATTTATGAATTTTAAAAAGACATATGACCCATATATGGAATAAGATTACCTAAAATCATGCCTTTCTCCCATTTTTTATTTTTAACTCTTTCGAATTCTAGCCGTACCTTTATATTTTCCAAACGTTGTCTTTTTATATTTGCAAATATAAAAAATTAAAATGGAGTTGCATAGTGATTAGTGAAGGTGGTGAGCATAGTGGCAACAAAAATAACAGAATATTATTTGGGTGAGTTTTGAAAAGATAAGTATTATTTAAAAGAATAGCGAATAGTTTGGGAGAAGAATTAATTTAGAAAAGTAATGTGTGGTTGAGATTTTTTCAAAATGCAGATTTTACTATACAAGTGTTGAATATAAGACATATATTTTATAACTATCTAACCACATGTATTTATCTCATATTACTTACAATCAAATTTTTATCTTTAGGCTACTTTGTAGTGTTTAATCTAATATTAAAACCTCTAAACTAGTTCATACCGGTCACAATATGACAAACTATGATATAATTTAAACATAAAATTTAAATTTATTATTATAAAATATTTTTACTGATTAACCAATCAATTTTTTAAATTAAGTGTAAGATTAGGAGTACAATGTGATCTATAATTTAGGGCGGCTCTCTCTTAGGTAATTTTTTCATACATAAATATACGTAACTATTCATTTAATAGTTTTAAACATAAATATATAATTTTTTTAACCTAAGTTCAAAATTTTTAATACGTATGCATAAAATATATCTATATTTCTTATTTTTATTATAAAAAATATTTATAAATATCTATTTATCAATTTAATAAATAAATATGTCAAACGATATATAAGTTGTGCATAAATGAAGACAATTTTTAATAATTAATTGAAAGTCATGTTGGCGTAAATATTGAATCGAATAATTTCTAGCAAAAGTTTAACACTACAAGTCAATCCTAATTCATTTTATGAAAGAGTTATGACATAAGACAAATTATTAATTTGGATAAACTGTCAATAGGTCCTAATAATTGAATTTAATTCTCATAAAGTCCTATTAAAAATATATCCTAATACAATCGTTCCTAAGAATAATTTTTTATGACGATTTTTTACATATAAAATTGACAACTAGTGACCTCTTTTTTGTCATGATTTTATAAATTGTCACTAAAACTTACAATTAGTGACGTTTTTCTGTGGTGAATTTTTAAAACTGTCACTGAAAGTTGAAAATTGATGACCTTTTTGTGACGATTTTTTTAAACTGTCGTTAAAACTTAGGCCTGGTTTGGGATACATGAAAAAAGTCAAAAAGCCAAAAAGTTACTTAAAAAGTTAAAAAGTTTTCACTATTCACCAAAAAAAATATTAAAAAAAAATAATTTTACACTTAATTATTACAATTGGTGCCTGTCTCCCCCACAAACTTTGCTGCTTTTTTGAGAAAAATTGCATAGGCGGGGTGCAGAAAAAACACTGTGATGTTCAGCCAATGAGGGTCCATCACTGGTCTCGTTTTGATAATCTGAACCGTTCAATGTGTAGAAATCGCTGAGTTCTATATACTTATAAAAAATCACGTTGATAAGATATATCTAACTACATGATCAAATCAGTTTTGTATAAAAAAATAGATGGTGTTATAGTTAACAGTTGACCAAAAACTACACGATCAGATAGCTATCGATATCTGATCTACGTGATTTTTTACAAGCATATAGTACTCAACGAAATCTATACATTGAACGGTTCCAATTAGTAAAACGGGACCCGTGGTGGCCCCCCATGGACCGAACAATACTGTCCAATTCAAGCCCGAAAAGGAGGCAACCATTTCCTATCTCCTAATTAGCCCACTACTCTGCCAAACTGTACAGGCTATTTTCACTAACTTCTCCTATATATTTATTTATACAATTTTTCAACACACATTTTTTCGTAAAAAGTCAAAAAGCTAACCCAAACATTCATATTTTTTTCCTTAATTTTTTAGCCAAAAAAGACAAAAAGTACACTTATTTAGAACACCCCAAACAATCTCTTATAATTAGTGACATTTTTTGTGACAAAATTTTTAAACTGTCCTTGAAAATTAACAATTAGTGACGTTTTTTAATAATGTATAAAAAATACTATTAATTATCATAGGATCAATTAGACAATAAATCTATTTAGTAGGACCTATACGTAAGTCCCTCATATAATTTTGATGCATGATAAGACAAATTTTTTGACTTTACAAAACATAAAATTTTTTTAATATTTTGACAAATGTAATTGACTATTACCATATGATAAATTAAGATTAATGTTTGTGATTTATTCTTTAATTTTTACAAATTAAATTATGACATGTATTTTTTATTAAGAATTTAAAATACACAATTAATGACATAAGAATAAACAAATTTATGTTATGTATAACTCTAATAAAAACATATAAAATTTAAAAATTATTATTATTTAATTTTTGAATTATTATTTAATTTTAAAAATTATTTTTTGATTATTTATTTATACCTGTACATAGCACGGGTATTATACTAATTATTTTATAGATAAAATTCATTTTACAGTGGTTCAAGACCGGAGCACTCTATCCCATTATAATTCAAATATATTCAAAAAGTTCCAATGTTATACATTTTATGACCATATTACATTACATTTTTTAAATCATAAAATATATAGTGATATAATAAAAATGCATAAGATTAACCCATAATTGCTCCATTCAAAAATATCTTGTCCACGCTTAAATTTTGTTTTTTGTTTTTTTGAGATGGGCTATCGCCATGTTGCACCCCTTGTTAAGTTGTTGAAATTGATGACCTTTCATTTTATTAACAAGCTTCCATAAGAGCCCAAAACCAAAATTATAATGTGACCGTTTGATGCAGCTTAATTTTATTTATTTATTTATTTTTGGGATAGTTACATTTTACTCCATGTGGTTTAACGTGTTTTCACATCACCTCTTGATGTTTATAACTATACTCATAAACACCCTGTGATTTTGACTAAAGTGCAAAAGTGATAGGATATGACAGAATGATGGAAAAGACTAGAATATCCCTAAATATTTATATTGCTTACATGCTATAGTCCTTTCAGTTGTTTGACTATGATTTTCAGAGATAGAAAGAGAGAAAGATACACACGGGTTAAGGTTTCAAAAGATTTTGTCACGGCCCATACTAGCGACCAAGGCTGGATTCACAATTAGCTAATTCTAATTCCAAGTTATTAAATTAAATAATGCAGCGAAATAAAATAAAAGGCGTTGATAAATATCCGAAGCGTACGTGGAAATTATTATTATTGTAATGATGTTATATGATGATTACAAGAAGGAAAGAAAAACATGATATTTATATCAAATTTGAGGTTTTGATCCATGAGATAAAACTGTCATTCCTTAAATTTCTTCACCTGAAAGGGGTTTTAACAGCTATAAGCACATGACAGAGTGAGAAATATTATACTAAGAGTATAAGGGTATATATAAATCATCATGGATAATTACTTAGGCTAAACAAAGAATAGTTTAGCTCGAATTAATTATTTTAATAACAGACATATAATTCAAAATCATATGAAACAATCATAACCACAGTGCATAATAAAATAGAGGGTCAATGGATCCATGGCAGACAGAGGGTCACAACGTGACTAATTAGAGGGCCAATGGTTATTTTAGTCCCCCAGGCATGAGATTGTCATAGGGTCACTAAAGTGACAATTCAGATGGCCAATAATTATTTAAGTCCTCAAGGCATGGGACCTCCGTGATAGTACTTATTCAAAACTAATGTTTATAAAATCATTATCAAATAATTTTTAAAAGTTAAACAAACATATCCATGGGTTTCAATTTAAGCAAATAGAGTTCAGAAAATAATCCACGTAATTAACACATTAACATAACTATAAAGCATAAAATATATTGTGGTGAATCAAAATATAATATAAAATAAATTGTGATAACTCAAAACATTCATAAAATATAAAATAAATTGTGATAACTCAAAACATTCATAAAATATATTGTAGTGAATCAAAATATAATATTACTCACCTCATTATTAACCCTTAGCCTTTACTTTCCTGTTATTGTTTACTAGTATGTTGCACTTGCTCTGTATCTATGTATCTTTTTGTTCCTTTCCAAAGTTCAGCGACTCACTATTTATAGGGGTATATGCATAGTCATGTGGCAAGTTTTGCCACCACATGTCACTTAATCCATTTGCCATCTGCTCCTTCCCTAGGTGACTTATCCTAGCTAAATATGCATATTCACCACCCTACGTGCTAGGGTGGTGACAGGACGGGTATATCCCATTTTTCTTTTCTTTTTTACATTTCACTTTATTAACCATTCCATATTTTATTATACTTTAATATTATTTATATATATATATATATATATATATATATATATATATTTTCATGGTATTTAATTAAACATTTAGGGTGTCATATTTCTCCCCTCCTAAATAGAAGTTTGTCGTCAAACTTGACGTGCCTTGATTTTCGAAGAGGTATGGATATTTGGCCCGCATTTGATTTTTGGCTTCCTATGTAGCTTTTTCGATTCAATGATTCCTTCATAAGACTTTTACAAGGGGTATAGTCTTGTTTCAGAGAACTTGATCACGACGATCGAGAATCTGCACTGTTGTTCTTCATAAGAAAGATCTTCTTGAGTGTCCAGGTTTTCATAATCAACAAAATGCTTTGGATCTCAAAAATATCGTCGAAGCATTAAAACGTGGAACACATTGTGAACATTGGACAATTCTGGTGGAAGAGCAAGATGATATGCTACAAGGCCAATCTTTTTCAGTATTTCAAATGGTCCGACGTAACGTGGGTTCAACTTCCCTCATTTTCCAAATCGAATGACTCCCCTTGTTAGTGAGATTTTTAAGAAACCGTGCTCTTCTACCTGAAATTCCAAATCTCGTCTCTGCGTATCCGCAGAGATTTTTTGGCGGCTTTGAGCAGTGCGAATTCGCTGTTGGATGAGTTGAATTTAATCACTCATTATTTGCACGATTTCAGGGCTTAACAGTTTCCTGTCCCCGACTTCTGTCCAACACAAAGGTGACCGACAACTCCTTCCATACAATGCTTCGTATGGTGCCATTCCAATGCTTGCTTGGTAGCTGTTGTTATAGGCGAATTTCACTAACGGTAGGTGATCATCCTAATTTCCTTTGAGGTCTAGCACGCACACATGTAACATATCTTCCAAAGTTTAGATTGCTCTTTTAGATTGTCCATCAGTTTGTGGGTGATAACCAGTGCTAAACTTCAGTGTTGTTCCCAAAGCTTCTTGCAATTTGTTCCAGAAGTGAGATACGAAGCAGGGGTCTCGGCCAGACATGATTGAAACTGGAGTACCATGCAATCGAATGATTTCTTTGATGTACAAAGTAGCGAACTCAGTAAGGGAGTACGTGATTTTGATTGGTAAGAAATGTTCCGACTTTGTTAATCGATCTACTATAACCCATATTGCATCATTTTTTGAAACTAACTGTGGTAGCCCGACCACGAAGTCTATAGCGATCCCGGGTTTACCCTTGTTGTACAATGATCCGGACATGTGTCCGTGAAGGTTGGTAGTTGTTTATTTCCTAGTTTGCATCCTCTTTACTTTGTATTTTGAGTTATGGGATGTGTTGGGCAGGTTTGTTACAGGTTGGTTGCGTTTGGGAGCCTAGTGTTGCTGCCCAGATTTTTGGTCCTTCGCTCGAGCGAGGAGTTTGTCGCTCGAGCGAGGAGTAGTGTTGCCCCGGTTCTGGACCTGAGAGTTGTAGTTTCTGGCTCGAGCGAGCTTTTCGTGGCTCGAGCGGTCTGGGTTTTTCTTCGCTCGATCGAGAACTTCTTGGCTCGAGCGAGAGTTTTCTGTGTCTGGTCGCTCGAGCGACCAATCCTTCGCTCGAGCGAGCGTGTTTTATATCAGCGGACAGCAGCGTCTAAAACATCACTTTTTCAGTCCCTTTCTTTGATTAAACCCTAAATCCGACACTCTCTCTCTCTAAACTTGCACTCTCTCTAAGATTTGATCTCCCTAAGGTGTGAATCTAGCCTAGGGCCTTTGTTAAAAAGATAGAGGGCGTTGAGAGCTTCGATTTAATCTGAAAAAGTTTGGATTTGGAGCAAGTTGATCTTGGAGTCTTCATCTCCTTTGTGGCTTAAACTTCGAGGTAGGGATATCCTACTCCTCTCTATGGGTTTTGTCTTTAAATTTTGGTATTTTGAGATGTTGGGCTTGGTTTGGTAATTTTGTGAAAGTTTGGGGCTTTTGTGTAATTTTACAAAAAGTTGGGGTTTTATTCATAATAAACCTAGATGCATGTTTAGCATGAAAAAAATGGAATGATTGCTGAATCATTGAAGAAAATGGGACCTAAGGGTTGAAATGGTAATTATGGAAAATGGTCTAATTGCATTGTTTAATTAATTGGGATAATTGATTGATGAGAAATGAGGAAATGAAATGTTGATTGAATATCCATTTGTGCATTTATTTTCTGTTTTAGAAATAACTGCTTTGGGCTATCGGTGGAGGATAGTCGTGATTGTTGTAGACAATGTATGTTGATTAGGCAAACTGAAACTAATCAATGGAATGTGTTATGGAACTTGACAGTTGCTAGAATACATTAATTGTTTGTATTGTGTGATTGTATATAGAACCAATGTGTTTATATACGTTATGTGTAGAGGAGGAGATAGGGGATGTACTCCGCGGTTTAGGGGAAGATAGGGGATGGACCTCTAAACCGGATAGGTATTTGGAGGAGATAGGGGATGTACTCCGTAGACAGAGCTCATATGCTTGCCTAGAGAAGTGAAGATAGAGCTCATATGCTTATCTTTGTGAAGTGAAGTGTGGATACAGCTTGTATGCTTATCTGTGGATATTGTTGATATACATATCTGTTGTAGAGTGTGGATACAGCTTGTATGCTTATCTGTGGATATTGTTGATATACATATCTGTTGAGAATGTGGATATAGCTTTTATACTTATCTGAATGTGAGATATAGTTTTTATACATATCTGTGGAAATGATGATAGAGCTAGCATGCTTATCTGTTGAAAAAGGGAAAATGAAAAGTAATTGGGACTTGTAAGTCGTTGACATAAATATGTAATTTATGTGATTGAATCAGTGTTGACCAACTATCAATTGCTAATGTTTTAGTCATTGTCCATGGTTGGTTTAGTGTATTTCTACTGGGCTGTGGCTCACCCTATATGGGAATATCATTTTCAGGTGCAGGAAGCATGCTACCTCCAAGGACATAGCTGGGAGGCTAGTGGCGGACATAGTTTTGTCGTTTTACTGTTGATGTATTACATGTAATTTCAAGCCAAGGGCTTAATGTGTAAACGAGTTAGAACTCTTTGTTGTAACCAAGTGTTAACTTGGAAAGCTGTAAGCCCGTAGGGCATTTTGTTATGAGGTTAACATGTAATACTTATGTCTTGGAATTCTAATGAATGAAAGGAATGCGGTTAGTTTATATGTAAATGCATGTCTTATCTGATGGGTTTAATGTTATTATTTTGAGGGCGTTACAACTTGGTATCAGAGCGTACCGGGTTCGAATACTTTGGGTACGTGGGAAGTGATTAGGATCACAATGGGTTTGTCTCGCTTGATAGAGACTTAGATGTGGTATCATATGCTATGTGCTTAAGTGATAACATGCTTATGTGACTATGTGGGTATGGGATTTAATTTCTTGGATGTTGATTGGATCCTTGAGTTTCTGGAAGTCTTGTTGGAAAAGCACTTGATCAATGCTGTTTCTAACCGGAACTCTAGTAACGTCTTGGGACTATCATTATCCGGAAATGAAGTTCGTAAGTGCTTATGTGTTTATGTGCTTATGTGGAGTGAATTACACTTGTCCATGCATTAGGACGTGAGTGTTTAGTTTCGGCACACCTATGAATGTGCTAACGTTCTGTGTTACCTTTATTAGGATATCAGGACGAGGAAGAGGTGCTAGGCGTGGTAGACCTGCGAGGCAGGAAGTACCGTTACAGGGTGAGATCCCGGCAGTGCAGGAGGGAGTTGGGCAGGCCAATGTGGTCGAGCCAGTGGGTCAGCAGGCTATGGGTGCCTTGGCCAGAGAGATAGCGGGAGCTTTGGGTATTCTTAGAGCTGGGAATCAGGCAGCTGAGACAGGGCCTTCCTTCTTGAAGAGGGAGTTCTTTCGGTGTAATCCGGATGAGTTTATCGGGGATACTAAAGAGCCGCTTAAGGCAGATGAATGGCTCGAACAGACAACGAAGACGTTTGAGATGCTTGGCATCGAGGACGGAGCACTGAAAGTGACCTTGGCATCCTTTCAACTGAAGGGAGATGCGGGTCAATGGTGGAAATACGAGAAAGCTCGTGTTGGTGGTACTTGGGAGGCGTTTGTGAATGCTTTTCAGGAGAGGTTCTTATCAGCAGCAGCTAGGGAGAAGCTGAGGGATCAGTTTAGCCGGCTTAATCAGCAGGGCTTGTCAGTGGCCGAGTTTGAGGCTACTTTTACCAGTCTGTCTAGGTTTGCACCTGAACTAGTGGCGTCTGAGGAACGCCGTTGCTATGAGTTTGAGCGGAAGTTGAGGCGGGGCCTCAAGTTGAGAGTTGGTGGGTCTTATATTCGAGAGTATAGACACCTAGTGGATGCTGCAGCTCATATGGAGCTTATGATGCAGGAGGAGGATGAGGGTCAGAGAGGCTCCAAGAGGAGCCAGGATAGTCAGAGTGATGGCAGGAGACAGAAGGGTTATAACCCTCAGCAGTCTCAGGGTGCAGTCTCTAGATCGACCTTTCCAGTGCCGAGTGTAGGCTCGGGGAGAGGCAGTCAGGGGGAATTCACTTGTTACAAGTGTGGCCAGCTGGGTCACAAGGTTTCAGTTTGCCCGCAGAAGGGTGGGGGTCAGAAAGCTGCTTCTTCTTCAGCTAGACCGCCGAGTCAGAGTTTGGGCAGGGGGCAGCTCTTGATTTGTTATCAGTGTGGACAACCTGGGCACATGAAGAGGTTTTGCCCACAGTTGAGTGCCACTTCGGGAGCGTCTGGTTCTAGGCAGACGCAGGGTTTTCAGCCAGCTCAGTCTGTGCAGGCCTCGAGGGCCAATCCGGGAGCTTCGTCATCCCAGTCTGTGCAGCAGTCTTTTGCTCCGAGAGGTGAGCAGGTAGACCAGGGGCCTACGGGGCGCGTGTATGCTGTTACCGCGCAGGATTTAGTACCAGCTCCATCAGTAGTGAGAGGTACTTTTTTATTTTGCAACTCGGTTGCTAATGTGTTGATAGACACGGGTGCATCTCATTCTTTTGTATCTGCTGCATTTGCATCTGTTTTGGAATTGGAGTTAGCACAGTTAGCATCTCCTATTTGTGTGGTATCGCCTTTGGGCGGTGAGTTGATTCTGAAACAGGGTGTTAGAGGATGTGATATAGAGGTCGCCGATTATAGGCTTCCTTTTCCGTTTGTTGTCATGCCCATGAAGGGTTTTGATGTTATTTTGGGTATGGACTGGTTATCGTCATACCGGGCTGTTATTGATTGCTACCGCCAGAGGGTCACGTTATGTACCTTGAGCGGGGAGTGGTTCCATTTCTTGGGAGACCGGGTTGGTAGTGTTTTGCCACCGGGGTATGATTCGCGAGGGCGAAGTGAGCTTAGTAGTCTACTTGCTAGCTTTGAGAGTGGTGAGAGTGGTGAGACCCAGCATGTATTGCCGAGGGTGGTTTGTGAGTATTCGGATGTCTTTCCCGAAGATCTTGTTAGTTTGCCACCTCACCGAGAGATAGAGTTCTCTATTGATTTAGTGCCTGGTACGGCACCGATTTCTATGGCACCTTACCGTTTTGCTCCAGCAGAGTTGGTTGAGTTGAAAGTTCAGCTCCAGGAATTGCTTGATAAGGGCTTTGTTCGCCCTAGTGTTTCACCGTGGGGAGCACCGGCCCTCTTTGTTAAAAAGAAAGATGGTGCCTTGAGATTGTGTATTGACTACCGGAAGTTGAATCGGGCTACGGTTAAGAATAAGTATCCTATGCCCCGTATAGATGATTTGTTTGACCAGTTGAAGGGTTCCCGTTGTTTCTCTAAGATAGACTTGAGATCGGGTTACCATCAGTTGAGGGTCAGGGAGGAAGATATTCCTAAGACGGCATTCCGTACGCGGTATGGCCATTATGAGTTTCTAGTGATGCCATTCGGACTTACCAATGCACCGGCAGTCTTTATGGACTTGATGAACCGGATTTTCCGGGAGTTCTTAGATCGATTTGTGGTTGTCTTTGTGGATGACATCCTTATCTATTCGTCTTCTGAGGAGGAGCACGAGGCACACTTGAGAGTAGTGCTTGAGTTACTTAGAGCCCATAGGCTGTATGCCAAATTTGGGAAGTGTGAGTTCTGGCTGGGGGAAGTCAAATTTTTAGGTCACGTAGTATCCGGGGAAGGGGTGTCTGTCGATACATCCAAGGTTGAGGCAGTGCAAGATTGGGCACAGCCTAAGAGTGTGTTTGAGATCCGCAGTTTTCTGGGATTAGCTGGGTATTACCGTCGGTTTGTGAAAGATTTCTCCAGGTTAGCGTCACCGTTGACTAGACTGACTCGGAAGGGAGTCAAGTTTGTGTGGAGTGAGACTTGTGAAAAGTCGTTCCAAGAGCTGAAAGTTAGATTGACCACCGCTCTGGTATTGATTATTCCGGAGAGAGGGTTGGGTTATGCGGTTTATTGTGATGCCTCACGAGAGGGTTTGGGCTGTGTGTTGATGCAAGAGGGGAAAGTGGTAGCTTATGGCTCACGTCAGTTGAAAATACACGAGAAGAATTACCCCACACACGACCTAGAGTTAGCAGCTGTGATCTTTGCCTTGAAAATCTGGAGGCACTACCTTTATGGTGAGAGGTTCGAGGTATTCTCGGATCATAAGAGTTTGAAGTATTTGTTTACACAGAGAGACTTGAATTTGAGGCAGAGGAGATGGATGGAGTTCATCGAGGATTATGATTTTGAGTTGCATTATCATCCGGGAAAGGCCAATGTTGTGGCCGATGCCCTTAGTAGGAAGACCATTAGTGATGTTGCTAGTATAGCCATCCGGGAATGGGTGATGTTGGGAGCACTGGGCGAGTTTGATTTGCTACTGGGCGAATCTGTCGAGGCTGCGGCCTTGTTTTCTGTTGTCGCGCAACCTACACTTGTGATTAGGGTGTTAGAGGCACAGAGAGGTGACCTTGAGGTAGAATCCCTCCGAGAGAAGATCTCCAGTGGGAAAGTTGAGAAGGGTTTGACGGTGTATCCCGACCTGAGTGTGAGATACCGAGACCGTTTGTTTGTACCGGAGGCTTGCCGAGAGGAGGTACTCCGAGAGTTTCACCATTCGCGCCTTGCGGTCCATCCGGGAGGTACTAAGATGTATCAGGATTTGGGTCGCCAGTTTTGGTGGCAGGGTATGAAGAGAGATGTGGCTGTCTTCGTATCGAAATGCCTTACTTGCCAGCAAGTGAAGGCCGAGCATCAGAGGCCAGCGGGTTTGTTGCAACCCTTG
Source organism: Camellia sinensis (assembly GCF_055761805.1). Classification (NCBI taxonomy): domain Eukaryota; kingdom Viridiplantae; phylum Streptophyta; class Magnoliopsida; order Ericales; family Theaceae; genus Camellia; species Camellia sinensis. Next base: position 195,844,822 of record NC_138965.1, read on the forward strand.
CCTATTGCCGAGTGGAAGTGGGAGCATGTCACTATGGACTTCGTTGTAGGTCTTCCGAGGACTCAGCGGGGTAGTGATGCTATTTGGGTGGTTGTAGACCGGTTGACTAAGTCGGCGCACTTTATTCCTATGCGCGTGAGAGATTCGGTAGATCATCTTGCCGATTTGTATATTCGGGACGTAGTGAGATTGCACGGGGTCCCAGTGACGATCGTCTCAGATAGAGATCCTCGTTTTACTGCTAGGTTGTGGCAGAGTTTGCAGAGTGCACTGGGCACTAAGTTGACCTTTAGTACGGCTTATCATCCTCAGACTGACGGGCAGTCCGAGCGTACTATTCAGATCCTCGAGGATATGCTTCGGGGTTGTGTCCTGGATTTCAGTGGGACGTGGGAGAGGCACTTGCCATTGGTAGAGTTTGCCTACAACAACAGTTTTCAGTCTAGCATCGGTATGGCACTGTTTGAGGCCTTGTATGGCCGACCGTGTAGGTCTCCAGTTTGTTGGGCCGAGGTGGGTGATGCACCTTTGTTGGGTCCGGAGTTGGTTAGGGAGACGACGGAGAAAGTTGAGCTTATCCGTAGGAGGCTTGTTACAGCCCAGAGTCGACAAAAGAGTTATGCCGACCGTAGGAGGAGGCCTTTGGCGTTTGAGGTAGGTGATCATGTCTTTCTGAAGATATCACCTAGACGAGGCCTGATGAGGTTTGGGAAGAGTGGGAAGTTATCCCCTCGGTTTATTGGTCCTTTTGAGATCCTTGAGAGGATTGGTGAGGTTGCTTATCGATTAGCCTTACCACCGCAGTTGTCCGGAGTGCATGACGTGTTTCATGTGAGTATGCTTCGGAAGTATGAGCCAGATCCATCACATGTGTTGGATTGGACTGATTTAGAGGTAGATGAGGATGCCTCGTATGAGGAGAGACCGGTTCGGGTCTTGGATAGGCGGGATCAGGTCTTGCGTGGCAAGACCATTCCTTTGGTGAAAGTCTTGTGGAAACATCACGGAGTGGAGGAAGCCACTTGGGAACGTGAGTTGGAAGTCCGAGAGAAATATCCGGACTTGTTTGTTGATACGTAATCTTGTATTTAAATTTTACATTTTGTTGAACTTAAGAGCTTTTATATATGTCTTAAGTTGTGAAACATTGAAAATGTTTTGGTTATTGGAAGTATGTTTTGGAACTTGCCTCATATGGAAGTTGAATGTAACATTATAGGTGTTAAGTATATTGTTGACATTGGAAAGTTAGTGCATAATGTTAGTGCATGTTAATAATACATATGTTTGTGTTATGTCTCTTGTTTAAGGGATGGGATGACCAGTAATGGGTCGAATTGTTGAATGTTAAATTGTAACATTGTTTAAAATGGACGAAAACCTGTTTTTGAAAACTTGTGCTTAATTTCGGGGGCGAAATTCTTTAAGGGGGGGAGGTTATAGCGATCCCGGGTTTACCCTTGTTGTACAATGATCCGGACATGTGTCCGTGAAGGTTGGTAGTTGTTTATTTCCTAGTTTGCATCCTCTTTACTTTGTATTTTGAGTTATGGGATGTGTTGGGCAGGTTTGTTACAGGTTGGTTGCGTTTGGGAGCCTAGTGTTGCTGCCCAGATTTTTGGTCCTTCGCTCGAGCGAGGAGTTTGTCGCTCGAGCGAGGAGTAGTGTTGCCCCGGTTCTGGACCTGAGAGTTGTAGTTTCTGGCTCGAGCGAGCTTTTCGTGGCTCGAGCGGTCTGGGTTTTTCTTCGCTCGATCGAGAACTTCTTGGCTCGAGCGAGAGTTTTCTGTGTCTGGTCGCTCGAGCGACCAATCCTTCGCTCGAGCGAGCGTGTTTTATATCAGCGGACAGCAGCGTCTAAAACATCACTTTTTCAGTCCCTTTCTTTGATTAAACCCTAAATCCGACACTCTCTCTCTCTAAACTTGCACTCTCTCTAAGATTTGATCTCCCTAAGGTGTGAATCTAGCCTAGGGCCTTTGTTAAAAAGATAGAGGGCGTTGAGAGCTTCGATTTAATCTGAAAAAGTTTGGATTTGGAGCAAGTTGATCTTGGAGTCTTCATCTCCTTTGTGGCTTAAACTTCGAGGTAGGGATATCCTACTCCTCTCTATGGGTTTTGTCTTTAAATTTTGGTATTTTGAGATGTTGGGCTTGGTTTGGTAATTTTGTGAAAGTTTGGGGCTTTTGTGTAATTTTACAAAAAGTTGGGGTTTTATTCATAATAAACCTAGATGCATGTTTAGCATGAAAAAAATGGAATGATTGCTGAATCATTGAAGAAAATGGGACCTAAGGGTTGAAATGGTAATTATGGAAAATGGTCTAATTGCATTGTTTAATTAATTGGGATAATTGATTGATGAGAAATGAGGAAATGAAATGTTGATTGAATATCCATTTGTGCATTTATTTTCTGTTTTAGAAATAACTGCTTTGGGCTATCGGTGGAGGATAGTCGTGATTGTTGTAGACAATGTATGTTGATTAGGCAAACTGAAACTAATCAATGGAATGTGTTATGGAACTTGACAGTTGCTAGAATACATTAATTGTTTGTATTGTGTGATTGTATATAGAACCAATGTGTTTATATACGTTATGTGTAGAGGAGGAGATAGGGGATGTACTCCGCGGTTTAGGGGAAGATAGGGGATGGACCTCTAAACCGGATAGGTATTTGGAGGAGATAGGGGATGTACTCCGTAGACAGAGCTCATATGCTTGCCTAGAGAAGTGAAGATAGAGCTCATATGCTTATCTTTGTGAAGTGAAGTGTGGATACAGCTTGTATGCTTATCTGTGGATATTGTTGATATACATATCTGTTGTAGAGTGTGGATACAGCTTGTATGCTTATCTGTGGATATTGTTGATATACATATCTGTTGAGAATGTGGATATAGCTTTTATACTTATCTGAATGTGAGATATAGTTTTTATACATATCTGTGGAAATGATGATAGAGCTAGCATGCTTATCTGTTGAAAAAGGGAAAATGAAAAGTAATTGGGACTTGTAAGTCGTTGACATAAATATGTAATTTATGTGATTGAATCAGTGTTGACCAACTATCAATTGCTAATGTTTTAGTCATTGTCCATGGTTGGTTTAGTGTATTTCTACTGGGCTGTGGCTCACCCTATATGGGAATATCATTTTCAGGTGCAGGAAGCATGCTACCTCCAAGGACATAGCTGGGAGGCTAGTGGCGGACATAGTTTTGTCGTTTTACTGTTGATGTATTACATGTAATTTCAAGCCAAGGGCTTAATGTGTAAACGAGTTAGAACTCTTTGTTGTAACCAAGTGTTAACTTGGAAAGCTGTAAGCCCGTAGGGCATTTTGTTATGAGGTTAACATGTAATACTTATGTCTTGGAATTCTAATGAATGAAAGGAATGCGGTTAGTTTATATGTAAATGCATGTCTTATCTGATGGGTTTAATGTTATTATTTTGAGGGCGTTACAAAGTCCATAGTAATGTGCTCCCATTTCCATTCAGGAATAGGGAGTGGTTGCATCGTTCTTGCAGGTCTCTGGTGTTTTGCTTTGACACGTTGACATTACAGACATTTGGAGACGTGGCTCGCTATGTCTCTTTTCATTCCTGCCCACCAGTAGTATTCTCTTAGATTGTGGTACATCTTGGTGTTGCTAGGGTGGACCGCAAACCTCGATCTATGAGCCTCCACCAATATCTTCTTCTTGAGCTCTGGTATGTCAGGTACACAAATTCGATTTTGGAATTTCAGCATCTCATTGCTTATAGTGAAGTTAGGATTGGGCGTACTTCTTTACTCCTCGTACTTTTTTTTTCAAAAGTTTATCTTCACGTTAGTGTGCTTTAATTTTTTCAATCAATGTGGGTTCCACGATTATGTTAATGAGCAGTCCATTGATTTTGTGGGGAGACGAGGGTATATGCCAAACTTCTGGTAGTCTTTTGGCTCAAAGCGTCTGCTATCACGTTAGCTTTGCCTGGATGGTGGTAAATCTCCATATCGTAGTCTTTTATGAATTCCAGCCACTGTCGCTGCTTCATATTCAGTTCCTTCTGTGTAAACAGATCTTTAAGGCTCTTGTGATATGTGTAAATTTCGCAGGCTGCTCCGTAGAGATAATGACGCCAGATTTTGAGGACAAAGATTATTACAGCCAATTCCAGATCATGGATTGGATAATTTTTCTCGTGAGGCTTTAGTTGACGTGAGGCATAAGCAATGACTTTTCCTTTTTACATAAGAATGCAACCCAAACCATTGTATGAGGCATCGCTATAAATTACAAACGCATCAGTTCCTCTGGGGAGTGCTAGTACAGGAGTTGCCACAAGCTTATTTTTCAACTCCTAAAAGCAACGTTCTTGCTTGTCAGTCCATTCAAAGGGTGTGTTCTTCTGAGTTAATTGGGTCAAGGGTGATGCTATCTTCGAGAAATCTTGAACGAAATGTCGGTAATAGTCGGCTAGACCTAAGAAGCTTTGAATCTCGGACACGTTAGTAGGTCGTGGCTAATCCATGATTGCTGCAACTTTTTGGGGGTCAACTAAGATGCCATCTTTGTTGATAACGTGATCGAGGAAGTGTATACTAGTGATCCAGAATTCACATTTCTTCAATTTGGCATAAAGTTTATGATCACGTAGTGTTTACAGCATTGTTCATAAGTGTTGCTCATGATCCTCTACTGATTTGGAGTATATGAGAATATCGTCAATGAAGACGATGACGAACTCATCAAGATATAGTTTGAACACTCAGTTCATGAGGTCTATGAAGGCCGCTGGAGCATTTGTGACACCAAATGGCATGATAAGAAACTCATAGTGCCGGTAACGTGTTCTGAATGCAGTCTTCTCGATACTTTCCGTTTTGACTTTTAGTTGATGATAGCCGGAACGCAAGTTAATTTTAGAGAATACTTGGGCACCTTGAAGTTGATCAAACAAGTCGTCGATTCTTGGCAAGGGGTATCGATTCTTGATGGTGACTTTGTTCAGCTCCCAGTAATCGATACATAACCTCATCGTGCCATCTTTTTTCTTTACGAATAATACTAGAGCTCCCTAAGGTAAGGTACTAGGTCGAATGAAACCTTTGTCCATGAATTCCTGGAGTTGGGTTTTTAATTCCTTCAATTCCGTCAATGACATGCGGTAAGGGGATTTTATGATATTAAAGTCAGAGGCCTTTGGTAATCCGAGGATTACTGGCCGGTCATGACGCCAACCCAATAGGGGCGAGTTTGGGTTGTGACAATGGGTATGGTTTTTGACCCAATTAGTAGAGGACATAGGAGCTGGCAATGACATTGGGTGAACATTCATTTCAGACAGACAAAAAGGATTGGTGCACACCTTTACATAGATTTTGCCTAATGTTGAGCATATGTATTGCTTGAGGCACTTTTACACCAACTTCAAACAGAAGTTTAGGGGAAAAGAGTTTAAGGAGCTGATGTGGAAAGCTACAAAGGCTAGGACAAAAAAGGAGTTTGGTTATCACATGAAGAAGTTGGGGGAATTGGAGAAAGAAAATAAGCCAATGGCCGGTCATGACGCCAACCCAATAGGGGCGAGTTTGGGTTGTGACAATGGGTATGGTTTTTGACCCAATTAGTAGAGGACATAGGAGCTGGCAATGACATTGGGTGAACATTCATTTCAGACAGACAAAAAGGATTGGTGCACACCTTTACATAGATTTTGCCTAATGTTGAGCATATGTATTGCTTGAGGCACTTTTACACCAACTTCAAATAGAAGTTTAGGGGAAAAGAGTTTAAGGAGCTGATGTGGAAAGCTACAAAGGCTAGGACAAAAAAGGAGTTTGGTTATCACATGAAGAAGTTGGGGGAATTGGAGAAAGAAAATAAGCCAAATGAGTGGTTAATGCAAGAGAATCCTGAAACATGGGCCAGGTCTTACTTTAGCACAAGATCCAACTGTGATATTCAAGTGAATAATCTAAGTGAGTCTTTCAACAAGTACATATTTCTAGTAAGGGATAAACCAATCATCTCAATGATGGAGTGGATTAGGAGGAAACTGATGAACAGAGTACAAGTGAAGAAAAATGGAATGGAAATATATGGTGGCTCTATTTGTCCAACTGTGCAACAGAAATTAGAGTCAAACAAAGAGGATGCTAGGAATTGCTTTGTTAACTTTGCAGGTGACTTAAAGTTTGAGGTGGATTGTTATGATACAACTCATGTAGTGGACTCGAGGGCAAAAAACATGTGTATATAGGGATTGGGATCTAACAAGTATACCTTGTAAACATGCCATAAGTTTTGTATACCTTACTAGGGAGAAACCTAAAGCTTATGTGCATAATTACTTCAGCAAGGAGACATACTTGAGGACATATTCTTTCATGATAAATCCTATGCTAGGGGAACATGATTGGATTGAAACTGGATATGATACAATAGCCCCTCCTTACTATAGAAAACTAGTAGGGAGGCCCAGAAAAGAGAGGAAGAAAGCTACTGATGAGCCCAAGAATGTACATAGGATGTCAAGGAAGTCGAAAATAGTGCAATGTGCAAAGTGTATAGGTTTTGGACACAACAAAAGATCATGTAAAGGTCTAGCACACAAGAAATCCATAATGTTCAAGAGGAGGGGTGGACCAACCACCAGTTCCAGAAAATCTGCAAGTCAACCAAGCAAGGTAAGTTCATTCAATTTTACTAATTTCATTTGTATACAAACTAAATTCATTTCAATTTCAGTAATTTCATTTTATCCATTTCAATTTGAATTGAATTGTTATTGTTCTCAAATTCTTCATCTCAACAAGCTACAACACACACATCTTCATCCCAACCAGTTGCCACTCATCCTATTTTATCCCAACAAGCTGTTAGTACTCACCCGTCTTCATCTCAACTAGCTGCCACTACTCAATCACAACCAACAATGCCATGTGGAGTAAGTGCAAGTGGAAGTGGATTTGCAGCAGCTGAAATGAATGTAAAGGACAATGCAAAGGGCTTGAGGGATTAGGTTTAGATGGCCTATCTTATGATTCAAACAGAAGAAGTTTTTTGTAATTGAAATGTTGTTGACATGTTGGAATGTTATTGAATTGTACTCACAACACCTGTTATTTTTGTTGACATGTTGGAATGTTATCTTATGTTGGAATGCACAAGTTTTTGTAATTGATATGGTGGAATGTTGTTGACATTAAAACAGGTTTTTGTAATTCAATTGTTGACATGTTGGTCTTAGGAAGCAGGTTTTGTAAACATATGTTGATTTATTGATACTTAATGAACATGCTTCAGGTGTTAGAATTGTATAGGTTTTGTAATTGAATTGTTGAAATGTTGGTCTAAGGTAGTCAAATAGCATAATTCTTCAAAAATATATTTCATTTATAGCAAAAATAGACTGAAATATTACATATCTTCCTTCCTCATATTAGGTTACATAACATTTTTTTTTTTGCTTTCATTTGAAAGTACATGCAATATAGCATAAAAATAGTATCCAGCTTCCTAGTAACATTCTTCGATGCAACTTTTTTTTTTTTTTTTTTAGCCTTTTCCACTTCTAACTCCATATGATTTATTCGTTGCACGAGTCTTGGTAGTAGATCACGCGAGCGGCGGCACAATGGTGGGTCAATCCACTCAAAATATTCACAAGTGGCATGAATCTGAAAATTTTAATAAATAAGTTTAGATTTTTTTTTCAATATTATATAACATAACAAATAAATAAATAAATTACTTAATTATTAAATATTGAAAGTGATTACCCCATAATTTGCACATCCTATAAATCTTCTTCCCATATTTGCATTTGTCCAAGCTGTTCTAACCAGAGATCTTTGGTCACAGTAGTATGTACGAGCTAAACTTTGCCCACTATAGTGGGAACCTTGAGAGGATGACATTTTCAATAATAGAAGTGGCCCCAGAAATTTTTTGGCTGGAAAATTGGGTTTGGTTGCTTCATGTTTATATAGGCAAGTAGTCGGCCAAATTAGGGCCAAATTGGTCGTTTAACCCTTCCATTTTGGCGCCAAAACACTTAAAACCAACGCAGCCACGCTTCTCTAGTGCGTGTTACACACGCGCTGTTAACTTTATTGGTTTCTGTCACTTTTGCACTTTAGTCAAAACCACAGCGTGTTTATGAGTACATTTATAAACGTCAAGGGGTAATGTGAAAACGTGTTAAACCACAAGAGAGTAAAACGTAATTATCCCTTTATTTTTTTGCTTTTAACTTAGTTTAAGCTAAAATGTAAGATTTGGTCCAGTTTTTTGAAATAGCTTATCCTTATTAAAATATGAAGTTTCTTCTTCTTCTTTTTGGGGGTGCGTGTGCTCGCATAAAATTATGAAGGTTCGCAAATTTCTTATCTTTATTGCTTACATAATTTTATGTCAAATATGAATCTTGTTATATAGATCTCACAAGGATAATAATTTTTTCATATCACTGCTCTCAGGGCGGCCTTGAGTTATTAGGGGAGGTAAAATTTTTAATTGTTTGAATAAAATAAAAAAGATAAAAATTTATTTCTATTGTATTATAATTTAACAAAATTTAGATAACATATATTTGTATAATAGTTGAATTTCAATTGGTTGAATCGAATATTTATTTTTTAGCTTGCCAATGCTATAATAACTAAAATTTATTGGGAGTAAAGATGAGAATTTTCAACACTACTCAAGCAATCTATAAAATTAGCAAGTTAGAATTAACTATTTTTTAACATGAATCTAAGTATGATATGACTCAATAACATAAATTATTGGTTATATATTTTAATATTCACTAAGGGATGCCATGACATTTTTTTAATATTTTATTTAACTCCATTTAATTGAATAAAAAAGTATGCAAAATAATAATTAAGGCTAGTATCTTTTTTTCATTTAATTTATGTATTTTTTGTTACCTATTTTAGAGTCAATCTAGTAAAAAAATATATAGTAATAAGGTACAATTTTTTTTTAATTAAAAAAATGCAATTGAATTAAAATCAAACATTCTATGAATAATTTTATTTAGTAGAAATAAATTTTTATAAAATTCAACATATGGGAAAAATTTTAATCTCTCCATACACTTGCTAAGTTATTGTTAACTAAAAGTGAAAGTTTTCACATTAAATATGAATCGGACACGAATCAAAGGAACACCATACGACAACATAAAAATAAATAAATTAAATTAATATTGAAGTAATTAAAATAATACCATACGAAAATATGAAAATAAATAAATTAAATTAATATTAAAATAATTATAAAATAACACGATATATTATACTTCCCTAATTAAGAATCATAAATTTTATTTAAAATTAGGGATTCGAAACGAGCACTTTAGTCGCCTCACCCCAGGCCGGCCCTGACTATCCTTAATTATTTTTTATTTTTTTATTTGAAGGATATAAAAGCAAGCTCGTAATTTAAAAACGAGAGGTTTAAGCCCCTAGGTCCTGCGTTCAACTCTCTTCTGGGCCAATCTCCTAGGCGTAGCACAGTTTGGTTAGGAAGTTGATCTCAAGGATGCCTTATCAGCTACTTGGCGTGGGTTTAATTCTCCCCCGCTGTGCGAGTCCTGACTTAAACGGAGCTTACCTTGGGAGGTCGGGACAAGCTTCCAGGAAGTTGACCTTAAGGATGCTTTATCAGCAACTTGGCGTGGGTTTAATTCTCCCCCGCTGTGCGAGTCCTGACTTAAGCGGAGCTTACCTTGGGAGGTCGGGACAAGCTTCCAGGTTATAGTCTCTTACTCGGAACGGACAACAGGACACCCTGGTGATCTCCTCAAAGGGCGTTGTCTTGGACCTGCAGGAGAGTGGGAGGATTTTCCTGTAACCAAAAAAAAAAAAACTTGTGATAAGACTTCATCTTAAATGACTCTATGGGATTGTTTGGTTAGCAACTAACATAATATACTTATTGTTTTTTTTTTTTTTTTAATCACATCATCTCTTTATTTTTTTTTACATTGTTTCATAAAAAAATAAAAAATAATTAAAATAATCTATTTTCTATTTATCAATAATTAACACAGTTAGTAGGCCCATCCACGTTGGAATGTTTTGCATATATTTATTTGGAGGTAGATCTCTTCCAATCCAAAATCTAAACTAGTATGTGCTATTTGAGCCCGTAGAACTCATCACAGCCTCGTTTAGATAATCTAAACAATTTATTTAATCAGACATTTCGTATATTTCATTCACACAAAAAATTAGGTTGATCGAATAATCGTAACATATTCAATTTATCACGTTTTTACCAAAAAATTGAAGACAATTGTATTTTTAAAAATAAATCATACATTTTTTAGGTGACAAACATAATAAATTAAACAAATTACAGTTATTAGATCAATCTAATTTTTGTGTAGATGAAATATACAAAGTGTCTAACAAAATGAACGATTCGAATAATTGAAACAAGATCCGTGATGAATTCCATAGACCAAATAATACCCTCCAACCTAGCTTTTAAACTGGGGAGAATTCTTCACCTATTTATTTATCCTTGTGACAACCCCTTTTCTCCCATTTAACTTTTGACATGGTATTTCCTGTAGGCTTGGAAAAATACTAGATTAGAATTTATTCATTTTTGTTTGCCTTTGTCTTCATTTACCTTCTATGATTAGCATCTTGTAAGATTTTTTTATAGTTTTTATTTTTGTTTTTTTAACAGAAACATTCAACCAGGGAACGGTGGGAACAATATTCCACAATAAGTGACTAACGCAGAATTCTAATCTCAATGAAATGAATAAACTTTATAATATCCCTATCAGAGGAGGATCCCCTCTCGTTTGAATTGAAGGGTGTTATTTGGGCTTGTGAAATCTATCATAGGTCCCGTTTTGATAATTCAAACCGTTCATTTTATCAGGCACTTTGTGAATTTTTATAAAAAAAATTAGGTTAATCCGATAACTACAATTTGTTCAATTTATCGTTTTTTTTTTTGCAAAAAAAATAAAAAATAAAAAATAGACAACGATTATATTTTTAAAAATAAACCATACATTTTTTTAGTGACAAACTCAATAAATTAAACAAGTTACATTATGAAAATATATTAAGAGTAATTGACCAAGTTAGCAATAAAGATATATGTTCACATTGTAAAATAGATAAAAGATACTCCAACATCCTAAGTTGTTTATTTAACAGAGAAAATAATAAGGTCATCGCCTTCATTTTATTTCCCAGCCTCAAACCATGCCCATCTGATTCTTAGCATGTGTAAGGGAATGATATATTATGCTTTATGTTTTGCTGTTCCAGGATATTTTTGTTCCAGGATCTATTCACTAAATGCCTACTAACTATAATGATTTTGTTTTAGTCTAAAATATCTTTTCATACATTTCTTTCGTTTCTAATTATTATTATTATTATTATTATTATTATTATTATTATTATTTGCTATGAAATGTCACTCCTTTTAAGTCGCAATATTAATCGCCTACTGGGACAACATTTCTACTTTAAAAACACATTTATGCAGTTCAGAGTAAGAATTTTATTAGAATTGCCTTTATGTTCAAGATATAATCGTGGTTTGGACCATTTAAACATATTTTAAAGAAATCAGAGAAAATGTACCAAATGCAAAAGAAAATCTATAGAGAACATATATTAGCATATTCTAGATTTTGACTCTCGTCTTTAGAATTAAAAGATGATTATTTTTTTTATAGAAATTTCAATTTGAGTTGCGTCAGAAGTAAGTGGTAAATACGTATGTTGTTTGTGATGAATTCTTATTTGTAATGGGAATTTACTGTGCTTATGTTTTTTATTACAACGAAAATGAATAAATAAATAATTTTATACATTTTTGTAATATAAAATTCATTAATGCTTCTAGTGATGAAAGATCAAGATTGATTTTATTACTTTTCAACACACCATTTACATTGTTACTGATATATATATCTATATATATCAATTATGGGAAGCTTACACAAGAAATCAGCTTTTTAGGAACAAATTTATTCCATTCCTAAAAGTGTAATATTTGTTGGGAAAAACTTTAGCCAACTAATTTACTCCGTTGTGAAGTTTGTCCCAAGTGGTCCGTTCGGAAAAGGCAAAAAATGACTTTTAGAGACAAAATTTTGTATTTGTCACTATAAATAGACTTTTAGAGACAAAAATACGTAATTACAAAAAGTTTTAATTTTGAGACAACCAAAATTTGTCTCTAAATGTCTAATTATAGCCAAGGGCAAAAGAAATAGTTATGGAGACAAAAAATTAATTTTTGAGACATTACAAATTGGTCTCTAAAAGTTTTAATTTTTGGGACAAATGAAAGTGGTCTCTAAAAGTTTTAGTTTTTGGGACAAATGAAAGTGGTGGTTAAATTAGTTTTGCAGGAAATTAAAAGTGGTGTGCAAAGGTTATAATTTTTTTGAGACAACTAAAATTGGTCTCGAAAAGTTTGATAAATATATATATTTTTTGGCCTTTTGATTTTGTAACAATTATTCTAAAAATACTAGTTTGAATATCAATTTATATTTATTTCTTGATTTCTTAACAACTAAACAAAAAATATCAAACATCACTGGATCATCTGTTCATCTCCAAATTAAAATTCAACCACACCAAAAAAAAAAAAAAAAAGGCTTATCACATTTAATAACAAACAAATACCATGTTCTGATTTATTAGTACGCAATATCTTGATTGTATATCATAAATTGACAGAGATTTCAAAAGTATCATTTCCAATTTATAAAGCTAGTGCCATAAGTATTATTTGTAGCATTCAACTATTCAATGAACAGATTGTAATTGGAGTTATATCTACCTACATAACAAAACAACTCATCGCATCTTCTTCTCAAATACTTCGTTGAAATGGCATTCAAAATCTAGCAAAGAGCTCCCAAGCTTCAAATCGTCGCAAGCTTGCAGGACCTGCATAGAACTGAGATCTTAGACCAAACTTGCAAGACATGATAATAAGAAACATTGAAGACATAATGCTTTCTCAAACGCTCACTCCCAAAAAAAAAAGGAGGAGAGAGCAGTGAAAAAATTAAAAAAGAAAAACATCCCCAAGCCAAAAGATTAAGAATAAAGGTTTATAAAATAAAAAATATGGATTCCTTTAACATCTAATCACAATTGCCAAGATGAAATAGCTCTCCACCAAATCTAACTTCTTCATGACGATATATGGATATTTATTGATAAAAAAAAAAAAAAAACAAAGAAAGGTAATTCATGTAGCACAAACATTTCCAAGCAAGCTAATGCATTCAATTTTAGATTCAATATATGCTCTGGATTTTGAGATATGCCTTCTTGATGAAGAAGGAAAAACAACAAATTTCCATTTTGAGGCCAAGCTATTGGATTCTATCATGAGACTCTGAACCAATACCATCTCCAAGGGTGGGACTCATGTGGTCAATTGGTAAAGACGCAAACTTGACCAGAAAATCATACTATGAAGTAACATTATGGAAGTCCACCAAAAAAGGAAAGAATGGAATGTGCAAACAGCCTACCAAAAGCTTGATTACCTGAGAGAACTGTAATTGATGGCCCAAAACTTCAAATAGAATGGTTGAAGTGTCGGGAGAATTTAACTTGGAATGGAAAATTTGAATAGTGTAAGAAACATGTTTTTTTCAAGTATAAGGAAGTGAAAATTTCACAACTACCTTTCATGAATGACACACTGCTTGAAGTAACATATTAATATTACATGACATTAGAAAGGAAAAAAAAAAGGTGCAGGCTTATCATAAGTGGTCTTTTAGTGTAATCATTCAATAAAATTAGTACAGATTTCTTCTACTAAGAAACTATATTACAACAATATGTAACGAACTGTCAAAAAATTGTCTTGCTAATGAAAACAAGAGAACTCAAGCTGAAAACTAACTAGCTATAATTAGAAAGATGCCTTGAGTAATCAAGTAGCAGTCTAAATTATTCCTGAAAACTCCTATTTATATCCATTGTGAAATGCTAACTGCCATGATTAAAGAGTTTAGGGAGGAAAACAATGTTCATCTCTAATCTCATGTTGGCACAAAAAATTAGAGGTCTCTTTGTGTAATAATCTCCTTTGCTTCCAAATATAAAGGATGCTCAGGTCTATTCGGTGTGTATTCATCCTTTTGCTTTCAACTATAAAGGGCGCTCAGGTCTATTTGATATTCATCCATGAAGTTTGTTTATACTTCCTGTCTTCCTTATATAAGCTTAATCAAATAATCAACACAACAGATCTATAGCTGTATGCAAACACATATGCAAGCACAAAAATGCATTTAGAAATGGGGTACTGACTTCTGATATGTGAGTGTTGTGTTTTTATGTGGGAATAATGTGTAAATTACTTAATGCTGTCGTATAGAAACCCACAAAGGAAATCAAATGTAGATCTCAGAAGATGACTTACTAAGAAGAAGAATCAATAGAGGGTCCTCTTCGATTGATCTGCTGCATCAAGAAGTCGACTTTGGCATTGTATTCCCGTGCGATCGGACTCCAAGATATGAATTCTTCCCACCAGCTCCTTATTGATTCTTCGTTGCTCTTTAACCTCCCTTGTAGGAGCCTCATTATCCCTCTCAAGTTGGGCATGGGTACGTTTTCCAGATAATGTTGTACTTGGTTTCGACCATGCCCTAAACCTCGTACGTAGCCAGATTTTTGTCCAAATACCTCAATAGAAAGTTGCTCATCAGATAGCAAGCCAGATCCATCTTCAATAGCTTTGTCTTGTTGCTTTTCAAGCTTGTACTACAATAATCATTAGTTGAGATAAAACTAAGTATCCATCCACAATTTATTAAGGATATCAAGAACGAAAGTACGTAAAAATTGATGTTTTACATGTCTAATCTCAGCATTAGCATGCACCCATGCCTCTTTTTTCTCACTAAAATGCGTCTTTTTGTATAACTCAACAAGTCCAAGTTCCTCTCCAGTGGCACGGTCTCACTGTGCCATTTATAGCACACATTAAACATCAATATAGATTACGTTGTTCAATTACAATTGCAAAACATAAATTATAGATTCTATAATTAATACCTCATCATATTGCACTTTTTTGAAGGCTTTCGAGCTAGCAGTGTGGAGGACTTTCAACTTCTCCCGATTCAACTTATTCTTGCCACATCTCACCTATTATTAAATTCATAAGTCAAAGTACAGAGTGTTTCTTTTATTATTAAACATTTCTCATCTACAGAAAATATAGAATTGGAGATAGCAGGTTGATTTGGGTTAAGTACATCCCAAATCAGAGTACAAAGTGTTTTATTATTAAGTTAGAGTACAAAGTGTTTTATAAGAAGAGAGTCAGCTCAGATTATCCCAAGATGATGTGCTTTGAAATTGTGTGTGTTTTGAACACAAGCAGGTTGATTTGGGTTAAGTACATCCTACCCAAAGTCCAATTCTTTGGGTGGTTAGCTTGGAAAAATAGAATTTAAAACCATTGTGTTTCTACAAAGAATTGGAGCACTTCATAGTTAAACCACTGTGTTTGACAGAAAATGAGACAAGATTGACAAAGTTACCTTATAGTCCTTGTCAGACCACTTTTCGCACAAGAACCTCCACACCTCTTTTTCCATATTTTCAGGTGGATCCGCAAGGGTAGATTCCATTGTAGGGAAACTTCTAAAGTGTTGTTGTAGGTCATGACGATAGCTCTTATATAGGTCATGCATCAAATTGAGGATAGATTCGATATCATACGGTTCATTGGTAAACTTAAAACCTTCCTGTCATACCAAACAAGAAAAAATTAAAGCACATTAAAAAAGAGTTCTGAATGTGTATAATGTGGTGTTATTATGAAGAAGTGATATTATTGAATTGATCATTCAAGGGGTCATTACCTCTCTCTCGTTTTATGAAAATTGATAGGTTGCTTATGCAGATTGAAAGATAATGCACAGAATTATATAGCTGCACATGTGAGTCACATATATAGAAATCAACTGGTTCTTATTTTGGTCCCCATACTCATCAGTACTGACTCCTTTAATAATTCTTGCACAAAACATGTATTATTATCAAAGTCTCCTTTGCTCAAGTTCATGGTATGTTTTACCATTTTAATTTCTTAATTTCTTAAGATTCTATCTTTGTAAAGATTATGTTCCCACTGAAAAGGACATAGATAGCTCTGGTAAGGAAGGATAGCAGACAATTGTGTCTTCTGGTAGAAGAGAACACACAACTAGTGGAAACATAAAAGGTCTGAAGGCCACACATCTCACAGTATATATATACATCTATATATTTATAATAATAATAAATTCATGCAGAAGATGTGGATGGGAATAGCAGCCCATTAAGCTTTCTAGTTTCAACTGAGCAAAACTATGCTCCCTCAAAGTTATTTATGGTGCTTGTTAATTATTGTGGCAGAAACAAATAAATGGTACAAACAGTGCTATCAAAATGCTTGGTGAAATAATTTGGGAAGAGGAAATTTACAAGGGAAATAATTGTCTAGAAAATAATTTGGGAAGAGGAAATCTAAATCTCAGCAATTGTACCACTTACCTGAAGGTATGCAATCAATGTTTCTTTATCCTCTTCACTAATATCAGTCCACAATGGCTCATTTTGTAGGGCAAATTTCCTAGTGACAATCCCTAATTCACTGGTAAATTTTTCAGATGCTTCACCATATGGTCGTCCACTAACCTTACAAAGTTGAATAGGCAATTGCACCCCTTGATTTTTTAGCTTGGCCAATTTGGGGCTTTATGATTTCCCACGTCCTCTCTTACCCTTGGATGTGCCTACTAGAAATAATGAAAAATTATCATGTTAATATATAGATTGAAAAAAAGAGACCACCAATCAAAACAAAACATAAACTTAAAATATTTACAAATCATCAATGCTGCAATGTGTGCTAGAAGTATCTGAGTGTGAAACTTGTGATGTAACTTCATGTACCGATTCTGATGTAAATGGGTGTAGCGTAGATGATCGAACTGATTTAATGGATGCATGGGGTCCAGGTGTTAATTGAGTGGATGAGCGAACTGATTTAGTGGATGCATGGGGTGTGGGGGCATGGGGTCTAGGTACATACCCTACTCGTCCTCTGGCCTTTGTGGACATACCTGTTTAGAAGCTGAGGGTATATATATCATATATTTCTGCACTGCATACATACTTATGCATATATACTAATAGACAGTATATGCATAATTAATACTACAGTAAAACACAATAATGATTTGTACTTTGTCCCATTAGGTTTAGTATAGGTAACCAAAAATTAAGCAGAATCATGCAGTGCATTCTTCCAGTAAACATCATTAAATTAAGAGATCACAAGAAAAGTGAGATCCATCACAAAGGTCTAAGATGTGACTCACACATGGAATTCAAAGCAATAATTTATAGATTGAAATGAGACAATAAGAAACCACCCCAAGTACTTGGGATTCAAAGCTTTTTGAGTTGAGTAAAAAATCAAAATGAGAGAAGAAAAAAAAAATACATGACTATATAAGTAGAAAAAAATGATTGTTTGAAAGAATTGAAGCCAGCGCCTATATGAAATAAAAACATTGTAACTTTTGCAAGTAGATTTTTAAAATTGGTACCATGCATGATACTTTAGAGAAGCGTAAAAACAAAGACCCTGTGTTCATCCAAAAATTATCATAAACTTAATCAAATTCACCATAAAAACCAAAATAAATAAATATGATCAACAATTCAAGCATCTAAGAATGGTATTGGTGACAACCTGGTGGCCTAGCAGGTGGTTCTGGTGTCAAGTGAAACTTTTTGTGGTTTCGAAGAACTTCATAGATTTCAGCAGGACGGAGCCAGCGGTGTTGTACTTCTTGCAGTATCTGCTCAAGGTCTACAAAAGTCCAAGATTTACATGTTAAAGATCTGAAGAAAAAAAATAAAAAAGAAAAACACTCAAAGCATTCATAAAATCAACAAAATTATAAATGACATGAAGACCCATAATCAACAAACTTAGCACTATATTTCAAACCAACCATGCCCAATTCATGCATGCAAACTACTAAGTTTGAATAGAGTTAAGGAGGCATTGCATGTAATGTTAAAAAGCTTGGCATCATTCCATCAATCCAACCATACAAAAAAGGGGCATTTCCAACGAAATCAAACAATATATTTAGAATTTCAAAAGCAGCCATAAAGTCGTAGAAAATTAAATAGCAGCAAATTTCATTAACTATCATCACTATCATAATCAATCATATCATCATTGACTTTATCATCTTCAAGTTTCTCCTCATGGAATTCGCCATCAATATCAACACAAATCATTTCCAT
Source organism: Camellia sinensis (assembly GCF_055761805.1). Taxonomy (NCBI): domain Eukaryota; kingdom Viridiplantae; phylum Streptophyta; class Magnoliopsida; order Ericales; family Theaceae; genus Camellia; species Camellia sinensis. Next base: position 195,863,166 of record NC_138965.1, read on the forward strand.
GTCTTCTTCGCATAATTCTATGGGTTGATTATCCATGTGCACTACATTTTCAAGACTAAATGATTCAAATTCTTATTATGCTTCATTGTCTTTTTCTTCCTCTTCGTCTTTCTCTTCCTCTTCTTCCCTTTTCACTAGAATGTCATATATTGCCCGAGGTATTATTCTTTGTACAACGCGATAATTGTTGCCAAATTTCACGTCCTTCATATAAAACACTTGTACAACTTGGCATGCTAGCACAAACAGTTCATCCTTGTACCAAGTTCTCTTAACATTCACACTAACATATTTATAATCATCAAATTTCATTCTATTTTTTTCATTGCCAACATCCCACCAATCACACTTAAAGAGGAACACCCGATTTCTCCCTAAATATTTCAACTTGACTATATCTCTAACAACTCCATAAAAATCAATAACTTCTCCTTTATGGTCACCCTTAACAAGCACACCACTATTTTGAGTTTTTCGGTTCATGTCATGATCTTGAGTGTGAAATTTGGTTCCATTGATAATGCAACCACTGTATCGTATCACTCGACTATCAGGACCTCAGGCTACGTTCATAAGTTGATTGGAAGCTTCCATGGTCCCTTCAAGTCGTTGCTTTGTGACCTAATTCCATTTATGATGTGAAATGTATTAGCATATACTTAACTACATTATTTAAATGCACAAATAAGGTTAAAAATTTATAGCTCTTATGTATTTTAGAAACCATGTGGAACTCTGATTCTAGCCTCTCTTAAACATTCCTCAAACCTTATATCTCAAGTTCATCCATGTATTGCCTATAAATTATTACACAACATTATTTGACACATATAGTTGTGAAAGTAGTAGAATTCAAAAAGAAAATTTTTCTAGTGAATATAATCGTATGGTGGTTTACGTACCTCATATACGGTTGAACTTCATCACAATTATTCAGCACATACCATCGAGCTTTCTTCAAATCTTTTAAATTCAACACATCATTAACTACAGCTCCTATTCCACGTACTTTTTGCTTAAATACAAAAATGTTTCCATCTTGTGTAGCTTTAATAGGCCCATCATAATTCTGCTCTGGTCTATTAAATTTTGTCTCACCTTCATTGAAGTACACAGAGCAAAAGGTAAGAGCCTCATTATCAATGTAACCTTCAATAATAGAGCCTTCTGGACGAGCTTTGTTACGCACATAGCCCTTAAGAATATATATGTACCTCTCAAATGCATACATCCACCGGTATTGCACCGGTCCTGCAAGGATTGCTTCACGTGATAAGTGTATGCATAAATGGATCATAATATCGGAAAAAGATGGTGGAAATATCTTTTTAAGCTTGCACAAAATTAAAACAATTTCTTTCTTAAGTTGTTCTAAGACATCAACTCTCAATGTTTTTGCCGATAACTCTTTAAAGAACAAGCAAAGCTCAATTAAAGCCTGGCTCACATCCTTTTTCAAATGTCCATGTAAAGCAACAAAAAGCAATCTTTGCAAGATAACATGGCAATCATGGCTTTTCAACCATGTAATTCGACAATCACTAGTGCTCACACAATGTGATATGTTTGATGCATAGCCATTTGGCAACTTAACTGTACTTAAGAATTTACAAAAACTCATTTTTTTAGTTGGTGAGAGTATGAAGCAAGGAGTAGGTAGGAAAGTTTTTCCATCTACTTGCCTTGGGTGTAATTCAGGCCTTATACCCATGCGAGCGGATCCTCTAGAGTTAATTCTCTAGAGTGATCTCCTAAAGTAATTGATCGAATGGCTCATAATAAAACTCACCAAAACGACGTCGTTTTGGTGAGTATTTTGAAAAAAAAAATCAGATTTTTTGAAGCTCTGTTTGCAGATCAACAATGGCTTTGATTCATCATCATCATCACAACCCAACAACCCAATCGAACTCTCTTTCAACTCCGTATCACAGCAATAACTCTCTCTCAAATCCATTCTCTCCATTACCCTCCTCATTCTCCCTCTCTCCTCCCCCACTGGTGAGTATTTTGAAAAAAAAAAAAAATTCAGATTTTTTGAAGCTTTTTTTGCAGATCAACAATGGCAGCGAGGTTCAAGAGGGTGGCAGAGGCGTTTGATGAAGTGGCGCGCTAGGTTCTGCGAGAGTAGTGGAAGCAAGTACTCGCCACCGGAGACGGCAGTGGATCTGTCGGATTTGGTGAAGTCGTTTATGGAGAGAGAGAGTGGGGGAGGAGAGAGAGAGAATGAGGAGGGTGATGGAGAGAATGGATTTGAGAGAGAGAGTTAATCTGATTTGGGTTGTTGGGTTGTGATGATGATAATAAATTGAAGCCATTGTTGATCTGCAAAAAAAGCTTCAAAAAATCTGATTTTTTTTTTTTTTCAAAATACTCACCAAAACGACGTTGTTTTGGTGAGTTTTATTCTGAGCCGTTCGATCAAGTACTTTAGGAGATCACTCTAGAGAATTAACTCTAGAGGATCCGTGCGCTTATACCCATAGCTACTAGATCAAGACGAGCCTTGTATGGGTTCTTGGCTTTTCCATCAATGTTCATCAATGTTCCCATCACACTATCGCATATATTCTTTTCAATGTGCATAACATCGAGGTTATGGTGAACTTTGAGGGTTTTCCAATAAGGTAACTCAAAGAAGATGCTTCTCCTTATCCAATTTAAATATTGAGGAGAACGTTTTTGTTTCTTTCCACGTTCTTCTATCTTCCTAAATACTATCAAGTGAACATGCTCCAATTGCTCCAAAACCTCATCCCTAGACAACAACTAAAGTTCCGATCTACGCTCTGGCTCTATAGCGATTTTGATTTTGACTCAAGTCTTGTTGCATTTCGGACTCGGGCTTATAGTTTCTGAATGTTGTTCATTGTTGTTTTTCTTCTCAATCCCCCTTAAATTTGGTTATTGGATTGTAGTTGTGTGTTTGGAACAGGTTGGTTGCTTGTTTTTCTAAACCTTTGTTGCCTAGATTTTTGTTCCTTCGCTCGAGCGGCCATTTTTGCGCTCAAGCGGCCTTTGCAAACTCTTAGTATTTTCGCAAACCTGTAAATACTGGATGAGTGTATTCTACGCTCGAGCGGTGTTTCCTACACTTGAGTGGGTGGATGAGCGAGCGTCTAATCTTGAGCTCGAACGATGCCCTTTGTCTGCAAAACTTCTGAAAGTGTGTATTCTACGCTCAAGCGTCACTTCTTGCACTTGAGCGGAACAATGTGTCTGACGCTTGAGCATCACTTTTCACGCTCGAGTGGACTGTGTGTATAACAGATCACGAAAATGACATTTTTCATCACTTTTTCATTCCCCTCTCTCTCTCTAAAACTTTCCAAAAATCGAGATCTTGAGTTTCTCTCTCTTAAACTCATCTTCTCTCTACTATTCCACCTAGATCCATTGGGATTTTCACCCTAGTGCCTTTGAGAAAAAGGTAGGGCGTCTTAAGTGCTCCGTTTTGATTCGAGTAGAAGTTGGTTTCGACCTCTTTGAACTTCTCTTTTGTTGCTTTGGTCCTCTAAGCTTGAGGTAGGGATTTTCTACATTTTCATATGGGTTTTAACTTAGTTATTTGATGATTGTGTAACAATAGTGGGCTTTGGGTGTATTATGGACAAACCTAGGGTTTGGGTTGTAAAATCAAAAGAGGGGTTTCTAAATGTATGTTGTGGAAATGGTTATGAGGTTAAATATAAGGTGGTGGTTACAAAATAGTTGATTTTGGCCTTAGGTTGATATTTGGAAAAAAGAAGTTTGCCCTAAAATGATTTAAATATTTATTTTGTATAAATAAATAGAATTAGTGTTGTAAATATGAAATTGGACGAATATTGAAATAGATAGTGGAGTTGGATATGTATTAGCTTACGCCTTTGGAAATTTTGAATAAATTATTTGTCTTGAAATTGAATGTCTGTTTAGAAATAACTGTATTGGGCTATCGGTGGAGGATAGCTATAATTGTTGTAGAAATTGCATGAGGATTAGGTGAATTAAAACTAATTTATTGTTGATTGTTATTGAATATGATTATGTTTTAAATACATTGTATATGTATGATGTTTGGGAAGAGAAAGGGGATGTACTCTATGTTTGGAAGAAGATAGGGGATGGACTCCATTGAAATTAAGTTGGCCGGAGTGTCTTAGGTAAAAGTCCCGAAACCGCGCGTATACATGCTTGCCAATCCCACAGACGAAATTTTCGTAAAATGGTAGATTGAAGTGTTTGTGTGGTAATTGTGTTGATTAGATAACCATTGAGTTGTAGTCTTAGTTGGGTTGTTGAAAGACAATGAAATTGGCTCATGATTGAAATGAATTGAAGGAAAATGGAATAAGATATGAACTTGGTACTTTATGATTATATAAAAATGTGAATGTTTTGTCACAGGCATTGCATATACACATTGTACTTATATCTTTGTTAAATCGCATATATTGTGTTAGATTATTCCTGCTGGGCTTTAGCTCACCCTATTTGGGAAAAAGCATTTTCAGGTGTTGGTGATATACCTCTGCTAAGGCAATAGTTTGAAGGGACATTTGGGGGCAAGAGCTTTTTTCTTTTGTGTATTTTTTTTTTTTTTTTTTTTTTTTTTTGTATAGCCAAGGGCTTTAATTGTATTGACCTAGGCTCATTTTGTTGTAACCAAGCAATGACTTGGAAAGATGTAAGCCTATAGGGCATATGATTATCTGTTTAGTTTTCAGTTTTCTTATCATTGTAACACATGTTGTAGATTCAGGATAAACAGTTTGTGAATGTATATCGCATGTGTTATCTTTTGTATACTATCTTTATTGAATGAAAGTATATTATTTCTATTATTTTTCGGCTTATGGGTTGTATTTATTGTATAATTTTGGGGGCGTTACAACTTGGTATCAGAGCGTACCGGATTTGAATACTTTGGGTACGTAGGAAGTGGTTGTTACCATAATGGGTTTGCCTCGCTTAGTTGAGACATTAGTAAGTATTGTATGCTTATGTGATAACATGCTTATATGATTATATGGATATGAGATTTAGTTTCTAAGATGTCTATGGGTTTTTAGAAGTCCTATTAGAAGAGCACTTGATTACTGTTGTTTCTAATTGGAACTCTAGTAACGTTGTGGGACGGTCATTATCTAGGAAGGAAATTTGTATGTGTTTATATGACTACGTGCTTATATGGAGTGAATTACTATTGTCCAATGTATTGGGACGCGAGTGAGTTAGCTTCGGCACATTTGTAAATGTGCTAATCTCTTGTGTTACCTTCATTAGATGTCAGGACATGGTGGTGGTAGGTGTGGTAGGCCTAGAAGGCATGAGGTGCCCATACCAGATGATATTTCGGCACAAGAGGAGGGAGTTGGTCAGGCCAATGTGGCTGAACCAGTGGGTCAACAGGCCATGGGTGCCTTGGCCTGCGAAATGGCCGGAGCATTACGAAAATCTATAGACATTCTCAGAATTGAGAATCAAGTCCAGGCCCAAGTAGCTGAGGCAGGGCCATCTTTTTTGAAGAAAGAGTTTTTCTGGTCAAATCCGGATGAGTTTTTGGGTGATCCTAAGGAGCCATTGAAGGCAGATGAGTGGCTAGAGCAAATAGTGAAGACGTTCAAGATGCTTGGCATCGAGGACGACCAGTTGAGGGTGACCTTGGCATCTTTCCAGCTGAAAAGAGATGCAGGTCAATGGTGGAAGTATGCGCTTGGACACATTGGGGTGACTTGGGAGGCTTTTGTCAACGCCTTCTAGGACAAGTTTCTACCTTCCATGGTTAAGGAGAAATTGAGGGACCAGTTCTCTAAGTTGGTGCAGTTGAACACACCAGTGGCCAAGTTTGAGGCCACCTTTACTAGCTTGTCTAGGTTTGCACTTGAGCTTATGGCGACTGAAGAGTGTCGTTGCTTAGAGTTTGAGAAGCGATTGAGGATCGGGCTCATGTTTAGAGTGGCCAGATCCATGATTAGAGATTATGGGTGCCTTGTGGAGGCGACGACCCATCTCGAGG